>NW_028188132.1:0-600000 GCF_964204655.1 Triturus cristatus | reverse complement strand
TGTATCTTCTAGACCGGAATAGAGAAAGAAATCAACAGATGCAGCTGAAAAAGCATGCGTATTGTAAATCACTTCGTAGTCACTGCATAGTAACATTATTAATTTTGTTTTTTCTAAGTCTTCTGATCATTATTTTCAGCATACTATTGCATATGTATTACCCTATTCTTAAGCATGTTTACAATATAACTGCAGAACATTCTTTTAGCGAATTACCTCCGCATGAGTTGGCCTATAGATTTGCGCTGCGCAACAACACATTCATTAGTATGTTACATCATTCCCATCAGACCAGCAATGCCACGAATTGTTGGATATGTGGCCGACTCCCTCCCTATCAGAATTATAAGGGAGTTTTGCCCCTCTTTCCATATCCGTTCACACACAATGGCTCCTGTGGAGCATGGTTTAGTTTGATTAATTCCCTAGATTCAAATTCCGCAGTTTATCAAGACAACTGGGTATGGGGAAACCTGAACCTAGTTTTGCTTAAAGTCTGCTACCCTAACAAGGAGGGACTCCCCAAAAGAACAGGAACTGATCTAGAAAATGAAGTATATGGATTAGGTAATTTTACACTTAACCTCATGATCCTGAACGTTGAATCTGAAGCTACACCAATCTTGCCTGCCATGTCAGTATTCCCAGTAAAAGGGGAATTATGTGTAAGAAAGAATGGTTCCATACACATGGGCCATAGTAAATGCAACACTGTAATAAAATTCAGTGATCAAGGCAAGTCTACATTTAGAGCTTCCCATCATTCCTACTTCATATGTGGCCAGACCGCATATATATGTCTACCTTTAGATTGGGATGGTACCTGTTACATAGCATTCCTTCTGCCACCTGTTTTCCTAGCCCCTCCTGATTATCAGAGAAATACCCATTTAGTACACAATAGACAACAGAGAGATCTCCCAATTGTCGATTACACTGAAACAGCATGGGAAAAATACACAGATTTCAATAAAGGGTTCTTTCCCTATATAGCTACAGTCACTAATAGTAAGCTGATACGTAGATTAACCAGAACCCTTGAAGCAGTAGTGAACGAGACTATTTCCGCCTTAGGCAATTTAACAGAAGAGCAGTCTGCTATGCGGATTGTTGTGCTTCAAAATCGTCTTGTCCTTGACGTCATCCTGGCCGATAGGGGCGGAGCTTGTAGGGTCATCGGATCAAGTTGTTGCATTTTCATACCAGAAAATTCGCCGTCAGTATATAAAGCCATAACTCGCCTTCATAAGATTATAAGCCAGATACACCAGAGTCCAGGCACCTGGACTTGGTCCGGTTGGTTCTGGGGCGTGTTGTCAGCCTGGGGATGGAGAATCCTATCCTTCCTAGGTATTGGCTTTCTCATACTATTCAGTTGCTGCTTATGTCTACAATGTGGGCCAGCGATTTGTGGTCTGTGTGCCACATCGTGTATCCCACATCCACGTTTTCGTTCAAGATCCCGGAAGAAGAAAGAAGAACAAATGATGCTATATGAACAGATCGATGGATTGATGAAGATCGATATCTCCTGAGGGTCCGTAGGGGACAAGGAGGGAATGAGGAAATATGAATTTTGTGATCAGTTATGTCCCCTATCGTAGACCCCAACGGCTCCATGTGCATGCTATAAGTACATGTATGTTCCCTCCAGTTCCAGTTTTGAAGACGCAAATACATGTGCGTCCACCGTCAACATGTCCTCTTTCAGATCCGCCATGAATGGGTCAGATATTCCATTCCTAAGTATGAAAGGCCACCGACTTTATGTGGTTCACTTTCCACATTTTACACATTCAGGCGAGTAGGCCCTGAATTCTGTCATCAAGCCTTTTCCTGCCTTCTGCCTCTGAAAGCTCCAGTCTGAGCCTGCATCTGTATCCATGAACTTTGTCCTACTCCCTGCGCGGCTAACGGTGCCTGATCCAGCATATTGCCTGCCAAAAACTGTATTTCACCTTCAAGATTATCTACTCCGCTCCTCATCCGATGCATTCCTGTCTAGTAGTTTAGGTAAACATTCCTCCAGCTACCGTGCAAAAGGGCCAGGCCTCGCTGTCCTCATGCAAGTAATTCATAGCCCCGTTACCATGGAATATTCCTACCCCCTCGCATCTCATGTAGACACTTAGACGCTTGTACACGCACTAACAGTCAGTATAGAATAGATTCTATCCTAGAGACCTTTCCTTTTGGATAACACAGTTCTTTAAACATAGGATATTAGATATGATTTGGGATTAGGTTGACATGACCCCCAGACTTCTGTCTCCACATATAGAGCTAAATGTCAAGTCCCCTTCACCCTCTAGTTGCACGTCAATCACACGTCATGCGGCTGCGCGCGCATCTCTGCCAAATATTTCTGCTGACATTGCAGGATTCTTTTATGGATCCACCCACTTGTGACATCATGTATAATGACGTTTATTAAATTACGCCCATACGACCGCCTCTATTAGTTACGCATGCACCTTTTATCTGTACTATCAACTGTTACGCCTCTTGCATCTGTTTCACTGTAATGCATTTTCTATAAAACTGCTTATCTGTCAATAATGTATGCTTTTTCCTTCCTGAACTCTCGTGGTGATGGAATAGAACGCCTACAATTCGAATTGTATTCCTTTGTATAGGAATAAAGCCTTTTAAAACCTCTAATACCACGGATTCTGCCTCTTATATTTACTGAGTTATTCTTAATAGACTTTACCGCATAAAAAATAGTACCGGTAACGAAATATTTACCACACTCTGGGTAAGTGACTTGTGGCAAGCCCTATGCAGCCAGTGTGTTTCAGGATCCACCAGCCTGCATGTCTCGCTCTGGGTAAATGACTGGTGGAGAGCCCTGTGAAGCCTGTGTAAGGATCCACCAACCTGCATGTCTCAGTCTGGGTAAGTGACTGGTGGAGAGCCCTGTGAAGCCTGTGTCCGCATCCACCAGCCTGCATGTCTCACTCTGGGTAAGTGACTGGTGGAGAGTCTGTGAAGCCTGAGTCAGCATCCACCAGCCTGCATGTCTCGCTCTGGGTAACTGACTGGTGGAGAGCCCTGTGAAGCCTGAGTCAGCATCCACCAGCCTGCATGTCTCACTTTGGGTAAATGACTGGTGGAGAGCCCTGTGCAGCCTGTGTCAGGATCCAGCAGCCTGCATGTCTCGCTATGGGTAAGTAACTGGCGGAGAGCCCTGTGAAGCCTGTGTCAGCATCCACCAGCCTGCATGTCTCACTCTGGGTAAGAGACTGGTGGAGAGCCCTGTGAAGCCTGTGTCAGCATCCACCAGCCTGCATGTCGCGCTCTAAGTAAGTGACAGGTGGAGAGCCCTGTGCAGCCTGTGTGTGTCAGGATCCACCAGCATGCATGTCTTGCTCTGGGTAAGTGACTGGTGGAGAGCCCTGTGCAGCCTGTGTGTGTCAGGACCCACCAGCCTGCATGTCTCACTCTCGGTAAGTGACTGGTGGAGAGCCCTGTGCAGCCTGTGTCAGGATTCACCAGCCTGCATGTCTCGCTCTGGGTAAGTGGCTGGTTGAGAGCCCTGTGAAGCCTGTGTCAGCATCCACCAGTCTGCATGGCTCACTCTGGGTGACTGGTGGAGAGCCCTGTGCAGCCTGTGTCTGAATCCACCAGCCTGCAGGTCTCGCTCTGGGTAAGTGACTAGTGGAGAGCCCTGTGAAGCCTGTGTCTGCATTCACCAGCCTGCATGTGTCGCTCTAAGTAAGTGACTGGTGGAGAGCCCTGTGAAGCCTGTGTCAGCATCCACCAGCCTGCATGTCTCGCTCTGGGTAAGGGACTGGTGGAGAGCCCTGTGCAGCCTGGGTGTTTCAGGATCCACCAGCCTGCATGTCTCGATCTGGGTAAGTGACTGGTGGAGAGCCCTGTGAAGCCTGTGTCAGCATCCACCAGCCTGCATGTCTCGCTGTGGGTAAGTGACTGGTGGAGAGCCCTGTGAAGCCTGTGTCAGCATCCACCAGCCTGCATGTCTCGCTCTGGGTAAGTGACTGGTGGAGAGCCCTGTGAAGCCTGTGTCAGCATCCACCAGCCTGCATGTCTCACTCTGGGGAAGTGACAGGTGGTAAGCCCTGTGAAGCCTGTTTCAACATCCACCAGCCTGCATGTCTCACCATGGGTCAGTGACTGGTGGAGAGTCCTGTGCAGCCTGTGTCAGGATCCACCAGCCTGCATGTCTCACTCTGGGTAAGTGACTGGTGGTAAGCCCTGTGAAGCCTGTTTCAACATCCACCAGCCTGCATGTCTCACCATGGGTCAGTGACTGGTGGAGAGTCCTGTGCAGCCTGTGTCAGGATCCACCAGCCTGCATGTCTCACTCTGGGTAAGTGACTGGTTGAGAGCTCTGTGAAGCCTGTGTCAGCGTCCACCAGCCTGCATGTCTCATTCTGGGTAAGTGACTGGTGGAGAGCCATGTGAAGCCTGTGTGTTTCAGGATCCACCAGCCTGCATGTCTCACTCTGGGTAAATGACTGGTGGAGAGCCCTGTGAAGCCTGTGTCAGCATCCACCAGCCTGCATGTCTCACTCTGGGTAAGTGACTGGTGGTAAGCCCTGTGAAGCCTGTGTCAACATCCACCAGCCTTCATGTCTCACTCTGGGAAAGTGACTGGAGAAGAGCCCTGTGCAGCCTGTGTCAGGATCTACCAGCCTACATGTCTCGCTCTAGGTAAGTGACTGGTGGAGAGCCCTGCGAAGCCTGTGTCAGCATCCACCTGCCTGCATGTCTCGCTCTGGGTAAGTGACTGGTTGAGAGCCCTGTGAAGCCTATGTGAGCATCCACCAGCCTGTATGTCTCACTCTGGGTGAATGACTGGTGGAGAGCACTGTGAAGCCTGTGTCAGCATCCACCAGCCTATATTTCCCACTCTGGGTAAGCGACTGGTGGAGAGCCCTGTGAAGCCTGTGTCAAGATCCACCAGCCTGCATGTCTCACTCTGGGTAAGTGACTGGTGGAGAGCTCTGTGAAGCCTGTGTCAGCATCCACCAGCCTGCATGGCTCACTCGCGGTTACTGGTGGAGAGCCCTGTGCAGCCTATGTCAGGATCCACCAGCCTGCATGTCTCACTCTGGGTAAGTGACTAGTGGAGAACCCTGTGAAGCCTGTATCAGCATTCACCAGCCTGCATGTCTCGCTCTGGGTAAGTGACTGGTGGAGAGCCCTGTGAATCCTGTGTCAGCATCCACTAGCCTGCATGTCTCGCTCTGGGTAAGTGACTGGTGGAGAGCCCTGTGCAGCCTGTGTGTTTCAGGATCCACCAGCCTGCATGTCTCGCTCTGGGTAAGTGACTGGTGGAGAGCCCTGTGAATCCTGTGTCAGCATCCACCAGCCTGCATGTCTCGCTCTGGGTAAGTGACTGGTGGAAAGCCATGTGAAGCCTGTGTGTTTCAGGATCCACCAGCCTGCATGTCTCGCTCTGGGTAAGTGACTGGTGGAGAGCCCTGTGAAGCCTTTGTCAGCATCCACCAGCCTGCATCTCTCACTCTTCGTAAGTGACTGGTGGAGAGCCCTGTGCAGCCTGTGTGTTTCAGGATCCACCAGCCTGCATGTCTCGCTCTGGGTAAGTGACTGGTAGAGAGCCCTGTGAAGCCTGTGTGAGCATCCACCAGCCTGCATATCTCGCTCTGGGTAAGTGACTGGTGGAGAGCCCTGTGTAGCCTGTGTCAGCATCCACCAGCCTGCATGTCTCACTCGGGGTAAGTGACTGGTGGAGAGCCCTGTGCGGCCTGTGTCAGCATCCACCAGCCTGCATGTCTCACTCTGGGTAAGTGAGTGGTGGAGAGCCCTGTGCAGCCTGTGTCAGGATCCACCAGCCTGCATGTCTCGCTCAAGGTAAGTGACTGGTGGAAAGCCCTGTGAAGCCTGTGTCAGCATCCACCAGCCTGAATGTCTCGCTCTGGGTAAGTGACCGGTGGAGAACCCTGTGAAGGCTGTGTCAGCATCCACCGGCCTGCATGTCTCACTCTGGGTGAGTGACTGTTGGATAGCCCTGTGAAGCCTGTGTCAGGATCCACCAGCCTGCATGTCTCGCTCTGGGTAAGTGACTGGTGGAGAGCCCTGTGCAGCCAGTGTCTTTCAGGATCCAACAGCCATCATGTCTCGCTATGGGTAAGTGACTGGTGGAGAGCCCTATGAAGCCTGTGTCATCATCCACCAGCCTGCATGTCTCGCTCGGGGTAAGTGACTGGTGGAGAGCCCTGTGAAGCCTGTGTCAGCATCCACCAGCCTGCATGTCTCGCTCTGGGTAAGTGACTGGTGGTAAGCCCTGTGAAGCCTGTGTCAACATCCACCAGCCTTCATGTCTCACTCTGGGAAAGTGACTGGAGAAGATCCCTGTGCAGCCTGTGTCAAGATCTACCAGCCTACATGTCTCGCTCTGGGTAAGTGACTGGTGGAGAGCCCTGCGAAGCCTGTGTCAGCATCCACCTGCCTGCATGTCTCGCTCTGGGTAAGTGACTGGTTGAGAGCCCTGTGAAGCCTATGTGAGCATCCACCAGCCTGTATGTCTCACTCTGGGTGAGTGACTGGTGGAGAGCACTGTGAAGCCTTAGTCAGCATCCACCAGCCTATATTTCTCGCTCTGGGTAAGTGACTGGTGGAGAGCCCTGTGAAGCCTGTGTCAGGATCCACCAGCCTGCATGTCTCACTCTGGGTAAGTGACTGGTGCAGAGCTCTGTGAAGCCTGTGTCAGCATCCACCAGCCTGCATGGCTCACTCTCGGTGACTGGTGGAGAGCCCTGTGAAGCCTGTGTGAGCATCCACCAGCCTGCATGTCTCGCTCTGGGTAAGTGACTGGTGGAGAGCCCTATAAATCCTGTGTCAGCATCCAACAGCCTGCATGTCTCGCTCTGGGTAAGTGACTGGTGGAAAGCCATGTGAAGCCTGTGTGTTTCAGGATCCACCAGCCTGCATGTCTCGCTCTGGGTAAGTGTCTGGTGGAGAGCCCTCTGAAGCCTTTGTCAGCATCCACCAGCCTTCATCTCTCACTCTTCGTAAGTGACTGGTGGAGACCCCTGTGCAGCCTGTGTGTTTCAGGATCCACCAGCCTGCATGTCTCGCTCTGGGTAAGTGACTGGTGGAGAGCCCTGTGAAGCCTTTGTCAGCATCCACCAGCCTGCATGTCTCACTCTTCGTAAGTGACTGGTGGAGAGCCCTGTGCAGCCTGTGTGTTTCAGGATCCACCAGCCTGCATGTCTCGCTCTGGGTAAGTGACTGGTGGAGAGCCCTGTGAAGCCTGTGTGAGCATCCACCAGCCTGCATATCTCGCTCTGGGTAAGTGACTGGTGGAGAGCCCTGTGTAGCCTGTGTCAGCATCCACCAGCCTGCATGTCTCACTCGGGGTAAGTGACTGGTGGAGAGCCCTGTGCAGCCTGTGTCAGCATCCACCAGCCTGCATGTCTCACTCTGGGTAAGTGAGTGGTGGAGAGCCCTGTGCAGCCTGTGTCAGGATCCACCAGCCTGCATGTCTCGCTCAAGGTAAGTGACTGGTGGAAAGCCCTGTGAAGCCTGTGTCAGCATCCACCAGCCTGCATGTCTCGCTCTGGGTAAGTGACCGGTGGAGAACCCTGTGAAGGCTGTGTCAGCATCCACCAGCCTGCATGTCTCACTCTGGGTGAGTGACTGTTGGAGAGCCCTGTGAAGCCTGTGTCAGGATCCACCAGCCTGCATGTCTCGCTCTGGGTAAGTGACTGGTGGAGAGCCCTGTGCAGCCAATGTCTTTCAGGATCCAACAGCCTGCATGTCTCGCTTTGGGTAAGTGACTGGTGGAGAGCCCTATGAAGCCTGTGTCAGCATCCACCAGCCTGCATGTCTCGCTCGGGGTAAGTGACTGGTGGAGAGCCCTGTGAAGCCTGTGTCAGCATCCACCAGCCTGCATGTCTCGCTCTGGGTAAGTGACTGGTGGAGAGCCCTGTGAAGCCTGTGTCAGCATCCACCAGCCTGCATGTTTCGCTCTGGGTAAGTGACTGGTTGAGAGCCCTGTGTAGCCTGTGTCAGGATCCACCAGCCTGCATGTCTCGCTCTGGGTAAGTAACTGGTGGAGAGCCCTGTGAAGCCTGTGTCAGCATTCACCAGCCTGCATGTCTCACTCTGGGTAAGTGACTGGTGGAGAGCCCTGTGAAGCTTGTGTCAGCATCCACCAGCATGCATGTCACGCTCTAGGTAAGTGACTGGTGGAGAGCCCTGTGCAGCCTGTGTGTGTCAGGATCCACCAGCCTGCATGTCTTGCTCTGGGTAAGTGACTGGTGGAGAGCCCTGTGCAGCCTGTGTGTGTCAGGACCCACCAGCCTGCATGTCTCACTCTGGGTGAGTGACTGTTGGAGAGCCCTGTGCAGTCTGTGTCAAGATCCACCAGCCTGCATGTCTCACTCTGGGTAAGTGACTAGTGGAGAACCCTGTGAAGCCTGTGTCAGCATTCACCAGCCTGCATGTCTCGCTCTGGGTAAGTGACTGGTGGAGAGCCCTGTGCAGCCTGTGTGTTTCAGGATCCACCAGCCTGCATGTCTCGCTCTGGGTAAGTGACTGGTGGAGAGCCCTGTGAAGCCTGTGTGAGCATCCACCAGCCTACATGTCTCGCTCTGGGTAAGTGACTGGTGGAGAGCCCTGCGAAGCCTGTGTCAGCATCCACCTGCCTGCATGTCTCGCTCTGGGTAAGTGACTGGTTGAGAGCCCTGTGAAGCCTATGTGAGCATCCACCAGCCTGTATGTCTCACTCTGGGTGAGTGACTGGTGGAGAGCACTGTGAAGCCTTAGTCAGCATCCACCAGCCTATATTTCTCGCTCTGGGTAAGTGACTGGTGGAGAGCCCTGTGAAGCCTGTGTCAGGATCCACTAGCCTGCATGTCTCACTCTGGGTAAGTGACTGGTGCAGAGCTCTGTGAAGCCTGTGTCAGCATCCACCAGCCTGCATGGCTCACTCTCGGTGACTGGTGGAGAGCCCTGTGAAGCCTGTGTGAGCATCCACCAGCCTGCATGTCTCGCTCTGGGTAAGTGACTGGTGGAGAGCCCTGTAAATCCTGTGTCAGCATCCACCAGCCTGCATGTCTCGCTCTGGGTAAGTGACTGGTGGAAAGCCATGTGAAGCCTGTGTGTTTCAGGATCCACCAGCCTGCATGTCTCGCTCTGGGTAAGTGTCTGATGGAGAGCCCTGTGAAGCCTTTGTCAGCATCCACCAGCCTTCATCTCTCACTCTTCGTCAGTGACTGGTGGAGAGCCCTGTGCAGCCTGTGTGTTTCAGGATCCACCAGCCTGCATGTCTCGCTCTGGGTAAGTGACTGGTGGAGAGCCCTGTGAAGCCTTTGTCAGCATCCACCAGCCTGCATGTCTCACTCTTCGTAAGTGACTGGTGGAGAGCCCTGTGCAGCCAATGTCTTTCAGGATCCACCAGCCTGCATGTCTCGCTCTGGGTAAGTGACTGGTGGAGAGCCCTATGAAGCCTGTGTCAGGATCCACCAGCCTGCATGTCTCGCTCTGGGTAAGTAACTGGTGGAGAGCCCTGTGAAGCCTGTGTCAGCATTCACCAGCCTGCATGTCTCACTCTGGGTAAGTGACTGGTGGAGAGCCCTGTGAAGCTTGTGTCAGCATCCACCAGCATGCATGTCACGCTCTAGGTAAGTGACTGGTGGAGAGCCCTGTGCAGCCTGTGTGTGTCAGGATCCACCAGCCTGCATGTCTTGCTCTGGGTAAGTGACTGGTGGAGAGCCCTGTGCAGCCTGTGTGTGTCAGGACCCACCAGCCTGCATGTCTCACTCTGGGTGAGTGACTGTTGGAGAGCCCTGTGCAGTCTGTGTCAAGATCCACCAGCCTGCATGTCTCACTCTGGGTAAGTGACTAGTGGAGAACCCTGTGAAGCCTGTGTCAGCATTCACCAGCCTGCATGTCTCGCTCTGGGTAAGTGACTGGTGGAGAGCCTTGTGCAGCCTGTGTGTTTCAGGATCCACCAGCCTGCATGTCTCGCTCTGGGTAAGTGACTGGTGGAGAGCCCTGTGAAGCCTGTGTGAGCATCCACCAGCCTACATGTCTCGCTCTGGGTAAGTGACTGGTGGAGAGCCCTGCGAAGCCTGTGTCAGCATCCACCTGCCTGCATGTCTCGCTCTGGGTAAGTGACTGGTTGAGAGCCCTGTGAAGCCTATGTGAGCATCCACCAGCCTGTATGTCTCACTCTGGGTGAGTGACTGGTGGAGAGCACTGTGAAGCCTTAGTCAGCATCCACCAGCCTATATTTCTCGCTCTGGGTAAGTGACTGGTGGAGAGCCCTGTGAAGCCTGTGTCAGGATCCACTAGCCTGCATGTCTCACTCTGGGTAAGTGACTGGTGCAGAGCTCTGTGAAGCCTGTGTCAGCATCCACCAGCCTGCATGGCTCACTCTCGGTGACTGGTGGAGAGCCCTGTGAAGCCTGTGTGAGCATCCACCAGCCTGCATGTCTCGCTCTGGGTAAGTGACTGGTGGAGAGCCCTGTAAATCCTGTGTCAGCATCCACCAGCCTGCATGTCTCGCTCTGGGTAAGTGACTGGTGGAAAGCCATGTGAAGCCTGTGTGTTTCAGGATCCACCAGCCTGCATGTCTCGCTCTGGGTAAGTGTCTGATGGAGAGCCCTGTGAAGCCTTTGTCAGCATCCACCAGCCTTCATCTCTCACTCTTCGTCAGTGACTGGTGGAGAGCCCTGTGCAGCCTGTGTGTTTCAGGATCCACCAGCCTGCATGTCTCGCTCTGGGTAAGTGACTGGTGGAGAGCCCTGTGAAGCCTTTGTCAGCATCCACCAGCCTGCATGTCTCACTCTTCGTAAGTGACTGGTGGAGAGCCCTGTGCAGCCAATGTCTTTCAGGATCCACCAGCCTGCATGTCTCGCTCTGGGTAAGTGACTGGTGGAGAGCCCTATGAAGCCTGTGTCAGCATCCACCAGCCTGCATGTCTCGCTCGGGGTAAGTGACTGGTGGAGAGCCCTGTGAAGCCTGTGTCAGCATTCACCAGCCTGCATGTCTCACTCTGGGTAAGTGACTGGTGGAGAGCCCTGTGAAGCTTGTGTCAGCATCCACCAGCATGCATGTCATGCTCTAGGTAAGTGACTGGTGGAGAGCCCTGTGCAGCCTGTGTGTGTCAGGATCCACCAGCCTGCATGTCTTGCTCTGGGTAAGTGACTGGTGGAGAGCCCTGTGCAGCCTGTGTGTGTCAGGACCCACCAGCCTGCATGTCTCACTCTGGGTAAGTGACTGGTGGAGAGCCCTGTGCAGCCTGTGTCAGAATCCACCAGCCTGCATGTCTCACTCTGGGTAAGTGACTGGTGGAGAGCTCTGTGAAGCCTGTGTCAGCATCCACCAGCCTGCATGGCTCACTCTGGGTGACTGGTGGAGAGCCCTGTGCAGTCTGTGTCAAGATCCACCAGCCTGCATGTCTCACTCTGGGTAAGTGACTAGTGGAGAACCCTGTGAAGCCTGTGTCAGCATCCACCAGCCTCCATGTCTCGCTCTGGGTAAGTGACTGGTGGAGAACCCTGTGAATCCTGTGTCAGCATCCACCAGCCTGCATGTCTCACTCTGGGTAAGTGACTGGTGGAGAGCCCTGTGAAGCCTGTGTCCGCATCCACCAGCCTGCATGTCTCGCTATGGGTAAGTGACTGGTTGAGAGCCCTGTGCAGCCTGTGTCAGGATCCACCAGCCTGCATGTCTCGCTCTGGGTAAGTAACTGGTGGAGAGCCCTGTGAATCCTGTCAGCATTCACCAGCCTGCATGTCTCACTCTGGGTAAGTGACTGGTGGAGAGCCCTGTGAAGCTTGTGTCAGCATCCATCAGCCTGCATGTCACGCTCTAGGTAAGTGACTGGTGGAGAGCCCTGTGCAGCCTGTGTGTGTCAGGATCCACCAGCCTGCATGTATTGCTCTGGGTAAGTGACTGGTGGAGAGCACTGTGCAGCCTGTGTGTGTCAGGACCCACCAGCCTGCATGTCTCACTCTGGGTAAGTGACTAGTGGAGAACCCTGTGAAGCCTGTGTCAGCATTCACCAGCCTGCATGTCTCGCTCTGGGTAAGTGACTGGTGGAGAGCCCTGTGAATCCTATGTCAGCATCCACCAGCCTCCATGTCTCGCTCTATGTAAGTGACTGGTGGAGAGCTCTGTGCAGCCTGTGTGTTTAAGGATCCACCAGCCTAAATGTCTCGCTCTGGGGAAGTGACTGGTGGAGAGCCCTGTGAAGCCTGTGTGAGCATCCACCAGCCTGCATGTCTCGCTCTGGGTAAGTGACTGGTGGAGAGCCCTGTGCAGCCTGTGTCAGCATCCACCAGCCTGCATGTCTCGCTCTGGGTAAGTGACTGGTGGAAAGCCATGTGAAGCCTGTGTGTTTCAGGATCCACCAGCCTGCATGTCTCGCTCTGGGTAAGTGTCTGGTGGAGAGCCCTGTGAAGCCTTAGTCAGCATCCACCAGCCTGCATGTCTCACTCTTCGTAAGTGACAGGTGGAGAGCCCTGTGCAGCCTGTGTGTGTCATTATCCACCAGCCTGCACGTCTCGCTCTCGGTAAGTGACTGGTGGAGAGCCCTGTGCAGCCTTGTCAGGACCCACCAGCCTGCATGTATCACTCAGGGTAAATGACTGGTGGAGAGCCCTGTGCAGCCTGTGTGTGTCAGGATCCACCAGCCTGCATGTCTCACACTGGGTAAATGACTGGTGGAGAGCCCTGTGTGGCCTGTGTCAGGATCCACCAGCCTACATGTCTCGCTCTGGGTAAGTGACTGGTGGAGAGCCCTGTGTAGCCTGTGTCAGCATCCACCAGCCTGCATGTCTCACTCGGGGTAAGTGACTGGTGGAGAACCCTGTGCAGCCTGTGTCAGCATCAACCAGCCTGCATGTCTCACTCTGGGTTTTGACTGGTGGAGAGCCCTGTGCAGCCTGTGTCAGGATCCACCAGCCTGCATGTCTCGCTCAAGGTAAGTGACTGGTGGAAAGCCCTGTGAAGCCTGTGTCAGCATCCACCAGCCTGAATGTCTCGCTCTGGGTAAGTGACCGGTGGAGAGCCCTGTGAAGGCTGTGTCAGCATCCACCAGCCTGCATGTTTCACTCTGGGTGAGTGACTGGTGGAGAGCCCTGTGAAGCATGTGTCAGCATCCACCAGCCTGCATGTCTCGCTCTGGGTAAGTGACTGGTGGAGAGCCCTGTGAAGCCTGTGTCAGCATCCACCAGCCTGCATGCCTCACTTTGGGTAAATGACTGGTGGAGAGCCCTGTGCAGCCTGTGTGTGTCAGGATCCACCAGCCTGCATGTCTCACTCTGGGTAAGTGACTTGTGGCAAGCCCTATGCAGCCAGTGTGTTTCAGGATCCACCAGCCTGCATGTCTCGCTCTGGGTAAGTGACTGGTGGAGAGTTTGTGAAGCCTGAGTCAGCATCCACCAGCCTGCATGTCTCGCTCTGGGTAACTGACTGGTGGAGAGCCCTGTGAAGCCTGAGTCAGCATCCACCAGCCTGCATGTCTCACTCTGGGTAAGAGACTGGTGGAGAGCCCTGTGAAGCCTGTGTCAGCATCCACCAGCCTGCATGTCGCGCTCTAAGTAAGTGACAGGTGGAGAGCCCTGTGCAGCCTGTGTGTGTCAGGATCCACCAGCATGCATGTCTTGCTCTGGGTAAGTGACTGGTGGAGAGCCCTGTGCAGCCTGTGTGTGTCAGGACCCACCAGCCTGCATGTCTCACTCTCGGTAAGTGACTGGTGGAGAGCCCTGTGCAGCCTGTGTCAGGATTCACCAGCCTGCATGTCTCGCTCTGGGTAAGTGGCTGGTTGAGAGCCCTGTGAAGCCTGTGTCAGCATCCACCAGTCTGCATGGCTCACTCTGGGTGACTGGTGGAGAGCCCTGTGCAGCCTGTATCTGAATCCACCAGCCTGCAGGTCTCGCTCTGGGTAAGTGACTAGTGGAGAGCTCTGTGAAGCCTGTGTCTGCATTCACCAGCCTGCATGTGTCGCTCTAAGTAAGTGACTGGTGGAGAGCCCTGTGAAGCCTGTGTCAGCATCCACCAGCCTGCATGTCGCGCTCTAAGTAAGTGACAGGTGGAGAGCCCTGTGCAGCCTGTGTGTGTCAGGATCCACCAGCATGCATGTCTTGCTCTGGGTAAGTGACTGGTAGAGAGCCCTGTGCAGCCTGTGTGTGTCAGGACCCACCAGCCTGCATGTCTCACTCTCGGTAAGTGACTGGTGGAGAGCCCTGTGCAGCCTGTGTCAGGATTCACCAGCCTGCATGTCTCGCTCTGGATAAGTGGCTGGTTGAGAGCCCTGTGAAGCCTGTGTCAGCATCCACCAGTCTGCATGGCTCACTCTGGGTGACTGGTGGAGAGCCCTGTGCAGCCTGTGTCTGAATCCACCAGCCTGCAGGTCTCGCTCTGGGTAAGTGACTAGTGGAGAGCTCTGTGAAGCCTGTGTCTGCATTCACCAGCCTGCATGTGTCGCTCTAAGTAAGTGACTGGTGGAGAGCCCTGTGAAGCCTGTGTCAGCATCCACCAGCCTGCATGTCTCGCTCTGGGTAAGGGACAGGTGGAGAGCCCTGTGCAGCCTGGGTGTTTCAGGATCCACCAGCCTGCATGTCTCGATCTGGGTAAGTGACTGGTGGAGAGCCCTGTGAAGCCTGTGTCAGCATCCACCAGCCTGCATGTCTCGCTCTGGGTAAGTGACTGGTGGAGAGCCCTGTGAAGCCTGTGTCAGCATCCACCAGCCTGCATGTCTCGCTCTGGGTAAGTGACTGGTGGAGAGCCCTGTGAAGCCTGTGTCAGCATCCACCAGCCTGCATGTCTCACTCTGGGTAAGTGACTGGAGGTAAGCCCTGTGAAGCCTGTTTCAACATCCACCAGCCTGCATGTCTCACCATGGGTCAGTGACTGGTGGAGAGTCCTGTGCAGCCTGTGTCAGGATCCACCAGCCTGCATGTCTCACTCTGGGTAAGTGACTGGTGGAGAGCTCTGTGAAGCCTGTGTCAGCGTCCACCAGCCTGCATGTCTCATTCTGGGTAAGTGACTGGTGGAGAGCCATGTGAAGCCTGTGTGTTTCAGGATCCACCAGCCTGCATGTCTCACTCTGGGTAAATGACTGGTGGAGAGCCCTGTAAAGCCTGTGTCAGCATCCGCCAGCCTGCATGTCTCGCTCTGGGTAAGTGACTGGTGGAGAGCCCTGTGAAGCCTGTGTCAGCATCCACCAGCCTGCATGTCTCGCTCTGGGTAAGTGACTGGTGGAGAGCCCTGTGAAGCCTGTGTCAGCATCCACCAGCCTGCATGTCTCACTCTGGGTAAGTGACTGGTGGTAAGCCCTGTGAAGCCTCTTTCAACATCCACCAGCCTGCATGTCTCACTCTGGGTAACTGGTGGAGAGCCCTGTGCAGCCTGTGTCAGGATCCACCAGCCTGCATGTCTCACTCTGGGTAAGTGACTAGTGGAGAACCCTGTGAAGCCTGTGTCAGCATCCACCAGCCTGCATGTCTCGCTCTGAGTAAGTGACTGGTGGAGAGCCCTGTGCAGCCTGTGTGTTTCAGGATCCACCAGCCTGCATGTCTCGCTCTGGGTAAGTGACTGGTGGAGAGCCCTGTGAAGCCTGTGTGAGCATCCACCAGCCTGCATGTCTCGCTCTGGGTAAGTGACTGGTGGAGAGCCCTGTGAATCCTGTGTCAGCATCCACCAGCCTGCATGTCTCGCTCTGGGTAAGTGACTGGTGGAAAGCCATGTGAAGCCTGTGTGTTTCAGGATCCACCAGCCTGCATGTCTGGCTCTGGGTAAGTGACTGGTGGAGAACCCTGTGAAGCCTGTGTCAGCATCCACCAGCCTGCATGTCTCGCTCTGGGTAAGTGACTGGTGGAGAGCCCTGTGAAGCCTGTGTCAGCATCCACCAGCCTGCATGTCTCACTCTGGGTAAATGACTTGTGGAGAGCCATGTGCAGCCTGTGTGTGTCAGCATCCACCAGTCTGCATGTCTCACTTTGAGTAAATGACTGCTGGAGAGCCCTGTGCAGCCTGTGTGTGTCAGGATCCACCAGCCTGCATGTCTCACTCTGGGTAAGTGACTGGTGGAGAGCCCTGTGCAGCCTGTGTCAGGATCCACCAGCCTGCATGTCTCACTCTGGGTAAGTGACTGGTGGAGAGCCCTGTGAAGCCTGTGTCAGCATCCACCAGCCTGCATGCCTCACTCTGGGTAAGTGACTGGTGGACACGCCTGTGCAGCCTGTGTCAATATCCACCAGCCTGCATGTCTCGCTCTGGGTAAGTGACTGGTGGAGAGCCATGTGAAGCCTGGGTGTTTCAGGATCCACCAGCCTGCATGTCTCGCTCTGGGTAAGTGACTGGTGGAGAGCCCTGTGAAGCCTATGTCAGCATCCACCAGCCTGCATGTCTCACTCTGGGTAAATGACTGGTGGAGAGCCCTGTGAATCCTGTGTCAGGATCCACCAGCCTGCATGTCTCACTATGGGTAAGTGACTGGTGGAGAGCCCTGTGCAGCCTGTGTCAGGATCCACCAGCCTGCATGTCAAACTCTGGGTAAGTGACTGGTGGAGAGCCCTGTGAAGCCTGTGTCAGCATCCACCAGCCTGCATGCCTCACTCTGGGTAAGTGACTGGTGGACACCCCTGTGCAGCCTGTGTCAGCATCCACCAGCCTGCATGCCTCACTCTGGGTAAGTGACTGGTGGAGAGCCCTGTGCAGCCTGTGTGTTTCTGGATCCACCAGCCTGCATGTCACGCTCTGGGTAAGTGACTGGTGGAGAGCCCTGTGCAGCCTGTGTGTGTCAGGATCCACCAGCCTGCACGTCTCGCTCTGGGTAAGTGACTGGTGGAGAGCCCTGTGCAGCCTTGTCAGGACCCACAAGCCTGCATGTATCACTCAGGGAAAGTGACTGGTGGAGAGCCCTGTGAAGCCTTTGTCAGCATCCACCAGCCTGCATGTCTCACTCTTCGTAAGTGACTGGTGGAGAGCCCTGTGCAGCCTGTGTGTGTCAGGATCCACCAGCCTGCACGTCTCGCTCTGGGTAAGTGACTGGTGGAGAGCCCTGTGCAGCCTTGTCAGGACCCACAAGCCTGCATGTATCACTCAGGGAAAGTGACTGGTGGAGAGCCCTGTGAAGCCTGTGTCAGCATCCACCAGCCTGCATGCCTCACTCTGGGTAAGTGACTGGTGGACACCCCTGTGCAGCCTGTGTCAGCATCCACCAGCCTGCATGCCTCACTCTGGGTAAGTGACTGGTGGAGAGCCCTGTGCAGCCTGTGTGTTTCTGGATCCACCAGCCTGCATGTCACGCTCTGGGTAAGTGACTGGTGGAGAGCCCTGTGCAGCCTGTGTGTGTCAGGATCCACCAGCCTGCACGTCTCGCTCTGGGTAAGTGACTGGTGGAGAGCCCTGTGCAGCCTTGTCAGGACCCACAAGCCTGCATGTATCACTCAGGGAAAGTGACTGGTGGAGAGCCCTGTGAAGCCTTTGTCAGCATCCACCAGCCTGCATGTCTCACTCTTCGTAAGTGACTGGTGGAGAGCCCTGTGCAGCCTGTGTGTGTCAGGATCCACCAGCCTGCACGTCTCGCTCTGGGTAAGTGACTGGTGGAGAGCCCTGTGCAGCCTTGTCAGGACCCACAAGCCTGCATGTATCACTCAGGGAAAGTGACTGGTGGAGAGCCCTGTGAAGCCTCTGTCAGCATCCACCAGCCTGAATGTCTCACTTTGGGTAAATGACTGGTGGAGAGCCCTGTGCAGCCTGTGTGTGTCAGGATCCACCAGCCTGCAAGTCTCACTCTGGGTAAATGACTGGCAGAGAGCCCTGTGTAGCCTGTGTCAGGATCCACCAGCCTACATGTCTCGCTCTGGGTAAGTGACTGGTGGAGAGCCCTGTGTAGCCTGTGTCAGCATCCACCAGCCTGCATGTCTCACTCGGGGTAAGTGACTGGTGGAGAGCCCTGTGAAGCTTGTATCAGCATCCACCAGCCTGCATGTCACGCTCTGGGTAAGTAACTGGTGGAGAGCCCTGTGAAGCCTGTGTCAGCATTCACCAGCCTGCATGTCTCACTCTGGGTAAGTGACTGGTGGAGAACCCTGTGAAGCTTGTATCAGCATCCACCAGCCTGCATGTCTCACTCGGGGTAAGTGACTGGTGGAGAGCCCTGTGCAGCCTGTGTCAGGATCCACCAGCCTGCATGTCTCACTCTGGGTAAGTGACTAGTGGAGAACCCTGTGAAGCCTGTGTCAGCATTCACCAGCCTGCATGTCTCGCTCTGAGTAAGTGACTGGTGGAGAGCCCTGTGAATCCTGTGTCAGCATCCACCAGCCTGCATGTCTCGCTCTGAGTAAGTGACTGGTGGAGAGCCCTGTGCAGCCTGTGTGTTTCAGGATCCACCAGCCTGCATGTCTCGCTCTGGGTAAGTGACTGGTGGAGAGCCCTGTGAAGCCTGTGTGAGCATCCACCAGCCTGCATGTCTCGCTCTGGGTAAGTGACTGGTGGAGAGCCCTGTGAATCCTGTGTCAGCATCCACCAGCCTGCATGTCTCGCTCTGGGTAAGTGACTGGTGGAAAGCCATGTGAAGCCTGTGTGTTTCAGGATCCACCAGCCTGCATGTCTCGCTCTGGGTAAGTGACTGGTGGAGAACCCTGTGAAGCCTGTGTCAGCATCCACCAGCCTGCATGTCTCGCTCTGGGTAAGTGACTGGTGGAGAGCCCTGTGAAGCCTGTGTCAGCATCCACCAGCCTGCATGTCTCACTCTGGGTAAATGACTGGTGGAGAGCCATGTGCAGCCTGTGTGTGTCAGCATCCACCAGTCTGCATGTCTCACTCTGGGTAAGTGAATGGTGGAGAGCCCTGTGCAGCCTGTGTGGGTCAGGATCCACCAGCCTGCATTTCTCACTCTGGGTAAATGACTGCTGGAGAGCCCTGTGCAGCCTGTGTGTGTCAGGATCCACCACCCTGCATGTCTCATTCTGGGTAAGTGACTGGTGGAGAGCCCTGTGCAGCCTGTGTCAGGATCCACCAGCCTGCATGTCTCACTCTGGGTAAGTGACTGGTGGAGAGCCCTGTGAAGCCTGTGTCAGCATCCACCAGCCTGCATGCCTCACTCTGGGTAAGTGACTGGTGGACACCCCTGTGCAGCCTGTGTCAGCATCCACCAGCCTGCATGTCTCGCTCTGGGTAAGTGACTGGTGGAGAGCCATGTGAAGCCTGGGTGTTTCAGGATCCACCAGCCTGCATGTCTCGCTCTGGGTAAGTGACTGGTGGAGAGCCCTGTGAAGCCTATGTCAGCATCCGCCAGCCTGCATGTCTCACTCTGGGTAAATGACTGGTGGAGAGCCCTGTGAATCCTGTGTCAGGATCCACCAGCCTGCATGTCTCACTCTGGGTAAGTGACTGGTGGAGAGCCCTGTGCAGCCTGTGTCAGGATCACCCAGCCTGCATGTCTTACTCTGGGTAAGTGACTGGTGGAGAGCCCTGTGAAGCCTGTGTCAGCATCCACCAGCCTGCATGCCTCACTCTGGGTAAGTGACTGGTGGACACCCCTGTGCAGCCTGTGTCAGCATCCACCAGCCTGCATGTCTCGCTCTGGGTAAGTGACGGGTGGAAAGCCCTGTGCAGCCTGTGTGTTTCTGGATCCACCAGCCTGCATGTCTCGCTCTGGGTAAGTGACTGGTGGAGAGCCCTGTGAAGCCTGTGTGAGCATCCACCAGCCTGCATGTCTCGCTCTGGGTAAGTGACTGGTGGAGAGCCCTGTGAAGCCTGTGTCAGCATCCACCAGCCTGCATGTCTCGCTCTGGGTAAGTGACTGGTGGAAAGCCATGTGAAGCCTGTGGGTTTCAGGATCCACCAGCCTGCATGTCTCGCTCTGGGTAAGTGACTGGTGGAGAGCCCTGTGAAGCCTTTGTCAGCATCCACCAGCCTGCATGTCTCACTCTTCGTAAGTGACTGGTGGAGAGCCCTGTGCAGCCTGTGTGTGTCAGGATCCACCAGCCTGCACGTCTCGCTCTGGGTAAGTGACTGGTGGAGAGCCCTGTGCAGCCTTGTCAGGACCCACAAGCCTGCATGTATCACTCAGGGTAAGTGACTGGTGGAGAGCCCTGTGAAGCCTCTGTCAGCATCCACCAGCCTGAATGTCTCACTTTGGGTAAATGACTGGTGGAGAGCCCTGTGCAGCCTGTGTGTGTCAGGATCCACCAGCCTGCATGTCTCACTCTGGGTAAATGACTGGTGGAGAGCCCTGTGTAGCCTGTGTCAGGATCCACCAGCCTACATGTCTCGCTCTGGGTAAGTGACTGGTGGAGAGCCCTGTGTAGCCTGTGTCAGCATCCACCAGCCTGCATGTCTCACTCGGGGTAAGTGACTGGTGGAGAGCCCTGTGCAGCCTGTGTCAGCATCCACCAGCCTGCATGTATCACTCTGGGTAGGTGACTGGTGGAGAGCCCTGTGCAGCCTGTGTCAGGATCCACCAGCCTGCATGTCTCGCTCAAGGTAAGTGACTGGTGGAAAGCCCTGTGAAGCCTGTGTCAGCATCCACCAGCCTGAATGTCTCGCTCTGGGTAAGTGGCCGGTGGAGAACCCTGTGAAGGCTGTGTCAGCATCCACCAGCCTGCATGTCTCACTCTGGGTGAGTGACTGGTGGAGAGCCCTGTGAAGCCTGTGTCAGGATCCACCATCCTGCATGTCTCGCTCTGGGTAAGTGACTGGTGGAGAGCCCTGTGCAGCCAGTGTCTTTCAGGATCCAAAAGCCTGCATGTCTCGCTCTGGGTAAGTGACTGGTGGAGAGCCCTGTGAAGCCTGTGTCAGCATCCACCAGCCTGCATGTCTCACTCGGGGTAAGTGACTGGTGGAGAGCCCTGTGAAGCCTGTGTCAGCATCCACCAGCCTGCATGTCTCGCTCTGGGTAAGTGACTGGTGGAGAGCCCTGTGAAGCCTGTGTCAGGATCCACCAGCCTGCATGTCTCGCTCTGGGTAAGTAACTGGTGGAGAGCCCTGTTAAGCCTGTGTCAGCATTCACCAGCCTGCATGTCTCACTCTGGGTAAGTGACTGGTGGAGAGCCCTGTGAAGCTTGTGTCAGCATCCACCAGCCTGCATGTCACGCTCTAGGTAAGTGACTGGTGGAGAGCCCTGTGCAGCCTGTGTGTGTCAGGATCCACCAGCCTGCATTTCTTGCTCTGGGTAAGTGACTGGTGGAGAGCCCTGTGCAGCCTGTGTGTGTCAGGACCCACCAGCCTGCATGTCTCACTCTGGGTAAGTGAATGGTGGAGAGCCCTGTGCAGCCTGTGTCAGGATCCACCAGCCTGCATGTCTCACTCTGGGTAAGTGACTGGTGGAGAGCTCTGTGAAGCCTGTGTCAACATCCACCAGCCTGCATGGCTCACTCTGGGTAACTGGTGGAGAGCCCTGTGCAGCCTGTGTCAGGATCCACCAGCCTGCATGTCTCACTCTGGGTAAGTGACTAGTGGAGAACCCTGTGAAGCCTGTGTCAGCATTCACCAGCCTGCATGTCTCGCTCTGAGTAAGTGACTGGTGGAGAGCCCTGTGAATCCTGTGTCAGCATCCACCAGCCTGCATGTCTCGCTCTGAGTAAGTGACTGGTGGAGAGCCCTGTGCAGCCTGTGTGTTTCAGGATCCACCAGCCTGCATGTCTCGCTCTGGGTAAGTGACTGGTGGAGAGCCCTGTGAAGCCTGTGTGAGCATCCACCAGCCTGCATGTCTCGCTCTGGGTAAGTGACTGGTGGAGAGCCCTGTGAATCCTGTGTCAGCATCCACCAGCCTGCATGTCTCGCTCTGGGTAAGTGACTGGTGGAAAGCCATGTGAAGCCTGTGTGTTTCAGGATCCACCAGCCTGCATGTCTCGCTCTGGGTAAGTGACTGGTGGAGAACCCTGTGAAGCCTGTGTCAGCATCCACCAGCCTGCATGTCTCGCTCTGGGTAAGTGACTGGTGGAGAGCCCTGTGCAGCCTGTGTCAGGATCCACCAGCCTGCATGTCTCGCTCAAGGTAAGTGACTGGTGGAAAGCCCTGTGAAGCCTGTGTCAGCATCCACCAGCCTGAATGTCTCGCTCTGGGTAAGTGACCGGTGGAGAACCCTGTGAAGGCTGTGTCAGCCTCCACAAGCCTGTATGTCTCACTCTGGGTGAGTGACTGGTGGAGAGCCCTGTGAAGCCTGTGTCAGGATCCACCATCCTGCATGTCTCGCTCTGGGTAAGTGACTGGTGGAGAGCCCTGTGCAGCCAGTGTCTTTCAGGATCCAACAGCCTGCATGTCTCGCTCTGGGTAAGTGACTGGTGGAGAGCCCTGTGAAGCCTGTGTCAGCATCCACCAGCCTGCATGTCTCACTCGGGGTAAGTGACTGGTGGAGAGCCCTGTGAAGCCTGTGTCAGCATCCACCAGCCTGCATGTCTCGCTCTGGGTAAGTGACTGGTGGAGAGCCCTGTGAAGCCTGTGTCAGCATCCACCAGCCTGCATGTCTCGCTCTGGGTAAGTGACTGGTTGAGAGCCCTGTGCAGCCTGTGTCAGGATCCACCAGCCTGCATGTCTCGCTCTGGGTAAGTAACTGGTGGAGAGCCCTGTTAAGCCTGTGTCAGCATTCACCAGCCTGCATGTCTCACTCTGGGTAAGTGACTGGTGGAGAGCCCTGTGAAGCTTGTGTCAGCATCCACCAGCCTGCATGTCACGCTCTAGGTAAGTGACTGGTGGAGAGCCCTGTGCAGCCTGTGTGTGTCAGGATCCACCAGCCTGCATGTCTTGCTCTGGGTAAGTGACTGGTGGAGAGCCCTGTGCAGCCTGTGTGTGTCAGGACCCACCAGCCTGCATGTCTCACTCTGGGTAAGTGACTGGTGGAGAGCTCTGTGAAGCCTGTGTCAGCATCCACCAGCCTGCATGGCTCACTCTGGGTAACTGGTGGAGAGCCCTGTGCAGCCTGTGTCAGGATCCACCAGCCTGCATGTCTCACTCTGGGTAAGTGACTAGTGGAGAACCCTGTGAAGCCTGTGTCAGCATTCACCAGCCTGCATGTCTCGCTCTGAGTAGGTGACTGGTGGAGAGCCCTGTGAATCCTGTGTCAGCATCCACCAGCCTGCATGTCTCGCTCTGAGTAAGTGACTGGTGGAGAGCCCTGTGCAGCCTGTGTGTTTCAGGATCCACCAGCCTGCATGTCTCGCTCTGGGTAAGTGACTGGTGGAGAGCCCTGTGAAGCCTGTGTGAGCATCCACCAGCCTGCATGTCTCGCTCTGGGTAAGTGACTGGTGGAGAGCCCTGTGAATCCTGTGTCAGCATCCACCAGCCTGCATGTCTCGCTCTGGGTAAGTGACTGGTGGAAAGCCATGTGAAGCCTGTGTGTTTCAGGATCCACCAGCCTGCATGTCTCACTCTGGGTAAGTGACTGGTGGAGAACCCTGTGAAGCCTGTGTCAGCATCCACCAGCCTGCATGTCTCGCTCTGGGTAAGTGACTGGTGGAGAGCCCTGTGAAGCCTGTGTCAGCATCCACCAGCCTGCATGTCTCACTCTGGGTAAATGACTTGTGGAGAGCCATGTGCAGCCTGTGTGTGTCAGCATCCACCAGCCTGCATGTCTCGCTCTGGGTAAGTGACTGGTGGAGAGCCCTGTGAAGCCTGTGTGAGCATCCACCAGCCTGCATGTCTCGCTCTGGGTAAGTGACTGGTGGAGAGCCCTGTGAATCCTGTGTCAGCATCCACCAGCCTGCATGTCTCGCTCTGGGTAAGTGACTGGTGGAAAGCCATGTGAAGCCTGTGTGTTTCAGGATCCACCAGCCTGCATGTCTCGCTCTGGGTAAGTGACTGGTGGAGAACCCTGTGAAGCCTGTGTCAGCATCCACCAGCCTGCATGTCTCGCTCTGGGTAAGTGTCTGGTGGAGAGCCCTGTGAAGCCTGTGTCAGCATCCACCAGCCTGCATGTCTCACTCTGGGTAAATGACTGGTGGAGAGCCATGTGCAGCCTGTGTGTGTCAGCATCCACCAGTCTGCATGTCTCACTCTGGGTAAGTGAATGGTGGAGAGCCCTGTGCAGCCTGTGTGGGTCAGGATCCACCAGCCTGCATTTCTCACTCTGGGTAAATGACTGCTGGAGAGCCCTGTGCAGCCAGTGTGTGTCAGGATCCACCAGCCTGCATGTCTCACTCTGGGTAAGTGACTGGTGGAGAGCCCTGTGCAGCCTGTGTCAGGATCCACCAGCCTGCATGTCTCACTCTGGGTAAGTGACTGGTGGAGAGCCCTGTGAAGCCTGTGTCAGCATCCACCAGCCTGCATGCCTCACTCTGGGTAAGTGACTGGTGGACACCCCTGTGCAGCCTGTGTCAGCATCCACCAGCCTGCATGTCTCGCTCTGGGTAAGTGACTGGTGGAGAGCCATGTGAAGCCTGGGTGTTTCAGGATCCACCAGCCTGCATGTCTCGCTCTGGGTAAGTGACTGGTGGAGAGCCCTGTGAAGCCTATGTCAGCATCCGCCAGCCTGCATGTCTCACTCTGGGTAAATGACTGGTGGAGAGCCCTGTGAATCCTGTGTCAGGATCCACCAGCCTGCATGTCTCACTCTGGGTAAGTGACTGGTGGAGAGCCCTGTGCAGCCTGTGTCAGGATCCACCAGCCTGCATGTCTTACTCTGGGTAAGTGACTGGTGGAGAGCCCTGTGAAGCCTGTGTCAGCATCCACCAGCCTGCATGCCTCACTCTGGGTAAGTGACTGGTGGACACCCCTGTGCAGCCTGTGTCAGCATCCACCAGCCTGCATGTCTCGCTCTGGGTAAGTGACGGGTGGAGAGCCCTGTGCAGCCTGTGTCAGGATCCACCAGCCTACATGTCTCGCTCTGGGTAAGTGACTGGTGGAGAGCCCTGTGTAGCCTGTGTCAGCATCCACCAGCCTGCATGTATCACTCAGGGTAAATGACTGGTGGAGAGCCCTGTGCAGCCTGTGTGTGTCAGGATCCACCAGCCTTTATGTCTCACTCTGGGTAAATGACTGGTGGAGAGCCCTGTGTAGCCTGTGTCAGCATCCACCAGCCTACATGTCTCGCTCTGGGTAAGTGACTGGTGGAGAGCCCTGTGTGGCCTGTGTCAGCATCCACCAGCCTGCATGTATCACTCAGGGTAAATGACTGGTGGAGAGCCCTGTGCAGCCTGTGTGTGTCAGGATCCACCAGCCTGCATGTCTCACTCTGGGTAAATGACTGGTGGAGAGCCCTGTGTGGCCTGTGTCAGGATCCACCAGCCTACATGCCTCGCTCTGGGTAAGTGACTGGTGGAGAGCCCTGTGTAGCCTGTGTCAGCATCCACCAGCCTGAATGTCTCGCTCTGGGTAAGTGACTGGTGGAGAGCCCTGTGAAGGCTGTGTCAGCATCCACCAGCCTGCATGTCTCACTCTGCGTGAGTGACTGGTGGAGAACCCTGTGAAGCCTGTGTCAGGATCCACCAGCCTGCATGTCTCGCTCTCGGTAAGTGACTGGTGGAGAGCCCTGAGCAGCCAGTGTCTTTCAGGATCCAACAGCCTGCATGTCTCGCTCTGGGTAAGTGACTGGTGGAGAGCCCTGTGAAGCCTGTGTCAGCATCCACCAGCCTGCATGCCTCACTCTGGGTAAGTGACTGGTGGACACCCCTGTGCAGCCTGTGTCAGCATCCACCAGCCTGCATGTCTCGCTCTGGGTAAGTGACGGGTGGAGAGCCCTGTGCAGCCTGTGTGTTTCTGGATCCACCAGCCTGCATGTCTCGCTCTGGGTAAGTGACTGGTGGAGAGCCCTGTGAAGCCTGTGTGAGCATCCACCAGCCTGCATGTCTCGCTCTGGGTAAGTGACTGGTGGAGAGCCCTGTGAAGCCTGTGTCAGCATCCACCAGCCTGCATGTCTCGCTCTGGGTAAGTGACTGGTGGAAAGCCATGTGAAGCCTGTGTGTTTCAGGATCCACCAGCCTGCATGTCTCGCTCTGGGTAAGTGACTGGTGGAGAGCCCTGTGAAGCCTTTGTCAGCATCCACCAGCCTGCATGTCTCACTCTTTGTAAGTGACTGGTGGAGAGCCCTGTGCAGCCTGTGTGTGTCAGGATCCACCAGCCTGCACGTCTCGCTCTGGGTAAGTGACTGGTGGAGAGCCCTGTGCAGCCTTGTCAGGACCCACAAGCCTGCATGTATCACTCAGGGTAAGTGACTGGTGGAGAGCCCTGTGAAGCCTCTGTCAGCATCCACCAGCCTGAATGTCTCACTTTGGGTAAATGACTGGTGGAGAGCCCTGTGCAGCCTGTGTGTGTCAGGATCCACCAGCCTGCATGTCTCACTCTGGGTAAATGACTGGTGGAGAGCCCTGTGTAGCCTGTGTCAGGATCTACCAGCCTACATGTCTCGCTCTGGGTAAGTGACTGGTGGAGAGCCCTGTGTAGCCTGTGTCAGCATCCACCAGCCTGCATGTCTCACTCGGGGTAAGTGACTGGTGGAGAGCCCTGTGCAGCCTGTGTAAGCATCCACCAGCCTGCATGTATCACTCTGGGTAGGTGACTGGTGGAGAGCCCTGTGCAGCCTGTGTCAGGATCCACCAGCCTGCATGTCTCGCTCAAGGTAAGTGACTGGTGGAAAGCCCTGTGAAGCCTGTGTCAGCATCCACCAGCCTGAATGTCTCGCTCTGGGTAAGTGGCCGGTGGAGAACCCTGTGAAGGCTGTGTCAGCATCCACCAGCCTGCATGTCTCACTCTGGGTGAGTGACTGGTGGAGAGCCCTGTGAAGCCTGTGTCAGGATCCACCATCCTGCATGTCTCGCTCTGGGTAAGTGACTGGTGGAGAGCCCTGTGCAGCCAGTGTCTTTCAGGATCCGAAAGCCTGCATGTCTCGCTCTGGGTAAGTGACTGGTGGAGAGCCCTGTGAAGCCTGTGTCAGCATCCACCAGCCTGCATGTCTCGCTCTGGGTAAGTGACTGGTTGAGAGCCCTGTGCAGCCTGTGTCAGGATCCACCAGCCTGCATGTCTCGCTCTGGGTAAGTAACTGGTGGAGAGCCCTGTTAAGCCTGTGTCAGCATTCACCAGCCTGCATGTCTCACTCTGGGTAAGTGACTGGTGGAGAGCCCTGTGAAGCTTGTGTCAGCATCCACCAGCCTGCATGTCACGCTCTAGGTAAGTGACTGGTGGAGAGCCCTGTGCAGCCTGTGTGTGTCAGGATCCACCAGCCTGCATTTCTTGCTCTGGGTAAGTGACTGGTGGAGAGCCCTGTGCAGCCTGTGTGTGTCAGGACCCACCAGCCTGCATGTCTCACTCTGGGTAAGTGACTGGTGGAGAGCCCTGTGCAGCCTGTGTCAGGATCCACCAGCCTGCATGTCTCACTCTGGGTAAGTGACTGGTGGAGAGCTCTGTGAAGCCTGTGTCAACATCCACCAGCCTGCATGGCTCACTCTGGGTAACTGGTGGAGAGCCCTGTGCAGCCTGTGTCAGGATCCACCAGCCTGCATGCCTCACTCTGGGTAAGTGACTAGTGGAGAACCCTGTGAAGCCTGTGTCAGCATTCACCAGCCTGCATGTCTCGCTCTGAGTAAGTGACTGGTGGAGAGCCCTGTGAATCCTGTGTCAGCATCCACCAGCCTGCATGTCTCGCTCTGAGTAAGTGACTGGTGGAGAGCCCTGTGCAGCCTGTGTGTTTCAGGATCCACCAGCCTGCATGTCTCGCTCTGGGTAAGTGACTGGTGGAGAGCCCTGTGAATCCTGTGTCAGCATCCACCAGCCTGCATGTCTCGCTCTGGGTAAGTGACTGGTGGAAAGCCATGTGAAGCCTGTGTGTTTCAGGATCCACCAGCCTGCATGTCTCGCTCTGGGTAAGTGACTGGTGGAGAACCCTGTGAAGCCTGTGTCAGCATCCACTAGCCTGCATGTCTCGCTCTGGGTAAGTGACTGGTGGAGAGCCCTGTGCAGCCTGTGTCAGGATCCACCAGCCTGCATGTCTCGCTCAAGGTAAGTGACTGGTGGAAAGCCCTGTGAAGCCTGTGTCAGCATCCACCAGCCTGAATGTCTCGCTCTGGGTAAGTGACCGGTGGAGAACCCTGTGAAGGCTGTGTCAGCATCCACAAGCCTGTATGTCTCACTCTGGGTGAGTGACTGGTGGAGAGCCCTGTGAAACCTGTGTCAGGATCCACCATCCTGCATGTCTCGCTCTGGGTAAGTGACTGGTGGAGAGCCCTGTGCAGCCAGTGTCTTTCAGGATCCAACAGCCTGCATGTCTCGCTCTGGGTAAGTGACTGGTGGAGAGCCCTGTGAAGCCTGTGTCAGCATCCACCAGCCTGCATGTCTCACTCGGGGTAAGTGACTGGTGGAGAGCCCTGTGAAGCCTGTGTCAGCATCCACCAGCCTGCATGTCTCGCTCTGGGTAAGTGACTGGTGGAGAGCCCTGTGAAGCCTGTGTCAGCATCCACCAGCCTGCATGTCTCGCTCTGGGTAAGTGACTGGTGGACACCCCTGTGCAGCCTGTGTCAGCATCCACCAGCCTGCATGTCTCGCTCTGGGTAAGTGACGGGTGGAGAGCCCTGTGCAGCCTGTGTGTTTCTGGATCCACCAGCCTGCATGTCTCGCTCTGGGTAAGTGACTGGTGGAGAGCCCTGTGAAGCCTGTGTGAGCATCCACCAGCCTGCATGTCTCGCTCTGGGTAAGTGACTGGTGGAGAGCCCTGTGAAGCCTGTGTCAGCATCCACCAGCCTGCATGTCTCGCTCTGGGTAAGTGACTGGTGGAAAGCCATGTGAAGCCTGTGTGTTTCAGGATCCACCAGCCTGCATGTCTCGCTCTGGGTAAGTGACTGGTGGAGAGCCCTGTGAAGCCTTTGTCAGCATCCACCAGCCTGCATGTCTCACTCTTTGTAAGTGACTGGTGGAGAGCCCTGTGCAGCCTGTGTGTGTCAGGATCCACCAGCCTGCACGTCTCGCTCTGGGTAAGTGACTGGTGGAGAGCCCTGTGCAGCCTTGTCAGGACCCACAAGCCTGCATGTATC
Organism: Triturus cristatus; assembly: GCF_964204655.1. Taxonomy (NCBI): domain Eukaryota; kingdom Metazoa; phylum Chordata; class Amphibia; order Caudata; family Salamandridae; genus Triturus; species Triturus cristatus. The sequence continues at coordinate 571,090 of NW_028188132.1, read as the reverse complement.
ACTCAGGGTAAGTGACTGGTGGAGAGCCCTGTGAAGCCTCTGTCAGCATCCACCAGCCTGAATGTCTCACTTTGGGTAAATGACTGGTGGAGAGCCCTGTGCAGCCTGTGTGTGTCAGGATCCACCAGCCTGCATGTCTCACTCTGGGTAAATGACTGGTGGAGAGCCCTGTGTAGCCTGTGTCAGGATCTACCAGCCTACATGTCTCGCTCTGGGTAAGTGACTGGTGGAGAGCCCTGTGTAGCCTGTGTCAGCATCCACCAGCCTGCATGTCTCACTCGGGGTAAGTGACTGGTGGAGAGCCCTGTGCAGCCTGTGTAAGCATCCACCAGCCTGCATGTATCACTCTGGGTAGGTGACTGGTGGAGAGCCCTGTGCAGCCTGTGTCAGGATCCACCAGCCTGCATGTCTCGCTCAAGGTAAGTGACTGGTGGAAAGCCCTGTGAAGCCTGTGTCAGCATCCACCAGCCTGAATGTCTCGCTCTGGGTAAGTGGCCGGTGGAGAACCCTGTGAAGGCTGTGTCAGCATCCACCAGCCTGCATGTCTCACTCTGGGTGAGTGACTGGTGGAGAGCCCTGTGAAGCCTGTGTCAGGATCCACCATCCTGCATGTCTCGCTCTGGGTAAGTGACTGGTGGAGAGCCCTGTGCAGCCAGTGTCTTTCAGGATCCGAAAGCCTGCATGTCTCGCTCTGGGTAAGTGACTGGTGGAGAGCCCTGTGAAGCCTGTGTCAGCATCCACCAGCCTGCATGTCTCGCTCTGGGTAAGTGACTGGTTGAGAGCCCTGTGCAGCCTGTGTCAGGATCCACCAGCCTGCATGTCTCGCTCTGGGTAAGTAACTGGTGGAGAGCCCTGTTAAGCCTGTGTCAGCATTCACCAGCCTGCATGTCTCACTCTGGGTAAGTGACTGGTGGAGAGCCCTGTGAAGCTTGTGTCAGCATCCACCAGCCTGCATGTCACGCTCTAGGTAAGTGACTGGTGGAGAGCCCTGTGCAGCCTGTGTGTGTCAGGATCCACCAGCCTGCATTTCTTGCTCTGGGTAAGTGACTGGTGGAGAGCCCTGTGCAGCCTGTGTGTGTCAGGACCCACCAGCCTGCATGTCTCACTCTGGGTAAGTGACTGGTGGAGAGCCCTGTGCAGCCTGTGTCAGGATCCACCAGCCTGCATGTCTCACTCTGGGTAAGTGACTGGTGGAGAGCTCTGTGAAGCCTGTGTCAACATCCACCAGCCTGCATGGCTCACTCTGGGTAACTGGTGGAGAGCCCTGTGCAGCCTGTGTCAGGATCCACCAGCCTGCATGCCTCACTCTGGGTAAGTGACTAGTGGAGAACCCTGTGAAGCCTGTGTCAGCATTCACCAGCCTGCATGTCTCGCTCTGAGTAAGTGACTGGTGGAGAGCCCTGTGAATCCTGTGTCAGCATCCACCAGCCTGCATGTCTCGCTCTGAGTAAGTGACTGGTGGAGAGCCCTGTGCAGCCTGTGTGTTTCAGGATCCACCAGCCTGCATGTCTCGCTCTGGGTAAGTGACTGGTGGAGAGCCCTGTGAATCCTGTGTCAGCATCCACCAGCCTGCATGTCTCGCTCTGGGTAAGTGACTGGTGGAAAGCCATGTGAAGCCTGTGTGTTTCAGGATCCACCAGCCTGCATGTCTCGCTCTGGGTAAGTGACTGGTGGAGAACCCTGTGAAGCCTGTGTCAGCATCCACTAGCCTGCATGTCTCGCTCTGGGTAAGTGACTGGTGGAGAGCCCTGTGCAGCCTGTGTCAGGATCCACCAGCCTGCATGTCTCGCTCAAGGTAAGTGACTGGTGGAAAGCCCTGTGAAGCCTGTGTCAGCATCCACCAGCCTGAATGTCTCGCTCTGGGTAAGTGACCGGTGGAGAACCCTGTGAAGGCTGTGTCAGCATCCACAAGCCTGTATGTCTCACTCTGGGTGAGTGACTGGTGGAGAGCCCTGTGAAACCTGTGTCAGGATCCACCATCCTGCATGTCTCGCTCTGGGTAAGTGACTGGTGGAGAGCCCTGTGCAGACAGTGTCTTTCAGGATCCAACAGCCTGCATGTCTCGCTCTGGGTAAGTGACTGGTGGAGAGCCCTGTGAAGCCTGTGTCAGCATCCACCAGCCTGCATGTCTCACTCGGGGTAAGTGACTGGTGGAGAGCCCTGTGAAGCCTGTGTCAGCATCCACCAGCCTGCATGTCTCGCTCTGGGTAAGTGACTGGTGGAGAGCCCTGTGAAGCCTGTGTCAGCATCCACCAGCCTGCATGTCTCGCTCTGGGTAAGTGACTGGTTGAGAGCCCTGTGCAGCCTGTGTCAGGATCCACCAGCCTGCATGTCTCGCTCTGGGTAAGTAACTGGTGGAGAGCCCTGTTAAGCCTGTGTCAGCATTCACCAGCCTGCATGTCTCACTCTGGGTAAGTGACTGGTGGAGAGCCCTGTGAAGCTTGTGTCAGCATCCACCAGCCTGCATGTCACGCTCTAGGTAAGTGACTGGTGGAGAGCCCTGTGCAGCCTGTGTGTGTCAGGATCCACCAGCCTGCATGTCTTGCTCTGGGTAAGTGACTGGTGGAGAGCCCTGTGCAGCCTGTGTGTGTCAGGACCCACCAGCCTGCATGTCTCACTCTGAGTAAGTGACTGGTGGAGAGCCCTGTGCAGCCTGTGTCAGGATCCACCAGCCTGCATGTCTCACTCTGGGTAAGTGACTGGTGGAGAGCTCTGTGAAGCCTGTGTCAGCATCCACCAGCCTGCATGGCTCACTCTGGGTAACTGGTGGAGAGCCCTGTGCAGCCTGTGTCAGGATCCACCAGCCTGCATGTCTCACTCTGGGTAAGTGACTAGTGGAGAACCCTGTGAAGCCTGTGTCAGCATCCACCAGCCTGCATGTCTCGCTCTGAGTAAGTGACTGGTGGAGAGCCCTGTGCAGCCTGTGTGTTTCAGGATCCACCAGCCTGCATGTCTCGCTCTGGGTAAGTGACTGGTGGAGAGCCCTGTGAAGCCTGTGTGAGCATCCACCAGCCTGCATGTCTCGCTCTGGGTAAGTGACTGGTGGAGAGCCCTGTGAAGCCTGTGTCAGCATCCACCAGCCTGCATGCCTCACTCTGGGTAAGTGACTGGTGGACACCCCTGTGCAGCATGTGTCAGCATCCACCAGCCTGCATGTCTCGCTCTGGGTAAGTGACTGGTGGAGAGCCCTGTGCAGCCTGTGTGTTTCTGGATCCACCAGCCTGCATGTCTCGCTCTGGGTAAGTGACTGGTGGAGAGCCCTGTGAAGCCTGTGTGAGCATCCACCAGCCTGCATGTCTCGCGCTGGGTAAGTGACTGGTGGAGAGCCCTGTGAAGCCTGTGTGTTTCAGGATCCACCAGCCTGCATGTCTCGCTCTGGGTAAGCTACTGGTGGAGAGCCCTGTGAAGCCTTTGTCAGCATCCACCAGCCTGCATGTCTCACTCTTCGTAAGTGACTGGTGGAGAGCCCTGTGCAGCCTGTGTGTGTCAGGATCCACCAGCCTGCACGTCTCGCTCTGGGTAAGTGACTGGTGGAGAGCCCTGTGCAGCCTTGTCAGGACCCACAAGCCTGCATGTATCACTCAGGGTAAGTGACTGGTGGAGAGCCCTGTAAAGCCTCTGTCAGCATCCACCAGCCTGAATGTCTCACTTTGGGTAAATGACTGGTGGAGAGCCCTGTGCAGCCTGTGTGTGTCAGGATCCACCAGCCTGCATGTCTCACTCTGGGTAAATGACTGGTGGAGAGCCCTGTGTAGCCTGTGTCAGGATCCACCAGCCTACATGTCTCGCTCTGGGTAAGTGACTGGTGGAGAGCCCTGTGTAGCCTGTGTCAGCATCCACCAGCCTGCATGTCTCACTCGGGGTAAGTGACTGGTGGAGAGCCCTGTGCAGCCTGTGTCAGCATCCACCAGCCTGCATGTCTCACTCTGGGTAAGTGACTGGTGGAGAGCCCTGTGCAGCCTGTGTCAGGATCCACCAGCCTGCATGTCTCGCTCAAGGTAAGTGACTGGTGGAGAGCCCTGTGAAGCCTGTGTCAGGATCCACCATCCTGCATGTCTCGCTCTGGGTAAGTGACTGGTGGAGAGCCCTGTGCAGCCAGTGTCTTTCAGGATCCAAAAGCCTGCATGTCTCGCTCTGGGTAAGTGACTGGTGGAGAGCCCTGTGAAGCCTGTGTCAGCATCCACCAGCCTGCATGTCTCACTCGGGGTAAGTGACTGGTGGAGAGCCCTGTGAAGCCTGTGTCAGCATCCACCAGCCTGCATGTCTCGCTCTGGGTAAGTGACTGGTGGAGAGCCCTGTGAAGCCTGTGTCAGCATCCACCAGCCTGCATGTCTCGCTCTGGGTAAGTGACTGGTTGAGAGCCCTGTGCAGCCTGTGTCAGGATCCACCAGCCTGCATGTCTCGCTCTGGGTAAGTAACTGGTGGAGAGCCCTGTTAAGCCTGTGTCAGCATTCACCAGCCTGCAAGTCTAACTCTGGGTAAGTGACTGGTGGAGAGCCCTGTGAAGCTTGTGTCAGCATCCACCAGCCTGCATGTCACGCTCTAGGTAAGTGACTGGTGGAGAGCCCTGTGCAGCCTGTGTGTGTCAGGATCCACCAGCCTGCATTTCTTGCTCTGGGTCAGTGACTGGTGGAGAGCCCTGTGCAGCCTGTGTGTGTCAGGACCCACCAGCCTGTATGTCTCACTCTGGGTAAGTGACTGGTGGAGAGCCCTGTGCAGCCTGTGTCAGGATCCACCAGCCTGCATGTCTCACTCTGGGTAAGTGACTGGTGGAGAGCTCTGTGAAGCCTGTGTCAACATCCACCAGCCTGCATGGCTCACTCTGGGTAACTGGTGGAGAGCCCTGTGCAGCCTGTGTCAGGATCCACCAGCCTGCATGTCTCACTCTGGGTAAGTGACTAGTGGAGAACCCTGTGAAGCCTGTGTCAGCATTCACCAGCCTGCATGTCTCGCTCTGAGTAAGTGACTGGTGGAGAGCCCTGTGAATCCTGTGTCAGCATCCACCAGCCTGCATGTCTCGCTCTGAGTAAGTGACTGGTGGAGAGCCCTGTGCAGCCTGTGTGTTTCAGGATCCACCAGCCTGCATGTCTCGCTCTGGGTAAGTGATTGGTGGAGTGCCCTGTGCAGCCTGTGTCAGGATCCACAAGCCTGCATGTCTCGCTCTGGGTAAGTGACTGGTGGATAGCCCTATGAATCCTGTGTCAGCATCCACCAGCCTGCATGTCTCGCTCTGGGTAAGTGACTGGTGGAAAGCCATGTGAAGCCTGTGTGTTTCAGGATCCACCAGCCTGCATGTCTCGCTCTGGGTAAGTGACTGGTGGAGAACCCTGTGAAGCCTGTGTCAGCATCCACCAGCCTGTATGTCTCGCTCTGGGTAAGTGACTGGTGGAGAGCCCTGTGCAGCCTGTGTCAGGATCCACCATCCTGCATGTCTCGCTCTGGGTAAGTGACTGGTGGAGAGCCCTGTGCAGCCAGTGTCTTTCAGGATCCAACAGCCTGCATGTCTCGCTCTGTGTAAGTGACTGGTGGAGAGCCCTGTGAAGCCTGTGTCAGCATCCACCAGCCTGCATGTCTCACTCGGGGTAAGTGACTGGTGGAGAGCCCTGTGAAGCCTGTGTCAGCATCCACCAGCCTGCATGTCTCGCTCTGGGTAAGTGACTGGTGGAGAGCCCTGTGCAGCCAGTGTCTTTCAGGATCCAACAGCCTGCATGTCTCGCTCTGTGTAAGTGACTGGTGGAGAGCCCTGTGAAGCCTGTGTCAGCATCCACCAGCCTGCATGTCTCACTCGGGGTAAGTGACTGGTGGAGAGCCCTGTGAAGCCTGTGTCAGCATCCACCAGCCTGCATGTCTCGCTCTGGGTAAGTGACTGGTAGAGAGCCCTGTGAAGCCTGTGTCAGCATCCACCAGCCTGCATGTCTCGCTCTGGGTAAGTGACTGGTTGAGAGCCCTGTGCAGCCTGTGTCAGGATCCACCGGCCTGCATGTCTCGCTCTGGGTAAGTAACTGGTGGAGAGCCCTGTTAAGCCTGTGTCAGCATTCACCAGCCTGCATGTCTCACTCTGGGTAAGTGACTGGTGGAGAGCCCTGTGAAGCTTGTGTCAGCATCCACCAGCCTGCATGTCACGCTCTAGGTAAGTGACTGGTGGAGAGCCCTGTGCAGCCTGTGTGTGTCAGGATCCACCAGCCTGCATGTCTTGCTCTCGGTAAGTGACTGGTGGAGAGCCCTGTGCAGCCTGTGTGTGTCAGGACCCACCAGCCTGCATGTCTCACTCTGAGTAAGTGACTGGTGGAGAGCCCTGTGCAGCCTGTGTCAGGATCCACCAGCCTGCATGTCTCACTCTGGGTAAGTGACTGGTGGAGAGCTCTGTGAAGCCTGTGTCAGCATCCACCAGCCTGCATGGCTCACTCTGGGTAACTGGTGGAGAGCCCTGTGCAGCCTGTGTCAGGATCCACCAGCCTGCATGTCTCACTCTGGGTAAGTGACTAGTGGAGAACCCTGTGAAGCCTGTGTCAGCATCCACCAGCCTGCATGTCTCGCTCTGAGTAAGTGACTGGTGGAGAGCCCTGTGCAGCCTGTGTGTTTCAGGATCCACCAGCCTGCATGTCTCGCTCTGGGTAAGTGACTGGTGGAGAGCCCTGTGAAGCCTGTGTGAGCATCCACCAGCCTGCATGTCTCGCTCTGGGTAAGTGACTGGTGGAGAGCCCTGTGAATCCTGTGTCAGCATCCACCAGCCTGCATGTCTCGCTCTGGGTAAGTGACTGGTGGAAAGCCATGTGAAGCCTGTGTGTTTCAGGATCCACCAGCCTGCATGTCTGGCTCTGGGTAAGTGACTGGTGGAGAACCCTGTGAAGCCTGTGTCAGCATCCACCAGCCTGCATGTCTCGCTCTGGGTAAGTGACTGGGGGAGAGCCCTGTGAAGCCTGTGTCAGCATCCACCAGCCTGCATGTCTCACTCTGGGTAAATGACTTGTGGAGAGCCATGTGCAGCCTGTGTGTGTCAGCATCCACCAGTCTGCATGTCTCACTCTGGGTAAGTGAATGGTGGAGAGCCCTGTGCAGCCTGTGTGGGTCAGGATCCACCAGCCTGCATTTTTCACTCTGGGTAAGTGACTGGTGGAGAGCCCTGTGTAGCCTGTGTCAGGATCCACCAGCCTGCATGTCTCACTCTGGGTAAGTGACTGGTGGGGAGCCCTTTGAAGCCTGTGTCAGCATCCACCAGCCTGCATGTCTCACTTTGAGTAAATGACTGCTGGAGAGCCCTGTGCAGCCTGTGTGTGTCAGGATCCACCAGCCTGCATGTCTCACTCTGGGTAAGTGACTGGTGGAGAGCCCTGTGCAGCCTGTGTCAGGATCCACCAGCCTGCATGTCTCACTCTGGGTAAGTGACTGGTGGAGATCCCTGTGAAGCCTGTGTCAGCATCCACCAGCCTGCATGCCTCACTCTGGGTAAGTGACTGGTGGACACCCCTGTGCAGCCTGTGTCAATATCCACCAGCCTGCATGTCTCGCTCTGGGTAAGTGACTGGTGGAGAGCCATGTGAAGCCTGGGTGTTTCAAGATCCACCAGCCTGCATGTCTCGCTCTGGGTAAGTGACTGGTGGAGAGCCCTGTGAAGCCTATGTCAGCATCCACCAGCCTGCATGTCTCACTCTGGGTAAATGACTGGTGGAGAGCCCTGTGAATCCTGTGTCAGGATCCACCAGCCTGCATGTCTCACTCTGGGTAAGTGACTGGTGGAGAGCCCTGTGCAGCCTGTGTCAGGATCCACCAGCCTGCATGTCTCACTCTGGGTAAGTGACTGGTGGAGAGCCCTGTGAAGCCTGTGTCAGCATCCACCAGCCTGCATGCCTCACTCTGGGTAAGTGACTGGTGGACACCCCTGTGCAGCCTGTGTCAGCATCCACCAGCCTGCATGCCTCACTCTGGGTAAGTGACTGGTGGAGAGCCCTGTGCAGCCTGTGTGTTTCTGGATCCACCAGCCTGCATGTCACGCTCTGGGTAAGTGACTGGTGGAGAGCCCTGTGCAGCCTGTGTGTGTCAGGATCCACCAGCCTGCACGTCTCGCTCTGGGTAAGTGACTGGTGGAGAGCCCTGTGCAGCCTTGTCAGGACCCACAAGCCTGCATGTATCACTCAGGGAAAGTGACTGGTGGAGAGCCCTGTGAAGCCTTTGTCAGCATCCACCAGCCTGCATGTCTCACTCTTCGTAAGTGACTGGTGGAGAGCCCTGTGCAGCCTGTGTGTGTCAGGATCCACCAGCCTGCACGTCTCACTCTGGGTAAGTGACTGGTGGAGAGCCCTGTGCAGCCTTGTCAGGACCCACAAGCCTGCATGTATCACTCAGGGAAAGTGACTGGTGGAGAGCCCTGTGAAGCCTGTGTCAGCATCCACCAGCCTGCATGCCTCACTCTGGGTAAGTGACTGGTGGACACCCCTGTGCAGCCTGTGTCAGCATCCACCAGCCTGCATGCCTCACTCTGGGTAAGTGACTGGTGGAGAGCCCTGTGCAGCCTGTGTGTTTCTGGATCCACCAGCCTGCATGTCACGCTCTGGGTAAGTGACTGGTGGAGAGCCCTGTGCAGCCTGTGTGTGTCAGGATCCACCAGCCTGCACGTCTCGCTCTGGGTAAGTGACTGGTGGAGAGCCCTGTGCAGCCTTGTCAGGACCCACAAGCCTGCATGTATCACTCAGGGAAAGTGACTGGTGGAGAGCCCTGTGAAGCCTTTGTCAGCATCCACCAGCCTGCATGTCTCACTCTTCGTAAGTGACTGGTGGAGAGCCCTGTGCAGCCTGTGTGTGTCAGGATCCACCAGCCTGCACGTCTCGCTCTGGGTAAGTGACTGGTGGAGAGCCCTGTGCAGCCTTGTCAGGACCCACAAGCCTGCATGTATCACTCAGGGAAAGTGACTGGTGGAGAGCCCTGTGAAGCCTCTGTCAGCATCCACCAGCCTGAATGTCTCACTTTGGGTAAATGACTGGTGGAGAGCCCTGTGCAGCCTGTGTGTGTCAGGATCCACCAGCCTGCATGTCTCACTCTGGGTAAATGACTGGCGGAGAGCCCTGTGTAGCCTGTGTCAGGATCCACCAGCCTACATGTCTCGCTCTGGGTAAGTGACTGGTGGAGAGCCCTGTGTAGCCTGTGTCAGCATCCACCAGCCTGCATGTCTCACTCGGGGTAAGTGACTGGTGGAGAGCCCTGTGAAGCTTGTATCAGCATCCACCAGCCTGCATGTCACGCTCTGGGTAAGTAACTGGTGGAGAGCCCTGTGAAGCCTGTGTCAGCATTCACCAGCCTGCATGTCTCACTCTGGGTAAGTGACTGGTGGAGAACCCTGTGAAGCTTGTATCAGCATCCACCAGCCTGCATGTCTCACTCAGGGTAAGTGACTGGTGGAGAGCCCTGTGCAGCCTGTGTCAGGATCCACCAGCCTGCATGTCTCGCTCTGGGTAAGTAACTGGTGGAGAGCCCTGTTAAGCCTGTGTCAGCATTCACCAGCCTGCATGTCTCACTCTGGGTAAGTGACTGGTGGAGAGCCCTGTGAAGCTTGTGTCAGCATCCACCAGCCTGCATGTCACGCTCTAGGTAAGTGACTGGTGGAGAGCCCTGTGCAGCCTGTGTGTGTCAGGATCCACCAGCCTGCATGTCTTGCTCTGGGTAAGTGACTGGTGGAGAGCCCTGTGCAGCCTGTGTGTGTCAGGACCCACCAGCCTGCATGTCTCACTCTGAGTAAGTGACTGGTGGAGAGCCCTGTGCAGCCTGTGTCAGGATCCACCAGCCTGCATGTCTCACTCTGGGTAAGTGACTGGTGGAGAGCTCTGTGAAGCCTGTGTCAGCATCCACCAGCCTGCATGGCTCACTCTGGGTAACTGGTGGAGAGCCCTGTGCAGCCTGTGTCAGGATCCACCAGCCTGCATGTCTCACTCTGGGTAAGTGACTAGTGGAGAACCCTGTGAAGCCTGTGTCAGCATCCACCAGCCTGCATGTCTCGCTCTGAGTAAGTGACTGGTGGAGAGCCCTGTGCAGCCTGTGTGTTTCAGGATCCACCAGCCTGCATGTCTCGCTCTGGGTAAGTGACTGGTGGAGAGCCCTGTGAAGCCTGTGTGAGCATCCACCAGCCTGCATGTCTCGCTCTGGGTAAGTGACTGGTGGAGAGCCCTGTGAATCCTGTGTCAGCATCCACCAGCCTGCATGTCTCGCTCTGGGTAAGTGACTGGTGGAAAGCCATGTGAAACCTGTGTGTTTCAGGATCCACCAGCCTGCATGTCTGGCTCTGGGTAAGTGACTGGTGGAGAACCCTGTGAAGCCTGTGTCAGCATCCACCAGCCTGCATGTCTCGCTCTGGGTAAGTGACTGGTGGAGAGCCCTGTGAAGCCTGTGTCAGCATCCACCAGCCTGCATGTCTCACTCTGGGTAAATGACTTGTGGAGAGCCATGTGCAGCCTGTGTGTGTCAGCATCCACCAGTCTGCATGTCTCACTCTGGGTAAGTGAATGGTGGAGAGCCCTGTGCAGCCTGTGTGGGTCAGGATCCACCAGCCTGCATTTTTCACTCTGGGTAAGTGACTGGTGGAGAGCCCTGTGTAGCCTGTGTCAGGATCCACCAGCCTGCATGTCTCACTCTGGGTAAGTGACTGGTGGGGAGCCCTGTGAAGCCTGTGTCAGCATCCACCAGCCTGCATGTCTCACTTTGAGTAAATGACTGCTGGAGAGCCCTGTGCAGCCTGTGTGTGTCAGGATCCACCAGCCTGCATGTCTCACTCTGGGTAAGTGACTGGTGGAGAGCCCTGTGCAGCCCGTGTCAGGATCCACCAGCCTGCATGTCTCACTCTGGGTAAGTGACTGGTGGAGATCCCTGTGAAGCCTGTGTCAGCATCCACCAGCCTGCATGCCTCACTCTGGGTAAGTGACTGGTGGACACCCCTGTGCAGCCTGTGTCAATATCCACCAGCCTGCATGTCTCGCTCTGGGTAAGTGACTGGTGGAGAGCCATGTGAAGCCTGGGTGTTTCAGGATCCACCAGCCTGCATGTCTCGCTCTGGGTAAGTGACTGGTGGAGAGCCCTGTGAAGCCTATGTCAGCATCCACCAGCCTGCATGTCTCACTCTGGATAAATGACTGGTGGAGAGCCCTGTGAATCCTGTGTCAGGATCCACCAGCCTGCATGTCTCACTCTGGGTAAGTGACTGGTGGAGAGCCCTGTGCAGCCTGTGTCAGGATCCACCAGCCTGCATGTCTCACTCTGGGTAAGTGACTGGTGGAGAGCCCTGTGAAGCCTGTGTCAGCATCCACCAGCCTGCATGCCTCACTCTGGGTAAGTGACTGGTGGACACCCCTGTGCAGCCTGTGTCAGCATCCACCAGCCTGCATGCCTCACTCTGGGTAAGTGACTGGTGGAGAGCCCTGTGCAGCCTGTGTGTTTCTGGATCCACCAGCCTGCATGTCACGCTCTGGGTAAGTGACTGGTGGAGAGCCCTGTGCAGCCTGTGTGTGTCAGGATCCACCAGCCTGCACGTCTCGCTCTGGGTAAGTGACTGGTGGAGAGCCCTGTGCAGCCTTGTCAGGACCCACAAGCCTGCATGTATCACTCAGGGAAAGTGACTGGTGGAGAGCCCTGTGAAGCCTTTGTCAGCATCCACCAGCCTGCATGTCTCACTCTTCGTAAGTGACTGGTGGAGAGCCCTGTGCAGCCTGTGTGTGTCAGGATCCACCAGCCTGCACGTCTCGCTCTGGGTAAGTGACTGGTGGAGAGCCCTGTGCAGCCTTGTCAGGACCCACAAGCCTGCATGTATCACTCAGGGAAAGTGACTGGTGGAGAGCCCTGTGAAGCCTGTGTCAGCATCCACCAGCCTGCATGCCTCACTCTGGGTAAGTGACTGGTGGACACCCCTGTGCAGCCTGTGTCAGCATCCACCAGCCTGCATGCCTCACTCTGGGTAAGTGACTGGTGGAGAGCCCTGTGCAGCCTGTGTGTTTCTGGATCCACCAGCCTGCATGTCACGCTCTGGGTAAGTGACTGGTGGAGAGCCCTGTGCAGCCTGTGTGTGTCAGGATCCACCAGCCTGCACGTCTCGCTCTGGGTAAGTGACTGGTGGAGAGCCCTGTGCAGCCTTGTCAGGACCCACAAGCCTGCATGTATCACTCAGGGAAAGTGACTGGTGGAGAGCCCTGTGAAGCCTTTGTCAGCATCCACCAGCCTGCATGTCTCACTCTTCGTAAGTGACTGGTGGAGAGCCCTGTGCAGCCTGTGTGTGTCAGGATCCACCAGCCTGCACGTCTCGCTCTGGGTAAGTGACTGGTGGAGAGCCCTGTGCAGCCTTGTCAGGACCCACAAGCCTGCATGTATCACTCAGGGAAAGTGACTGGTGGAGAGCCCTGTGAAGCCTCTGTCAGCATCCACCAGCCTGAATGTCTCACTTTGGGTAAATGACTGGTGGAGAGCCCTGTGCAGCCTGTGTGTGTCAGGATCCACCAGCCTGCATGTCTCACTCTGGGTAAATGACTGGCGGAGAGCCCTGTGTAGCCTGTGTCAGGATCCACCAGCCTACATGTCTCGCTCTGGGTAAGTGACTGGTGGAGAGCCCTGTGTAGCCTGTGTCAGCATCCACCAGCCTGCATGTCTCACTCGGGGTAAGTGACTGGTGGAGAGCCCTGTGAAGCTTGTATCAGCATCCACCAGCCTGCATGTCACGCTCTGGGTAAGTAACTGGTGGAGAGCCCTGTGAAGCCTGTGTCAGCATTCACCAGCCTGCATGTCTCACTCTGGGTAAGTGACTGGTGGAGAACCCTGTGAAGCTTGTATCAGCATCCACCAGCCTGCATGTCTCACTCAGGGTAAGTGACTGGTGGAGAGCCCTGTGCAGCCTGTGTCAGGATCCACCAGCCTGCATGTCTCACTCTGGGTAAGTGACTAGTGGAGAACCCTGTGAAGCCTGTGTCAGCATTCACCAGCCTGTATGTCTCGCTCTGAGTAAGTGACTGGTGGAGAGCCCTGTGAATCCTGTGTCAGCATCCACCAGCCTGCATGTCTCGCTCTGAGTAAGTGACTGGTGGAGAGCCCTGTGCAGCCTGTGTGTTTCAGGATCCACCAGCCTGCATGTCTCGCTCTGGGTAAGTGACTGGTGGAGAGCCCTGTGAAGCCTGTGTGAGCATCCACCAGCCTGCATGTCTCGCTCTGGGTAAGTGACTGGTGGAGAGCCCTGTGAATCCTGTGTCAGCATCCACCAGCCTGCATGTCTCTCTCTGGGTAAGTGACTGGTGGAAAGCCATGTGAAGCCTGTGTGTTTCAGGATCCACCAGCCTGCATGTGTCGCTCTGGGTAAGTGACTGGTGGAGAACCCTGTGAAGCCTGTGTCAGCATCCACCAGCCTGCATGTCTCGCTCTGGGTAAGTGACTGGTGGAGAGCCCTGTGAAGCCTGTGTCAGCATCCACCAGCCTGCATGTCTCACTCTGGGTAAATGACTGGTGGAGAGCCATGTGCAGCCTGTGTGTGTCAGCATCCACCAGTCTGCATGTCTCACTCTGGGTAAGTGAATGGTGGAGAGCCCTGTGCAGCCTGTGTGGGTCAGGATCCACCAGCCTGCATTTCTCACTCTGGGTAAATGACTGCTGGAGAGCCCTGTGCAGCCTGTGTGTGTCAGGATCCACCAGCCTGCATGTCTCATTCTGGGTAAGTGACTGGTGGAGAGCCCTGTGCAGCCTGTGTCAGGATCCACCAGCCTGCATGTCTCACTCTGGGTAAGTGACTGGTGGAGAGCCCTGTGAAGCCTGTGTCAGCATCCACCAGCCTGCATGCCTCACTCTGGGTAAGTGACTGGTGGACACCCCTGTGCAGCCTGTGTCAGCATCCACCAGCCTGCATGTCTCGCTCTGGGTAAGTGACTGGTGGAGAGCCATGTGAAGCCTGGGTGTTTCAGGATCCACCAGCCTGCATGTCTCGCTCTGGGTAAGTGACTGGTGGAGAGCCCTGTGAAGCCTATGTCAGCATCCGCCAGCCTGCATGTCTCACTCTGGGTAAATGACTGGTGGAGAGCCCTGTGAATCCTGTGTCAGGATCCACCAGCCTGCATGTCTCACTCTGGGTAAGTGACTGGTGGAGAGCCGTGTGCAGCCTGTGTCAGGATCCACCAGCCTGCATGTCTTACTCTGGGTAAGTGACTGGTGGAGAGCCCTGTGAAGCCTGTGTCAGCATCCACCAGCCTGCATGCCTCACTCTGGGTAAGTGACTGGTGGACACCCCTGTGCAGCCTGTGTCAGCATCCACCAGCCTGCATGTCTCGCTCTGGGTAAGTGACGGGTGGAGAGCCCTGTGCAGCCTGTGTGTTTCTGGATCCACCAGCCTGCATGTCTCGCTCTGGGTAAGTGACTGGTGGAGAGCCCTGTGAAGCCTGTGTGAGCATCCACCAGCCTGCATGTCTCGCTCTGGGTAAGTGACTGGTGGAGAGCCCTGTGAAGCCTGTGTCAGCATCCACCAGCCTGCATGTCTCGCTCTGGGTAAGTGACTGGTGGAAAGCCATGTGAAGCCTGTGTGTTTCAGGATCCACCAGCCTGCATGTCTCGCTCTGGGTAAGTGACTGGTGGAGAGCCCTGTGAAGCCTTTGTCAGCATCCACCAGCCTGCATGTCTCACTCTTCGTAAGTGACTGGTGGAGAGCCCTGTGCAGCCTGTGTGTGTCAGGATCCACCAGCGTGCACGTCTCGCTCTGGGTAAGTGACTGGTGGAGAGCCCTGTGCAGCCTTGTCAGGACCCACAAGCCTGCATGTATCACTCAGGGTAAGTGACTGGTGGAGAGCCCTGTGAAGCCTCTGTCAGCATCCACCAGCCTGAATGTCTCACTTTGGGTAAATGACTGGTGGAGAGCCCTGTGCAGCCTGTGTGTGTCAGGATCCACCAGCCTGCATGTCTCACTCTGGGTAAATGACTGGTGGAGAGCCCTGTGTAGCCTGTGTCAGGATCCACCAGCCTACATGTCTCGCTCTGGGTAAGTGACTGGTGGAGAGCCCTGTGTAGCCTGTGTCAGCATCCACCAGCCTGCATGTCTCACTCGGGGTAAGTGACTGGTGGAGAGCCCTGTGCAGCCTGTGTCAGCATCCACCAGCCTGCATGTATCACTCTGGGTAGGTGACTGGTGGAGAGCCCTGTGCAGCCTGTGTCAGGATCCACCAGCCTGCATGTCTCGCTTAAGGTAAGTGACTGGTGGAAAGCCCTGTGAAGCCTGTGTCAGCATCCACCAGCCTGAATGTCTCGCTCTGGGTAAGTGGCCGGTGGAGAACCCTGTGAAGGCTGTGTAAGCATCCACCAGCCTGCATGTCTCACTCTGGGTGAGTGACTGGTGGAGAGCCCTGTGAAGCCTGTGTCAGGATCCACCATCCTGCATGTCTCGCTCTGGGTAAGTGACTGGTGGAGAGCCCTGTGCAGCCAGTGTCTTTCAGGATCCAAACGCCTGCATGTCTCGCTCTGGGTAAGTGACTGGTGGAGAGCCCTGTGAAGCCTGTGTCAGCATCCACCAGCATGCATGTCTCACTCGGGGTAAATGACTGGTGGAGAGCCCTGTGAAGCCTGTGTCAGCATCCACCAGCCTGCATGTCTCGCTCTGGGTAAGTGACTGGTGGAGAGCCCTGTGAAGCCTGTGTCAGCATCCACCAGCCTGCATGTCTCGCTCTGGGTAAGTGACTGGTTGAGAGCCCTGTGCAGCCTGTGTCAGGATCCACCAGCCTGCATGTCTCGCTCTGGGTAAGTAACTGGTGGAGAGTCCTGTTAAGCCTGTGTCAGCATTCACCAGCCTGCATGTCTCACTCTGGGTAAGTGACTGGTGGAGAGCCCTGTGAAGCTTGTGTCAGCATCCACCAGCCTGCATGTCACGCTCTAGGTAAGTGACTGGTGGAGAGCCCTGTGCAGCCTGTGTGTGTCAGGATCCACCAGCCTGCATTTCTTGCTCTGGGTAAGTGACTGGTGGAGAGCCCTGTGCAGCCTGTGTGTGTCAGGACCCACCAGCCTGCATGTCTCACTCTGGGTAAGTGACTGGTGGAGAGCCCTGTGCAGCCTGTGTCAGGATCCACCAGCCTGCATGTCTCACTCTGGGTAAGTGACTGGTGGAGAGCTCTGTGAAGCCTGTGTCAACATCCACCAGCCTGCATGGCTCACTCTGGGTAACTGGTGGAGAGCCCTGTGCAGCCTGTGTCAGGATCCACCAGCCTGCATGTCTCACTCTGGGTAAGTGACTAGTGGAGAACCCTGTGAAGCCTGTGTCAGCATTCACCAGCCTGCATGTCTCGCTCTGAGTAAGTGACTGGTGGAGAGCCCTGTGAATCCTGTGTCAGCATCCACCAGCCTGCATGTCTCGCTCTGAGTAAGTGACTGGTGGAGAGCCCTGTGCAGCCTGTGTGTTTCAGGATCCACCAGCCTGCATGTCTCACTCTGGGTAAATGACTGGCGGAGAGCCCTGTGTAGCCTGTGTCAGGATCCACCAGCCTACATGTCTCGCTCTGGGTAAGTGACTGGTGGAGAGCCCTGTGTAGCCTGTGTCAGCATCCACCAGCCTGCATGTCTCACTCATGGTAAGTGACTGGTGGAGAGCCCTGTGAAGCTTGTATCAGCATCCACCAGCCTGCATGTCACGCTCTGGGTAAGTAACTGGTGGAGAGCCCTGTGAAGCCTGTGTCAGCATTCACCAGCCTGCATGTCTCACTCTGGGTAAGTGACTGGTGGAGAACCCTGTGAAGCTTGTATCAGCATCCACCAGCCTGCATGTCTCACTCAGGGTAAGTGACTGGTGGAGAGCCCTGTGCAGCCTGTGTCAGGATCCACCAGCCTGCATGTCTCACTCTGGGTAAGTGACTAGTGGAGAACCCTGTGAAGCCTGTGTCAGCATTCACCAGCCTGTATGTCTCGCTCTGAGTAAGTGACTGGTGGAGAGCCCTGTGAATCTTGTGTCAGCATCCACCAGCCTGCATGTCTCGCTCTGAGTAAGTGACTGGTGGAGAGCCCTGTGCAGCCTGTGTGTTTCAGGATCCACCAGCCTGCATGTCTCGCTCTGGGTAAGTGACTGGTGGAGAGCCCTGTGAAGCCTGTGTGAGCATCCACCAGCCTGCATGTCTCGCTCTGGGTAAGTGACTGGTGGAGAGCCCTGTGAATCCTGTGTCAGCATCCACCAGCCTGCATGTCTCGCTCTGGGTAAGTGACTGGTGGAAAGCCATGTGAAGCCTGTGTGTTTCAGGATCCACCAGCCTGCATGTGTCGCTCTGGGTAAGTGACTGGTGGAGAACCCTGTGAAGCCTGTGTCAGCATCCACCAGCCTGCATGTCTCGCTCTGGGTAAGTGACTGGTGGAGAGCCCTGTGAAGCCTGTGTCAGCATCCACCAGCCTGCATGTCTCACTCTGGGTAAATGACTGGTGGAGAGCCATGTGCAGCCTGTGTGTGTCAGCATCCACCAGTCTGCATGTCTCACTCTGGGTAAGTGAATGGTGGAGAGCCCTGTGCAGCCTGTGTGGGTCAGGATCCACCAGCCTGCATTTCTCACTCTGGGTAAATGACTGCTGGAGAGCCCTGTGCAGCCTGTGTGTGTCAGGATCCACCAGCCTGCATGTCTCATTCTGGGTAAGTGACTGGTGGAGAGCCCTGTGCAGCCTGTGTCAGGATCCACCAGCCTGCATGTCTCACTCTGGGTAAGTGACTGGTGGAGAGCCCTGTGAAGCCTGTGTCAGCATCCACCAGCCTGCATGCCTCACTCTGGGTAAGTGACTGGTGGACACCCCTGTGCAGCCTGTGTCAGCATCCACCAGCCTGCATGTCTCGCTCTGGGTAAGTGACTGGTGGAGAGCCATGTGAAGCCTGGGTGTTTCAGGATCCACCAGCCTGCATGTCTCGCTCTGGGTAAGTGACTGGTGGAGAGCCCTGTGAAGCCTATGTCAGCATCCGCCAGCCTGCATGTCTCACTCTGGGTAAATGACTGGTGGAGAGCCCTGTGAATCCTGTGTCAGGATCCACCAGCCTGCATGTCTCACTCTGGGTAAGTGACTGGTGGAGAGCCGTGTGCAGCCTGTGTCAGGATCCACCAGCCTGCATGTCTTACTCTGGGTAAGTGACTGGTGGAGAGCCCTGTGAAGCCTGTGTCAGCATCCACCAGCCTGCATGCCTCACTCTGGGTAAGTGACTGGTGGACACCCCTGTGCAGCCTGTGTCAGCATCCACCAGCCTGCATGTCTCGCTCTGGGTAAGTGACGGGTGGAGAGCCCTGTGCAGCCTGTGTGTTTCTGGATCCACCAGCCTGCATGTCTCGCTCTGGGTAAGTGACTGGTGGAGAGCCCTGTGAAGCCTGTGTGAGCATCCACCAGCCTGCATGTCTCGCTCTGGGTAAGTGACTGGTGGAGAGCCCTGTGAAGCCTGTGTCAGCATCCACCAGCCTGCATGTCTCGCTCTGGGTAAGTGACTGGTGGAAAGCCATGTGAAGCCTGTGTGTTTCAGGATCCACCAGCCTGCACGTCTCGCTCTGGGTAAGTGACTGGTGGAGAGCCCTGTGCAGCCTTGTCAGGACCCACAAGCCTGCATGTATCACTCAGGGTAAGTGACTGGTGGAGAGCCCTGTGAAGCCTCTGTCAGCATCCACCAGCCTGAATGTCTCACTTTGGGTAAATGACTGGTGGAGAGCCCTGTGCAGCCTGTGTGTGTCAGGATCCACCAGCCTGCATGTCTCACTCTGGGTAAATGACTGGTGGAGAGCCCTGTGTAGCCTGTGTCAGGATCCACCAGCCTACATGTCTCGCTCTGGGTAAGTGACTGGTGGAGAGCCCTGTGTAGCCTGTGTCAGCATCCACCAGCCTGCATGTCTCACTCGGGGTAAGTGACTGGTGGAGAGCCCTGTGCAGCCTGTGTCAGCATCCACCAGCCTGCATGTATCACTCTGGGTAGGTGACTGGTGGAGAGCCCTGTGCAGCCTGTGTCAGGATCCACCAGCCTGCATGTCTCGCTCAAGGTAAGTGACTGGTGGAAAGCCCTGTGAAGCCTGTGTCAGCATCCACCAGCCTGAATGTCTCGCTCTGGGTAAGTGGCCGGTGGAGAACCCTGTGAAGGCTGTGTAAGCATCCACCAGCCTGCATGTCTCACTCTGGGTGAGTGACTGGTGGAGAGCCCTGTGAAGCCTGTGTCAGGATCCACCATCCTGCATGTCTCGCTCTGGGTAAGTGACTGGTGGAGAGCCCTGTGCAGCCAGTGTCTTTCAGGATCCAAACGCCTGCATGTCTCGCTCTGGGTAAGTGACTGGTGGAGAGCCATGTGAAGCCTGTGTCAGCATCCACCAGCATGCATGTCTCACTCGGGGTAAATGACTGGTGGAGAGCCCTGTGAAGCCTGTGTCAGCATCCACCAGCCTGCATGTCTCGCTCTGGGTAAGTGACTGGTGGAGAGCCCTGTGAAGCCTGTGTCAGCATCCACCAGCCTGCATGTCTCGCTCTGGGTAAGTGACTGGTTGAGAGCCCTGTGCAGCCTGTGTCAGGATCCACCAGCCTGCATGTCTCGCTCTGGGTAAGTAACTGGTGGAGAGCCCTGTTAAGCCTGTGTCAGCATTCACCAGCCTGCATGTCTCACTCTGGGTAAGTGACTGGTGGAGAGCCCTGTGAAGCTTGTGTCAGCATCCACCAGCCTGCATGTCACGCTCTAGGTAAGTGACTGGTGGAGAGACCTGTGCAGCCTGTGTGTGTCAGGATCCACCAGCCTGCATTTCTTGCTCTGGGTAAGTGACTGGTGGAGAGCCCTGTGCAGCCTGTGTGTGTCAGGACCCACCAGCCTGCATGTCTCACTCTGGGTAAGTGACTGGTGGAGAGCCCTGTGCAGCCTGTGTCAGGATCCACCAGCCTGCATGTCTCACTCTGGGTAAGTGACTGGTGGAGAGCTCTGTGAAGCCTGTGTCAACATCCACCAGCCTGCATGGCTCACTCTGGGTAACTGGTGGAGAGCCCTGTGCAGCCTGTGTCAGGATCCACCAGCCTGCATGTCTCACTCTGGGTAAGTGACTAGTGGAGAACCCTGTGAAGCCTGTGTCAGCATTCACCAGCCTGCATGTCTCGCTCTGAGTAAGTGACTGGTGGAGAGCCCTGTGAATCCTGTGTCAGCATCCACCAGCCTGCATGTCTCGCTCTGAGTAAGTGACTGGTGGAGAGCCCTGTGCAGCCTGTGTGTTTCAGGATCCACCAGCCTGCATGTCTCGCTCTGGGTAAGTGACTGGTGGAGAGCCCTGTGAAGCCTGTGTGAGCATCCACCAGCCTGCATGTCTCGCTCTGGGTAAGTGACTGGTGGAGAGCCCTGTGAATCCTGTGTCAGCATCCACCAGCCTGCATGTCTCGCTCTGGGTAAGTGACTGGTGGAAAGCCATGTGAAGCCTGTGTGTTTCAGGATCCACCAGCCTGCATGTCTCGCTCTGGGTAAGTGACTGGTGGAGAACCCTGTGAAGCCTGTGTCAGCATCCACCAGCCTGCATGTCTCGCTCTGGGTAAGTGACTGGTGGAGAGCCCTGTGCAGCCTGTGTCAGGATCCACCAGCCTGCATGTCTCGCTCAAGGTAAGTGACTGGTGGAAAGCCCTGTGAAGCCTGTGTCAGCATCCACCAGCCTGAATGTCTCGCTCTGGGTGAGTGACTGGTGGAGAGCCCTGTGAAGCCTGTGTCAGGATCCACCATCCTGCATGTCTCGCTCTGGGTAAGTGACTGGTGGAGAGCCCTGTGCAGCCAGTGTCTTTCAGGATCCAAAAGCCTGCATGTCTCGCTCTGGGTAAGTGACTTGTGGAGAGCCCTGTGCAGCCTGTGTCAGGATCCACCAGCCTGCATGTCTCGCTCAAGGTAAGTGACTGGTGGAAAGCCCTGTGAAGCCTGTGTCAGCATCCACCAGCCTGAATGTCTCGCTCGGGGTAAGTGACTGGTGGAGAGCCCTGTGCAGCCTGTGTAAGCATCCACCAGCCTGCATGTATCACTCTGGGTAGGTGACTGGTGGAGAGCCCTGTGCAGCCTGTGTCAGGATCCACCAGCCTGCATGTCTCGCTCAAGGTAAGTGACTGGTGGAAAGCCCTGTGAAGCCTGTGTCAGCATCCACCAGCCTGAATGTCTCGCTCTGGGTAAGTGGCCGGTGGAGAACCCTGTGAAGGCTGTGTCAGCATCCACCAGCCTGCATGTCTCACTCTGGGTGAGTGACTGTTGGAGAGCCCTGTGAAGCCTATGTCAGGATCCACCATCCTGCATGTCTCGCTCTGGGTAAGTGACTGGTGGAGAGCCCTGTGCAGCCAGTGTCTTTCAGGATCCAAAAGCCTGCATGTCTCGCTCTGGGTAAGTGACTGGTGGAGAGCCCTGTGAAGCCTGTGTCAGCATCCACCAGCCTGCATGTCTCGCTCTGGGTAAGTGACTGGTTGAGAGCCCTGTGCAGCCTGTGTCAGGATCCACCAGCCTGCATGTCTCGCTCTGGGTAAGTAACTGGTGGAGAGCCTTGTTAAGCCTGTGTCAGCATTCA
The DNA here is from genome assembly GCF_964204655.1 of Triturus cristatus. NCBI lineage: Eukaryota > Metazoa > Chordata > Amphibia > Caudata > Salamandridae > Triturus > Triturus cristatus. Next base: position 549,605 of record NW_028188132.1, on the reverse strand, counting down.
CCAGCCTGCATGTCTCACTCTGGGTAAGTGACTGGTGGAGAGCCCTGTGAAGCTTGTGTCAGCATCCACCAGCCTGCATGTCACGCTCTAGGTAAGTGACTGGTGGAGAGCCCTGTGCAGCCTGTGTGTGTCAGGATCCACCAGCCTGCATTTCTTGCTCTGGGTAAGTGACTGGTGGAGAGCCCTGTGCAGCCTGTGTGTGTCAGGACCCACCAGCCTGCATGTCTCACTCTGGGTAAGTGACTGGTGGAGAGCCCTGTGCAGCCTGTGTCAGGATCCACCAGCCTGCATGTCTCACTCTGGGTAAGTGACTGGTGGAGAGCTCTGTGAAGCCTGTGTCAACATCCACCAGCCTGCATGGCTCACTCTGGGTAACTGGTGGAGAGCCCTGTGCAGCCTGTGTCAGGATCCACCAGCCTGCATGTCTCACTCTGGGTAAGTGACTAGTGGAGAACCCTGTGAAGCCTGTGTCAGCATTCACCAGCCTGCATGTCTCGCTCTGAGTAAGTGACTGGTGGAGAGCCCTGTGAATCCTGTGTCAGCATCCACCAGCCTGCATGTCTCGCTCTGAGTAAGTGACTGGTGGAGAGCCCTGTGCAGCCTGTGTGTTTCAGGATCCACCAGCCTGCATGTCTCGCTCTGGGTAAGTGACTGGTGAAGAGCCCTGTGAAGCCTGTGTGAGCATCCACCAGCCTGCATGTCTCGCTCTGGGTAAGTGACTGGTGGAGAGCCCTGTGAATCCTGTGTCTGCATCCACCAGCCTGCATGTCTCGCTCTGGGTAAGTGACTGGTGGAAAGCCATGTGAAGCCTGTGTGTTTCAGGATCCACCAGCCTGCATGTCTCGCTCTGGGTAAGTGACTGGTGGAGAACCCTGTGAAGCCTGTGTCAGCATCCACCAGCCTGCATGTCTCGCTCTGGGTAAGTGACTGGTGGAGAGCCCTGTGCAGCCTGTGTCAGGATCCACCAGCCTGCATGTCTCGCTCAAGGTAAGTGACTGGTGGAAAGCCCTGTGAAGCCTGTGTCAGCATCCACCAGCCTGAATGTCTCGCTCTGGGTGAGTGACTGGTGGAGAGCCCTGTGAAGCCTGTGTCAGGATCCACCATCCTGCATGTCTCGCTCTGGATAAGTGACTGGTGGAGAGCCCTGTGCAGCCAGTGTCTTTCAGGATCCAAAAGCCTGCATGTCTCGCTCTGGGTAAGTGACTGGTGGAGAGCCCTGTGCAGCCTGTGTCAGGATCCACCAGCCTGCATGTCTCGCTCATGGTAAGTGACTGGTGGAAAGCCCTGTGAAGCCTGTGTCAGCATCCACCAGCCTGAATGTCTCGCTCTGGGTAAGTGGCCGGTGGAGAACCCTGTGAAGGCTGTGTCAGCATCCACCAGCCTGCATGTCTCACTCTGGGTGAGTGACTGGTGGAGAGCCCTGTGAAGCCTGTGTCAGGATCCACCATCCTGCATGTCTCGCTCTGGGTAAGTGACTGGTGGAGAGCCCTGTGCAGCCAGTGTCTTTCAGGATCCAAAAGCCTGCATGTCTCGCTCTGGGTAAGTGACTGGTGGAGAGCCCTGTGAAGCCTGTGTCAGCATCCACCAGCCTGCATGTCTCACTCTGGGTAAGTGACTGGTGGAGAGCTCTGTGAAGCCTGTGTCAACATCCACCAGCCTGCATGGCTCACTCTGGGTAACTGGTGGAGAGCCCTGTGCAGCCTGTGTCAGGATCCACCAGCCTGCATGTCTCACTCTGGGTAAGTGACTAGTGGAGAACCCTGTGAAGCCTGTGTCAGCATTCACCAGCCTGCATGTCTCGCTCTGAGTAAGTGACTGGTGGAGAGCCCTGTGAATCCTGTGTCAGCATCCACCAGCCTGCATGTCTCGCTCTGAGTAAGTGACTGGTGGAGAGCCCTGTGCAGCCTGTGTGTTTCAGGATCCACCAGCCTGCATGTCTCGCTCTGGATAAGTGACTGGTGGAGAGCCCTGTGAAGCCTGTGTAAGCATCCACCAGCCTGCATGTCTCGCTCTGGGTAAGTGACTGGTGGAGAGCCCTGTGAATCCTGTGTCAGCATCCACCAGCCTGCATGTCTCGCTCTGGGTAAGTGACTGGTGGAAAGCCATGTGAAGCCTGTGTGTTTCAGGATCCACCAGCCTGCATGTCTCGCTCTGGGTAAGTGACTGGTGGAGAACCCTGTGAAGCCTGTGTCAGCATCCACCAGCCTGCATTTCTCGCTCTGGGTAAGTGACTGGTGGAGAGCCCTGTGCAGCCTGTGTCAGGATCCACCAGCCTGCATGTCTCGCTCAAGGTAAGTGACTGGTGGAAAGCCCTGTGAAGCCTGTGTCAGCATCCACCAGCCTGAATGTCTCGCTCTGGGTAAGTGACCGGTGGAGAACCCTGTGAAGGCTGTGTCAGCATCCACAAGCCTGTATGTCTCACTCTGGGTGAGTGACTGGTGGAGAGCCCTGTGAAGCCTGTGTCAGGATCCACCATCCTGCATGTCTCGCTCTGGGTAAGTGACTGGTGGAGAGCCCTGTGCAGCCAGTGTCTTTCAGGATCCAACAGCCTGCATGTCTCGCTCTGGGTAAGTGACTGGTGGAGAGCCCTGTGAAGCCTGTGTCAGCATCCACCAGCCTGCATGTCTCACTCGGGGTAAGTGACTGGTGGAGAGCCCTGTGAAGCCTGTGTCAGCATCCACCAGCCTGCATGTCTCGCTCTGGGTAAGTGACTGGTGGAGAGCCCTGTGAAGCCTGTGTCAGCATCCACCAGCCTGCATGTCTCGCTCTGGGTAAGTGACTGGTTGAGAGCCCTGTGCAGCCTGTGTCAGGATCCACCAGCCTGCATGTCTCGCTCTGGGTAAGTAACTGGTGGAGAGCCCTGTTAAGCCTGTGTCAGCATTCACCAGCCTGCATGTCTCACTCTGGGTAAGTGACTGGTGGAGAGCCCTGTGAAGCTTGTGTCAGCATCCACCAGCCTGCATGTCACGCTCTAGGTAAGTGACTGGTGGAGAGCCCTGTGCAGCCTGTGTGTGTCAGGATCCACCAGCCTGCATGTCTTGCTCTGGGTAAGTGACTGGTGGAGAGCCCTGTGCAGCCTGTGTGTGTCAGGACCCACCAGCCTGCATGTTTCACTCTGAGTAAGTGACTGGTGGAGAGCCCTGTGCAGCCTGTGTCAGGATCCACCGGCCTGCATGTCTCACTCTGGGTAAGTGACTGGTGGAGAGCTCTGTGAAGCCTGTGTCAGCATCCACCAGCCTGCATGGCTCACTCTGGGTAACTGGTGGAGAGCCCTGTGCAGCCTGTGTCAGGATCCACCAGCCTGCATGTCTCACTCTGGGTAAGTGACTAGTGGAGAACCCTGTGAAGCCTGTGTCAGCATTCACCAGCCTGCATGTCTCGCTCTGAGTAAGTGACTGGTGGAGAGCCCTGTGAATCCTGTGTCAGCATCCACCAGCCTGCATGTCTCGCTCTGAGTAAGTGACTGGTGGAGAGCCCTGTGCAGCCTGTGTTTTTCAGGATCCACCAGCCTGCATGTCTCGCTCTGGGTAAGTGACTGGTGGAGAGCCCTGTGAAGCCTGTGTGAGCATCCACCAGCCTGCATGTCTCGCTCTGGGTAAGTGACTGGTGGAGAGCCCTGTGAATCCTGTGTCAGCATCCACCAGCCTGCATGTCTCGCTCTGGGTAAGTGACTGGTGGAAAGCCATGTGAAGCCTGTGTGTTTCAGGATCCACCAGCCTGCATGTCTCGCTCTGGGTAAGTGACTGGTGGAGAGCCCTGTGAAGCCTGTGTGAGCATCCACCAGCCTGCATGTCTCGCTCTGGGTAAGTGACTGGTGGAGAGCCCTGTGAAGCCTGTGTCAGCATCCACCAGCCTGCATGTCTCGCTCTGGGTAAGTGACTGGTGGAGAGCCCTGTGAAGCCTGTGTCAGCATCCACCAGCCTGCATGTCTCACTCTGGGTAAATGACTTGTGGAGAGCCATGTGCAGCCTGTGTGTGTCAGCATCCACCAGCCTGCATGTCTCGCTCTGGGTAAGTGACTGGTGGAGAGCCCTGTGAAGCCTGTGTGAGCATCCACCAGCCTGCATGTCTCACTCTGGGTAAGTGACTGGTGGAGAGCCCTGTGAATCCTGTGTCAGCATCCTCCAGCCTGCATGTCTCGCTCTGGGTAAGTGACTGGTGGAAAGCCATGTGAAGCCTGTGTGTTTCAGGATCCACCAGCCTGCATGTCTCGCTCTGGGTAAGTGACTGGTGGAAAACCCTGTGAAGCCTGTGTCAGCATCCACCAGCCTGCATGTCTCGCTCTGGGTAAGTGTCTGGTGGAGAGCCCTGTGAAGCCTGTGTCAGCATCCACCAGCCTGCATGTCTCACTCTGGGTAAATGACTGGTGGAGAGCCATGTGCAGCCTGTGTGTGTCAGCATCCACCAGTCTGCATGTCTCACTCTGGGTAAGTGAATGGTGGAGAGCCCTGTGCAGCCTGTGTGGGTCAGGATCCACCAGCCTGCATTTCTCACTCTGGGTAAATGACTGCTGGAGAGCCCTGTGCAGCCTGTGTGTGTCAGGATCCACCAGCCTGCATGTCTCACTCTGGGTAAGTGACTGGTGGAGAGCCCTGTGCAGCCTGTGTCAGGATCCACCAGCCTGCATGTCTCACTCTGGGTAAGTGACTGGTGGAGAGCCCTGTGAAGCCTGTGTCAGCATCCACCAGCCTGCATGCCTCACTCTGGGTAAGTGACTGGTGGACACCCCTGTGCAGCCTGTGTCAGCATCCACCAGCCTGCATGTCTCGCTCTGGGTAAGTGACTGGTGGAGAGCCATGTGAAGCCTGGGTGTTTCAGGATCCACCAGCCTGCATGTCTCGCTCTGGGTAAGTGACTGGTGGAGAGCCCTGTGAAGCCTATGTCAGCATCCGCCAGCCTGCATGTCTCACTCTGGGTAAATGACTGGTGGAGAGCCCTGTGAATCCTGTGTCAGGATCCACCAGCCTGCATGTCTCACTCTGGGTAAGTGACTGGTGGAGAGCCCTGTGCAGCCTGTGTCAGGATCCACCAGCCTGCATGTCTTACTCTGGGTAAGTGACTGGTGGAGAGCCCTGTGAAGCCTGTGTCAGCATCCACCAGACTGCATGCCTCACTCTGGGTAAGTGACTGGTGGACACCCCTGTGCAGCCTGTGTCAGCATCCACCAGCCTGCATGTCTCGCTCTGGGTAAGTGACGGGTGGAGAGCCCTGTGCAGCCTGTGTCAGGATCCACCAGCCTACATGTCTCGCTCTGGGTAAGTGACTGGTGGAGAGCCCTGTGTAGCCTGTGTCAGCATCCACCAGCCTGCATGTATCACTCAGGGTAAATGACTGGTGGAGAGCCCTGTGCAGCCTGTGTGTGTCAGGATCCACCAGCCTTTATGTCTCACTCTGGGTAAATGACTGGTGGAGAGCCCTGTGTAGCCTGTGTCAGGATCCACCAGCCTACATGTCTCGCTCTGGGTAAGTGACTGGTGGAGAGCCCTGTGTAGCCTGTGTCAGCACCCACCAGCCTGCATGTATCACTCAGGGTAAATGACTGGTGGAGAGCCCTGTGCAGCCTGTGTGTGTCAGGATCCACCAGCCTGCATGTCTCACTCTGGGTAAATGACTGGTGGAGAGCCCTGTGTGGCCTGTGTCAGGATCCACCAGCCTACATGTCTCGCTCTGGGTAAGTGACTGGTGGAGAGCCCTGTGTAGCCTGTGTCAGCATCCACCAGCCTGAATGTCTCGCTCTGGGTAAGTGACTGGTGGAGAGCCCTGTGAAGGCTGTGTCAGCATCCACCAGCCTGCATGTCTCACTCTGCGTGAGTGACTGGTGGAGAACCCTGTGAAGCCTGTGTCAGGATCCACCAGCCTGCATGTCTCGCTCTCGGTAAGTGACTGGTGGAGAGCCCTGAGCAGCCAGTGTCTTTCAGGATCCAACAGCCTGCATGTCTCGCTCTGGGTAAGTGACTGGTGGAGAGCCCTGTGAAGCCTGTGTCAGCATCCACCAGCCTGCATGCCTCACTCTGGGTAAGTGACTGGTGGACACCCCTGTGCAGCCTGTGTCAGCATCCACCAGCCTGCATGTCTCGCTCTGGGTAAGTGACGGGTGGAGAGCCCTGTGCAGCCTGTGTGTTTCTGGATCCACCAGCCTGCATGTCTCGCTCTGGGTAAGTGACTGGTGGAGAGCCCTGTGAAGCCTGTGTGAGCATCCACCAGCCTGCATGTCTCGCTCTGGGTAAGTGACTGGTGGAGATCCCTGTGAAGCCTGTGTCAGCATCCACCAGCCTGCATGTCTCGCTCTGGGTAAGTGACTGGTGGAAAGCCATGTGAAGCCTGTGTGTTTCAGGATCCACCAGCCTGCATGTCTCGCTCTGGGTAAGTGACTGGTGGAGAGCCCTGTGAAGCCTTTGTCAGCATCCACCAGCCTGCATGTCTCACTCTTCATAAGTGACTGGTGGAGAGCCCTGTGCAGCCTGTGTGTGTCAGGATCCACCAGCCTGCAAGTCTCGCTCTGGGTAAGTGACTGGTGGAGAGCCCTGTGCAGCCTTGTCAGGACCCACAAGCCTGCATGTATCACTCAGGGTAAGTGACTGGTGGAGAGCCCTGTGAAGCCTCTGTCAGCATCCACCAGCCTGAATGTCTCACTTTGGGTAAATGACTGGTGGAGAGCCCTGTGCAGCCTGTGTGTGTCAGGATCCACCAGCCTGCATGTCTCACTCTGGGTAAATGACTGGTGGAGAGCCCTGTGTAGCCTGTGTCAGGATCTACCAGCCTACATGTCTCGCTCTGGGTAAGTGACTGGTGGAGAGCCCTGTGTAGCCTGTGTCAGCATCCACCAGCCTGCATGTCTCACTCGGGGTAAGTGACTGGTGGAGAGCCCTGTGCAGCCTGTGTAAGCATCCACCAGCCTGCATGTATCACTCTGGGTAGGTGACTGGTGGAGAGCCCTGTGCAGCCTGTGTCAGGATCCACCAGCCTGCATGTCTCGCTCAAGGTAAGTGACTGGTGGAAAGCCCTGTGAAGCCTGTGTCAGCATCCACCAGCCTGAATGTCTCGCTCTGGGTAAGTGGCCGGTGGAGAACCCTGTGAAGGCTGTGTCAGCATCCACCAGCCTGCATGTCTCACTCTGGGTGAGTGACTGGTGGAGAGCCCTGTGAAGCCTGTGTCAGGATCCACCATCCTGCATGTCTCGCTCTGGGTAAGTGACTGGTGGAGAGCCCTGTGCAGCCAGTGTCTTTCAGGATCCAAAAGCCTGCATGTCTCGCTCTGGGTAAGTGACTGGTGGAGAGCCCTGTGAAGCCTGTGTCAGCATCCACCAGCCTGCATGTCTCGCTCTGGGTAAGTGACTGGTTGAGAGCCCTGTGCAGCCTGTGTCAGGATCCACCAGCCTGCATGTCTCGCTCTGGGTAAGTAACTGGTGGAGAGCCCTGTTAAGCCTGTGTCAGCATTCACCAGCCTGCATGTCTCACTCTGGGTAAGTGACTGGTGGAGAGCCCTGTGAAGCTTGTGTCAGCATCCACCAGCCTGCATGTCACGCTCTAGGTAAGTGACTGGTGGAGAGCCCTGTGCAGCCTGTGTGTGTCAGGATCCACCAGCCTGCATTTCTTGCTCTGGGTAAGTGACTGGTGGAGAGCCCTGTGCAGCCTGTGTGTGACAGGACCCACCAGCCTGCATGTCTCACTCTGGGTAAGTGACTGGTGGAGAGCCCTGTGCAGCCTGTGTCAGGATCCACCAGCCTGCATGTCTCACTCTGGGTAAGTGACTGGTGGAGAGCTCTGTGAAGCCTGTGTCAACATCCACCAGCCTGCATGGCTCACTCTGGGTAAGTGACTAGTGGAGAACCCTGTGAAGCCTGTGTCAGCATTCACCAGCCTGCATGTCTCGCTCTGAGTAAGTGACTGGTGGAGAGCCCTGTGAATCCTGTGTCAGCATCCACCAGCCTGCATGTCTCGCTCTGAGTAAGTGACTGGTGGAGAGCCCTGTGCAGCCTGTGTGTTTCAGGATCCACCAGCCTGCATGTCTCGCTCTGGGTAAGTGACTGGTGGAGAGCCCTGTGAAGCCTGTGTGAGCATCCACCAGCCTGCATGTCTCGCTCTGGGTAAGTGACTGGTGGAGAGCCCTGTGAATCCTGTGTCAGCATCCACCAGCCTGCATGTCTCGCTCTGGGTAAGTGACTGGTGGAGAACCCTGTGAAGCCTGTGTCAGCATCCACCAGCCTGCATGTCTCGCTCTGGGTAAGTGACTGGTGGAGAGCCCTGTGCAGCCTGTGTCAGGATCCACCAGCCTGCATGTCTCGCTCAAGGTAAGTGACTGGTGGAAAGCCCTGTGAAGCCTGTGTCAGCATCCACCAGCCTGAATGTCTCGCTCTGGGTAAGTGACCGGTGGAGAACCCTGTGAAGGCTGTGTCAGCATCCACAAGCCTGTATGTCTCACTCTCGGTGAGTGACTGGTGGAGAGCCCTGTGAAGCCTGTGTCAGGATCCACCATCCTGCATGTCTCGCTCTGGGTAAGTGACTGATGGAGAGCCCTGTGCAGCCAGTGTCTTTCAGGATCCAACAGCCTGCATGTCTCGCTCTGGGTAAATGACTGGTGGAGAGCCCTGTGAAGCCTGTGTCAGCATCCACCAGCCTGCATGTCTCACTCGGGGTAAGTGACTGGTGGAGAGCCCTGTGAAGCCTGTGTCAGCATCCACCAGCCTGCATGTCTCGCTCTGGGTAAGTGACTGGTGGAGAGCCCTGTGAAGCCTGTGTCAGCATCCACCAGCCTGCATGTCTCGCTCTGGGTAAGTGACTGGTTGAGAGCCCTGTGCAGCCTGTGTCAGGATCCACCAGCCTGCATGTCTCGCTCTGGGTAAGTAACTGGTGGAGAGCCCTGTTAAGCCTGTGTCAGCATTCACCAGCCTGCATGTCTCACTCTGGGTAAGTGACTGGTGGAGAGCCCTGTGAAGCTTGTGTCAGCATCCACCAGCCTGCATGTCACGCTCTAGGTAAGTGACTGGTGGAGAGCCCGGTGCAGCCTGTGTGTGTCAGGATCCACCAGCCTGCATGTCTTGCTCTGGGTAAGTGACTGGTGGAGAGCCCTGTGCAGCCTGTGTGTGTCAGGACCCACCAGCCTGCATGTCTCACTCTGAGTAAGTGACTGGTGGAGAGCCCTGTGCAGCCTGTGTCAGGATCCACCAGCCTGCATGTCTCACTCTGGGTAAGTGACTGGTGGAGAGCTCTGTGAAGCCTGTGTCAGTATCCACCAGCCTGCATGGCTCACTCTGGGTAACTGGTGGAGAGCCCTGTGCAGCCTGTGTCAGGATCCACCAGCCTGCATGTCTCACTCTGGGTAAGTGACTAGTGGAGAACCCTGTGAAGCCTGTGTCAGCATTCACCAGCCTGCATGTCTCGCTCTGAGTAAGTGACTGGTGGAGAGCCCTGTGAATCCTGTGTCAGCATCCACCAGCCTGCATGTCTCGCTCTGAGTAAGTGACTGGTGGAGAGCCCTGTGCAGCCTGTGTGTTTCAGGATCCACCAGCCTGCATGTCTCGCTCTGGGTAAGTGACTGGTGGAGAGCCCTGTGAAGCCTGTGTGAGCATCCACCAGCCTGCATGTCTCGCTCTGGGTAAGTGACTGGTGGAGAGCCCTGTGAATCCTGTGTCAGCATCCACTAGCCTGCATGTCTCGCTCTGGGTAAGTGACTGGTGGAAAGCCATGTGAAGCCTGTGTGTTTCAGGATCCACCAGCCTGCATGTCTCACTCTGGGTAAGTGACTGGTGGAGAACCCTGTGAAGCCTGTGTCAGCATCCACCAGCCTGCATGTCTCGCTCTGGGTAAGTGACTGGTGGAGAGCCCTGTGAAGCCTGTGTCAGCATCCACCAGCCTGCATGTCTCACTCTGGGTAAATTACTTGTGGAGAGCCATGTGCAGCCTGTGTGTGTCAGCATCCACCAGCCTGCATGTCTCGCTCTGGGTAAGTGACTGGTGGAGAGCCCTGTGAAGCCTGTGTGAGCATCCACCAGCCTGCATGTCTCGCTCTGGGTAAGTGACTGGTGGACACCCCTGTGCAGCCTGTGTCAGCATCCACCAGCCTGCATGTCTCGCTCTGGGTAAGTGACTGGTGGAGAGCCATGTGCAGCCTGTGTGTGTCAGCATCCACCAGTCTGCATGTCTCACTCTGGGTAAGTGAATGGTGGAGAGCCCTGTGCAGCCTGTGTGGGTCAGGATCCACCAGCCTGCATTTCTCACTCTGGGTAAATGACTGCTGGAGAGCCCTGTGCAGCCTGTGTGTGTCAGGATCCACCAGCCTGCATGTCTCACTCTGGGTAAGTGACTGGTGGAGAGCCCTGTGCAGCCTGTGTCAGGATCCACCAGCCTGCATGTCTCACTCTGGGTAAGTGACTGGTGGAGAGCCCTGTGAAGCCTGTGTCAGCATCCACCAGCCTGCATGCCTCACTCTGGGTAAGTGACTGGTGGACACCCCTGTGCAGCCTGTGTCAGCATCCACCAGCCTGCATGTCTCGCTCTGGGTAAGTGACTGGTGGAGAGCCATGTGAAGCCTGTGTCCGCATCCACCAGCCTGCATGTCTCACTCTGGGTAAGTGACTGGTGGAGAGTCTGTGAAGCCTGAGTCAGCATCCACCAGCCTGCATGTCTCGCTCTGGGTAACTGACTGGTGGAGAGCCCTGTGAAGCCTGAGTCAGCATCCACCAGCCTGCATGTCTCACTTTGGGTAAATGACTTGTGGAGAGTCCTGTGCAGCCTGTGTCAGGATCCAGCAGCCTGCATGTCTCACTATGGGTAAGTAACTGGCGGAGAGCCTTGTGAAGCCTGTGTCAGCATCCACCAGCCTGCATGTCTCACTCTGGGTAAGAGACTGGTGGAGAGCCCTGTGAAGCCTGTGACAGCATCCACCAGCCTGCATGTCGCGCTCTAAGTAAGTGACAGGTGGAGAGCCCTGTGCAGCCTGTGTGTGTCAGGATCCACCAGCATGCATGTCTTGCTCTGGGTAAGTGACTGGTGGAGAGCCCTGTGCCGCCTGTGTGTGTCAGGACCCACCAGCCTGCATGTCTCACTCTCGGTAAGTGACTGGTGGAGAGCCCTGTGCAGCCTGTGTCAGGATCCATCAGCCTGCATGTCTCGCTCTGGGTAAGTGGCTGGTTGAGAGCCCTGTGAAGCCTGTGTCAGCATCCACCAGTCTGCATGGCTCACTCTGGCTGACTGGTGGCGAGCCCTGTGCAGCCTGTGCCAGGATCCACCAGCCTGCAGGTCTCGCTCTGGGTAAGTGACTAGTGGAGAGCCCTGTGAAGCCTGTGTCTGCATTCACCAGCCTGCATGTGTCGCTCTAAGTAAGTGACTGGTGGAGAGCCCTGTGATGCCTGTGTCAGCATCCACCAGCCTGCATGTCTCGGTCTGGGTAAGGGACTGGTGGAGAGCCCTGTGCAGCCTGGGTGTTTCAGGATCCACCAGCCTGCATGTCTCGATCTGGGTAAGTGACTAGTGGAGAGCCCTGTGAAGCCTGTGTCCGCATCCACCAGCCTGCATGTCTCGCTATGGGTAAGTGACTGGTGGAGAGCCCTGTGAAGCCTGTGTCAGCATCCACCAGCCTGCATGTCTCGGTCTGGGTAAGGGACTGGTGGAGAGCCCTGTGCAGCCTAGGTGTTTCAGGATCCACCAGCCTGCATGTCTCGATCTGGGTAAGTGACTAGTGGAGAGCCCTGTGAAGCCTGTGTCAGCATCCACTAGCCTGCATGTCTCGCTCTGGGTAAGTGACTGGTGGAGAGCCCTGTGAAGCCTGTGTCAGCATCCACCAGCCTGCATGTCTCACTCTGGGTAAGTGACTGGTGGTAAACCCTGTGAAGCCTGTTTCAACATCCACCAGCCTGCATGTCTCACCATGGGTCAGTGACTGGTGGAGAGTCCTGTGCAGCCTGTGTCAGGATCCACCAGCCTGCATGTATCACTCTGGGTAAGTGACTGGTGGAGAGCTCTGTGAAGCCTGTGTCAGCGTCCACCAGCCTGCATGTCTCACTCTGGGTAAATGACTGGTGGAGAGCCCTGTGAATCCTGTGTCAGGATCCACCAGCCTGCATGTCTCACTCTGGGTAAGTGACTGGTGGAGAGCCCTGTGCAGCCTGTGTCAGGATCCACCAGCCTGCATGTCTTACTCTGGGTAAGTGACTGGTGGAGAGCCCTGTGAAGCCTGTGACAGCATCCACCAGCCTGCATGCCTCACTCTGGGTAAGTGACTGGTGGACACCCCTGTGCAGCCTGTGTCAGCATCCACCAGCCTGCATGTCTCGCTCTGGGTAAGTGACGGGTGGAGAGCCCTGTGCAGCCTGTGTGTTTCTGGATCCACCAGCCTGCATGTCTCGCTCTGGGTAAGTGACTGGTGGAGAGCCCTGTGAAGCCTGTGTGAGCATCCACCAGCCTGCATGTCTCGCTCCGGGTAAGTGACTGGTGGAGAGCCCTGTGAAGCCTGTGTCAGCATCCACCAGCCTGCATGTCTCGCTCTGGGTAAGTGACTGGTGGAAAGCCATGTGAAGCCTGTGTGTTTCAGGATCCACCAGCCTGCATGTCTCGCTCTGGGTAAGTGACTGGTGGAGAGCCCTGTGAAGCCTTTGTCAGCATCCACCAGCCTGCATGTCTCACTCTTCGTAAGTGACTGGTGGAGAGCCCTGTGCAGCCTGTGTGTGTCAGGATCCACCAGCCTGCACGTCTCGCTCTGGGTAAGTGACTGGTGGAGAGCCCTGTGCAGCCTTGTCAGGACCCACAAGCCTGCATGTATCACTCAGGGTAAGTGACTGGTGGAGAGCCCTGTGAAGCCTCTGTCAGCATCCACCAGCCTGAATGTCTCACTTTGGGTAAATGACTGGTGGAGAGCCCTGTGCAGCCTGTGTGTGTCAGGATCCACCAGCCTGCATGTCTCACTCTGGGTAAATGACTGGTGGAGAGCCCTGTGTAGCCTGTGTCAGGATCCACCAGCCTACATGTCTCGCTCTGGGTAAGTGACTGGTGGAGAGCCCTGTGTAGCCTGTGTCAGCATCCACCAGCCTGCATGTCTCACTCGGGGTAAGTGACTGGTGGAGAGCCCTGTGCAGCCTGTGTCAGCATCCACCAGCCTGCATGTATCACTCTGGGTAGGTGACTGGTGGAGAGCCCTGTGCAGCCTGTGTCAGGATCCACCAGCCTGCATGTCTCGCTCAAGGTAAGTGACTGGTGGAAAGCCCTGTGAAGCCTGTGTCAGCATCCACCAGCCTGAATGTCTCGCTCTGGGTAAGTGGCCGGTGGAGAACCCTGTGAAGGCTGTGTCAGCATCCACCAGCCTGCATGTCTCACTCTGGGTGAGTGACTGGTGGAGAACCCTGTGAAGCCTGTGTCAGGATCCACCATCCTGCATGTCTCGCTCTGGGTAAGTGACTGGTGGAGAGCCCTGTGCAGCCAGTGTCTTTCAGGATCCAAAAGCCTGCATGTCTCGCTCTGGGTAAGTGACTGGTGGAGAGCCCTGTGAAGCCTGTGTCAGCATCCACCAGCCTGCATGTCTCACTCGGGGTAAGTGACTGGTGGAGAGCCCTGTGAAGCCTGTGTCAGCATCCACCAGCCTGCATGTCTCGCTCTGGGTAAGTGACTGGTGGAGAGCCCTGTGAAGCCTGTGTCAGCATCCACCAGCCTGCATGTCTCGCTCTGGGTAAGTGACTGGTTGAGAGCCCTGTGCAGCCTGTGTCAGGATCCACCAGCCTGCATGTCTCGCTCTCGGTAAGTAACTGGTGGAGAGCCCTGTTAAGCCTGTGTCAGCATTCACCAGCCTGCATGTCTCACTCTGGGTAAGTGACTGGTGGAGAGCCCTGTGAAGCTTGTGTCAGCATCCACCAGCCTGCATGTCACGCTCTAGGTAAGTGACTGGTGGAGAGCCCTGTGCAGCCTGTGTGTGTCAGGATCCACCAGCCTGCATTTCTTGCTCTGGGTAAGTGACTGGTGGAGAGCCCTGTGCAGCCTGTGTGTGTCAGGACCCACCAGCCTGCATGTCTCACTCTGGGTAAGTGACTGATGGAGAGCCCTGTGCAGCCTGTGTCAGGATCCACCAGCCTGCATGTCTCACTCTGGGTAAGTGACTGGTGGAGAGCTCTGTGAAGCCTGTGTCAACATCCACCAGCCTGCATGGCTCACTCTGGGTAACTGGTGGAGAGCCCTCTGCAGCCTGTGTCAGGATCCACCAGCCTGCATGTCTCACTCTGGGTAAGTGACTAGTGGAGAACCCTGTGAAGCCTGTGTCAGCATTCACCAGCCTGCATGTCTCGCTCTGAGTAAGTGACTGGTGGAGAGCCCTGTGAATCCTGTGTCAGCATCCACCAGCCTGCATGTCTCGCTCTGAGTAAGTGACTGGTGGAGAGCCCTGAGCAGCCTGTGTGTTTCAGGATCCACCAGCCTGCATGTCTCGCTCTGGGTAAGTGACTGGTGGAGAGCCCTGTGAAGCCTGTGTGAGCATCCACCAGCCTGCATGTCTCGCTCTGGGTAAGTGACTGGTGGAGAGCCCTGTGAATCCTGTGTCAGCATCCACCAGCCTGCATGTCTCGCTCTGGGTAAGTGACTGGTGGAAAGCCATGTGAAGCCTGTGTGTTTCAGGATCCACCAGCCTGCATGTCTCGCTCTGGGTAAGTGACTGGTGGAGAACCCTGTGAAGCCTGTGTCAGCATCCACCAGCCTGCATGTCTCGCTCTGGGTAAGTGACTGGTGGAGAGCCCTGTGCAGCCTGTGTCAGGATCCACCAGCCTGCATGTCTTGCTCAAGGTAAGTGACTGGTGGAAAGCCCTGTGAAGCCTGTGTCAGCATCCACCAGCCTGAATGTCTCGCTCTGGGTAAGTTACCGGTGGAGAACCCTGTGAAGGCTGTGTCAGCATCCACAAGCCTGTATGTCTCACTCTGGGTGAGTGACTGGTGGAGAGCCCTGTGAAGCCTGTGTCAGGATCCACCATCCTGCATGTCTCGCTCTGGGTAAGTGACTGGTGGAGAGCCCTGTGCAGCCAGTGTCTTTCAGGATCCAACAGCCTGCATGTCTCGCTCTGGGTAAGTGACTGGTGGAGAGCCCTGTGAAGCCTGTGTCAGCATCCACCAGCCTGCATGTCTCACTCGGGGTAAGTGACTGGTGGAGAGCCCTGTGAAGCCTGTGTCAGCATCCACCAGCCTGCATGTCTCGCTCTGGGTAAGTGACTGGTGGAGAGCCCTGTGAAGCCTGTGTCAGCATCCACCAGCCTGCATGTCTCGCTCTGGGTAAGTGACTGGTTGAGAGCCCTGTGCAGCCTGTGTCAGGATCCACCAGCCTGCATGTCTCGCTCTGGGTAAGTAACTGGTGGAGAGCCCTGTTAAGCCTGTGTCAGCATTCACCAGCCTGCATGTCTCACTCTGGGTAAGTGACTGGTGGAGAGCCCTGTGAAGCTTGTGTCAGCATCCACCAGCCTGCATGTCACGCTCTAGGTAAGTGACTGGTGGAGAGCCCTGTGCAGCCTGTGTGTGTCAGGATCCACCAGCCTGCATGTC
The DNA here is from genome assembly GCF_964204655.1 of Triturus cristatus. Taxonomy (NCBI): domain Eukaryota; kingdom Metazoa; phylum Chordata; class Amphibia; order Caudata; family Salamandridae; genus Triturus; species Triturus cristatus. Next base: position 534,102 of record NW_028188132.1, on the reverse strand, counting down.
TTGCTCTGGGTAAGTGACTGGTGGAGAGCCCTGTGCAGCCTGTGTGTGTCAGGACCCACCAGCCTGCATGTCTCACTCTGAGTAAGTGACTGGTGGAGAGCCCTGTGCAGCCTGTGTCAGGATCCACCAGCCTGCATGTCTCACTCTGGGTAGGCGACTGGTGGAGAGCTCTGTGAAGCCTGTGTCAGCATCCACCAGCCTGCATGGCTCACTCTGGATAACTGGTGGAGAGCCCTGTGCAGCCTGTGTCAGGATCCACCAGCCTGCATGTCTCACTCTGGGTAAGTGACTAGTGGAGAACCCTGTGAAGCCTGTGTCAGCATTCACCAGCCTGCATGTCTCGCTCTGAGTAAGTGACTGGTGGAGAGCCCTGTGAATCCTGTGTCAGCATCCACCAGCCTGCATGTCTCGCTCTGGGTAAGTGACTGGTGGAAAGCCATGTGAAGCCTGTGTGTTTCAGGATCCACCAGCCTGCATGTCTCACTCTGGGTAAGTGACTGGTGGAGAACCCTGTGAAGCCTGTGTCAGCATCCACCAGCCTGCATGTCTCGCTCTGGGTAAGTGACTGGTGGAGAGCCCTGTGAAGCCTGTGTCAGCATCCACCAGCCTGCATGTCTCACTCTGGGTAAATGACTTGTGGAGAGCCATGTGCAGCCTGTGTGTGTCAGCATCCACCAGCCTGCATGTCTCGCTCTGGGTAAGTGACTGGTGGAGAGCCCTGTGAAGCCTGTGTGAGCATCCACCAGCCTGCATGTCTCGCTCTGGGTAAGTGACTGGTGGAGAGCCCTGTGAATCCTGTGTCAGCATCCACCAGCCTGCATGTCTCGCTCTGGGTAAGTGACTGGTGGAAAGCCATGTGAAGCCTGTGTGTTTCAGGATCCACCAGCCTGCATGTCTCGCTCTGGGTAAGTGACTGGTGGAGAACCCTGTGAAGCCTGTCTCAGCATCCACCAGCCTGCATGTCTCGCTCTGGGTAAGTGTCTGGTGGAGAGCCCTGTGAAGCCTGTGTCAGCATCCACCAGCCTGCATGTCTCACTCTGGGTAAATGACTGGTGGAGAGCCATGTGCAGCCTGTGTGTGTCAGCATCCACCAGTCTGCATGTCTCACTCTGGGTAAGTGAATGGTGGAGAGCCCTGTGCAGCCTGTGTGGGTCAGGATCCACCAGCCTGCATTTCTCACTCTGGGTAAATGACTGCTGGAGAGCCCTGTGCAGCCTGTGTGTGTCAGGATCCACCAGCCTGCATGTCTCACTCTGGGTAAGTGACTGGTGGAGAGCCCTGTGCAGCCTGTGTCAGGATCCACCAGTCTGCATGTCTCACTCTGGGTAAGTGACTGGTGGAGAGCCCTGTGAAGCCTGTGTCAGCATCCACCAGCCTGCATGCCTCACTCTGGGTAAGTGACTGGTGGACACCCCTGTGCAGCCTGTGTCAGCATCCACCAGCCTGCATGTCTCGCTCTGGGTAAGTGACTGGTGGAGAGCCATGTGAAGCCTGGGTGTTTCAGGATCCACCAGCCTGCATGTCTCGCTCTGGGTAAGTGACTGGTGGAGAGCCCTGTGAAGCCTATGTCAGCATCCGCCAGCCTGCATGTCTCACTCTGGGTAAATGACTGGTGGAGAGCCCTGTGAATCCTGTGTCAGGATCCACCAGCCTGCATGTCTCACTCTGGGTAAGTGACTGGTGGAGAGCCCTGTGCAGCCTGTGTCAGGATCCACCAGCCTGCATGTCTTACTCTGGGTAAGTGACTGGTGGAGAGCCCTGTGAAGCCTGTGTCAGCATCCACCAGCCTGCATGCCTCACTCTGGGTAAGTGACTGGTGGACACCCCTGTGCAGCCTGTGTCAGCATCCACCAGCCTGCATGTCTCGCTCTGGGTAAGTGACAGGTGGAGAGCCCTGTGCAGCCTGTGTCAGGATCCACCAGCCTACATGTCTCGCTCTGGGTAAGTGACTGGTGGAGAGCCCTGTGTAGCCTGTGTCAGCATCCACCAGCCTGCATGTATCACTCAGGGTAAATGACTGGTGGAGAGCCCTGTGCAGCCTGTGTGTGTCAGGATCCACCAGCCTTTATGTCTCACTCTGGGTAAATGACTGGTGGAGAGCCCTGTGTAGCCTGTGTCAGGATCCACCAGCCTACATGTCTCGCTCTGGGTAAGTGACTGGTGGAGAGCCCTGTGTAGCCTGTGTCAGCATCCACCAGCCTGCATGTATCACTCAGGGTAAATGACTGGTGGAGAGCCCTGTGCAGCCTGTGTGTGTCAGGATCCACCAGCCTGCATGTCTCACTCTGGGTAAATGACTGGTGGAGAGCCCTGTGTGGCCTGTGTCAGGATCCACCAGCCTACATGTCTCGCTCTGGGTAAGTGACTGGTGGAGAGCCCTGTGTAGCCTGTGTCAGCATCCACCAGCCTGAATGTCTCGCTCTGGGTAAGTGACTGGTGGAGAGCCCTGTGAAGGCTGTGTCAGCATCCACCAGCCTGCATGTCTCACTCTGCGTGAGTGACTGGTGGAGAACCCTGTGAAGCCTGTGTCAGGATCCACCAGCCTGCATGTCTCGCTCTCGGTAAGTGACTGGTGGAGAGCCCTGAGCAGCCAGTGTCTTTCAGGATCCAACAGCCTGCATGTCTCGCTCTGGGTAAGTGACTGGTGGAGAGCCCTGTGAAGCCTGTGTCAGCATCCACCAGCCTGCATGCCTCACTCTGGGTAAGTGACTGGTGGACACCCCTGTGCAGCCTGTGTCAGCATCCACCAGCCTGCATGTCTCGCTCTGGGTAAGTGACGGGTGGAGAGCCCTGTGCAGCCTGTGTGTTTCTGGATCCACCAGCCTGCATGTCTCGCTCTGGGTAAGTGACTGGTGGAGAGCCCTGTGAAGCCTGTGTGAGCATCCACCAGCCTGCATGTCTCGCTCTGGGTAAGTGACTGGTGGAGAGCCCTGTGAAGCCTGTGTCAGCATCCACCAGCCTGCATGTCTCGCTCTGGGTAAGTGACTGGTGGAAAGCCATGTGAAGCCTGTGTGTTTCAGGATCCACCAGCCTGCATGTCTCGCTCTGGGTAAGTGACTGGTGGAGAGCCCTGTGAAGCCTTTGTCAGCATCCACCAGCCTGCATGTCTCACTCTTCGTAAGTGACTGGTGGAGAGCCCTGTGCAGCCTGGGTGTGTCAGGATCCACCAGCCTGCACGTCTCGCTCTGGGTAAGTGACTGGTGGAGAGCCCTGTGCAGCCTTGTCAGGACCCACAAGCCTGCATGTATCACTCAGGGTAAGTGACTGGTGGAGAGCCCTGTGAAGCCTCTGTCAGCATCCACCAGCCTGAATGTCTCACTTTGGGTAAATGACTGGTGGAGAGCCCTGTGCAGCCTGTGTGTGTCAGGATCCACCAGCCTGCATGTCTCACTCTGGGTAAATGACTGGTGGAGAGCCCTGTGTAGCCTGTGTCAGGATCTACCAGCCTACATGTCTCGCTCTGGGTAAGTGACTGGTGGAGAGCCCTGTGTAGCCTGTGTCAGCATCCACCAGCCTGCATGTCTCACTCGGGGTAAGTGACTGGTGGAGAGCCCTGTGCAGCCTGTGTAAGCATCCACCAGCCTGCATGTATCACTCTGGGTAGGTGACTGGTGGAGAGCCCTGTGCAGCCTGTGTCAGGATCCACCAGCCTGCATGTCTCGCTCAAGGTAAGTGACTGGTGGAAAGCCCTGTGAAGCCTGTGTCAGCATCCACCAGCCTGAATGTCTCGCTCTGGGTAAGTGGCCGGTGGAGAACCCTGTGAAGGCTGTGTCAGCATCCACCAGCCTGCATGTCTCACTCTGGGTGAGTGACTGGTGGAGAGCCCTGTGAAGCCTGTGTCAGGATCCACCATCCTGCATGTCTCGCTCTGGGTAAGTGACTGGTGGAGAGACCTGTGCAGCCAGTGTCTTTCAGGATCCAAAAGCCTGCATGTCTCGCTCTGGGTAAGTGACTGGTGGAGAGCCCTGGGAAGCCTGTGTCAGCATCCACCAGCCTGCATGTCTCGCTCTGGGTAAGTGACTGGTTGAGAGCCCTGTGCAGCCTGTGTCAGGATCCACCAGCCTGCATGTCTCGCTCTGGGTAAGTAACTGGTGGAGAGCCCTGTTAAGCCTGTGTCAGCATTCACCAGCCTGCATGTCTCACTCTGGGTAAGTGACTGGTGGAGAGCCCTGTGAAGCTTGTGTCAGCATCCACCAGCCTGCATGTCACGCTCTAGGTAAGTGACTGGTGGAGAGCCCTGTGCAGCCTGTGTGTGTCAGGATCCACCAGCCTGCATTTCTTGCTCTGGGTAAGTGACTGGTGGAGAGCCCTGTGCAGCCTGTGTGTGTCAGGACCCACCAGCCTGCATGTCTCACTCTGGGTAAGTGACTGGTGGAGAGCCCTGTGCAGCCTGTGTCAGGATCCACCAGCCTGCATGTCTCACTCTGGGTAAGTGACTGGTGGAGAGCTCTGTGAAGCCTGTGTCAACATCCACCAGCCTGCATGGCTCACTCTGGGTAAGTGACTAGTGGAGAACCCTGTGAAGCCTGTGTCAGCATTCACCAGCCTGCATGTCTCGCTCTGAGTAAGTGACTGGTGGAGAGCCCTGTGAATCCTGTGTCAGCATCCACCAGCCTGCATGTCTCGCTCTGAGTAAGTGACTGGTGGAGAGCCCTGTGCAGCCTGTGTGTTTCAGGATCCACCAGCCTGCATGTCTCGCTCTGGGTAAGTGACTGGTGGAGAGCCCTGTGAAGCCTGTGTGAGCATCCACCAGCCTGCATGTCTCGCTCTGGGTAAGTGACTGGTGGAGAGCCCTGTGAATCCTGTGTCAGCATCCACCAGCCTGCATGTCTCGCTCTGGGTAAGTGACTGGTGGAAAGCCATGTGAAGCCTGTGTGTTTCAGGATCCACCAGCCTGCATGTCTCGCTCTGGGTAAGTGACTGGTGGAGAACCCTGTGAAGCCTGTGTCAGCATCCACCAGCCTGCATGTCTCGCTCTGGGTAAGTGACTGGTGGAGAGCCCTGTGCAGCCTGTGTCAGGATCCACCAGCCTGCATGTCTCGCTCAAGGTAAGTGACTGGTGGAAAGCCCTGTGAAGCCTGTGTCAGCATCCACCAGCCTGAATGTCTCGCTCTGGGTAAGTGACCGGTGGAGAACCCTGTGAAGGCTGTGTCAGCATCCACAAGCCTGTATGTCTCACTCTGGGTGAGTGACTGGTGGAGAGCCCTGTGAAGCCTGTGTCAGGATCCACCATCCTGCATGTCTCGCTCTGGGTAAGTGACTGGTGGAGAGCTCTGTGCAGCCAGTGTCTTTCAGGATCCAACAGCCTGCATGTCTCGCTCTGGGTAAGTGACTGGTGGAGAGCCCTGTGAAGCCTGTGTCAGCATCCACCAGCCTGCATGTCTCGCTCGGGGTAAGTGACTGGTGGAGAGCCCTGTGAAGCATGTGTCAGCATCCACCAGCCTGCATGTCTCGCTCTGGGTAAGTGACTGGTGGAGAGCCCTGTGAAGCCTGTGTCAGCATCCACCAGCCTGCATGTCTCACTTTGGGTAAATGACTGGTGGAGAGCCCTGTGCAGCCTGTGTGTGTCAGGATCCACCATCCTGCATGTCTCGCTCTGGGTAAGTGACTGGTGGAGAGCCCTGTGCAGCCAGTGTCTTTCAGGATCCAACAGCCTGCATGTCTCGCTCTGGGTAAGTGACTGGTGGAGAGCCCTGTGCAGCCTGTGTCAGGATCCACCAGCCTGCATGTCTCGCTCTGGGTAAGTAACTGGTGGAGAGCCCTGTTAAGCCTGTGTCAGCATTCACCAGCCTGCATGTCTCACTCTGGGTAAGTGACTGGTGGAGAGCCCTGTGAAGCTTGTGTCAGCATCCACCAGCCTGCATGTCACGCTCTAGGTAAGTGACTGGTGGAGAGCCCTGTGCAGCCTGTGTGTGTCAGGATCCACCAGCCTGCATGTCTTGCTCTGGGTAAGTGACTGGTGGAGAGCCCTGCGCAGCCTGTGTGTGTCAGGACCCACCAGCCTGCATGTCTCACTCTGAGTAAGTGACTGGTGGAGAGCCCTGTGCAGCCTGTGTCAGGATCCACCAGCCTGCATGTCTCACTCTGGGTAAGTGACTGGTGGAGAGCTCTGTGAAGCCTGTGTCAGCATCCACCAGCCTGCATGGCTCACTCTGGGTAACTGGTGGAGAGCCCTGTGCAGCCTGTGTCAGGATCCACCAGCCTGCATGTCTCACTCTGGGTAAGTGACTAGTGGAGAACCCTGTGAAGCCTGTGTCAGCATTCACCAGCCTGCATGTCTCGCTCTGAGTAAGTGACTGGTGGAGAGCCCTGTGAATCCTGTGTCAGCATCCACCAGCCTGCATGTCTCGCTCTGAGTAAGTGACTGGTGGAGAGCCCTGTGCAGCCTGTGTGTTTCAGGATCCACCAGCCTGCATGTCTCACTCTGGGTAAGTGACTGGTGGAGAACCCTGTGAAGCCTGTGTCAGCATCCACCAGCCTGCATGTCTCACTCTGGGTAAGTGACTGGTGGAGAGCCCTGTGAAGCCTGTGTCAGCATCCACCAGCCTGCATGTCTCACTCTGGGTAAATGACTTGTGGAGAGCCATGTGCAGCCTGTGTGTGTCAGCATCCACCAGCCTGCATGTCTCGCTCTGGGTAAGTGACTGGTGGAGAGCCCTGTGAAGCCTGTGTGAGCATCCACCAGCCTGCATGTCTCGCTCTGGGTAAGTGACTGGTGGACACCCCTGTGCAGCCTGTGTCAGCATCCACCAGCCTGCATGTCTCGCTCTGGGTAAGTGACTGGTGGAGAGCCATGTGCAGCCTGTGTGTGTCAGCATCCACCAGTCTGCATGTCTCACTCTGGGTAAGTGAATGGTGGAGAGCCCTGTGCAGCCTGTGTGGGTCAGGATCCACCAGCCTGCATTTCTCACTCTGGGTAAATGACTGCTGGAGAGCCCTGTGCAGCCTGTGTGTGTCAGGATCCACCAGCCTGCATGTCACACTCTGGGTAAGTGACTGGTGGAGAGCCCTGTGCAGCCTGTGTCAGGATCCACCAGCCTGCATGTCTCACTCTGGGTAAGTGACTGGTGGAGAGCCCTGTGAAGCCTGTGTCAGCATCCACCAGCCTGCATGCCTCACTCTGGGTAAGTGACTGGTGGACACCCCTGTGCAGCCTGTGTCAGCATCCACCAGCCTGCATGTCTCGCTCTGGGTAAGTGACTGGTGGAGAGCCATGTGAAGCCTGGGTGTTTCAGGATCCACCAGCCTGCATGTCTCGCTCTGGGTAAGTGACTGGTGGAGAGCCCTGTGAATCCTGTGTCAGGATCCACAAGCCTGCATGTCTCACTCTGGGTAAGTGACTGGTGGAGAGCCCTGTGCAGCCTGTGTCAGGATCCACCAGCCTGCATGTCTTACTCTGGGTAAGTGACTGGTGGAGAGCCCTGTGAAGCCTGTGTCAGCATCCACCAGCCTGCATGCCTCACTCTGGGTAAGTGACTGGTGGACACCCCTGTGCAGCCTGTGTCAGCATCCACCAGCCTGCATGTCTCGCTCTGGGTAAGTGACGGGTGGAGAGCCCTGTGCAGCCTGTGTCAGGATCCACCAGCCTACATGTCTCGCTCTGGGTAAGTGACTGGTGGAGAGCCCTGTGTAGCCTGTGTCAGCATCCACCAGCCTGCATGTATCACTGAGGGTAAATGACTGGTGGAGAGCCCTGTGCAGCCTGTGTGTGTCAGGATCCACCAGCCTTTATGTCTCACTCTGGGTAAATGACTGGTGGAGAGCCCTGTGTAGCCTGTGTCAGGATCCACCAGCCTACATGTCTCGCTCTGGGTAAGTGACTGGTGGAGAGCCCTGTGTAGCCTGTGTCAGCATCCACCAGCCTGCATGTATCACTCAGGGTAAATGACTGGTGGAGAGCCCTGTGCAGCCTGTGTGTGTCAGGATCCACCAGCCTGCATGTCTCACTCTGGGTAAATGACTGGTGGAGAGCCCTGTGTGGCCTGTGTCAGGATCCACCAGCCTACATGTCTCGCTCTGGGTAAGTGACTGGTGGAGAGCCCTGTGTAGCCTGTGTCAGCATCCACCAGCCTGAATGTCTCGCTCTGGGTAAGTGACTGGTGGAGAGCCCTGTGAAGGCTGTGTCAGCATCCACCAGCCTGCATGTCTCACTCTGCGTGAGTGACTGGTGGAGAACCCTGTGAAGCCTGTGTCAGGATCCACCAGCCTGCATGTCTCGCTCTGGGTAAGTGACTGGTGGAGAGCCCTGTGCAGCCTGTGTGTGTCAGGACCCACCAGCCTGCATGTCTCACTCTGGGTAAGTGACCGGTGGAGAGCCCTGTGCAGCCTGTGTCAGGATCCACCAGCCTGCATGTCTCACTCTGGGTAAGTGACTGGTGGAGAGCTCTGTGAAGCCTGTGTCAACATCCACCAGCCTGCATGGCTCACTCTGGGTAACTGGTGGAGAGCCCTGTGCAGCCTGTGTCAGGATCCACCAGCCTGCATGTCTCACTCTGGGTAAGTGACTAGTGGAGAACCCTGTGAAGCCTGTGTCAGCATTCACCAGCCTGCATGTCTCGCTCTGAGTAAGTGACTGGTGGAGAGCCCTGTGAATCCTGTGTCAGCATCCACCAGCCTGCATGTCTCGCTCTGAGTAAGTGACTGGTGGAGAGCCCTGTGCAGCCTGTGTGTTTCAGGATCCACCAGCCTGCATGTCTCGCTCTGGGTAAGTGACTGGTGGAGAGCCCTGTGAAGCCTGTGTGAGCATCCACCAGCCTGCATGTCTCGCTGTGGGTAAGTGACTGGTGGAGAGCCCTGTGAATCCTGTGTCAGCATCCACCAGCTTGCATGTCTCGCTCTGGGTAAGTGACTGGTGGAAAGCCATGTGAAGCCTGTGTGTTTCAGGATCCACCAGCCTGCATGTCTCGCTCTGGGTAAGTGACTGGTGGAGAACCCTGTGAAGCCTGTGTCAGCATCCACCAGCCTGCATGTCTCGCTCTGGGTAAGTGACTGGTGGAGAGCCCTGTGCAGCCTGTGTCAGGATCCACCAGCCTGCATGTCTCGCTCAAGGTAAGTGACTGGTGGAAAGCCCTGTGAAGCCTGTGTCAGCATCCACCAGCCTGAATGTCTCGCTCTGGGTAAGTGACCGGTGGAGAACCCTGTGAAGGCTGTGTCGGCATCCACAAGCCTGCATGTCTCACTCTGGGTGAGTGACTGGTGGAGAGCCCTGTGAAGCCTGTGTCAGGATCCACCATCCTGCATGTCTCGCTCTGGGTAAGTGACTGGTGGAGAGCCCTGTGCAGCCAGTGTCTTTCAGGATCCAACAGCCTGCATGTCTCGCTCTGGGTAAGTGACTGGTGGAGAGCCCTGTGAAGCCTGTGTCAGCATCCACCAGCCTGCATGTCTCACTCGGGGTAAGTGACTGGTGGAGAGCCCTGTGAAGCCTGTGTCAGCATCCACCAGCCTGCATGTCTCGCTCTGGGAAAGTGACTGGTGGAGAGCCCTGTGAAGCCTGTGTCAGCATCCACCAGCCTGCATGTCTCGCTCTGGGTAAGTGACTGGTTGAGAGCCCTGTGCAGCCTGTGTCAGGATCCACCAGCCTGCATGTCTCGCTCTGGGTAAGTAACTGGTGGAGAGCCCTGTTAAGCCTGTGTCAGCATTCACCAGCCTGCATGTCTCACTCTGGGTACGTGACTGGTGGAGAGCCCTGTGAAGCTTGTGTCAGCATCCACCAGCCTGCATGTCACGCTCTAGGTAAGTGACTGGTGGAGAGCCCTGTGCAGCCTGTGTGTGTCAGGATCCACCAGCCTGCATGTCTTGCTCTGGGTAAGTGACTGGTGGAGAGCCCTGTGCAGCCTGTGTGTGTCAGGACCCACCAGCCTGCATGTCTCACTCTGAGTAAGTGACTGGTGGAGAGCCCTGTGCAGCCTGTGTCAGGATCCACCAGCCTGCATGTCTCACTCTGGGTAAGTGACTGGTGGAGAGCTCTGTGAAGCCTGTGTCAGCATCCACCAGCCTGCATGGCTCACTCTGGGTAACTGGTGGAGAGCCCTGTGCAGCCTGTGTCAGGATCCACCAGCCTGCATGTCTCACTCTGGGTAAGTGACTAGTGGAGAACCCTGTGAAGCCTGTGTCAGCATTCACCAGCCTGCATGTCTCGCTCTGAGTAAGTGACTGGTGGAGAGCCCTGTGAATCCTGTGTGTTTCAGGATCCACCAGCCTGCATGTCTCGCTCTGGGTAAGTGACTGGTGGAGAGCCCTGTGAAGCCTGTGTGAGCATCCACCAGCCTGCATGTCTCGCTCTGGGTAAGTGACTGGTGGAGAGCCCTGTGAATCCTGTGTCAGCATCCACCAGCCTGCATGTCTCGCTCCGGGTAAGTAACTGGTGGAAAGCCATGTGAAGCCTGTGTGTTTCAGGATCCACCAGCCTGCATGTCTTGCTCTGGGTAAGTGACTGGTGGAGAACCCTGTGAAGCCTGTGTCAGCATCCACCAGCCTGCATGTCTCGCTCTGGGTAAGTGACTGGTGGAGAGCCCTGTGAAGCCTGTGTCAGCATCCACCAGCCTGCATGTCTCACTCTGGGTAAATGACTGGTGGAGAGCCATGTGCAGCCTGTGTGTGTCAGCATCCACCAGTCTGCATGTCTCACTCTGGGTAAGTGAATGGTGGAGAGCCCTGTGCAGCCTGTGTGGGTCAGGATCCACCAGCCTGCATTTCTCACTCTGGGTAAGTGACTGGTGGAGAGCCCTGTGCAGCCTGTGTCAGGATCCACCAGCCTGCATGTCTCACTCTGGGTAAGTGACTGGTGGGGAGCCCTGTGAAGCCTGTGTCAGCATCCACCAGCCTGCATGTCTCACTTTGAGTAAATGACTGCTGGAGAGCCCTGTGCAGCCTGTGTGTGTCAGGATCCACCAGCCTGCATGTCTCACTCTGGGTAAGTGACTGGTGGAGAGCCCTGTGCAGCCTGTGTCAGGATCCACCAGCCTGCATGTCTCACTCTGGATAAGTGACTGGTGGAGAGCCCTGTGAAGCCTGTGTCAGCATCCACCAGCCTGCATGCCTCACTCTGGGTAAGTGACTGGTGGACACCCCTGTGCAGCCTGTGTCAGCATCCACCAGCCTGCATGTCTCGCTCTGGGTAAGTGACTGGTGGAGAGCCATGTGAAGCCTGGGTGTTTCAGGATCCATCAGCCTGCATGTCTCGCTCTGGCGAAGTGACTGGTGGAGAGCCCTGTGAAGCCTATGTCAGCATCCACCAGCCTGCATGTCTCACTCTGGGTAAATGACTGGTGGAGAGCCCTGTGAATCCTGTGTCAGGATCCACCAGCCTGCATGTCTCACTCTGGGAAGTGACTGGTGGAGAGCCCTGTGCAGCCTCTGTCAGGATCCACCAGCCTGCATGTCTCACTCTGGGTAAGTGACTGGTGGAGAGCCCCGTGAAGCCTGTGTCAGCATCCACCAGCCTGCATGCCTCACTCTGGGTAAGTGACTGGTGGACACCCCTGTGCAGCCTGTGTCAGCATCCACCAGCCTGCATGTCTCGCTCTGGGTAAGTGACTGGTGGAGAGCCCTGTGCAGCCTGTGTGTTTAGGAATCCACCAGCCTGCATGTCTCGCTCTGGGTAAGTGACTGGTGGAGAGCCCTGTGAAGCCTGTGTGAGCATCCACCAGCCTGCATGTCTCGCTCTGGGTAAGTGACTGGTGGAGAGCCCTGTGAAGCCTGTGTCAGCATCCACCAGCCTGCATGTCTCGCTCTGGGTAAGTGACTGGTGGAAAGCCATGTGAAGCCTGTGTGTTTCAGGATCCACCAGCCTGCATGTCTCGCTCTGGGTAAGTGACTGGTGGAGAGCCCTGTGAAGCCTTTGTCAGCATCCACCAGCCTGCATGTCTCACTCTTCGTAAGTGACTGGTGGAGAGCCCTGTGCAGCCTGTGTGTGTCAGGATCCACCAGCCTGCACGTCTCGCTCTGGGTAAGTGACTGGTGGAGAGCCCTGTGCAGCCTTGTCAGGACCCACAAGCCTGCATGTATCACTCAGGGTAAGTGACTGGTGGAGAGCCCTGTGAAGCCTCTGTAAGCATCCACCAGCCTGAATGTCTCACTTTGGGTAAATGACTGGTGGAGAGCCCTGTGCAGCCTGTGTGTGTCAGGATCCACCAGCCTGCATGTCTCACTCTGGGTAAATGACTGGTGGAGAGCCCTGTGTAGCCTGTGTCAGGATCCACCAGCCTACATGTCTCGCTCTGGGTAAGTGACTGGTGGAGAGCCCTGTGTAGCCTGTGTCAGCATCCACCAGCCTGCATGTCTCACTCGGGGTAAGTGACTGGTGGAGAGCCCTGTGCAGCCTGTGTCAGCATCCACCAGCCTGCATGTCTCACTCTGGGTAAGTGACTGGTGGAGAGCCCTGTGCAGCCTGTGTCAGGATCCACCAGCGTGCATGTCTCACTCTGGGTGAGTGACTGGTGGAGAGCCCTGTGAAGCCTGTGTCAGGATCCACCATCCTGCATGTCTCGCTCTGGGTAAGTGACTGGTGGAGAGCCCTGTGCAGCCAGTGTCTTTCAGGATCCAAAAGCCTGCATGTCTCGCTCTGGGTAAGTGACTGGTGGAGAGCCCTGTGAAGCCTGTGTCAGCATCCACCAGCCTGCATGTCTCACTCGGGGTAAGTGACTGGTGGAGAGTCCTGTGAAGCCTGTGTCAGCATCCACCAGCCTGCATGTCTCGCTCTGGGTAAGTGACTGGTGGGGAGCCCTGTGAAGCCTGTGTCAGCATCCACCAGCCTGCATGTCTCACTTTGAGTTAATGACTGCTGGAGAGCCCTGTGCAGCCTGTGTGTGTCAGGATCCACCAGCCTGCATGTCTCACTCTGGGTAAGTGACTGGTGGAGAGCCCTGTGCAGCCTGTGTCAGGATCCACCAGCCTGCATGTCTCACTCTGGGTAAGTGACTGGTGGAGAGCCCTGTGAAGCCTGTGTCAGCATCCACCAGCCTGCATGCCTCACTCTGGGTAAGTGACTGGTGGACACCCCTGTGCAGCCTGTGTCAGCATCCACCAGCCTGCATGTCTCGCTCTGGGTAAGTGACTGGTGGAGAGCCCTGTGCAGCCTGTGTGTTTCTGGATCCACCAGTCTGCATGTCTCACTCTGGGTAAGTGAATGGTGGAGAGCCCTGTGAAGCCTGTGTCAGCATCCACCAGCCTGCATGTCTCACTCTGGGTAAATGACTGGTGGAGAGCCATGTGCAGCCTGTGTGTGTCAGCATCCACCAGTCTGCATGTCTCACTCTGGGTAAGTGAATGGTGGAGAGCCCTGTGCAGCCTGTGTGGGTCAGGATCCACCAGCCTGCATTTCTCACTCTGGGTAAGTGACTGGTGGAGAGCCCTGTGCAGCCTGTGTCAGGATCCACCAGCCTGCATGTCTCACTCTGGGTAAGTGACTGGTGGGGAGCCCTGTGAAGCCTGTGTCAGCATCCACCAGCCTGCATGTCTCACTTTGAGTAAATGACTGCTGGAGAGCCCTGTGCAGCCTGTGTGTGTCAGGATCCACCAGCCTGCATGTCTCACTCTGGGTAAGTGACTGGTGGAGAGCCCTGTGCAGCCTGTGTCAGGATCCACCAGCCTGCATGTCTCACTCTGGGTAAGTGACTGGTGGAGAGCCCTGTGAAGCCTGTGTCAGCATCCACCAGCCTGCATGCCTCACTCTGGGTAAGTGACTGGTGGACACCCCTGTGCAGCCTGTGTCAGCATCCACCAGCCTGCATGTCTCGCTCTGGGTAAGTGACTGGTGGAGAGCCATGTGAAGCCTGGGTGTTTCAGGATCCATCAGCCTGCATGTCTCGCTCTGGGGAAGTGACTGGTGGAGAGCCCTGTGAAGCCTATGTCAGCATCCACCAGCCTGCATGTCTCACTCTGGGTAAATGACTGGTGGAGAGCCCTGTGAATCCTGTGTCAGGATCCACCAGCCTGCATGTCTCACTCTGGGAAGTGACTGGTGGAGAGCCCTGTGCAGCCTCTGTCAGGATCCACCAGCCTGCATGTCTCACTCTGGGTAAGTGACTGGTGGAGAGCCCTGTGAAGCCTGTGTCAGCATCCACCAGCCTGCATGCCTCACTCTGGGTAAGTGACTGGTGGACACCCCTGTGCAGCCTGTGTCAGCATCCACCAGCCTGCATGTCTCGCTCTGGGTAAGTGACTGGTGGAGAGCCCTGTGCAGCCTGTGTGTTTCTGGATCCACCAGCCTGCATGTCTCGCTCTGGGTAAGTGACTGGTGGAGAGCCCTGTGAAGCCTGTGTGAGCATCCACCAGCCTGCATGTCTCGCTCTGGGTAAGTGACTGGTGGAGAGCCCTGTGAAGCCTGTGTCAGCATCCACCAGCCTGCATGTCTCGCTCTGGGTAAGTGACTGGTGGAAAGCCATGTGAAGCCTGTGTGTTTCAGGATCCACCAGCCTGCATGTCTCGCTCTGGGTAAGTGACTGGTGGAGAGCCCTGTGAAGTCTTTGTCAGCATCCACCAGCCTGCATGTCTCACTCTTCGTAAGTGACTGGTGGAGAGCCCTGTGCAGCCTGTGTGTGTCAGGATCCACCAGCCTGCACGTCTCGCTCTGGGTAAGTGACTGGTGGAGAGCCCTGTGCAGCCTTGTCAGGACCCACAAGCCTGCATGTATCACTCAGGTTAAGTGACTGGTGGAGAGCCCTGTGAAGCCTCTGTAAGCATCCACCAGCCTGAATGTCTCACTTTGGGTAAATGACTGGTGGAGAGCCCTGTGCAGCCTGTGTGTGTCAGGATCCACCAGCCTGCATGTCTCACTCTGGGTAAATGACTGGTGGAGAGCCCTGTGTAGCCTGTGTCAGGATCCACCAGCCTACATGTCTCGCTCTGGGTAAGTGACTGGTGGAGAGCCCTGTGTAGCCTGTGTCAGCATCCACCAGCCTGCATGTCTCACTCGGGGTAAGTGACTGGTGGAGAGCCCTGTGCAGCCTGTGTCAGCATCCACCAGCCTGCATGTCTCACTCTGGGTAAGTGACTGGTGGAGAGCCCTGTGCAGCCTGTGTCAGGATCCACCAGCGTGCATGTCTCACTCTGGGTGAGTGACTGGTGGAGAGCCCTGTGAAGCCTGTGTCAGGATCCACCATCCTGCATGTCTCGCTCTGGGTAAGTGACTGGTGGAGAGCCCTGTGCAGCCAGTGTCTTTCAGGATCCAAAAGCCTGCATGTCTTGCTCTGGGTAAGTGACTGGTGGAGAGCCCTGTGCAGCCTGTGTGTGTCAGGACCCACCAGCCTGCATGTCTCACTCTGAGTAAGTGACTGGTGGGGAGCCCTGTGAAGCCTGTGTCAGCATCCACCAGCCTGCATGTCTCACTTTGAGTAAATGACTGCTGGAGAGCCCTGTGCAGCCTGTGTGTGTCAGGATCCACCAGCCTGCATGTCTCACTCTGGGTAAGTGACTGGTGGAGAGCCCTGTGCAGCCTGTGTCAGGATCCACCAGCCTGCATGTCTCACTCTGGGTAAGTGACTGGTGGAGAGCCCTGTGAAGCCTGTGTCAGCATCCACCAGCCTGCATGCCTCACTCTGGGTAAGTGACTGGTGGACACCCCTGTGCAGCCTGTGTCAGCATCCACCAGCCTGCATGTCTCGCTCTGGGTAAGTGACTGGTGGAGAGCCATGTGAAGCCTGGGTGTTTCAGGATCCATCTGCCTGCATGTCTCGCTCTGGGGAAGTGACTGGTGGAGAGCCCTGTGAAGCCTATGTCAGCATCCACCAGCCTGCATGTCTCACTCTGGGTAAATGACTGGTGGAGAGCCCTGTGAATCCTGTGTCAGGATCCACCAGCCTGCATGTCTCACTCTGGGAAGTGACTGGTGGAGAGCCCTGTGCAGCCTCTGTCAGGATCCACCAGCCTGCATGTCTCACTCTGGGTAAGTGACTGGTGGAGAGCCCTGTGAAGCCTGTGTCAGCATCCACCAGCCTGCATGCCTCACTCTGGGTAAGTGACTGGTGGACACCCCTGTGCAGCCTGTGTCAGCATCCACCAGCCTGCATGTCTCGCTCTGGGTAAGTGACTGGTGGAGAGCCCTGTGCAGCCTGTGTGTTTCTGGATCCACCAGCCTGCATGTCTCGCTCTGGGTAAGTGACTGGTGGAGAGCCCTGTGAAGCCTGTGTGAGCATCCACCAGCCTGCATGTCTCGCTCTGGGTAAGTGACTGGTGGAGAGCCCTGTGAAGCCTGTGTCAGGATCCACCATCCTGCATGTCTCGCTCTGGGTAAGTGACTGGTGGAGAGCCCTGTGCAGCCAGTGTCTTTCAGGATCCAAAAGCCTGCATGTCTTGCTCTGGGTAAGTGACTGGTGGAGAGCCCTGTGCAGCCTGTGTGTGTCAGGACCCACCAGCCTGCATGTCTCACTCTGAGTAAGTGACTGGTGGGGAGCCCTGTGAAGCCTGTGTCAGCATCCACCAGCCTGCATGTCTCACTTTGAGTAAATGACTGCTGGAGAGCTCTGTGCAGCCTGTGTGTGTCAGGATCCACCAGCCTGCATGTCTCACTCTGGGTAAGTGACTGGTGGAGAGCCCTGTGCAGCCTGTGTCAGGATCCACCAGCCTGCATGTCTCACTCTGGGTAAGTGACTGGTGGAGAGCCCTGTGAAGCCTGTGTCAGCATCCACCAGCCTGCATGCCTCACTCTGGGTAAGTGACTGGTGGACACCCCTGTGCAGCCTGTGTCAGCATCCACCAGCCTGCATGTCTCGCTCTGGGTAAGTGACTGGTGGAGAGCCATGTGAAGCCTGGGTGTTTCAGGATCCATCAGCCTGCATGTCTCGCTCTGGGGAAGTGACTGGTGGAGAGCCCTGTGAAGCCTATGTCAGCATCCACCAGCCTGCATGTCTCACTCTGGGTAAATGACTGGTGGAGAGCCCTGTGAATCCTGTGTCAGGATCCACCAGCCTGCATGTCTCACTCTGGGAAGTGACTGGTGGAGAGCCCTGTGCAGCCTCTGTCAGGATCCACCAGCCTGCATGTCTCACTCTGGGTAAGTGACTGGTGGAGAGCCCTGTGAAGCCTGTGTCAGCATCCACCAGCCTGCATGCCTCACTCTGGGTAAGTGACTGGTGGACACCCCTGTGCAGCCTGTGTCAGCATCCACCAGCCTGCATGTCTCGCTCTGGGTAAGTGACTGGTGGAGAGCCCTGTGCAGCCTGTGTGTTTCTGGATCCACCAGCCTGCATGTCTCGCTCTGGGTAAGTGACTGGTGGAGAGCCCTGTGAAGCCTGTGTGAGCATCCACCAGCCTGCATGTCTCGCTCTGGGTAAGTGACTGGTGGAGAGCCCTGTGAAGCCTGTGTCAGCATCCACCAGCCTGCATGTCTCGCTCTGGGTAAGTGACTGGTGGAAAGCCATGTGAAGCCTGTGTGTTTCAGGATCCACCAGCCTGCATGTCTCGCTCTGGGTAAGTGACTGGTGGAGAGCCCTGTGAAGCCTTTGTCAGCATCCACCAGCCTGCATGTCTCACTCTTCGTAAGTGACTGGTGGAGAGCCCTGTGCCGCCTGTGTGTGTCAGGATCCACCAGCCTGCACGTCTCGCTCTGGGTAAGTGACTGGTGGAGAGCCCTGTGCAGCCTTGTCAGGACCCACAAGCCTGCATGTATCACTCAGGTTAAGTGACTGGTGGAGAGCCCTGTGAAGCCTCTGTAAGCATCCACCAGCCTGAATGTCTCACTTTGGGTAAATGACTGGTGGAGAGCCCTGTGCAGCCTGTGTGTGTCAGGATCCACCAGCCTGCATGTCTCACTCTGGGTAAATGACTGGTGGAGAGCCCTGTGTAGCCTGTGTCAGGATCCACCAGCCTACATGTCTCGCTCTGGGTAAGTGAAAGGTGGAGAGCCCTGTGTAGCCTGTGTCAGCATCCACCAGCCTGCATGTCTCACTCGGGGTAAGTGACTGGTGGAGAGCCCTGTGCAGCCTGTGTCAGCATCCACCAGCCTGCATGTCTCACTCTGGGTAAGTGACTGGTGGAGAGCCCTGTGCAGCCTGTGTCAGGATCCACCAGCGTGCATGTCTCACTCTGGGTGAGTGACTGGTGGAGAGCCCTGTGAAGCCTGTGTCAGGATCCACCATCCTGCATGTCTCGCTCTGGGTAAGTGACTGGTGGAGAGCCCTGTGCAGCCAGTGTCTTTCAGGATCCAAAAGCCTGCATGTCTCGCTCTGGGTAAGTGACTGGTGGAGAGCCCTGTGAAGCCTGTGTCAGCATCCACCAGCCTGCATGTCTCACTCGGGGTAAGTGACTGGTGGAGAGCCCTGTGAAGCCTGTGTCAGCATCCACCAGCCTGCATGTCTCGCTCTGGGTAAGTGACTGGTGGGGAGCCCTGTGAAGCCTGTGTCAGCATCCACCAGCCTGCATGTCTCACTTTGAGTAAATGACTGCTGGAGAGCCCTGTGCAGCCTGTGTGTGTCAGGATCCACCAGCCTGCATGTCTCACTCTGGGTAAGTGACTGGTGGAGAGCCCTGTGCAGCCTGTGTCAGGATCCACCAGCCTGCATGTCTCACTCTGGGTAAGTGACTGGTGGAGAGCCCTGTGAAGCCTGTGTCAGCATCCACCAGCCTGCATGCCTCACTCTGGGTAAGTGACTGGTGGACACCCCTGTGCAGCCTGTGTCAGCATCCACCAGCCTGCATGTCTCGCTCTGGGTAAGTGACTGGTGGAGAGCCCTGTGAAGCCTGTGTCAGCATCCACCAGCCTGCATGCCTCGCTCTGGGTAAGTGACTGGTGGAGAGCCCTGTGAAGCCTGTGTCAGCATCCACCAGCCTGCATGTCTCGCTCTGGGTAAGTGACTGGTGGAAAGCCATGTGAAGCCTGTGTGTTTCAGGATCCACCAGCCTGCATGTCTCGCTCTGGGTAAGTGACTGGTGGAGAGCCCTGTGAAGCCTTTGTCAGCATCCACCAGCCTGCATGTCTCACTCTTCGTAAGTGACTGGTGGAGAGCCCTGTGCAGCCTGTGTGTGTCAGGATCCACCAGCCTGCACGTCTCGCTCTGGGTAAGTGACTGGTGGAGAGCCCTGTGCAGCCTTGTCAGGACCCACAAGCCTGCATGTATCACTCAGGGTAAGTGACTGGTGGAGAGCCCTGTGAAGCCTCTGTAAGCATCCACCAGCCTGAATGTCTCACTTTGGGTAAATGACTGGTGGAGAGCCCTGTGCAGCCTGTGTGTGTCAGGATCCACCAGCCTGCATGTCTCACTCTGGGTAAATGACTGGTGGAGAGCCCTGTGTAGCCTGTGTCAGGATCCACCAGCCTACATGTCTCGCTCTGGGTAAGTGACTGGTGGAGAGCCCTGTGTAGCCTGTGTCAGCATCCACCAGCCTGCATGTCTCACTCGGGGTAAGTGACTGGTGGAGAGCCCTGTGCAGCCTGTGTCAGCATCCACCAGCCTGCATGTCTCACTCTGGGTAAGTGACTGGTGGAGAGCCCTGTGCAGCCTGTGTCAGGATCCACCAGCGTGCATGTCTCACTCTGGGTGAGTGACTGGTGGAGAGCCCTGTGAAGCCTGTGTCAGGATCCACCATCCTGCATGTCTCGCTCTGGGTAAGTGACTGGTGGAGAGCCAGGTGCAGCCAGTGTCTTTCAGGATCCAAAAGCCTGCATGTCTCGCTCTGGGTAAGTGACTGGTGGAGAGCCCTGTGAAGCCTGTGTCAGCATCCACCAGCCTGCATGTCTCACTCGGGGTAAGTGACTGGTGGAGAGCCCTGTGAAGCCTGTGTCAGCATCCACCAGCCTGCATGTCTCGCTCTGGGTAAGTGACTGGTGGGGAGCCCTGTGAAGCCTGTGTCAGCATCCACCAGCCTGCATGTCTCACTTTGAGTAAATGACTGCTGGAGAGCCCTGTGCAGCCTGTGTGTGTCAGGATCCACCAGCCTGCATGTCTCACTCTGGGTAAGTGACTGGTGGAGAGCCCTGTGCAGCCTGTGTCAGGATCCACCAGCCTGCATGTCTCACTCTGGGTAAGTGACTGGTGGAGAGCCCTGTGAAGCCTGTGTCAGCATCCACCAGCCTGCATGCCTCACTCTGGGTAAGTGACTGGTGGACACCCCTGTGCAGCCTGTGTCAGCATCCACCAGCCTGCATGTCTCGCTCTGGGTAAGTGACTGGTGGAGAGCCCTGTGCAGCCTGTGTGTTTCTGGATCCACCAGCCTGCATGTCTCGCTCTGGGTAAGTGACTGGTGGAGAGCCCTGTGAAGCCTGTGTGAGCATCCACCAGCCTGCATGTCTCGCTCTGGGTAAGTGACTGGTGGAGAGCCCTGTGAAGCCTGTGTCAGCATCCACCAGCCTGCATGTCTCGCTCTGGGTAAGTGACTGGTGGAAAGCCATGTGAAGCCTGTGTGTTTCAGGATCCACCAGCCTGCATGTCTCGCTCTGGGTAAGTGGCTGGTGGAGAGCCCTGTGAAGCCTTTGTCAGCATCCACCAGCCTGCATGTCTCACTCTTCGTAAGTGACTGGTGGAGAGCCCTGTGCAGCCTGTGTGTGTCAGGATCCACCAGACTGCACGTCTCGCTCTGGGTAAGTGACAGGTGGAGAGCCCTGTGCAGCCTTGTCAGGACCCACAAGCCTGCATGTATCACTCAGGGTAAGTGACTGGTGGAGAGCCCTGTGAAGCCTCTGTCAGCATCCACCAGCCTGAATGTCTC
Source organism: Triturus cristatus (assembly GCF_964204655.1). Lineage (NCBI taxonomy): Eukaryota > Metazoa > Chordata > Amphibia > Caudata > Salamandridae > Triturus > Triturus cristatus. The sequence continues at coordinate 513,462 of NW_028188132.1, read as the reverse complement.
ACTTTGGGTAAATGACTGGTGGAGAGCCCTGTGCAGCCTGTGTGTGTCAGGATCCACCAGCCTGCATGTCTCACTCTGGGTAAATGACTGGTGGAGAGCCCTGTGTAGCCTGTGTCAGGATCCACCAGCCTACATGTCTCGCTCTGGGTAAGTGACTGGTGGAGAGCCCTGTGTAGCCTGTGTCAGCATCCACCAGCCTGCATGTCTCACTCGGGGTAAGTGACTGGTGGAGAGCCCTGTGCAGCCTGTGTCAGCATCCACCAGCCTGCATGTCTCACTCTGGGTAAGTGACTGGTGGAGAGCCCTGTGCAGCCTGTGTCAGGATCCACCAGCCTGCATGTCTCGCTCAAGGTAAGTGACTGGTGGAGAGCCCTGTGAAGCCTGTTTCAGGATCCACCATCCTGCATGTCTCGCTCTGGGTAAGTGACTGGTGGAGAGCCCTGTGCAGCCAGTGTCTTTCAGGATCCAAAAGCCTGCATGTCTCGCTCTGGGTAAGTGACTGGTGGAGAGCCCTGTGAAGCCTGTGTCAGCATCCACCAGCCTGCATGTCTCACTCGGGGTAAGTGACTGGTGGAGAGCCCTGTGAAGCCTGTGTCAGCATCCACCAGCCTGCATGTCTCGCTCTGGGTAAGTGACTGGTGGAGAGCCCTGTGAAGCCTGTGTCAGCATCCACCAGCCTGCATGTCTCGCTCTGGGTAAGTGACTGGTTGAGAGCCCTGTGCAGCCTGTGTCAGGATCCACCAGCCTGCATGTCTCGCTCTGGGTAAGTAACTGGTGGAGAGCCCTGTTAAGCCTGTGTCAGCATTCACCAGCCTGCATGTCTCACTCTGGGTAAGTGACTGGTGGAGAGCCCTGTGAAGCTTGTGTCAGCATCCACCAGCCTGCATGTCACGCTCTAGGTAAGTGACTGGTGGAGAGCCCTGTGCAGCCTGTGTGTGTCAGGATCCACCAGCCTGCATGTCTTGCTCTGGGTAAGTGACTGGTGGAGAGCCCTGTGCAGCCTGTGTGTGTCAGGACCCACCAGCCTGCATGTCTCACTCTGAGTAAGTGACTGGTGGAGAGCCCTGTGCAGCCTGTGTCAGGATCCACCAGCCTGCATGTCTCACTCTGGGTAAGTGACTGGTGGAGAGCTCTGTGAAGCCTGTGTCAGCATCCACCAGCCTGCATGGCTCACTCTGGGTAACTGGTGGAGAGCCCTGTGCAGCCTGTGTCAGGATCCACCAGCCTGCATGTCTCACTCTGGGTAAGTGACTAGTGGAGAACCCTGTGAAGCCTGTGTCAGCATCCACCAGCCTGCATGTCTCGCTCTGAGTAAGTGACTGGTGGAGAGCCCTGTGCAGCCTGTGTGTTTCAGGATCCACCAGCCTGCATGTCTCGCTCTGGGTAAGTGACTGGTGGAGAGCCCTGTGAAGCCTGTGTGAGCATTTACCAGCCTGCATGTCTCGCTCTGGGTAAGTGACTGGTGGAGAGCCCTGTGAAGCCTGTGTCAGCATCCACCAGCCTGCATGCCTCACTCTGGGTAAGTGACTGGTGGACACCCCTGTGCAGCCTGTGTCAGCATCCACCAGCCTGCATGTCTCGCTCTGGGTAAGTGACTGGTGGAGAGCCCTGTGCAGCCTGTGTGTTTCTGGATCCACCAGCCTGCATGTCTCGCTCTGGGTAAGTGACTAGTGGAGAACCCTGTGAAGCCTGTGTCAGCATTCACCAGCCTGCATGTCTCGCTCTGAGTAAGTGACTGGTGGAGAGCCCTGTGAATCCTGTGTCAGCATCCACCAGCCTGCATGTCTCGCTCTGAGTAAGTGACTGGTGGAGAGCCCTGTGCAGCCTGTGTGTTTCAGGATCCACCAGCCTGCATGTCTCGCTCTGGGTAAGTGACTGGTGGAGAGCCCTGTGAAGCCTGTGTGAGCATCCACCAGCCTGCATGTCTCGCTCTGGGTAAGTGACTGGTGGAGAGCCCTGTGAATCCTGTGTCAGCATCCACCAGCCTGCATGTCTCGCTCTGGGTAAGTGACTGGTGGAAAGCCATGTGAAGCCTGTGTGTTTCAGGATCCACCAGCGTGCATGTCTCGCTCTGGGTAAGTGACTGGTCGAGAACCCTGTGAAGCCTGTGTCAGCATCCACCAGCCTGTATGTCTCGCTCTGGGTAAGTGACTGGTGGAGAGCCCTGTGCAGCCTGTGTCAGGATTCACCAGCCTGCATGTCTCGCTCAAGGTAAGTGACTGGTGGAAAGCCCTGTGAAGCCTGTGTCAGCATCCACCACCCTGAATGTCTCGCTCTGGGTAAGTGACCGGTGGAGAACCCTGTGAAGGCTGTGTCAGCATCCACAAGCCTGTATGTCTCACTCTGGGTGAGTGACTGGTGGAGAGCCCTGTGAAGCCTGTGTCAGGATCCACCATCCTGCATGTCTCGCTCTGGGTAAGTGACTGGTGGAGAGGCCTGTGCAGCCAGTGTCTTTCAGGATCCAACAGCCTGCATGTCTCGCTCTGGGTAAGTGACTGGTGGAGAGCCCTGTGAAGCCTGTGTCAGCATCCACCAGCCTGCATTTCTCACTCGGGGTAAGTGACTGGTGGAGAGCCCTGTGAAGCCTGTGTCAGCATCCACCAGCCTGCATGTCTCGCTCTGGGTAAGTGACTGGTGGAGAGCCCTGTGAAGCCTGTGTCAGCATCCACCAGCCTGCATGTCTCGCTCTGGGTAAGTGACTGGTTGAGAGCCCTGTGCAGCCTGTGTCAGGATCCACCAGCCTGCATGTCTCGCTCTGGGTAAGTAACTGGTGGAGAGCCCTGTTAAGCCTGTGTCAGCATTCACCAGCCTGCATGTCTCACTCTGGGTAAGTGACTGGTGGAGAGCCCTGTGAAGCTTGTGTCAGCATCCACCAGCCTGCATGTCACGCTCTAGGTAAGTGACTGGTGGAGAGCCCTGTGCAGCCTGTGTGTGTCAGGATCCACCAGCCTGCATGTCTTGCTCTGGGTAAGTGGCTGGTGGAGAGCCCTGTGCAGCCTGTGTGTGTCAGGACCCACCAGCCTGCATGTCTCACTCTGAGTAAGTGACTGGTGGAGAGCCCTGTGCAGCCTGTGTCAGGATCCACCAGCCTGCATGTCTCACTCTGGGTAAGTGACTGGTGGAGAGCTCTGTGAAGCCTGTGTCAGCATCCACCAGCCTGCATGGCTCACTCTGGGTAACTGGTGGAGAGCCCTGTGCAGCCTGTGTCAGGATCCACCAGCCTGCATGTCTCACTCTGGGTAAGTGACTAGTGGAGAACCCTGTGAAGCCTGTGTCAGCATCCACCAGCCTGCATGTCTCGCTCTGAGTAAGTGACTGGTGGAGAGCCCTGTGCAGCCTGTGTGTTTCAGGATCCACCAGCCTGCATGTCTCGCTCTGGGTAAGTGACTGGTGGAGAGCCCTGTGAAGCCTGTGTGAGCATCCACCAGCCTGCATGTCTCGCTCTGGGTAAGTGACTGGTGGAGAGCCCTGTGAAGCCTGTGTCAGCATCCACCAGCCTGCATGCCTCACTCTGGGTAAGTGACTGGTGGACACCCCTGTGCAGCCTGTGTCAGCATCCACCAGCCTGCATGTCTCGCTCTGGGTAAGTGACTGGTGGAGAGCCCTGTGCAGCCTGTGTGTTTCTGGATCCACCAGCCTGCATGTCTCGCTCTGGGTAAGTGACTGGTGGAGAGCCCTGTGAAGCCTGTGTGAGCATCCACCAGCCTGCATGTCTCGCGCTGGATAAGTGACTGGTGGAGAGCCCTGTGAAGCCTGTGTCAGCATCCACCAGCCTGCATGTCTCGCTCTGGGTAAGTGACTGGTGGAAAGCCATGTGAAGCCTGTGTGTTTCAGGATCCACCAGCCTGCATGTCTCGCTCTGGGTAAGTGACTGGTGGAGAGCCCTGTGAAGCCTTTGTCAGCATCCACCAGCCTGCATGTCTCACTCTTCGTAAGTGACTGGTGGAGAGCCCTGTGCAGCCTGTGTGTGTCAGGATCCACCAGCCTGCACGTCTCGCTCTGGGTAAGTGACTGGTGGAGAGCCCTGTGCAGCCTTGTCAGGACCCACAAGCCTGCATGTATCACTCTGGGTAAGTGACTGGTGGAGAGCCCTGTGAAGCCTCTGTCAGCATCCACCAGCCTGAATGTCTCACTTTGGGTAAATGACTGGTGGAGAGCCCTGTGCAGCCTGTGTGTGTCAGGATCCACCAGCCTGCATGTCTCACTCTGGGTAAATGACTGGTGGAGAGCCCTGTGTAGCCTGTGTCAGGATCCACCAGCCTACATGTCTCGCTCTGGGTAAGTGACTGGTGGAGAGCCCTGTGTAGCCTGTGTCAGCATCCACCAGCCTGCATGTCTCACTCGGGGTAAGTGACTGGTGGAGAGCCCTGTGCAGCCTGTGTCAGCATCCACCAGCCTGCATGTCTCACTCTGGGTAAGTGACTGGTGGAGAGCCCTGTGCAGCCTGTGTCAGGATCCACCAGCCTGCATGTCTCGCTCAAGGTAAGTGACTGGTGGAGAGCCCTGTGAAGCCTGTGTCAGGATCCACCATCCTGCATGTCTCACTCTGGGTAAGTGACTGGTGGAGAGCCCTGTGCAGCCAGTGTCTTTCAGGATCCAAAAGCCTGCATGTCTCGCTCTGGGTAAGTGACTGGTGGAGAGCCCTGTGAAGCCTGTGTCAGCATCCACCAGCCTGCATGTCTCACTCAGGGTAAGTGACTGGTGGAGAGCCCTGTGAAGCCTGTGTCAGCATCCACCAGCCTGCATGTCTCGCTCTGGGTAAGTGACTGGTGGAGAGCCCTGTGAAGCCTGTGTCAGCATCCACCAGCCTGCATGTCTCGCTCTGGGTAAGTGACTGGTTGAGAGCCCTGTGCAGCCTGTGTCAGGATCCACCAGCCTGCATGTCTCGCTCTGGGTAAGTAACTGGTGGAGAGCCCTGTTAAGCCTGTGTCAGCATTCACCAGCCTGCATGTCTCACTCTGGGTAAGTGACTGGTGGAGAGCCCTGTGAAGCTTGTGTCAGCATCCACCAGCCTGCATGTCACGCTCTAGGTAAGTGACTGGTGGAGAGCCCTGTGCAGCCTGTGTGTGTCAGGATCCACCAGCCTGCATTTCTTGCTCTGGGTCAGTGACTGGTGGAGAGCCCTGTGCAGCCTGTGTGTGTCAGGACCCACCAGCCTGTATGTCTCACTCTGGGTAAGTGACTGGTGGAGAGCCCTGTGCAGCCTGTGTCAGGATCCACCAGCCTGCATGTCTCACTCTGGGTAAGTGACTGGTGGAGAGCTCTGTGAAGCCTGTGTCAACATCCACCAGCCTGCATGGCTCACTCTGGGTAACTGGTGGAGAGCCCTGTGCAGCCTGTGTCAGGATCCACCAGCCTGCATGTCTCACTCTGGGTAAGTGACTAGTGGAGAACCCTGTGAAGCCTGTGTCAGCATTCACGAGCCTGCATGTCTCGCTCTGGGCAAGTGACTGGTGGAGAGCCCTGTGAAGCCTGTGTCAGCATCCACCAGCCTGCATGTCTCGCTCTGGGTAAGTGACTGGTTGAGAGCCCTGTGCAGCCTGTGTCAGGATCCACCAGCCTGCATGTCTCGCTCTGGGTAAGTAACTGGTGGAGAGCCCTGTTAAGCCTGTGTCAGCATTCACCAGCCTGCATGTCTCACTCTGGGTAAGTGACTGGTGGAGAGCCCTGTGAAGCTTGTGTCAGCATCCACCAGCCTGCATGTCACGCTCTAGGTAAGTGACTGGTGGAGAGCCCTGTGCAGCCTGTGTGTGTCAGGATCCACCAGCCTGCATGTCTTGCTCTGGGTAAGTGACTGGTGGAGAGCCCTGTGCAGCCTGTGTGTGTCAGGACCCACCAGCCTGCATGTCTCACTCTGAGTAAGTGACTGGTGGAGAGCCCTGTGCAGCCTGTGTCAGGATCCACCAGCCTGCATGTCTCACTCTGGGTAAGTGACTGGTGGAGAGCTCTGTGAAGCCTGTGTCAGCATCCACCAGCCTGCATGGCTCACTCTGGGTAACTGGTGGAGAGCCCTGTGCAGCCTGTGTCAGGATCCACCAGCCTGCATGTCTCACTCTGGGTAAGTGACTAGTGGAGAACCCTGTGAAGCCTGTGTCAGCATCCACCAGCCTGCATGTCTCGCTCTGAGTAAGTGACTGGTGGAGAGCCCTGTGCAGCCTGTGTGTTTCAGGATCCACCAGCCTGCATGTCTCGCTCTGGGTAAGTGACTGGTGGAGAGCCCTGTGAAGCCTGTGTGAGCATTTACCAGCCTGCATGTCTCGCTCTGGGTAAGTGACTGGTGGAGAGCCCTGTGAAGCCTGTGTCAGCATCCACCAGCCTGCATGCCTCACTCTCGGTAAGTGACTGGTGGACACCCCTGTGCAGCCTGTGTCAGCATCCACCAGCCTGCATGTCTCGCTCTGGGTAAGTGACTGGTGGAGAGCCCTGTGCAGCCTGTGTGTTTCTGGATCCACCAGCCTGCATGTCTCGCTCTGGGTAAGTGACTAGTGGAGAACCCTGTGAAGCCTGTGTCAGCATTCACCAGAATGCATGTCTCGCTCTGAGTAAGTGACTGGTAGAGAGCCCTGTGAATCCTGTGTCAGCATCCACCAGCCTGCATGTCTCGCTCTGAGTAAGTGACTGGTGGAGAGCCCTGTGCAGCCTGTGTGTTTCAGGATCCACCAGCCTGCATGTCTCGCTCTGGGTAAGTGACTGGTGGAGAGCCCTGTGAAGCCTGTCGGAGCATCCACCAGCCTGCATGTCTCGCTCTGGGTAAGTTACTGGTGGAGAGCCCTGTGAATCCTGTGTCAGCATCCACCAGCCTGCATGTCTCGCTCTGGGTAAGTGCCTGGTGGAAAGCCATGTGAAGCCTGTGTGTTTCAGGATCCACCAGCCTGCATGTCTCGCTCTGGGTAAGTGACTGGTGGAGAACCCTGTGAAGCCTGTGTCAGCATCCACCAGCCTGTATGTCTCGCTCTGGGTAAGTGACTGGTGGAGAGCCCTGTGCAGCCTGTGTCAGGATTCACCAGCCTGCATGTCTCGCTCAAGGTAAGTGACTGGTGGAAAGCCCTGTGAAGCCTGTGTCAGCATCCACCACCCTGAATGTCTCGCTCTGGGTAAGTGACCGGTGGAGAACCCTGTGAAGGCTGTGTCAGCATCCACAAGCCTGTATGTCTCACTCTGGGTGAGTGACTGGTGGAGAGCCCTGTGAAGCCTGTGTCAGGATCCACCATCCTGCATGTCTCGCTCTGGGTAAGTGACTGGTGGAGAGCCCTGTGCAGCCAGTGTCTTTCAGGATCCAACAGCCTGCATGTCTCGCTCTGGGTAAGTGACTGGTGGAGAGCCCTGTGAAGCCTGTGTCAGCATCCACCAGCCTGCATGTCTCACTCGGGGTAAGTGACTGGTGGAGAGCCCTGTGAAGCCTGTGTCAGCATCCACCAGCCTGCATGTCTCGCTCTGGGTAAGTGACTGGTGGAGAGCCCTGTGAAGCCTGTGTCAGCATCCACCAGCCTGCATGTCTCGCTCTGGGTAAGTGACTGGTTGAGAGCCCTGTGCAGCCTGTGTCAGGATCCACCAACCTGCATGTCTCGCTCTGGGTAAGTAACTGGTGGAGAGCCCTGTTAAGCCTGTGTCAGCATTCACCAGCCTGCATGTCTCACTCTGGGTAAGTGACTGGTGGAGAGCCCTGTGAAGCTTGTGTCAGCATCCACCAGCCTGCATGTCACGCTCTAGGTAAGTGACTGGTGGAGAGCCCTGTGCAGCCTGTGTGTGTCAGGATCCACCAGCCTGCATGTCTTGCTCTGGGTAAGTGACTGGTGGAGAGCCCTGTGCAGCCTGTGTGTGTCAGGACCCACCAGCCTGCATGTCTCACTCTGAGTAAGTGACTGGTGGAGAGCCCTGTGCAGCCTGTGTCAGGATCGACCAGCCTGCATGTCTCACTCTGGGTAAGTGACTGGTGGAGAGCTCTGTGAAGCCTGTGTCAGCATCCACCAGCCTGCATGGCTCACTCTGGGTAACTGGTGGAGAGCCCTGTGCAGCCTGTGTCAGGATCCACCAGCCTGCATGTCTCACTCTGGGTAAGTGACTAGTGGAGAACCCTGTGAAGCCTGTGTCAGCATCCACCAGCCTGCATGTCTCGCTCTGAGTAAGTGACTGGTGGAGAGTCCTGTGCAGCCTGTGTGTTTCAGGATCCACCAGCGTGCATGTCTCGCTCTGGGTAAGTGACTGCTGGAGAGCCCTGTGAAGCCTGTGTGAGCATCCACCAGCCTGCATGTCTCGCTCTGGGTAAGTGACTGGTGGAGAGCCCTGTGAAGCCTGTGTCAGCATCCACCAGCCTGCATGCCTCACTCTGGGTAAGTGACTGGTGGACACCCCTGTGCAGCCTGTGTCAGCATCCACCAGCCTGCATGTCTCGCTCTGGGTAAGTGACTGGTGGAGAGCCCTGTGCAGCCTGTGTGTTTCTGGATCCACCAGCCTGCATGTCTCGCTCTGGGTAAGTGACTGGTGGAGAGCCCTGTGAAGCCTGTGTGAGCATCCACCAGCCTGCATGTCTCGCGCTGGGTAAGTGACTGGTGGAGAGCCCTGTGAAGCCTGTGTCAGCATCCACCAGCCTGCATGTCTCGCTCTGGGTAAGTGACTGGTGGAAAGCCATGTGAAGCCTGTGTGTTTCAGGATCCACCAGCCTGCATGTCTCGTTCTGGGTAAGTGACTGGTGGAGAGCCCTGTGAAGCCTTTGTCAGCATCCACCAGCCTGCATGTCTCACTCTTCGTAAGTGACTGGTGGAGAGCCCTGTGCAGCCTGTGTGTGTCAGGATCCACCAGCCTGCACGTCTCGCTCTGGGTAAGTGACTGGTGGAGAGCCCTGTGCAGCCTTGTCAGGACCCACAAGCCTGCATGTATCACTCAGGGTAAGTGACTGGTGGAGAGCCCTGTGAAGCCTCTGTCAGCATCCACCAGCCTGAATGTCTCACTTTGGGTAAATGACTGGTGGAGAGCCCTGTGCAGCCTGTGTGTGTCAGGATCCACCAGCCTGCATGTCTCACTCTGGGTAAATGACTGGTGGAGAGCCCTGTGTAGCCTGTGTCAGGATCCACCAGCCTACATGTCTCGCTCTGGGTAAGTGACTGGTGGAGTGCCCTGTGTAGCCTGTGTCAGCATCCACCAGCCTGCATGTCTCACTCGGGGTAAGTGACTGGTGGAGAGCCCTGTGCAGCCTGTGTCAGCATCCACCAGCCTGCATGTCTCACTCTGGGTAAGTGACTGGTGGAGAGCCCTGTGCAGCCTGTGTCAGGATCCACCAGCCTGCATGTCTCGCTCAAGGTAAGTGACTGGTGGAGAGCCCTGTGAAGCCTGTGTCAGGATCCACCATCCTGCATGTCTCGCTCTGGGTAAGTGACTGGTGGAGAGCCCTGTGCAGCCAGTGTCTTTCAGGATCCAAAAGCCTGCATGTCTCGCTCTGGGTAAGTGACTGGTGGAGAGCCCTGTGAAGCCTGTGTCAGCATCCACCAGCCTGCATGTCTCACTCGGGGTAAGTGACTGGTGGAGAGCCCTGTGAAGCCTGTGTCAGCATCCACCAGCCTGCATGTCTCGCTCTGGGTAAGTGACTGGTGGAGAGCCCTGTGAAGCCTGTGTCAGCATCCACCAGCCTGCATGTCTCGCTCTGGGTAAGTGACTGGTTGAGAGCCCTGTGCAGCCTGTGTCAGGATCCACCAGCCTGCATGTCTCGCTCTGGGTAAGTAACTGGTGGTGAGCCCTGTTAAGCCTGTGTCAGCATTCACCAGCCTGCATGTCTCACTCTGGGTAAGTGACTGGTGGAGAGCCCTGTGAAGCTTGTGTCAGCATCCACCAGCCTGCATGTCACGCTCTAGGTAAGTGACTGGTGGAGAGCCCTGTGCAGCCTGTGTGTGTCAGGATCCACCAGCCTGCATTTCTTGCTCTGGGTCAGTGACTGGTGGAGAGCCCTGTGCAGCCTGTGTGTGTCAGGACCCACCAGCCTGTATGTCTCACTCTGGGTAAGTGACTGGCGGAGAGCCCTGTGCAGCCTGTGTCAGGATCCACCAGCCTGCATGTCTCACTCTGGGTAAGTGACTGGTGGAGAGCTCTGTGAAGCCTGTGTCAACATCCACCAGCCTGCATGGCTCACTCTGGGTAACTGGTGGAGAGCCCTGTGCAGCCTGTGTCAGGATCCACCAGCCTGCATGTCTCACTCTGGGTAAGTGACTAGTGGAGAACCCTGTGAAGCCTGTGTCAGCATTCACCAGCCTGCATGTCTCGCTCTGAGTAAGTGACTGGTGGAGAGCCCTGTGAATCCTGTGTCAGCATCCACCAGCCTGCATGTCTCGCTCTGAGTAAGTGACTGGTGGAGAGCCCTGTGCAGCCTGTGTGTTTCAGGATCCACCAGCCTGCATGTCTCGCTCTGGGTAAGTGATTGGTGGAGAGCCCTGTGAAGCCTGTGTGAGCATCCACCAGCCTGCATGTCTCGCTCTGGGTAAGTGACTGGTGGAGAGCCCTGTGAATCCTGTGTCAGCATCCACCAGCCTGCATGTCTCGCTCTGGGTAAGTGACTGGTGGAAAGCCATGTGAAGCCTGTGTGTTTCAGGATCCACCAGCCTGCATGTCTCGCTCTGGGTAAGTGACTGGTGGAGAACCCTGTGAAGCCTGTGTCAGCATCCACCAGCCTGTATGTCTCGCTCTGGGTAAGTGACTGGTGGAGAGCCCTGTGCAGCCTGTGTCAGGATCCACCAGCCTGCATGTCTCGCTCAAGGTAAGTGACTGGTGGAAAGCCCTGTGAAGCCTGTGTCAGCATCCACCAGCCTGAATGTCTCGCTCTGGGTAAGTGACCGGTGGAGAACCCTGTGAAGGCTGTGTCAGCATCCACAAGCCTGTATGTCTCACTCTGGGTGAGTGACTGGTGGAGAGCCCTGTGAAGCCTGTGTCAGGATCCACCATCCTGCATGTCTCGCTCTGGGTAAGTGACTGGTGGAGAGCCCTGTGCAGCCAGTGTCTTTCAGGATCCAACAGCCTGCATGTCTCGCTCTGGGTAAGTGACTGGTGGAGAGCCCTGTGAAGCCTGTGTCAGCATCCACCAGCCTGCATGTCTCACTCGGGGTAAGTGACTGGTGGAGAGCCCTGTGAAGCCTGTGTCAGCATCCACCAGCCTGCATGTCTCGCTCTGGGTAAGTGACTGGTGGAGAGCCCTGTGAAGCCTGTGTCAGCATCCACCAGCCTGCATGTCTCGCTCTGGGTAAGTGACTGGTTGAGAGCCCTGTGCAGCCTGTGTCAGGATCCACCAGCCTGCATGTCTCGCTCTGGGTAAGTAACTGGTGGAGAGCCCTGTTAAGCCTGTGTCAGCATTCACCAGCCTGCATGTCTCACTCTGGGTAAGTGACTGGTGGAGAGCCCTGTGAAGCTTGTGTCAGCATCCACCAGCCTGCATGTCACGCTCTAGGTAAGTGACTGGTGGAGAGCCCTGTGCAGCCTGTGTGTGTCAGGATCCACCAGCCTGCATGTCTTGCTCTGGGTAAGTGACTGGTGGAGAGCCCTGTGCAGCCTGTGTGTGTCAGGACCCACCAGCCTGCATGTCTCACTCTGAGTAAGTGACTGGTGGAGAGCCCTGTGCAGCATGTGTCAGGATCCACCAGCCTGCATGTCTCACTCTGGGTAAGTGACTGGTGGAGAGCTCTGTGAAGCCTGTGTCAGCATCCACCAGCCTGCATGGCTCACTCTGGGTAACTGGTGGAGAGCCCTGTGCAGCCTGTGTCAGGATCCACCAGCCTGCATGTCTCACTCTGGGTAAGTGACTAGTGGAGAACCCTGTGAAGCCTGTGTCAGCATCCACCAGCCTGCATGTCTCGCTCTGAGTAAGTGACTGGTGGAGAGCCCTGTGCAGCCTGTGTGTTTCAGGATCCACCAGCCTGCATGTCTCGCTCTGGGTAAGTGACTGGTGGAGAGCCCTGTGAAGCCTGTGTGAGCATCCACCAGCCTGCATGTCTCGCTCTGGGTAAGTGACTGGTGGAGAGCCCTGTGAATCCTGTGTCAGCATCCACCAGCCTGCATGTCTCGCTCTGGGTAAGTGACTGGTGGAAAGCCATGTGAAGCCTGTGTGTTTCAGGATCCACCAGCCTGCATGTCTGGCTCTGGGTAAGTGACTGGTGGAGAACCCTGTGAAGCCTGTGTCAGCATCCACCAGCCTGCATGTCTCGCTCTGGGTAAGTGACTGGTGGAGAGCCCTGTGAAGCCTGTGTCAGCATCCACCAGCCTGCATGTCTCACTCTGGGTAAATGACTTGTGGAGAGCCATGTGCAGCCTGTGTGTGTCAGCATCCACCAGTCTGCATGTCTCACTTTGAGTAAATGACTGCTGGAGAGCCCTGTGCAGCCTGTGTGTGTCAGGATCCACCAGCCTGCATGTCTCACTCTGGGTAAGTGACTGGTGGAGAGCCCTGTGCAGCCTGTGTCAGGATCCACCAGCCTGCATGTCTCACTCTGGGTAAGTGACTGGTGGAGAGCCCTGTGAAGCCTGTGTCAGCATCCACCAGCCTGCATGCCTCACTCTGGGTAAGTGACTGGTGGACACCCCTGTGCAGCCTGTGTCAATATCCACCAGCCTGCATGTCTCGCTCTGGGTAAGTGACTGGTGGAGAGCCATGTGAAGCCTGGGTGTTTCAGGATCCACCAGCCTGCATGTCTCGCTCTGGGTAAGTGACTGGTGGAGAGCCCTGTGAAGCCTATGTCAGCATCCACCAGCCTGCATGTCTCACTCTGGGTAAATGACTGGTGGAGAGCCCTGTGAATCCTGTGTCAGGATCCACCAGCCTGCATGTCTCACTATGGGTAAGTGACTGGTGGAGAGCCCTGTGCAGCCTGTGTCAGGATCCACCAGCCTGCATGTCAAACTCTGGGTAAGTGACTGGTGGAGAGCCCTGTGAAGCCTGTGTCAGCATCCACCAGCCTGCATGCCTCACTCTGGGTAAGTGACTGGTGGACACCCCTGTGCAGCCTGTGTCAGCATCCACCAGCCTGCATGCCTCACTCTGGGTAAGTGACTGGTGGAGAGCCCTGTGCAGCCTGTGTGTTTCTGGATCCACCAGCCTGCATGTCACGCTCTGGGTAAGTGACTGGTGGAGAGCCCTGTGCAGCCTGTGTGTGTCAGGATCCACCAGCCTGCACGTCTCGCTCTGGGTAAGTGACTGGTGGAGAGCCCTGTGCAGCCTTGTCAGGACCCACAAGCCTGCATGTATCACTCAGGGAAAGTGACTGGTGGAGAGCCCTGTGAAGCCTTTGTCAGCATCCACCAGCCTGCATGTCTCACTCTTCGTAAGTGACTGGTGGAGAGCCCTGTGCAGCCTGTGTGTGTCAGGATCCACCAGCCTGCACGTCTCGCTCTGGGTAAGTGACTGGTGGAGAGCCCTGTGCAGCCTTGTCAGGACCCACAAGCCTGCATGTATCACTCAGGGAAAGTGACTGGTGGAGAGCCCTGTGAAGCCTGTGTCAGCATCCACCAGCCTGCATGCCTCACTCTGGGTAAGTGACTGGTGGACACCCCTGTGCAGCCTGTGTCAGCATCCACCAGCCTGCATGCCTCACTCTGGGTAAGTGACTGGTGGAGAGCCCTGTGCAGCCTGTGTGTTTCTGGATCCACCAGCCTGCATGTCACGCTCTGGGTAAGTGACTGGTGGAGAGCCCTGTGCAGCCTGTGTGTGTCAGGATCCACCAGCCTGCACGTCTCGCTCTGGGTAAGTGACTGGTGGAGAGCCCTGTGCAGCCTTGTCAGGACCCACAAGCCTGCATGTATCACTCAGGGAAAGTGACTGGTGGAGAGCCCTGTGAAGCCTTTGTCAGCATCCACCAGCCTGCATGTCTCACTCTTCGTAAGTGACTGGTGGAGAGCCCTGTGCAGCCTGTGTGTGTCAGGATCCACCAGCCTGCACGTCTCGCTCTGGGTAAGTGACTGGTGGAGAGCCCTGTGCAGCCTTGTCAGGACCCACAAGCCTGCATGTATCACTCAGGGAAAGTGACTGGTGGAGAGCCCTGTGAAGCCTCTGTCAGCATCCACCAGCCTGAATGTCTCACTTTGGGTAAATGACTGGTGGAGAGCCCTGTGCAGCCTGTGTGTGTCAGGATCCACCAGCCTGCATGTCTCACTCTGGGTAAATGACTGGCGGAGAGCCCTGTGTAGCCTGTGTCAGGATCCACCAGCCTACATGTCTCGCTCTGGGTAAGTGACTGGTGGAGAGCCCTGTGTAGCCTGTGTCAGCATCCACCAGCCTGCATGTCTCACTCGGGGTAAGTGACTGGTGGAGAGCCCTGTGAAGCTTGTATCAGCATCCACCAGCCTGCATGTCACGCTCTGGGTAAGTAACTGGTGGAGAGCCCTGTGAAGCCTGTGTCAGCATTCACCAGCCTGCATGTCTCACTCTGGGTAAGTGACTGGTGGAGAACCCTGTGAAGCTTGTATCAGCATCCACCAGCCTGCATGTCTCACTCGGGGTAAGTGACTGGTGGAGAGCCCTGTGCAGCCTGTGTCAGGATCCACCAGCCTGCATGTCTCACTCTGGGTAAGTGACTAGTGGAGAACCCTGTGAAGCCTGTGTCAGCATTCACCAGCCTGCATGTCTCGCTCTGAGTAAGTGACTGGTGGAGAGCCCTGTGAATCCTGTGTCAGCATCCACCAGCCTGCATGTCTCGCTCTGAGTAAGTGACTGGTGGAGAGCCCTGTGCAGCCTGTGTGTTTCAGGATCCACCAGCCTGCATGTCTCGCTCTGGGTAAGTGACTGGTGGAGAGCCCTGTGAAGCCTGTGTGAGCATCCACCAGCCTGCATGTCTCGCTCTGGGTAAGTGACTGGTAGAGAGCCCTGTGAATCCTGTGTCAGCATCCACCAGCCTGCATGTCTCGCTCTGGGTAAGTGACTGGTGGAAAGCCATGTGAAGCCTGTGTGTTTCAGGATCCACCAGCCTGCATGTCTCGCTCTGGGTAAGTGACTGGTGGAGAACCCTGTGAAGCCTGTGTCAGCATCCACCAGCCTGCATGTCTCGCTCTGGGTAAGTGACTGGTGGAGAGCCCTGTGAAGCCTGTGTCAGCATCCACCAGCCTGCATGTCTCACTCTGGGTAAATGACTGGTGGAGAGCCATGTGCAGCCTGTGTGTGTCAGCATCCACCAGTCTGCATGTCTCACTCTGGGTAAGTGAATGGTGGAGAGCCCTGTGCAGCCTGTGTGGGTCAGGATCCACCAGCCTGCATTTCTCACTCTGGGTAAATGACTGCTGGAGAGCCCTGTGCAGCCTGTGTGTGTCAGGATCCACCACCCTGCATGTCTCATTCTGGGTAAGTGACTGGTGGAGAGCCCTGTGCAGCCTGTGTCAGGATCCACCAGCCTGCATGTCTCACTCTGGGTAAGTGACTGGTGGAGAGCCCTGTGAAGCCTGTGTCAGCATCCACCAGCCTGCATGCCTCACTCTGGGTAAGTGACTGGTGGACACCCCTGTGCAGCCTGTGTCAGCATCCACCAGCCTGCATGTCTCGCTCTGGGTAAGTGACTGGTGGAGAGCCATGTGAAGCCTGGGTGTTTCAGGATCCACCAGCCTGCATGTCTCGCTCTGGGTAAGTGACTGGTGGAGAGCCCTGTGAAGCCTATGTCAGCATCCGCCAGCCTGCATGTCTCACTCTGGGTAAATGACTGGTGGAGAGCCCTGTGAATCCTGTGTCAGGATCCACCAGCCTGCATGTCTCACTCTGGGTAAGTGACTGGTGGAGAGCCCTGTGCAGCCTGTGTCAGGATCACCCAGCCTGCATGTCTTACTCTGGGTAAGTGACTGGTGGAGAGCCCTGTGAAGCCTGTGTCAGCATCCACCAGCCTGCATGCCTCACTCTGGGTAAGTGACTGGTGGACACCCCTGTGCAGCCTGTGTCAGCATCCACCAGCCTGCATGTCTCGCTCTGGGTAAGTGACGGGTGGAGAGCCCTGTGCAGCCTGTGTGTTTCTGGATCCACCAGCCTGCATGTCTCGCTCTGGGTAAGTGACTGGTGGAGAGCCCTGTGAAGCCTGTGTGAGCATCCACCAGCCTGCATGTCTCGCTCTGGGTAAGTGACTGGTGGAGAGCCCTGTGAAGCCTGTGTCAGCATCCACCAGCCTGCATGTCTCGCTCTGGGTAAGTGACTGGTGGAAAGCCATGTGAAGCCTGTGTGTTTCAGGATCCACCAGCCTGCATGTCTCGCTCTGGGTAAGTGACTGGTGGAGAGCCCTGTGAAGCCTTTGTCAGCATCCACCAGCCTGCATGTCTCACTCTTCGTAAGTGACTGGTGGAGAGCCCTGTGCAGCCTGTGTGTGTCAGGATCCACCAGCCTGCACGTCTCGCTCTGGGTAAGTGACTGGTGGAGAGCCCTGTGCAGCCTTGTCAGGACCCACAAGCCTGCATGTATCACTCAGGGTAAGTGACTGGTGGAGAGCCCTGTGAAGCCTCTGTCAGCATCCACCAGCCTGAATGTCTCACTTTGGGTAAATGACTGGTGGAGAGCCCTGTGCAGCCTGTGTGTGTCAGGATCCACCAGCCTGCATGTCTCACTCTGGGTAAATGACTGGTGGAGAGCCCTGTGTAGCCTGTGTCAGGATCCACCAGCCTACATGTCTCGCTCTGGGTAAGTGACTGGTGGAGAGCCCTGTGTAGCCTGTGTCAGCATCCACCAGCCTGCATGTCTCACTCGGGGTAAGTGACTGGTGGAGAGCCCTGTGCAGCCTGTGTCAGCATCCACCAGCCTGCATGTATCACTCTGGGTAGGTGACTGGTGGAGAGCCCTGTGCAGCCTGTGTCAGGATCCACCAGCCTGCATGTCTCGCTCAAGGTAAGTGACTGGTGGAAAGCCCTGTGAAGCCTGTGTCAGCATCCACCAGCCTGAATGTCTCGCTCTGGGTAAGTGGCCGGTGGAGAACCCTGTGAAGGCTGTGTCAGCATCCACCAGCCTGCATGTCTCACTCTGGGTGAGTGACTGGTGGAGCGCCCTGTGAAGCCTGTGTCAGGATCCACCGTCCTGCATGTCTCGCTCTGGGTAAGTGACTGGTGGAGAGCCCTGTGCAGCCAGTGTCTTTCAGGATCCAAAAGCCTGCATGTCTCGCTCTGGGTAAGTGACTGGTGGAGAGCCCTGTGAAGCCTGTGTCAGCATCCACCAGCCTGCATGTCTCACTCGGGGTAAGTGACTGGTGGAGAGCCCTGTGAAGCCTGTGTCAGCATCCACCAGCCTGCATGTCTCGCTCTGGGTAAGTGACTGGTGGAGAGCCCTGTGAAGCCTGTGTCAGGATCCACCAGCCTGCATGTCTCGCTCTGGGTAAGTAACTGGTGGAGAGCCCTGTTAAGCCTGTGTCAGCATTCACCAGCCTGCATGTCTCACTCTGGGTAAGTGACTGGTGGAGAGCCCTGTGAAGCTTGTGTCAGCATCCACCAGCCTGCATGTCACGCTCTAGGTAAGTGACTGGTGGAGAGCCCTGTGCAGCCTGTGTGTGTCAGGATCCACCAGCCTGCATTTCTTGCTCTGGGTAAGTGACTGGTGGAGAGCCCTGTGCAGCCTGTGTGTGTCAGGACCCACCAGCCTGCATGTCTCACTCTGGGTAAGTGACTGGTGGAGAGCCCTGTGCAGCCTGTGTCAGGATCCACCAGCCTGCATGTCTCACTCTGGGTAAGTGACTGGTGGAGAGCTCTGTGAAGCCTGTGTCAACATCCACCAGCCTGCATGGCTCACTCTGGGTAACTGGTGGAGAGCCCTGTGCAGCCTGTGTCAGGATCCACCAGCCTGCATGTCTCACTCTGGGTAAGTGACTAGTG
The DNA here is from genome assembly GCF_964204655.1 of Triturus cristatus. Classification (NCBI taxonomy): domain Eukaryota; kingdom Metazoa; phylum Chordata; class Amphibia; order Caudata; family Salamandridae; genus Triturus; species Triturus cristatus. Next base: position 495,672 of record NW_028188132.1, on the reverse strand, counting down.
GAGAACCCTGTGAAGCCTGTGTCAGCATTCACCAGCCTGCATGTCTCGCTCTGAGTAAGTGACTGGTGGAGAGCCCTGTGAATCCTGTGTCAGCATCCACCAGCCTGCATGTCTCGCTCTGAGTAAGTGACTGGTGGAGAGCCCTGTGCAGCCTGTGTGTTTCAGGATCCACCAGCCTGCATGTCTCGCTCTGGGTAAGTGACTGGTGGAGAGCCCTGTGAAGCCTGTGTGAGCATCCACCAGCCTGCATGTCTCGCTCTGGGTAAGTGACTGGTGGAGAGCCCTGTGAATCCTGTGTCAGCATCCACCAGCCTGCATGTCTCGCTCTGGGTAAGTGACTGGTGGAAAGCCATGTGAAGCCTGTGTGTTTCAGGATCCACCAGCCTGCATGTCTCGCTCTGGGTAAGTGACTGGTGGAGAACCCTGTGAAGCCTGTGTCAGCATCCACCAGCCTGCATGTCTCGCTCTGGGTAAGTGACTGGTGGAGAGCCCTGTGCAGCCTGTGTCAGGATCCACCAGCCTGCATGTCTCGCTCAAGGTAAGTGACTGGTGGAAAGCCCTGTGAAGCCTGTGTCAGCATCCACCAGCCTGAATGTCTCGCTCTGGGTAAGTGACCGGTGGAGAACCCTGTGAAGGCTGTGTCAGCCTCCACAAGCCTGTATGTCTCACTCTGGGTGAGTGACTGGTGGAGAGCCCTGTGAAGCCTGTGTCAGGATCCACCATCCTGCATGTCTCGCTCTGGGTAAGTGACTGGTGGAGAGCCCTGTGCAGCCAGTGTCTTTCAGGATCCAACAGCCTGCATGTCTCGCTCTGGGTAAGTGACTGGTGGAGAGCCCTGTGAAGCCTGTGTCAGCATCCACCAGCCTGCATGTCTCACTCGGGGTAAGTGACTGGTGGAGAGCCCTGTGAAGCCTGTGTCAGCATCCACCAGCCTGCATGTCTCGCTCTGGGTAAGTGACTGGTGGAGAGCCCTGTGAAGCCTGTGTCAGCATCCACCAGCCTGCATGTCTCACTCGGGGTAAGTGACTGGTGGACACCCCTGTGCAGCCTGTGTCAGCATCCACCAGCCTGCATGTCTCGCTCTGGGTAAGTGACTGGTGGAGAGCCCTGTGCAGCCTGTGTGTTTCTGGATCCACCAGCCTGCATGTCTCGCTCTGGGTAAGTGACTGGTGGAGAGCCCTGTGAAGCCTGTGTGAGCATCCACCAGCCTGCATGTCTCGCTCTGGGTAAGTGACTGGTGGAGAGCCCTGTGAAGCCTGTGTTAGCATCCACCAGCCTGCATGTCTCGCTCTGGGTAAGTGACTGGTGGAAAGCCATGTGAAGCCTGTGTGTTTCAGGATCCACCAGCCTGCATGTCTCGCTCTGGGTAAGTGACTGGTGGAGAGCCCTGTGAAGCCTTTGTCAGCATCCACCAGCCTGCATGTCTCACTCTTCGTAAGTGACTGGTGGAGAGCCCTGTGCAGCCTGTGTGTGTCAGGATCCACCAGCCTGCACGTCTCGCTCTGGGTAAGTGACAGGTGGAGAGCCCTGTGCAGCCTTGTCAGGACCCACAAGCCTGCATGTATCACTCAGGGTAAGTGACTGGTGGAGAGCCCTGTGAAGCCTCTGTCAGCATCCACCAGCCTGAATGTCTCACTTTGGGTAAATGACTGGTGGAGAGCCCTGTGCAGCCTGTGTGTGTCAGGATCCACCAGCCTGCATGTCTCACTCTGGGTAAATGACTGGTGGAGAGCCCTGTGTAGCCTGTGTCAGGATCCACCAGCCTACATGTCTCGCTCTGGGTAAGTGACTGGTGGAGAGCCCTGTGTAGCCTGTGTCAGCATCCACCAGCCTGCATGTCTCACTCGGGGTAAGTGACTGGTGGAGAGCCCTGTGCAGCCTGTGTCAGCATCCACCAGCCTACATGTCTCACTCTGGGTAAGTGACTGGTGGAGAGCCCTGTGCAGCCTGTGTCAGGATCCACCAGCCTGCATGTCTCGCTCAAGGTAAGTGACTGGTGGAGAGCCCTGTGAGGCCTGTGTCAGGATCCACCATCCTGCATGTCTCGCTCTGGGTAAGTGACTGGTGGAGAGCCCTGTGCAGCCAGTGTCTTTCAGGATCCAAAAGCCTGCATGTCTCGCTCTGGGTAAGTGACTGGTGGAGAGCCCTGTGAAGCCTGTGTCAGCATCCACCAGCCTGCATGTCTCACTCGGGGTAAGTGACTGGTGGAGAGCCCTGTGAAGCCTGTGTCAGCATCCACCAGCCTGCATGTCTCGCTCTGGGTAAGTGACTGGTGGAGAGCCCTGTGAAGCCTGTGTCAGCATCCACCAGCCTGCATGTCTCGCTCTGGGTAAGTGACTGGTTGAGAGCCCTGTGCAGCCTGTGTCAGGATCCACCAGCCTGCATGTCTCGCTCTGGGTAAGTAACTGGTGGAGAGCCCTGTTAAGCCTGTGTCAGCATTCACCAGCCTGCATGTCTCACTCTGGGTAAGTGACTGGTGGAGAGCCCTGTGAAGCTTGTGTCAGCATCCACCAGCCTGCATGTCACGCTCTAGGTAAGTGACTGGTGGAGAGCCCTGTGCAGCCTGTGTGTGTCAGGATCCACCAGCCTGCATGTCTTGCTCTGGGTAAGTGACTGGTGGAGAGCCCTGTGCAGCCTGTGTGTGTCAGGACCCACCAGCCTGCATGTCTCACTCTGAGTAAGTGACTGGTGGAGAGCCCTGTGCAACCTGTGTCAGGATCCACCAGCCTGCATGTCTCACTCTGGGTAAGTGACTGGTGGAGAGCTCTGTGAAGCCTGTGTCAGCATCCACCAGCCTGCATGGCTCACTCTGGGTAACTGGTGGAGAGCCCTGTGCAGCCTGTGTCAGGATCCACCAGCCTGCATGTCTCACTCTGGGTAAGTGACTAGTGGAGAACCCTGTGAAGCCTGTGTCAGCATCCACCAGCCTGCATGTCTCGCTCTGAGTAAGTGACTGGTGGAGAGCCCTGTGCAGCCTGTGTGTTTCAGGATCCACCAGCCTGCATGTCTCGCTCTGGGTAAGTGACTGGTGGAGAGCCCTGTGAAGCCTGTGTGAGCATTTACCAGCCTGCATGTCTCGCTCTGGGTAAGTGACTGGTGGAGAGCCCTGTGAAGCCTGTGTCAGCATCCACCAGCCTGCATGCCTCACTCTGGGTAAGTGACTGATGGACACCCCTGTGCAGCCTGTGTCAGCATCCACCAGCCTGCATGTCTCGCTCTGGGTAAGTGACTGGTGGAGAGCCCTGTGCAGCCTGTGTGTTTCTGGATCCACCAGCCTGCATGTCTCGCTCTGGGTAAGTGACTAGTGGAGAACCCTGTGAAGCCTGTGTCAGCATTCACCAGCCTGCATGTCTCGCTCTGAGTAAGTGACTGGTGGAGAGCCCTGTGAATTCTGTGTCAGCATCCACCAGCCTGCATGTCTCGCTCTGAGTAAGTGACTGGTGGAGAGCCCTGTGCAGCCTGTGTGTTTCAGGATCCACCAGCCTGCATGTCTCGCTCTGGGTAAGTGACTGGTGGAGAGCCCTGTGAAGCCTGTGTGAGCATCCACCAGCCTGCATGTCTCGCTCTGGGTAAGTGACTGGTGGAGAGCCCTGTGAATCCTGTGTCAGCATCCACCAGCCTGCATGTCTCGCTCTGGGTAAGTGACTGGTGGAAAGCCATGTGAAGCCTGTGTGTTTCAGGATCCACCAGCCTGCATGTCTCGCTCTGGGTAAGTGACTGGTGGAGAACCCTGTGAAGCCTGTGTCAGCATCCACCAGCCTGTATGTCTCGCTCTGGGTAAGTGACTGGTGGAGAGCCCTGTGCAGCCTGTGTCAGGATCCACCAGCCTGCCTGTCTCGCTCAAGGTAAGTGACTGGTGGAAAGCCCTGTGAAGCCTGTGTCAGCATCCACCACCCTGAATGTCTCGCTCTGGGTAAGTGACCGGTGGAGAACCCTGTGAAGGCTGTGTCAGCATCCACAAGCCTGTATGTCTCACTCTGGGTAAGTGACTGGTGGAGAGGCCGGTGCAGCCAGTGTCTTTCAGGATCCAACAGCCTGCATGTCTCGCTCTGGGTAAGTGACTGGTGGAGAGCCCTGTGAAGCCTGTGTCAGCATCCACCAGCCTGCATTTCTCACTCGGGGTAAGTGACTGGTGGAGAGCCCTGTGAAGCCTGTGTCAGCATCCACCAGCCTGCATGTCTCGCTCTGGGTAAGTGACTGGTGGAGAGCCCTGTGAAGCCTGTGTCAGCATCCACCAGCCTGCATGTCTCGCTCTGGGTAAGTGACTGGTTGAGAGCCCTGTGCAGCCTGTGTCAGGATCCACCAGCCTGCATGTCTCGCTCTGGGTAAGTAACTGGTGGAGAGCCCTGTTAAGCCTGTGTCAGCATTCACCAGCCTGCATGTCTCACTCTGGGTAAGTGACTGGTGGAGAGCCCTGTGAAGCTTGTGTTAGCATCCACCAGCCTGCATGTCACGCTCTAGGTAAGTGACTGGTGGAGAGCCCTGTGCAGCCTGTGTGTGTCAGGATCCACCAGCCTGCATGTCTTGCTCTGGGTAAGTGACTGGTGGAGAGCCCTGTGCAGCCTGTGTGTGTCAGGACCCACCAGCCTGCATGTCTCACTCTGAGTAAGTGACTGGTGGAGAGCCCTGTGCAGCCTGTGTCAGGATCCACCAGCCTGCATGTCTCACTCTGGGTAAGTGACTGGTGGAGAGCTCTGTGAAGCCTGTGTCAGCATCCACCAGCCTGCATGGCTCACTCTGGGTAACTGGTGGAGAGCCCTGTGCAGCCTGTGTCAGGATCCACCAGCCTGCATGTCTCACTCTGGGTAAGTGACTAGTGGAGAACCCTGTGAAGCCTGTGTCAGCATCCACCAGCCTGCATGTCTCGCTCTGAGTAAGTGACTGGTGGAGAGCCCTGTGCAGCCTGTGTGTTTCAGGATCCACCAGCCTGCATGTCTCGCTCTGGGTAAGTGACTGGTGGAGAGCCCTGTGAAGCCTGTGTGAGCATCCACCAGCCTGCATGTCTCGCTCTGGGTAAGTGACTGGTGGAGAGCCCTGTGAAGCCTGTGTCAGCATCCACCAGCCTGCATGCCTCACTCTGGGTAAGTGACTGGTGGACACCCCTGTGCAGCCTGTGTCAGCATCCACCAGCCTGCATGTCTCGCTCTGGGTAAGTGACTGGTGGAGAGCCCTGTGCAGCCTGTGTGTTTCTGGATCCACCAGCCTGCATGTCTCGCTCTGGGTAAGTGACTGGTGGAGAGCCCTGTGAAGCCTGTGTGAGCATCCACCAGCCTGCATGTCTCGCGCTGGGTAAGTGACTGGTGGAGAGCCCTGTGAAGCCTGTGTCAGCATCCACCAGCCTGCATGTCTCGCTCTGGGTAAGTGACTGGTGGAAAGCCATGTGAAGCCTGTGTGTTTCAGGATCCACCAGCCTGCATGTCTCGCTCTGGGTAAGTGACTGGTGGAGAGCCCTGTGAAGCCTTTGTCAGCATCCACCAGCCTGCATGTCTCACTCTTCGTAAGTGACTGGTGGAGAGCCCTGTGCAGCCTGTGTGTGTCAGGATCCACCAGCCTGCACGTCTCGCTCTGGGTAAGTGACTGGTGGAGAGCCCTGTGCAGCCTTGTCAGGACCCACAAGCCTGCATGTATCACTCAGGGTAAGTGACTGGTGGAGAGCCCTGTGAAGCCTCTGTCAGCATCCACCAGCCTGAATGTCTCACTTTGGGTAAATGACTGGTGGAGAGCCCTGTGCAGCCTGTGTGTGTCAGGATCCACCAGCCTGCATGTCTCACTCTGGGTAAATGACTGGTGGAGAGCCCTGTGTAGCCTGTGTCAGGATCCACCAGCCTACATGTCTCGCTCTGGGTAAGTGACTGGTGGAGAGCCCTGTGTAGCCTGTGTCAGCATCCACCAGCCTGCATGTCTCACTCGGGGTAAGTGACTGGTGGAGAGCCCTGTGCAGCCTGTGTCAGCATCCACCAGCCTGCATGTCTCACTCTGGGTAAGTGACTGGTGGAGAGCCCTGTGCAGCCTGTGTCATGATCCACCAGCCTGCATGTCTCTCTCAAGGTAAGTGACTGGTGGAGAGCCCTGTGAAGCCTGTGTCAGGATCCACCATCCTGCATGTCTCACTCTGGGTAAGTGACTGGTGGAGAGCCCTGTGCAGCCAGTGTCTTTCAGGATCCAAAAGCCTGCATGTCTCGCTCTGGGTAAGTGACTGGTGGAGAGCCCTGTGAAGCCTGTGTCAGCATCCACCAGCCTGCATGTCTCACTCAGGGTAAGTGACTGGTGGAGAGCCCTGTGAAGCCTGTGTCAGCATCCACCAGCCTGCATGTCTCGCTCTGGGTAAGTGACTGGTGGAGAGCCCTGTGAAGCCTGTGTCAGCATCCACCAGCCTGCATGTCTCGCTCTGGGTAAGTGACTGGTTGAGAGCCCTGTGCAGCCTGTGTCAGGATCCACCAGCCTGCATGTCTCGCTCTGGGTAAGTAACTGGTGGAGAGCCCTGTTAAGCCTGTGTCAGCATTCACCAGCCTGCATGTCTCACTCTGGGTAAGTGACTGGTGGAGAGCCCTGTGAAGCTTGTGTCAGCATCCACCAGCCTGCATGTCACGCTCTAGGTAAGTGACTGGTGGAGAGCCCTGTGCAGCCTGTGTGTGTCAGGATCCACCAGCCTGCATTTCTTGCTCTGGGTCAGTGACTGGTGGAGAGCCCTGTGCAGCCTGTGTGTGTCAGGACCCACCAGCCTGTATGTCTCACTCTGGGTAAGTGACTGGTGGAGAGCCCTGTGCAGCCTGTGTCAGGATCCACCAGCCTGCATGTCTCACTCTGGGTAAGTGACTGGTGGAGAGCTCTGTGAAGCCTGTGTCAACATCCACCAGCCTGCATGGCTCACTCTGGGTAACTGGTGGAGAGCCCTGTGCAGCCTGTGTCAGGATCCACCAGCCTGCATGTCTCACTCTGGGTAAGTGACTAGTGGAGAACCCTGTGAAGCCTGTGTCAGCATTCACGAGCCTGCATGTCTCGCTCTGGGCAAGTGACTGGTGGAGAGCCCTGTGAAGCCTGTGTCAGCATCCACCAGCCTGCATGTCTCGCTCTGGGTAAGTGACTGGTTGAGAGCCCTGTGCAGCCTGTGTCAGGATCCACCAGCCTGCATGTCTCGCTCTGGGTAAGTAACTGGTGGAGAGCCCTGTTAAGCCTGTGTCAGCATTCACCAGCCTGCATGTCTCACTCTGGGTAAGTGACTGGTGGAGAGCCCTGTGAAGCTTGTGTCAGCATCCACCAGCCTGCATGTCACGCTCTAGGTAAGTGACTGGTGGAGAGCCCTGTGCAGCCTGTGTGTGTCAGGATCCACCAGCCTGCATGTCTTGCTCTGGGTAAGTGACTGGTGGAGAGCCCTGTGCAGCCTGTGTGTGTCAGGACCCACCAGCCTGCATGTCTCACTCTGAGTAAGTGACTGGTGGAGAGCCCTGTGCAGCCTGTGTCAGGATCCACCAGCCTGCATGTCTCACTCTGGGTAAGTGACTGGTGGAGAGCTCTGTGAAGCCTGTGTCAGCATCCACCAGCCTGCATGGCTCACTCTGGGTAACTGGTGGAGAGCCCTGTGCAGCCTGTGTCAGGATCCACCAGCCTGCATGTCTCACTCTGGGTAAGTGACTAGTGGAGAACCCTGTGAAGCCTGTGTCAGCATCCACCAGCCTGCATGTCTCGCTCTGAGTAAGTGACTGGTGGAGAGCCCTGTGCAGCCTGTGTGTTTCAGGATCCACCAGCCTGCATGTCTCGCTCTGGGTAAGTGACTGGTGGAGAGCCCTGTGAAGCCTGTGTGAGCATTTACCAGCCTGCATGTCTCGCTCTGGGTAAGTGACTGGTGGAGAGCCCTGTGAAGCCTGTGTCAGCATCCACCAGCCTGCATGCCTCACTCTCGGTAAGTGACTGGTGGACACCCCTGTGCAGCCTGTGTCAGCATCCACCAGCCTGCATGTCTCGCTCTGGGTAAGTGACTGGTGGAGAGCCCTGTGCAGCCTGTGTGTTTCTGGATCCACCAGCCTGCATGTCTCGCTCTGGGTAAGTGACTAGTGGAGAACCCTGTGAAGCCTGTGTCAGCATTCACCAGAATGCATGTCTCGCTCTGAGTAAGTGACTGGTAGAGAGCCCTGTGAATCCTGTGTCAGCATCCACCAGCCTGCATGTCTCGCTCTGAGTAAGTGACTGGTGGAGAGCCCTGTGCAGCCTGTGTGTTTCAGGATCCACCAGCCTGCATGTCTCGCTCTGGGTAAGTGACTGGTGGAGAGCCCTGTGAAGCCTGTCGGAGCATCCACCAGCCTGCATGTCTCGCTCTGGGTAAGTGACTGGTGGAGAGCCCAGTGAATCCTGTGTCAGCATCCACCAGCCTGCATGTCTCGCTCTGGGTAAGTGCCTGGTGGAAAGCCATGTGAAGCCTGTGTGTTTCAGGATCCACCAGCCTGCATGTCTCGCTCTGGGTAAGTGACTGGTGGAGAACCCTGTGAAGCCTGTGTCAGCATCCACCAGCCTGTATGTCTGGCTCTGGGTAAGTGACTGGTGGAGAGCCCTGTGCAGCCTTTGTCAGGATCCACCAGCCTGCATGTCTCGCTCAAGGTAAGTGACTGGTGGAAAGCCCTGTGAAGCCTGTGTCAGCATCCACCACCCTGAATGTCTCGCTCTGGGTAAGTGACCGGTGGAGAACCCTGTGAAGGCTGTGTCAGCATCCACAAGCCTGTATGTCTCACTCTGGGTGAGTGACTGGTGGAGAGCCCTGTGAAGCCTGTGTCAGGATCCACCATCCTGCATGTCTCGCTCTGGGTAAGTGACTGGTGGAGAGCCCTGTGCAGCCAGTGTCTTTCAGGATCCAACAGCCTGCATGTCTCGCTCTGGGTAAGTGACTGGTGGAGAGCCCTGTGAAGCCTGTGTCAGCATCCACCAGCCTGCATGTCTCACTCGGGGTAAGTGACTGGTGGAGAGCCCTGTGAAGCCTGTGTCAGCATCCACCAGCCTGCATGTCTCGCTCTGGGTAAGTGACTGGTGGAGAGCCCTGTGAAGCCTGTGTCAGCATCCACCAGCCTGCATGTCTCGCTCTGGGTAAGTGACTGGTTGAGAGCCCTGTGCAGCCTGTGTCAGGATCCACCAGCCTGCATGTCTCGCTCTGGGTAAGTAACTGGTGGAGAGCCCTGTTAAGCCTGTGTCAGCATTCACCAGCCTGCATGTCTCACTCTGGGTAAGTGACTGGTGGAGAGCCCTGTGAAGCTTGTGTCAGCATCCACCAGCCTGCATGTCACGCTCTAGGTAAGTGACTGGTGGAGAGCCCTGTGCAGCCTGTGTGTGTCAGGATCCACCAGCCTGCATGTCTTGCTCTGGGTAAGTGACTGGTGGAGAGCCCTGTGCAGCCTGTGTGTGTCAGGACCCACCAGCCTGCATGTCTCACTCTGAGTAAGTGACTGGTGGAGAGCCCTGTGCAGCCTGTGTCAGGATCCACCAGCCTGCATGTCTCACTCTGGGTAAGTGACTGGTGGAGAGCTCTGTGAAGCCTGTGTCAGCATCCACCAGCCTGCATGGCTCACTCTGGGTAACTGGTGGAGAGCCCTGTGCAGCCTGTGTCAGGATCCACCAGCCTGCATGTCTCACTCTGGGTAAGTGACTAGTGGAGAACCCTGTGAAGCCTGTGTCAGCATCCACCACCCTGAATGTCTCGCTCTGGGTAAGTGACCGGTGGAGAACCCTGTGAAGGCTGTGTCAGCATCCACAAGCCTGTATGTCTCACTCTGGGTGAGTGACTGGTGGAGAGCCCTGTGAAGCCTGTGTCAGGATCGACCATCCTGCATGTCTCGCTCTGGGTAAGTGACTGGTGGAGAGCCCTGTGCAGCCAGTGTCTTTCAGGATCCAACAGCCTGCATGTCTCGCTCTGGGTAAGTGACTGGTGGAGAGCCCTGTGAAGCCTGTGTCAGCATCCACCAGCCTGCATGTCTCACTCGGGGTAAGTGACTGGTGGAGAGCCCTGTGAAGCCTGTGTCAGCATCCACCAGCCTGCATGTCTCGCTCTGGGTAAGTGACTGGTGGAGAGCCCTGTGAAGCCTGTGTCAGCATCCACCAGCCTGCATGTCTCGCTCTGGGTAAGTGACTGGTTGAGAGCCCTGTGCAGCCTGTGTCAGGATCCACCAGCCTGCATGTCTCGCTCTGGGTAAGTAACTGGTGGAGAGCCCTGTTAAGCCTGTGTCAGCATTCACCAGCCTGCATGTCTCACTCTGGGTAAGTGACTGGTGGAGAGCCCTGTGAAGCTTGTGTCAGCATCCACCAGCCTGCATGTCACGCTCTAGGTAAGTGACTGGTGGAGAGCCCTGTGCAGCCTGTGTGTGTCAGGATCCACCAGCCTGCATGTCTTGCTCTGGGTAAGTGACTGGTGGAGAGCCCTGTGCAGCCTGTGTGTGTCAGGACCCACCAGCCTGCATGTCTCACTCTGAGTAAGTGACTGGTGGAGAGCCCTGTGCAGCCTGTGTCAGGATCCACCAGCCTGCATGTCTCACTCTGGGTAAGTGACTGGTGGAGAGCTCTGTGAAGCCTGTGTCAGCATCCACCAGCCTGCATGGCTCACTCTGGGTAACTGGTGGAGAGCCCTGTGCAGCCTGTGTCAGGATCCACCAGCCTGCATGTCTCACTCTGGGTAAGTGACTAGTGGAGAACCCTGTGAAGCCTGTGTCAGCATCCACCAGCCTGCATGTCTCGCTCTGAGTAAGTGACTGGTGGAGAGTCCTGTGCAGCCTGTGTGTTTCAGGATCCACCAGCGTGCATGTCTCGCTCTGGGTAAGTGACTGGTGGAGAGCCCTGTGAAGCCTGTGTGAGCATCCACCAGCCTGCATGTCTCGCTCTGGGTAAGTGACTGGTGGAGAGCCCTGTGAAGCCTGTGTCAGCATCCACCAGCCTGCATGCCTCACTCTGGGTAAGTGACTGGTGGACACCCCTGTGCAGCCTGTGTCAGCATCCACCAGCCTGCATGTCTCGCTCTGGGTAAGTGACTGGTGGAGAGCCCTGTGCAGCCTGTGTGTTTCTGGATCCACCAGCCTGCATGTCTCGCTCTGGGTAAGTGACTGGTGGAGAGCCCTGTGAAGCCTGTGTGAGCATCCACCAGCCTGCATGTCTCGCGCTGGGTAAGTGACTGGTGGAGAGCCCTGTGAAGCCTGTGTCAGCATCCACCAGCCTGCATGTCTCGCTCTGGGTAAGTGACTGGTGGAAAGCCATGTGAAGCCTGTGTGTTTCAGGATCCACCAGCCTGCATGTCTCGTTCTGGGTAAGTGACTGGTGGAGAGCCCTGTGAAGCCTTTGTCAGCATCCACCAGCCTGCATGTCTCACTCTTCGTAAGTGACTGGTGGAGAGCCCTGTGCAGCCTGTGTGTGTCAGGATCCACCAGCCTGCACGTCTCGCTCTGGGTAAGTGACTGGTGGAGAGCCCTGTGCAGCCTTGTCAGGACCCACAAGCCTGCATGTATCACTCAGGGTAAGTGACTGGTGGAGAGCCCTGTGAAGCCTCTGTCAGCATCCACCAGCCTGAATGTCTCACTTTGGGTAAATGACTGGTGGAGAGCCCTGTGCAGCCTGTGTGTGTCAGGCTCCACCAGCCTGCATGTCTCACTCTGGGTAAATGACTGGTGGAGAGCCCTGTGTAGCCTGTGTCAGGATCCACCAGCCTACATGTCTCGCTCTGGGTAAGTGACTGGTGGAGTGCCCTGTGTAGCCTGTGTCAGCATCCACCAGCCTGCATGTCTCACTCGGGGTAAGTGACTGGTGGAGAGCCCTGTGCAGCCTGTGTCAGCATCCACCAGCCTGCATGTCTCACTCTGGGTAAGTGACTGGTGGAGAGCCCTGTGCAGCCTGTGTCAGGATCCACCAGCCTGCATGTCTCGCTCAAGGTAAGTGACTGGTGGAGAGCCCTGTGAAGCCTGTGTCAGGATCCACCATCCTGCATGTCTCGCTCTGGGTAAGTGACTGGTGGAGAGCCCTGTGCAGCCAGTGTCTTTCAGGATCCAAAAGCCTGCATGTCTCGCTCTGGGTAAGTGACTGGTGGAGAGCCCTGTGAAGCCTGTGTCAGCATCCACCAGCCTGCATGTCTCACTCGGGGTAAGTGACTGGTGGAGAGCCCTGTGAAGCCTGTGTCAGCATCCACCAGCCTGCATGTCTCGCTCTGGGTAAGTGACTGGTGGAGAGCCCTGTGAAGCCTGTGTCAGCATCCACCAGCCTGCATGTCTCGCTCTGGGTAAGTGACTGGTTGAGAGCCCTGTGCAGCCTGTGTCAGGATCCACCAGCCTGCATGTCTCGCTCTGGGTAAGTAACTGGTGGAGAGCCCTGTTAAGCCTGTGTCAGCATTCACCAGCCTGCATGTCTCACTCTGGGTAAGTGACTGGTGGAGAGCCCTGTGAAGCTTGTGTCAGCATCCACCAGCCTGCATGTCACGCTCTAGGTAAGTGACTGGTGGAGAGCCCTGTGCAGCCTGTGTGTGTCAGGATCCACCAGCCTGCATTTCTTGCTCTGGGTCAGTGACTGGTGGAGAGCCCTGTGCAGCCTGTGTGTGTCAGGACCCACCAGCCTGTATGTCTCACTCTGGGTAAGTGACTGGCGGAGAGCCCTGTGCAGCCTGTGTCAGGATCCACCAGCCTGCATGTCTCACTCTGGGTAAGTGACTGGTGGAGAGCTCTGTGAAGCCTGTGTCAACATCCACCAGCCTGCATGGCTCACTCTGGGTAACTGGTGGAGAGCCCTGTGCAGCCTGTGTCAGGATCCACCAGCCTGCATGTCTCACTCTGGGTAAGTGACTAGTGGAGAACCCTGTGAAGCCTGTGTCAGCATTCACCAGCCTGCATGTCTCGCTCTGAGTAAGTGACTGGTGGAGAGCCCTGTGAATCCTGTGTCAGCATCCACCAGCCTGCATGTCTCGCTCTGAGTAAGTGACTGGTGGAGAGCCCTGTGCAGCCTGTGTGTTTCAGGATCCACCAGCCTGCATGTCTCGCTCTGGGTAAGTGATTGGTGGAGAGCCCTGTGAAGACTGTGTGAGCATCCACCAGCCTGCATGTCTCGCTCTGGGTAAGTGACTGGTGGAGAGCCCTGTGAATCCTGTGTCAGCATCCACCAGCCTGCATGTCTCGCTCTGGGTAAGTGACTGGTGGAAAGCCATGTGAAGCCTGTGTGTTTCAGGATCCACCAGCCTGCATGTCTCGCTCTGGGTAAGTGACTGGTGGAGAACCCTGTGAAGCCTGTGTCAGCATCCACCAGCCTGTATGTCTCGCTCTGGGTAAGTGACTGGTGGAGAGCCCTGTGCAGCCTGTGTCAGGATCCACCAGCCTGCATGTCTCGCTCAAGGTAAGTGACTGGTGGAAAGCCCTGTGAAGCCTGTGTCAGCATCCACCAGCCTGAATGTCTCGCTCTGGGTAAGTGACCGGTGGAGAAACCTGTGAAGGCTGTGTCAGCATCCACAAGCCTGTATGTCTCACTCTGGGTGAGTGACTGGTGGAGAGCCCTGTGAAGCCTGTGTCAGGATCCACCATCCTGCATGTCTCGCTCTGGGTAAGTGACTGGTGTAGAGCCCTGTGCAGCCAGTGTCTTTCAGGATCCAACAGCCTGCATGTCTCGCTCTGGGTAAGTGACTGGTGGAGAGCCCTGTGAAGCCTGTGTCAGCATCCACCAGCCTGCATGTCTCACTCGGGGTGGGTGACTGGTGGAGAGCCCTGTGAAGCCTGTGTCAGCATCCACCAGCCTGCATGTCTCGCTCTGGGTAAGTGACTGGTGGAGAGCCCTGTGAAGCCTGTGTCAGCATCCACCAGCCTGCATGTCTCGCTCTGGGTAAGTGACTGGTTGAGAGCCCTGTGCAGCCTGTGTCAGGATCCACCAGCCTGCATGTCTCGCTCTGGGTAAGTAACTGGTGGAGAGCCCTGTTAAGCCTGTGTCAGCATTCACCAGCCTGCATGTCTCACTCTGGGTAAGTGACTGGTGGAGAGCCCTGTGAAGCTTGTGTCAGCATCCACCAGCCTGCATGTCACGCTCTAGGTAAGTGACTGGTGGAGAGCCCTGTGCAGCCTGTGTGTGTCAGGATCCACCAGCCTGCATGTCTTGCTCTGGGTAAGTGACTGGTGGAGAGCCCTGTGCAGCCTGTGTGTGTCAGGACCCACCAGCCTGCATGTCTCACTCTGAGTAAGTGACTGGTGGAGAGCCCTGTGCAGCCTGTGTCAGGATCCACCAGCCTGCATGTCTCACTCTGGGTAAGTGACTGGTGGAGAGCTCTGTGAAGCCTGTGTCAGCATCCACCAGCCTGCATGGCTCACTCTGGGTAACTGGTGGAGAGCCCTGTGCAGCCTGTGTCAGGATCCACCAGCCTGCATGTCTCACTCTGGGTAAGTGACTAGTGGAGAACCCTGTGAAGCCTGTGTCAGCATCCACCAGCCTGCATGTCTCGCTCTGAGTAAGTGACTGGTGGAGAGCCCTGTGCAGCCTGTGTGTTTCAGGATCCACCAGCCTGCATGTCTCGCTCTGGGTAAGTGACTGGTGGAGAGCCCTGTGAAGCCTGTGTGAGCATCCACCAGCCTGCATGTCTCGCTCTGGGTAAGTGACTGGTGGAGAGCCCTGTGAATCCTGTGTCAGCATCCACCAGCCTGCATGTCTCGCTCTGGGTAAGTGACTGGTGGAAAGCCATGTGAAGCCTGTGTGTTTCAGGATCCACCAGCCTGCATGTCTGGCTCTGGGTAAGTGACTGGTGGAGAACCCTGTGAAGCCTGTGTCAGCATCCACCAGCCTGCATGTCTCGCTCTGGGTAAGTGACTGGTGGAGAGCCCTGTGAAGCCTGTGGCAGCATCCACCAGCCTGCATGTCTCACTCTGGGTAAATGACTTGTGGAGAGCCATGTGCAGCCTGTGTGTGTCAGCATCCACCAGTCTGCATGTCTCACTTTGAGTAAATGACTGCTGGAGAGCCCTGTGCAGCCTGTGTGTGTCAGGATCCACCAGCCTGCATGTCTCACTCTGGGTAAGTGACTGGTGGAGAGCCCTGTGCAGCCTGTGTCAGGATCCACCAGCCTGCATGTCTCACTCTGGGTAAGTGACTGGTGGACACCCCTGTGCAGCCTGTGTCAATATCCACCAGCCTGCATGTCTCGCTCTGGGTAAGTGACTGGTGGAGAGCCATGTGAAGCCTGGGTGTTTCAGGATCCACCAGCCTGCATGTCTCGCTCTGGGTAAGTGACTGGTGGAGAGCCCTGTGAAGCCTATGTCAGCATCCACCAGCCTGCATGTCTCACTCTGGGTAAATTACTGGTGGAGAGCCCTGTGAATCCTGTGTCAGGATCCACCAGCCTGCATGTCTCACTATGGGTAAGTGACTGGTGGAGAGCCCTGTGCAGCCTGTGTCAGGATCCACCAGCCTGCATGTCAAACTCTGGGTAAGTGACTGGTGGAGAGCCCTGTGAAGCCTGTGTCAGCATCCACCAGCCTGCATGCCTCACTCTGGGTAAGTGACTGGTGGACACCCCTGTGCAGCCTGTGTCAGCATCCACCAGCCTGCATGCCTCACTCTG
Source organism: Triturus cristatus (assembly GCF_964204655.1). Taxonomy (NCBI): domain Eukaryota; kingdom Metazoa; phylum Chordata; class Amphibia; order Caudata; family Salamandridae; genus Triturus; species Triturus cristatus. The sequence continues at coordinate 480,134 of NW_028188132.1, read as the reverse complement.
GGTAAGTGACTGGTGGAGAGCCCTGTGCAGCCTGTGTGTTTCTGGATCCACCAGCCTGCATGTCACGCTCTGGGTAAGTGACTGGTGGAGAGCCCTGTGCAGCCTGTGTGTGTCAGGATCCACCAGCCTGCACGTCTCGCTCTGGGTAAGTGACTGGTGGAGAGCCCTGTGCAGCCTTGTCAGGACCCACAAGCCTGCATGTATCACTCAGGGAAAGTGACTGGTGGAGAGCCCTGTGAAGCCTTTGTCAGCATCCACCAGCCTGCATGTCTCACTCTTCGTAAGTGACTGGTGGAGAGCCCTGTGCAGCCTGTGTGTGTCAGGATCCACCAGCCTGCACGTCTCGCTCTGGGTAAGTGACTGGTGGAGAGCCCTGTGCAGCCTTGTCAGGACCCACAAGCCTGCATGTATCACTCAGGGAAAGTGACTGGTGGAGAGCCCTGTGAAGCCTGTGTCAGCATCCACCAGCCTGCATGCCTCACTCTGGGTAAGTGACTGGTGGACACCCCTGTGCAGCCTGTGTCAGCATCCACCAGCCTGCATGCCTCACTCTGGGTAAGTGACTGGTGGAGAGCCCTGTGCAGCCTGTGTGTTTCTGGATCCACCAGCCTGCATGTCACGCTCTGGGTAAGTGACTGGTGGAGAGCCCTGTGCAGCCTGTGTGTGTCAGGATCCACCAGCCTGCACGTCTCGCTCTGGGTAAGTGACTGGTGGAGAGCCCTGTGCAGCCTTGTCAGGACCCACAAGCCTGCATGTATCACTCAGGGAAAGTGACTGGTGGAGAGCCCTGTGAAGCCTTTGTCAGCATCCACCAGCCTACATGTCTCACTCTTCGTAAGTGACTGGTGGAGAGCCCTGTGCAGCCTGTGTGTGTCAGGATCCACCAGCCTGCACGTCTCGCTCTGGGTAAGTGACTGGTGGAGAGCCCTGTGCAGCCTTGTCAGGACCCACAAGCCTGCATGTATCACTCAGGGAAAGTGACTGGTGGAGAGCCCTGTGAAGCCTCTGTCAGCATCCACCAGCCTGAATGTCTCACTTTGGGTAAATGACTGGTGGAGAGCCCTGTGCAGCCTGTGTGTGTCAGGATCCACCAGCCTGCATGTCTCACTCTGGGTAAATGACTGGCGGAGAGCCCTGTGTAGCCTGTGTCAGGATCCACCAGCCTACATGTCTCGCTCTGGGTAAGTGACTGGTGGAGAGCCCTGTGTAGCCTGTGTCAGCATCCACCAGCCTGCATGTCTCACTCGGGGTAAGTGACTGGTGGAGAGCCCTGTGAAGCTTGTATCAGCATCCACCAGCCTGCATGTCACGCTCTGGGTAAGTAACTGGTGGAGAGCCCTGTGAAGCCTGTGTCAGCATTCACCAGCCTGCATGTCTCACTCTGGGTAAGTGACTGGTGGAGAACCCTGTGAAGCTTGTATCAGCATCCACCAGCCTGCATGTCTCACTCGGGGTAAGTGACTGGTGGAGAGCCCTGTGCAGCCTGTGTCAGGATCCACCAGCCTGCATGTCTCACTCTGGGTAAGTGACTAGTGGAGAACCCTGTGAAGCCTGTGTCAGCATTCACCAGCCTGCATGTCTCGCTCTGAGTAAGTGACTGGTGGAGAGCCCTGTGAATCCTGTGTCAGCATCCACCAGCCTGCATGTCTCGCTCTGAGTAAGTGACTGGTGGAGAGCCCTGTGCAGCCTGTGTGTTTCAGGATCCACCAGCCTGCATGTCTCGCTCTGGGTAAGTGACTGGTGGAGAGCCCTGTGAAGCCTGTGTGAGCTTCCACCAGCCTGCATGTCTCGCTCTGGGTAAGTGACTGGTGGAGAGCCCTGTGAATCCTGTGTCAGCATCCACCAGCCTGCATGTCTCGCTCTGGGTAAGTGACTGGTGGAAAGCCATGTGAAGCCTGTGTGTTTCAGGATCCACCAGCCTGCATGTCTCGCTCTGGGTAAGTGACTGGTGGAGAACCCTGTGAAGCCTGTGTCAGCATCCACCAGCCTGCATGTCTCGCTCTGGGTAAGTGACTGGTGGAGAGCCCTGTGAAGCCTGTGTCAGCATCCACCAGCCTGCATGTCTCACTCTGGGTAAATGACTGGTGGAGAGCCATGTGCAGCCTGTGTGTGTCAGCATCCACCAGTCTGCATGTCTCACTCTGGGTAAGTGAATGGTGGAGAGCCCTGTGCAGCCTGTGTGGGTCAGGATCCACCAGCCTGCATTTCTCACTCTGGGTAAATGACTGCTGGAGAGCCCTGTGCAGCCTGTGTGTGTCAGGATTCACCACCCTGCATGTCTCATTCTGGGTAAGTGACTGGTGGAGAGCCCTGTGCAGCCTGTGTCAGGATCCACCAGCCTGCATGTCTCACTCTGGGTAAGTGACTGGTGGAGAGCCCTGTGAAGCCTGTGTCAGCATCCACCAGCCTGCATGCCTCACTCTGGGTAAGTGACTGGTGGACACCCCTGTGCAGCCTGTGTCAGCATCCACCAGCCTGCATGTCTCGCTCTGGGTAAGTGACTGGTGGAGAGCCATGTGAAGCCTGGGTGTTTCAGGATCCACCAGCCTGCATGTCTCGCTCTGGGTAAGTGACTGGTGGAGAGCCCTGTGAAGCCTATGTCAGCATCCGCCAGCCTGCATGTCTCACTCTGGGTAAATGACTGGTGGAGAGCCCTGTGAATCCTGTGTCAGGATCCACCAGCCTGCATGTCTCACTCTGGGTAAGTGACTGGTGGAGAGCCCTGTGCAGCCTGTGTCAGGATCACCCAGCCTGCATGTCTTACTCTGGGTAAGTGACTGGTGGAGAGCCCTGTGAAGCCTGTGTCAGCATCCACCAGCCTGCATGCCTCACTCTGGGTAAGTGACTGGTGGACACCCCTGTGCAGCCTGTGTCAGCATCCACCAGCCTGCATGTCTCGCTCTGGGTAAGTGACGGGTGGAGAGCCCTGTGCAGCCTGTGTGTTTCTGGATCCACCAGCCTGCATGTCTCGCTCTGGGTAAGTGACTGGTGGAGAGCCCTGTAAAGCCTGTGTGAGCATCCACCAGCCTGCATGTCTCGCTCTGGGTAAGTGACTGGTGGAGAGCCCTGTGAAGCCTGTGTCAGCATCCACCAGCCTGCATGTCTCGCTCTGGGTAAGTGACTGGTGGAAAGCCATGTGAAGCCTGTGTGTTTCAGGATCCACCAGCCTGCATGTCTCGCTCTGGGTAAGTGACTGGTGGAGAGCCCTGTGAAGCCTTTGTCAGCATCCACCAGCCTGCATGTCTCACTCTTCGTAAGTGACTGGTGGAGAGCCCTGTGCAGCCTGTGTGTGTCAGGATCCACCAGCCTGCACGTCTCGCTCTGGGTAAGTGACTGGTGGAGAGCCCTGTGCAGCCTTGTCAGGACCCACAAGCCTGCATGTATCACTCAGGGTAAGTGACTGGTGGAGAGCCCTGTTATTATTATTATTATTATTATTTATTTTTATAAAGCGCGTAGTCACCCGGAAGTATCCCAGCGCTGAGGAACCTTAGAGACATGACTGAGGACTGAGTTACGGGCAGGGCATAAGGGCTAAGGGAAAAGATGAGTCTTTAATCGTTTCCTAAAACGGAGGTATTGGTGTTCCAAACGAAGATCTCGCGGGAGGGAGTTCCAAAGACGGGCCGCATGGACCGAGAACCGTCTTCCTCCTGACCGTGCTTTCCTAAACCTTGGGGCATTGATAAGGTTTTCTGCATTAGAACGAAGGGATCTTGTGGCTCTATAAGGGGTAATGAAGTTTCGGAGAATTGGAGGGCCTTGGTTGTTCAGGGTTTTGTGCACCAAGCACAGGGCTTTGAATTTAATTCTCTCCCTTATGGGGAGCCAATGCAGGAATTTGAGGGCAGGCTTGGCCGATGATCTGGCCGGGGTGTTGGTAATGATCCGAGCAGCGGTATTCTGGATCCTCTGCAATTTAGTCAATGTTGCTTCCGGTGCACCCAAATAGATCGCATTACTATAGTCCAGTCTTGATATAATAAGACCCTGGACTAAAAGTTTTTGCGATTTCGGAGGAAGAAGGGGCAGGACCTTCCTCAGGGATTTAAGCAGGCCGAAACAGGTCCCTACGACCTTTTTTGCTTGTGGGGCGAAGGAGAGTTCCGAGTCGATCCAGACACCCAGACTTTTCACCTCTGTCTTTGGGTCTGGGGGGGGACCTAGACATGTTGGCCACATGTCCAAAGGAAGTAAGGATCCTTTTGGGCCGAGTACAAGGACCTCGGTTTTTGCCCCGTTTAATTTTAGCGCTGATGTGTTCATCCAGTGATGGACCTGAGTGAGGCAGTTAAGAAGATCGGCTTTCTGATGCTGAGGGTGGGACAAAGACACCACTAATTGTGTGTCATCAGCATAGTTGATGACACTCACTCCGAAAGGGGTGATGACTTCCTCCAATGTGGACATATATATGTTAAATAATGTAGGGCTAAGGGAGGAGCCCTGAGGCACACCACATTGGAGGGGCATTTCGGAGGAACGGGCGTCTTTCTCCCAGATCTGATAAGATCGTTGTGACAAGAAGGATGAGAGCCAGGATATGGCTGTGCCTTCTAGACCAACTTTTGCCAGTCTTTCGATGAGGAGCTGATGGTCCACGGTGTCGAACGCTGCACTAAGGTCGAGGAGGATCACTGCCACTGATCCTCCACCATCTAGCAGCGTTCTAGCTTCCTCTACCGCTGCCAGGAGGGCGATGTCCGTGCCCTGTCCTGGTCGAAAGCCCGTCTGGGAGTTTTTTAGCTTGTTGTTAGCTTCTAGATACTCGGAGAGTTTCTTGTTGACAAGTTTTTCCGCGATCTTACTTACTCCTGGGAGTAAGGAAATGGGCCGATAATTCGCCAAGTTATCAGGGTCCAGGGTGGGTTTCTTTAATAAGGCCTTTACCACTGCCTTCTTCCAACTCTGGGGCACAACTCCCTGTTGAAGTGATGTATTGATCAACTGAGTGAGAGCGGGGATGATGGAGGGGGCTACCTCTTTAAGAATCCGAAGAGGTGTAGGATCTCTGGGGGAACCACTTTTCATAGAGTTAAGCGTTATTCGCACTTCATCTGAGGTGAACTGGCCCCATGTGGATAGGCCGGTGGGAGAAGTCAAATGTGGAGAAACGGTTTCTTCCCTTGGGTGCAAGGGAGGAATTGAATCCAGGATTAATCGGATTTTGTCCTGAAAAAAGTTAGCCAATTGTTGGCATTTCTCTTGATCGGCTGTAGGGTCAGAGGGGGGTCCATGGTCTTGTACTGATGGCTTTGAAAGTTCTTTCAGGATAGCGAATGATTCCTTTCCGGAGCCACATGCTCTCTCTATTCTCTCCTGGAAGAACACGCTTTTGGTAATCCGGATCGCGGTTTTAAAATTGAGGAGAGAAATAGAGTAGAGTTTTTTGTTCGCTCCTGTTTTCTCACGTCTCCATGAGCGTTCGGTCTTTTTACATTCTTGCCGTAAGGTTTTAAGCTCTGGAGTATACCACGGAGCAGGGGATATCTTTTTAGGTTGCTTAAGAGTGGTAATTTTTGGAAGCAGAGTGTCCAGAGACGACGTAATCCAGTCACTGAATTGTTTATCGGCCAGATTTGGGTCCGAGGAAAGATTAGGGGTGGACTCGGTCAGAGAACGGGTCCAAATATCCAATGACAATTTATGCCATTGGCGATCAGTAACCTGGGTTTTAGGAATAGAGTGATTAGACCTGGGAGTTTCCCAGAAAAAGGGGACCAGGAAATGGTCAGTCCATGGGAGGGCCACCGGAGGATCGGTGGTCATCGTTGGAATATTGGAAAAGATGGGATCCAATAGATGGCCCTTCTCGTGGGTGGGCTCGTTGTTCATCAGACCTACCTCTAAGGCTGTAAGGTCGTGTCTAATGTCCACGGCCACACGATCCGTTGGGTCAAGGAAGTGGAAATTAAGATCACCTAATAACAGAAAGTTAGAGGTGGAGCCTCTAAAGGCTGTGAAGCCTCTGTCAGCATCCACCAGCCTGAATGTCTCACTTTGGGTAAATGACTGGTGGAGAGCCCTGTGCAGCCTGTGTGTGTCAGGATCCACCAGCCTGCATGTCTCACTCTGGGTAAATGACTGGTGGAGAGCCCTGTGTAGCCTGTGTCAGGATCCACCAGCCTACATGTCTCGCTCTGGGTAAGTGACTGGTGGAGAGCCCTGTGTAGCCTGTGTCAGCATCCACCAGCCTGCATGTCTCACTCGGGGTAAGTGACTGGTGGAGAGCCCTGTGCAGCCTGTGTCAGCATCCACCAGCCTGCATGTATCACTCTGGGTAGGTGACTGGTGGAGAGCCCTGTGCAGCCTGTGTCAGGATCCACCAGCCTGCATGTCTCGCTCAAGGTAAGTGACTGGTGGAAAGCCCTGTGAAGCCTGTGTCAGCATCCACCAGCCTGAATGTCTCGCTCTGGGTAAGTGGCCGGTGGAGAACCCTGTGAAGGCTGTGTCAGCATCCACCAGCCTGCATGTCTCACTCTGGGTGAGTGACTGGTGGAGAGCCCTGTGAAGCCTGTGTCAGGATCCACCATCCTGCATGTCTCGCTCTGGGTAAGTGACTGGTGGAGAGCCCTGTGCAGCCAGTGTCTTTCAGGATCCAAAAGCCTGCATGTCTCGCTCTGGGTAAGTGACTGGTGGAGAGCCCTGTGAAGCCTGTGTCAGCATCCACCAGCCTGCATGTCTCACTCGGGGTAAGTGACTGGTGGAGAGCCCTGTGAAGCCTGTGTCAGCATCCACCAGCCTGCATGTCTCGCTCTGGGTAAGTGACTGGTGGAGAGCCCTGTGAAGCCTGTGTCAGGATCCACCAGCCTGCATGTCTCGCTCTGGGTAAGTAACTGGTGGAGAGCCCTGTTAAGCCTGTGTCAGCATTCACCAGCCTGCATGTCTCACTCTGGGTAAGTGACTGGTGGAGAGCCCTGTGAAGCTTGTGTCAGCATCCACCAGCCTGCATGTCACGCTCTAGGTAAGTGACTGGTGGAGAGCCCTGTGCAGCCTGTGTGTGTCAGGATCCACCAGCCTGCATTTCTTGCTCTGGGTAAGTGACTGGTGGAGAGCCCTGTGCAGCCTGTGTGTGTCAGGACCCACCAGCCTGCATGTCTCACTCTGGGTAAGTGACTGGTGGAGAGCCCTGTGCAGCCTGTGTCAGGATCCACCAGCCTGCATGTCTCACTCTGGGTAAGTGACTGGTGGAGAGCTCTGTGAAGCCTGTGTCAACATCCACCAGCCTGCATGGCTCACTCTGGGTAACTGGTGGAGAGCCCTGTGCAGCCTGTGTCAGGATCCACCAGCCTGCATGTCTCACTCTGGGTAAGTGACTAGTGGAGAACCCTGTGAAGCCTGTGTCAGCATTCACCAGCCTGCATGTCTCGCTCTGAGTAAGTGACTGGTGGAGAGCCCTGTGAATCCTGTGTCAGCATCCACCAGCCTGCATGTCTCGCTCTGAGTAAGTGACTGGTGGAGAGCCCTGTGCAGCCTGTGTGTTTCAGGATCCACCAGCCTGCATGTCTCGCTCTGGGTAAGTGACTGGTGGAGAGCCCTGTGAAGCCTGTGTGAGCATCCACCAGCCTGCATGTCTCGTTCTGGGTAAGTGACTGGTGGAGAGCCCTGTGAATCCTGTGTCAGCATCCACCAGCCTGCATGTCTCGCTCTGGGTAAGTGACTGGTGGAAAGCCATGTGAAGCCTGTGTGTTTCAGGATCCACCAGCCTGCATGTCTCGCTCTGGGTAAGTGACTGGTGGAGAACCCTGTGAAGCCTGTGTCAGCATCCACCAGCCTGCATGTCTCGCTCTGGGTAAGTGACTGGTGGAGAGCCCTGTGCAGCCTGTGTCAGGATCCACCAGCCTGCATGTCTCGCTCAAGGTAAGTGACTGGTGGAAAGCCCTGTGAAGCCTGTGTCAGCATCCACCAGCCTGTATGTCTCACTCTGGGTGAGTGACTGGTGGAGAGCCCTGTGAAGCCTGTGTCAGGATCCACCATCCTGCATGTCTCGCTCTGGGTAAGTGACTGGTGGAGAGCCCTGTGCAGCCAGTGTCTTTCAGGATCCAACAGCCTGCATGTCTCGCTCTGGGTAAGTGACTGGTGGAGAGCCCTGTGAAGCCTGTGTCAGCATCCACCAGCCTGCATGTCTCACTCGGGGTAAGTGACTGGTGGAGAGCCCTGTGAAGCCTGTGTCAGCATCCACCAGCCTGCATGTCTCGCTCTGGGTAAGTGACTGGTGGAGAGCCCTGTGAAGCCTGTGTCAGCATCCACCAGCCTGCATGTCTCGCTCTGGGTAAGTGACTGGTTGAGAGCCCTGTGCAGCCTGTGTCAGGATCCACCAGCCTGCATGTCTCGCTCTGGGTAAGTAACTGGTGGAGAGCCCTGTTAAGCCTGTGTCAGCATTCACCAGCCTGCATGTCTCACTCTGGGTAAGTGACTGGTGGAGAGCCCTGTGAAGCTTGTGTCAGCATCCACCAGCCTGCATGTCACGCTCTAGGTAAGTGACTGGTGGAGAGCCCTGTGCAGCCTGTGTGTGTCAGGATCCACCAGCCTGCATGTCTTGCTATGGGTAAGTGACTGGTGGAGAGCCCTGTGCAGCCTGTGTGTGTCAGGACCCACCAGCCTGCATGTCTCACTCTGAGTAAGTGACTGGTGGAGAGCCCTGTGCAGCCTGTGTCAGGATCCACCAGCCTGCATGTCTCACTCTGGGTAAGTGACTGGTGGAGAGCTCTGTGAAGCCTGTGTCAGCATCCACCAGCCTGCATGGCTCACTCTGGGTAACTGGTGGAGAGCCCTGTGCAGCCTGTGTCAGGATCCACCAGCCTGCATGTCTCACTCTGGGTAAGTGACTAGTGGAGAACCCTGTGAAGCCTGTGTCAGCATTCACCAGCCTGCATGTCTCGCTCTGAGTAAGTGACTGGTGGAGAGCCCTGTGAATCCTGTGTCAGCATCCACCAGCCTGCATATCTCGCTCTGAGTAAGTGACTGGTGGAGAGCCCTGTGCAGCCTGTGTGTTTCAGGATCCACCAGCCTGCATGTCTCGCTCTGGGTAAGTGACTGGTGGAGAGCCCTGTGAAGCCTGTGTGAGCATCCACCAGCCTGCATGTCTCGCTCTGGGTAAGTGACTGGTGGAGAGCCCTGTGAATCCTGTGTCAGCATCCACCAGCCTGCATGTCTCGCTCTGGGTAAGTGACTGGTGGAAAGCCATGTGAAGCCTGTGTGTTTCAGGATCCACCAGCCTGCATGTCTCACTCTGGGTAAGTGACTGGTGGAGAACCCTGTGAAGCCTGTGTCAGCATCCACCAGCCTGCATGTCTCGCTCTGGGTAAGTGACTGGTGGAGAGCCCTGTGAAGCCTGTGTCAGCATCCACCAGCCTGCATGTCTCACTCTGGGTAAATGACTTGTGGAGAGCCATGTGCAGCCTGTGTGTGTCAGCATCCACCAGCCTGCATGTCTCGCTCTGGGTAAGTGACTGGTGGAAAGCCATGTGAAGCCTGTGTGTTTCAGGATCCACCAGCCTGCATGTCTCGCTCTGGGTAAGTGACTGGTGGAGAACCCTGTGAAGCCTGTGTCAGCATCCACCAGCCTGCATGTCTCGCTCTGGGTAAGTGACTGGTGGAGAGCCCTGTGCAGCCTGTGTCAGGATCCACCATCCTGCATGTCTCGCTCTGGGTAAGTGACTGGTGGAGAGCCCTGTGCAGCCAGTGTCTTTCAGGATCCAACAGCCTGCATGTCTCGCTCTGGGTAAGTGACTGGTGGAGAGCCCTGTGAAGCCTGTGTCAGCATCCACCAGCCTGCATGTCTCACTCGGGGTAAGTGACTGGTGGAGAGCCCTGTGAAGCCTGTGTCAGCATCCACCAGCCTGCATGTCTCGCTCTGGGTAAGTGACTGGTGGAGAGCCCTGTGAAGCCTGTGTCAGCATCCACCAGCCTGCATGTCTCGCTCTGGGTAAGTGACTGGTTGAGAGCCCTGTGCAGCCTGTGTCAGGATCCACCAGCCTGCATGTCTCGCTCTGGGTAAGTAACTGGTGGAGAGCCCTGTTAAGCCTGTGTCAGCATTCACCAGCCTGCATGTCTCACTCTGGGTAAGTGACTGGTGGAGAGCCCTGTGAAGCTTGTGTCAGCATCCACCAGCCTGCATGTCACGCTCTAGGTAAGTGACTGGTGGAGAGCCCTGTGCAGCCTGTGTGTGTCAGGATCCACCAGCCTGCATGTCTTGCTCTGGGTAAGTGACTGGTGGAGAGCCCTGTGCAGCCTGTGTGTGTCAGGACCCACCAGCCTGCATGTCTCACTCTGAGTAAGTGACTGGTGGAGAGCCCTGTGCAGCCTGTGTCAGGATCCACCAGCCTGCATGTCTCACTCTGGGTAAGTGACTGGTGGAGAGCTCTGTGAAGCCTGTGTCAGCATCCACCAGCCTGCATGGCTCACTCTGGGTAACTGGTGGAGAGCCCTGTGCAGCCTGTGTCAGGATCCACCAGCCTGCATGTCTCACTCTGGGTAAGTGACTAGTGGAGAACCCTGTGAAGCCTGTGTCAGCATTCACCAGCCTGCATGTCTCGCTCTGAGTAAGTGACTGGTGGAGAGCCCTGTGAATCCTGTGTCAGCATCCACCAGCCTGCATATCTCGCTCTGAGTAAGTGACTGGTGGAGAGCCCTGTGCAGCCTGTGTGTTTCAGGATCCACCAGCCTGCATGTCTCGCTCTGGGTAAGTGACTGGTGGAGAGCCCTGTGAAGCCTGTGTGAGCATCCACCAGCCTGCATGTCTCGCTCTGGGTAAGTGACTGGTGGAGAGCCCTGTGAATCCTGTGTCAGCATCCACCAGCCTGCATGTCTCGCTCTGGGTAAGTGACTGGTGGAAAGCCATGTGAAGCCTGTGTGTTTCAGGATCCACCAGCCTGCATGTCTCACTCTGGGTAAGTGACTGGTGGAGAACCCTGTGAAGCCTGTGTCAGCATCCACCAGCCTGCATGTCTCGCTCTGGGTAAGTGACTGGTGGAGAGCCCTGTGAAGCCTGTGTCAGCATCCACCAGCCTGCATGTCTCACTCTGGGTAAATGACTTGTGGAGAGCCATGTGCAGCCTGTGTGTGTCAGCATCCACCAGCCTGCATGTCTCGCTCTGGGTAAGTGACTGGTGGAGAGCCCTGTGAAGCCTGTGTGAGCATCCACCAGCCTGCATGTCTCGCTCTGGGTAAGTGACTGGTGGAGAGCCCTGTGAATCCTGTGTCAGCATCCACCAGCCTGCATGTCTCGCTCTGGGTAAGTGACTGGTGGAAAGCCATGTGAAGCCTGTGTGTTTCAGGATCCACCAGCCTGCATGTCTCGCTCTGGGTAAGTGACTGGTGGAGAACCCTGTGAAGCCTGTGTCAGCATCCACCAGCCTGCATGTCTCGCTCTGGGTAAGTGTCTGGTGGAGAGCCCTGTGAAGCCTGTGTCAGCATCCACCAGCCTGCATGTCTCACTCTGGGTAAATGACTGGTGGAGAGCCATGTGCAGCCTGTGTGTGTCAGCATCCACCAGTCTGCATGTCTCACTCTGGGTAAGTGAATGGTGGAGAGCCCTGTGCAGCCTGTGTGGGTCAGGATCCACCAGCCTGCATTTCTCACTCTGGGTAAATGACTGCTGGAGAGCCCTGTGCAGCCAGTGTGTGTCAGGATCCACCAGCCTGCATGTCTCACTCTGGGTAAGTGACTGGTGGAGAGCCCTGTGCAGCCTGTGTCAGGATCCACCAGCCTGCATGGCTCACTCTGGGTAACTGGTGGAGAGCCCTGTGCAGCCTGTGTCAGGATCCACCAGCCTGCATGTCTCACTCTGGGTAAGTGACTAGTGGAGAACCCTGTGAAGCCTGTGTCAGCATTCACCAGCCTGCATGTCTCGCTCTGAGTAAGTGACTGGTGGAGAGCCCTGTGAATCCTGTGTCAGCATCCACCAGCCTGCATATCTCGCTCTGAGTAAGTGACTGGTGGAGAGCCCTGTGCAGCCTGTGTGTTTCAGGATCCACCAGCCTGCATGTCTCGCTCTGGGTAAGTGACTGGTGGAGAGCCCTGTGAAGCCTGTGTGAGCATCCACCAGCCTGCATGTCTCGCTCTGGGTAAGTGACTGGTGGAGAGCCCTGTGAATCCTGTGTCAGCATCCACCAGCCTGCATGTCTCGCTCTGGGTAAGTGACTGGTGGAAAGCCATGTGAAGCCTGTGTGTTTCAGGATCCACCAGCCTGCATGTCTCACTCTGGGTAAGTGACTGGTGGAGAACCCTGTGAAGCCTGTGTCAGCATCCACCAGCCTGCATGTCTCGCTCTGGGTAAGTGACTGGTGGAGAGCCCTGTGAAGCCTGTGTCAGCATCCACCAGCCTGCATGTCTCACTCTGGGTAAATGACTTGTGGAGAGCCATGTGCAGCCTGTGTGTGTCAGCATCCACCAGCCTGCATGTCTCGCTCTGGGTAAGTGACTGGTGGAGAGCCCTGTGAAGCCTGTGTGAGCATCCACCAGCCTGCATGTCTCGCTCTGGGTAAGTGACTGGTGGAGAGCCCTGTGAATCCTGTGTCAGCATCCACCAGCCTGCATGTCTCGCTCTGGGTAAGTGACTGGTGGAAAGCCATGTGAAGCCTGTGTGTTTCAGGATCCACCAGCCTGCATGTCTCGCTCTGGGTAAGTGACTGGTGGAGAACCCTGTGAAGCCTGTGTCAGCATCCACCAGCCTGCATGTCTCGCTCTGGGTAAGTGTCTGGTGGAGAGCCCTGTGAAGCCTGTGTCAGCATCCACCAGCCTGCATGTCTCACTCTGGGTAAATGACTGGTGGAGAGCCATGTGCAGCCTGTGTGTGTCAGCATCCACCAGTCTGCATGTCTCACTCTGGGTAAGTGAATGGTGGAGAGCCCTGTGCAGCCTGTGTGGGTCAGGATCCACCAGCCTGCATTTCTCACTCTGGGTAAATGACTGCTGGAGAGCCCTGTGCAGCCAGTGTGTGTCAGGATCCACCAGCCTGCATGTCTCACTCTGGGTAAGTGACTGGTGGAGAGCCCTGTGCAGCCTGTGTCAGGATCCACCAGCCTGCATGGCTCACTCTGGGTAACTGGTGGAGAGCCCTGTGCAGCCTGTGTCAGGATCCACCAGCCTGCATGTCTCACTCTGGGTAAGTGACTAGTGGAGAACCCTGTGAAGCCTGTGTCAGCATTCACCAGCCTGCATGTCTCGCTCTGAGTAAGTGACTGGTGGAGAGCCCTGTGAATCCTGTGTCAGCATCCACCAGCCTGCATATCTCGCTCTGGGTAAGTGACTGGTGGAAAGCCATGTGAAGCCTGTGTGTTTCAGGATCCACCAGCCTGCATGTCTCGCTCTGGGTAAGTGACTGGTGGAGAACCCTGTGAAGCCTGTGTCAGCATCCACCAGCCTGCATGTCTCGCTCTGGGTAAGTGTCTGGTGGAGAGCCCTGTGAAGCCTGTGTCAGCATCCACCAGCCTGCATGTCTCACTCTGGGTAAATGACTGGTGGAGAGCCATGTGCAGCCTGTGTGTGTCAGCATCCACCAGTCTGCATGTCTCACTCTGGGTAAGTGAATGGTGGAGAGCCCTGTGCAGCCTGTGTGGGTCAGGATCCACCAGCCTGCATTTCTCACTCTGGGTAAATGACTGCTGGAGAGCCCTGTGCAGCCAGTGTGTGTCAGGATCCACCAGCCTGCATGTCTCACTCTGGGTAAGTGACTGGTGGAGAGCCCTGTGCAGCCTGTGTCAGGATCCACCAGCCTGCATGTCTCACTCTGGGTAAGTGACTGGTGGAGAGCCCTGTGAAGCCTGTGTCAGCATCCACCAGCCTGCATGCCTCACTCTGGGTAAGTGACTGGTGGACACCCCTGTGCAGCCTGTGTCAGCATCCACCAGCCTGCATGTCTCGCTCTGGGTAAGTGACTGGTGGAGAGCCATGTGAAGCCTGGGTGTTTCAGGATCCACCAGCCTGCATGTCTCGCTCTGGGTAAGTGACTGGTGGAGAGCCCTGTGAAGCCTATGTCAGCATCCGCCAGCCTGCATGTCTCACTCTGGGTAAATGACTGGTGGAGAGCCCTGTGAATCCTGTGTCAGGATCCACCAGCCTGCATGTCTCACTCTGGGTAAGTGACTGGTGGAGAGCCCTGTGCAGCCTGTGTCAGGATCCACCAGCCTGCATGTCTTACTCTGGGTAAGTGACTGGTGGAGAGCCCTGTGAAGCCTGTGTCAGCATCCACCAGCCTGCATGCCTCACTCTGGGTAAGTGACTGGTGGACACCCCTGTGCAGCCTGTGTCAGCATCCACCAGCCTGCATGTCTCGCTCTGGGTAAGTGACGGGTGGAGAGCCCTGTGCAGCCTGTGTCAGGATCCACCAGCCTACATGTCTCGCTCTGGGTAAGTGACTGGTGGAGAGCCCTGTGTAGCCTGTGTCAGCATCCACCAGCCTGCATGTATCACTCAGGGTAAATGACTGGTGGAGAGCCCTGTGCAGCCTGTGTGTGTCAGGATCCACCAGCCTTTATGTCTCACTCTGGGTAAATGACTGGTGGAGAGCCCTGTGTAGCCTGTGTCAGGATCCACCAGCCTACATGTCTCGCTCTGGGTAAGTGACTGGTGGAGAGCCCTGTGTGGCCTGTGTCAGCATCCACCAGCCTGCATGTATCACTCAGGGTAAATGACTGGTGGAGAGCCCTGTGCAGCCTGTGTGTGTCAGGATCCACCAGCCTGCATGTCTCACTCTGGGTAAATGACTGGTGGAGAGCCCTGTGTGGCCTGTGTCAGGATCCACCAGCCTACATGTCTCGCTCTGGGTAAGTGACTGGTGGAGAGCCCTGTGTAGCCTGTGTCAGCATCCACCAGCCTGAATGTCTCGCTCTGGGTAAGTGACTGGTGGAGAGCCCTGTGAAGGCTGTGTCAGCATCCACCAGCCTGCATGTCTCACTCTGCGTGAGTGACTGGTGGAGAACCCTGTGAAGCCTGTGTCAGGATCCACCAGCCTGCATGTCTCGCTCTCGGTAAGTGACTGGTGGAGAGCCCTGAGCAGCCAGTGTCTTTCAGGATCCAACAGCCTGCATGTCTCGCTCTGGGTAAGTGACTGGTGGAGAGCCCTGTGAAGCCTGTGTCAGCATCCACCAGCCTGCATGCCTCACTCTGGGTAAGTGACTGGTGGACACCCCTGTGCAGCCTGTGTCAGCATCCACCAGCCTGCATGTCTCGCTCTGGGTAAGTGACGGGTGGAGAGCCCTGTGCAGCCTGTGTGTTTCTGGATCCACCAGCCTGCATGTCTCGCTCTGGGTAAGTGACTGGTGGAGAGCCCTGTGAAGCCTGTGTGAGCATCCACCAGCCTGCATGTCTCGCTCTGGGTAAGTGACTGGTGGAGAGCCCTGTGAAGCCTGTGTCAGCATCCACCAGCCTGCATGTCTCGCTCTGGGTAAGTGACTGGTGGAAAGCCATGTGAAGCCTGTGTGTTTCAGGATCCACCAGCCTGCATGTCTCGCTCTGGGTAAGTGACTGGTGGAGAGCCCTGTGAAGCCTTTGTCAGCATCCACCAGCCTGCATGTCTCACTCTTTGTAAGTGACTGGTGGAGAGCCCTGTGCAGCCTGTGTGTGTCAGGATCCACCAGCCTGCACGTCTCGCTCTGGGTAAGTGACTGGTGGAGAGCCCTGTGCAGCCTTGTCAGGACCCACAAGCCTGCATGTATCACTCAGGGTAAGTGACTGGTGGAGAGCCCTGTGAAGCCTCTGTCAGCATCCACCAGCCTGAATGTCTCACTTTGGGTAAATGACTGGTGGAGAGCCCTGTGCAGCCTGTGTGTGTCAGGATCCACCAGCCTGCATGTCTCACTCTGGGTAAATGACTGGTGGAGAGCCCTGTGTAGCCTGTGTCAGGATCTACCAGCCTACATGTCTCGCTCTGGGTAAGTGACTGGTGGAGAGCCCTGTGTAGCCTGTGTCAGCATCCACCAGCCTGCATGTCTCACTCGGGGTAAGTGACTGGTGGAGAGCCCTGTGCAGCCTGTGTAAGCATCCACCAGCCTGCATGTATCACTCTGGGTAGGTCACTGGTGGAGAGCCCTGTGCAGCCTGTGTCAGGATCCACCAGCCTGCATGTCTCGCTCAAGGTAAGTGACTGGTGGAAAGCCCTGTGAAGCCTGTGTCAGCATCCACCAGCCTGAATGTCTCGCTCTGGGTAAGTGGCCGGTGGAGAACCCTGTGAAGGCTGTGTCAGCATCCACCAGCCTGCATGTCTCACTCTGGGTGAGTGACTGGTGGAGAGCCCTGTGAAGCCTGTGTCAGGATCCACCATCCTGCATGTCTCGCTGTGGGTAAGTGACTGGTGGAGAGCCCTGTGCAGCCAGTGTCTTTCAGGATCCGAAAGCCTGCATGTCTCGCTCTGGGTAAGTGACTGGTGGAGAGCCCTGTGAAGCCTGTGTCAGCATCCACCAGCCTGCATGTCTCGCTCTGGGTAAGTGACTGGTTGAGAGCCCTGTGCAGCCTGTGTCAGGATCCACCAGCCTGCATGTCTCGCTCTGGGTAAGTAACTGGTGGAGAGCCCTGTTAAGCCTGTGTCAGCATTCACCAGCCTGCATGTCTCACTCTGGGTAAGTGACTGGTGGAGAGCCCTGTGAAGCTTGTGTCAGCATCCACCAGCCTGCATGTCACGCTCTAGGTAAGTGACTGGTGGAGAGCCCTGTGCAGCCTGTGTGTGTCAGGATCCACCAGCCTGCATTTCTTGCTCTGGGTAAGTGACTGGTGGAGAGCCCTGTGCAGCCTGTGTGTGTCAGGACCCACCAGCCTGCATGTCTCACTCTGGGTAAGTGACTGGTGGAGAGCCCTGTGCAGCCTGTGTCAGGATCCACCAGCCTGCATGTCTCACTCTGGGTAAGTGACTGGTGGAGAGCTCTGTGAAGCCTGTGTCAACATCCACCAGCCTGCATGGCTCACTCTGGGTAACTGGTGGAGAGCCCTGTGCAGCCTGTGTCAGGATCCACCAGCCTGCATGTCTCACTCTGGGTAAGTGACTAGTGGAGAACCCTGTGAAGCCTGTGTCAGCATTCACCAGCCTGCATGTCTCGCTCTGAGTAAGTGACTGGTGGAGAGCCCTGTGAATCCTGTGTCAGCATCCACCAGCCTGCATGTCTCGCTCTGAGTAAGTGACTGGTGGAGAGCCCTGTGCAGCCTGTGTGTTTCAGGATCCACCAGCCTGCATGTCTCGCTCTGGGTAAGTGACTGGTGGAGAGCCCTGTGAATCCTGTGTCAGCATCCACCAGCCTGCATGTCTCGCTCTGGGTAAGTGACTGGTGGAAAGCCATGTGAAGCCTGTGTGTTTCAGGATCCACCAGCCTGCATGTCTCGCTCTGGGTAAGTGACTGGTGGAGAACCCTGTGAAGCCTGTGTCAGCATCCACCAGCCTGCATGTCTCGCTCTGGGTAAGTGACTGGTGGAGAGCCCTGTGCAGCCTGTGTCAGGATCCACCAGCCTGCATGTCTCGCTCAAGGTAAGTGACTGGTGGAAAGCCCTGTGAAGCCTGTGTCAGCATCCACCAGCCTGAATGTCTCGCTCTGGGTAAGTGACCGGTGGAGAACCCTGTGAAGGCTGTGTCAGCATCCACAAGCCTGTATGTCTCACTCTGGGTGAGTGACTGGTGGAGAGCCCTGTGAAACCTGTGTCAGGATCCACCATCCTGCATGTCTCGCTCTGGGTAAGTGACTGGTGGAGAGCCCTGTGCAGCCAGTGTCTTTCAGGATCCAACAGCCTGCATGTCTCGCTCTGGGTAAGTGACTGGTGGAGAGCCCTGTGAAGCCTGTGTCAGCATCCACCAGCCTGCATGTCTCACTCGGGGTAAGTGACTGGTGGAGAGCCCTGTGAAGCCTGTGTCAGCATCCACCAGCCTGCATGTCTCGCTCTGGGTAAGTGACTGGTGGAGAGCCCTGTGAAGCCTGTGTCAGCATCCACCAGCCTGCATGTCTCACTCTGGGTAAATGACTGGTGGAGAGCCATGTGCAGCCTGTGTGTGTCAGCATCCACCAGTCTGCATGTCTCACTCTGGGTAAGTGAATGGTGGAGAGCCCTGTGCAGCCTGTGTGGGTCAGGATCCACCAGCCTGCATTTCTCACTCTGGGTAAATGACTGCTGGAGAGCCCTGTGCAGCCAGTGTGTGTCAGGATCCACCAGCCTGCATGTCTCACTCTGGGTAAGTGACTGGTGGAGAGCCCTGTGCAGCCTGTGTCAGGATCCACCAGCCTGCATGTCTCACTCTGGGTAAGTGACTGGTGGAGAGCCCTGTGAAGCCTGTGTCAGCATCCACCAGCCTGCATGCCTCACTCTGGGTAAGTGACTGGTGGACACCCCTGTGCAGCCTGTGTCAGCATCCACCAGCCTGCATGTCTCGCTCTGGGTAAGTGACTGGTGGACACCCCTGTGCAGCCTGTGTCAGCATCCACCAGCCTGCATGTCTCGCTCTGGGTAAGTGACTGGTGGAGAGCCATGTGCAGCCTGTGTGTGTCAGCATCCACCAGTCTGCATGTCTCACTCTGGGTAAGTGAATGGTGGAGAGCCCTGTGCAGCCTGTGTGGGTCAGGATCCACCAGCCTGCATTTCTCACTCTGGGTAAATGACTGCTGGAGAGCCCTGTGCAGCCTGTGTGTGTCAGGATCCACCAGCCTGCATGTCTCACTCTGGGTAAGTGACTGGTGGAGAGCCCTGTGCAGCCTGTGTCAGGATCCACCAGCCTGCATGTCTCACTCTGGGTAAGTGACTGGTGGAGAGCCCTGTGAAGCCTGTGTCAGCATCCACCAGCCTGCATGCCTCACTCTGGGTAAGTGACTGGTGGACACCCCTGTGCAGCCTGTGTCAGCATCCACCAGCCTGCATGTCTCGCTCTGGGTAAGTGACTGGTGGAGAGCCATGTGAAGCCTGGGTGTTTCAGGATCCACCAGCCTGCATGTCTCGCTCTGGGTAAGTGACTGGTGGAGAGCCCTGTGAAGCCTATGTCAGCATCCGCCAGCCTGCATGTCTCACTCTGGGTAAATGACTGGTGGAGAGCCCTGTGAATCCTGTGTCAGGATCCACCAGCCTGCATGTCTCACTCTGGGTAAGTGACTGGTGGAGAGCCCTGTGCAGCCTGTGTCAGGATCCACCAGCCTGCATGTCTTACTCTGGGTAAGTGACTGGTGGAGAGCCCTGTGAAGCCTGTGTCAGCATCCACCAGCCTGCATGCCTCACTCTGGGTAAGTGACTGGTGGACACCCCTGTGCAGCCTGTGTCAGCATCCACCAGCCTGCATGTCTCGCTCTGGGTAAGTGACGGGTGGAGAGCCCTGTGCAGCCTGTGTCAGGATCCACCAGCCTACATGTCTCGCTCTGGGTAAGTGACTGGTGGAGAGCCCTGTGTAGCCTGTGTCAGCATCCACCAGCCTGCATGTATCACTCAGGGTAAATGACTGGTGGAGAGCCCTGTGCAGCCTGTGTGTGTCAGGATCCACCAGCCTTTATGTCTCACTCTGGGTAAATGACTGGTGGAGAGCCCTGTGTAGCCTGTGTCAGGATCCACCAGCCTACATGTCTCGCTCTGGGTAAGTGACTGGTGGAGAGCCCTGTGTGGCCTGTGTCAGCATCCACCAGCCTGCATGTATCACTCAGGGTAAATGACTGGTGGAGAGCCCTGTGCAGCCTGTGTGTGTCAGGATCCACCAGCCTGCATGTCTCACTCTGGGTAAATGACTGGTGGAGAGCCCTGTGTGGCCTGTGTCAGGATCCACCAGCCTACATGTCTCGCTCTGGGTAAGTGACTGGTGGAGAGCCCTGTGTAGCCTGTGTCAGCATCCACCAGCCTGAATGTCTCGCTCTGGGTAAGTGACTGGTGGAGAGCCCTGTGAAGGCTGTGTCAGCATCCACCAGCCTGCATGTCTCACTCTGCGTGAGTGACTGGTGGAGAACCCTGTGAAGCCTGTGTCAGGATCCACCAGCCTGCATGTCTCGCTCTCGGTAAGTGACTGGTGGAGAGCCCTGAGCAGCCAGTGTCTTTCAGGATCCAACAGCCTGCATGTCTCGCTCTGGGTAAGTGACTGGTGGAGAGCCCTGTGAAGCCTGTGTCAGCATCCACCAGCCTGCATGCCTCACTCTGGGTAAGTGACTGGTGGACACCCCTGTGCAGCCTGTGTCAGCATCCACCAGCCTGCATGTCTCGCTCTGGGTAAGTGACGGGTGGAGAGCCCTGTGCAGCCTGTGTGTTTCTGGATCCACCAGCCTGCATGTCTCGCTCTGGGTAAGTGACTGGTGGAGAGCCCTGTGAAGCCTGTGTGAGCATCCACCAGCCTGCATGTCTCGCTCTGGGTAAGTGACTGGTGGAGAGCCCTGTGAAGCCTGTGTCAGCATCCACCAGCCTGCATGTCTCGCTCTGGGTAAGTGACTGGTGGAAAGCCATGTGAAGCCTGTGTGTTTCAGGATCCACCAGCCTGCATGTCTCGCTCTGGGTAAGTGACTGGTGGAGAGCCCTGTGAAGCCTTTGTCAGCATCCACCAGCCTGCATGTCTCACTCTTTGTAAGTGACTGGTGGAGAGCCCTGTGCAGCCTGTGTGTGTCAGGATCCACCAGCCTGCACTTCTCGCTCTGGGTAAGTGACTGGTGGAGAGCCCTGTGCAGCCTTGTCAGGACCCACAAGCCTGCATGTATCACTCAGGGTAAGTGACTGGTGGAGAGCCCTGTGAAGCCTCTGTCAGCATCCACCAGCCTGAATGTCTCACTTTGGGTAAATGACTGGTGGAGAGCCCTGTGCAGCCTGTGTGTGTCAGGATCCACCAGCCTGCATGTCTCACTCTGGGTAAATGACTGGTGGAGAGCCCTGTGTAGCCTGTGTCAGGATCTACCAGCCTACATGTCTCGCTCTGGGTAAGTGACTGGTGGAGAGCCCTGTGTAGCCTGTGTCAGCATCCACCAGCCTGCATGTCTCACTCGGGGTAAGTGACTGGTGGAGAGCCCTGTGCAGCCTGTGTAAGCATCCACCAGCCTGCATGTATCACTCTGGGTAGGTGACTGGTGGAGAGCCCTGTGCAGCCTGTGTCAGGATCCACCAGCCTGCATGTCTCGCTCAAGGTAAGTGACTGGTGGAAAGCCCTGTGAAGCCTGTGTCAGCATCCACCAGCCTGAATGTCTCGCTCTGGGTAAGTGGCCGGTGGATAACCCTGTGAAGGCTGTGTCAGCATCCACCAGCCTGCATGTCTCACTCTGGGTGAGTGACTGGTGGAGAGCCCTGTGAAGCCTGTGTCAGGATCCACCATCCTGCATGTCTCGCTGTGGGTAAGTGACTGGTGGAGAGCCCTGTGCAGCCAGTGTCTTTCAGGATCCGAAAGCCTGCATGTCTCGCTCTGGGTAAGTGACTGGTGGAGAGCCCTGTGAAGCCTGTGTCAGCATCCACCAGCCTGCATGTCTCGCTCTGGGTAAGTGACTGGTTGAGAGCCCTGTGCAGCCTGTGTCAGGATCCACCAGCCTGCATGTCTCGCTCTGGGTAAGTAACTGGTGGAGAGCCCTGTTAAGCCTGTGTCAGCATTCACCAGCCTGCATGTCTCACTCTGGGTAAGTGACTGGTGGAGAGCCCTGTGAAGCTTGTGTCAGCATCCACCAGCCTGCATGTCACGCTCTAGGTAAGTGACTGGTGGAGAGCCCTGTGCAGCCTGTGTGTGTCAGGATCCACCAGCCTGCATTTCTTGCTCTGGGTAAGTGACTGGTGGAGAGCCCTGTGCAGCCTGTGTGTGTCAGGACCCACCAGCCTGCATGTCTCACTCTGGGTAAGTGACTGGTGGAGAGCCCTGTGCAGCCTGTGTCAGGATCCACCAGCCTGCATGTCTCACTCTGGGTAAGTGACTGGTGGAGAGCTCTGTGAAGCCTGTGTCAACATCCACCAGCCTGCATGGCTCACTCTGGGTAACTGGTGGAGAGCCCTGTGCAGCCTGTGTCAGGATCCACCAGCCTGCATGTCTCACTCTGGGTAAGTGACTAGTGGAGAACCCTGTGAAGCCTGTGTCAGCATTCACCAGCCTGCATGTCTCGCTCTGAGTAAGTGACTGGTGGAGAGCCCTGTGAATCCTGTGTCAGCATCCACCAGCCTGCATGTCTCGCTCTGAGTAAGTGACTGGTGGAGAGCCCTGTGCAGCCTGTGTGTTTCAGGATCCACCAGCCTGCATGTCTCGCTCTGGGTAAGTGACTGGTGGAGAGCCCTGTGAATCCTGTGTCAGCATCCACCAGCCTGCATGTCTCGCTCTGGGTAAGTGACTGGTGAAAAGCCATGTGAAGCCTGTGTGTTTCAGGATCCACCAGCCTGCATGTCTCGCTCTGGGTAAGTGACTGGTGGAGAACCCTGTGAAGCCTGTGTCAGCATCCACCAGCCTGCATGTCTCGCTCTGGGTAAGTGACTGGTGGAGAGCCCTGTGCAGCCTGTGTCAGGATCCACCAGCCTGCATGTCTCGCTCAAGGTAAGTGACTGGTGGAAAGCCCTGTGAAGCCTGTGTCAGCATCCACCAGCCTGAATGTCTCGCTCTGGGTAAGTGACCGGTGGAGAACCCTGTGAAGGCTGTGTCAGCATCCACAAGCCTGTATGTCTCACTCTGGGTGAGTGACTGGTGGAGAGCCCTGTGAAACCTGTGTCAGGATCCACCATCCTGCATGTCTCGCTCTGGGTAAGTGACTGGTGGAGAGCCCTGTGCAGCCAGTGTCTTTCAGGATCCAACAGCCTGCATGTCTCGCTCTGGGTAAGTGACTGGTGGAGAGCCCTGTGAAGCCTGTGTCAGCATCCACCAGCCTGCATGTCTCACTCGGGGTAAGTGACTGGTGGAGAGCCCTGTGAAGCCTGTGTCAGCATCCACCAGCCTGCATGTCTCGCTCTGGGTAAGTGACTGGTGGAGAGCCCTGTGAAGCCTGTGTCAGCATCCACCAGCCTGCATGTCTCGCTCTGGGTAAGTGACTGGTTGAGAGCCCTGTGCAGCCTGTGTCAGGATCCACCAGCCTGCATGTCTCGCTCTGGGTAAGTAACTGGTGGAGAGCCCTGTTAAGCCTGTGTCAGCATTCACCAGCCTGCATGTCTCACTCTGGGTAAGTGACTGGTGGAGAGCCCTGTGAAGCTTGTGTCAGCATCCACCAGCCTGCATGTCACGCTCTAGGTAAGTGACTGGTGGAGAGCCCTGTGCAGCCTGTGTGTGTCAGGATCCACCAGCCTGCATGTCTTGCTCTGGGTAAGTGACTGGTGGAGAGCCCTGTGCAGCCTGTGTGTGTCAGGACCCACCAGCCTGCATGTCTCACTCTGAGTAAGTGACTGGTGGAGAGCCCTGTGCAGCCTGTGTCAGGATCCACCAGCCTGCATGTCTCACTCTGGGTAAGTGACTGGTGGAGAGCTCTGTGGAGCCTGTGTCAGCATCCACCAGCCTGCATGGCTCACTCTGGGTAACTGGTGGAGAGCCCTGTGCAGCCTGTGTCAGGATCCACCAGCCTGCATGTCTCACTCTGGGTAAGTGACTAGTGGAGAACCCTGTGAAGCCTGTGTCAGCATCCACCAGCCTGCATGTCTCGCTCTGAGTAAGTGACTGGTGGAGAGCCCTGTGCAGCCTGTGTGTTTCAGGATCCACCAGCCTGCATGTCTCGCTCTGGGTAAGTGACTGGTGGAGAGCCCTGTGAAGCCTGTGTGAGCATCCACCAGCCTGCATGTCTCGCTCTGGGTAAGTGACTGGTGGAGAGCCCTGTGAAGCCTGTGTCAGCATCCACCAGCCTGCATGCCTCACTCTGGGTAAGTGACTGGTGGACACCCCTGTGCACCATGTGTCAGCATCCACCAGCCTGCATGTCTCGCTCTGGGTAAGTGACTGGTGGAGAGCCCTGTGCAGCCTGTGTGTTTCTGGATCCACCAGCCTGCATGTCTCGCTCTGGGTAAGTGACTGGTGGAGAGCCCTGTGAAGCCTGTGTGAGCATCCACCAGCCTGCATGTCTCGCGCTGGGTAAGTGACTGGTGGAGAGCCCTGTGAAGCCTGTGTCAGCATCCACCAGCCTGCATGTCTCGCTCTGGGTAAGTGACTGGTGGAAAGCCATGTGAAGCCTGTGTGTTTCAGGATCCACCAGCCTGCATGTCTCGCTCTGGGTAAGTGACTGTTGGAGAGCCCTGTGAAGCCTTTGTCAGCATCCACCAGCCTGCATGTCTCACTCTTCGTAAGTGACTGGTGGAGAGCCCTGTGCAGCCTGTGTGTGTCAGGATCCACCAGCCTGCACGTCTCGCTCTGGGTAAGTGACTGGTGGAGAGCCCTGTGCAGCCTTGTCAGGACCCACAAGCCTGCATGTATCACTCAGGGTAAGTGACTGGTGGAGAGCCCTGTGAAGCCTCTGTCAGCATCCACCAGCCTGAATGTCTCACTTTGGGTAAATGACTGGTGGAGAGCCCTGTGCAGCCTGTGTGTGTCAGGATCCACCAGCCTGCATGTCTCACTCTGGGTAAATGACTGGTGGAGAGCCCTGTGTAGCCTGTGTCAGGATCCACCAGCCTACATGTCTCGCTCTGGGTAAGTGACTGGTGGAGAGCCCTGTGTAGCCTGTGTCAGCATCCACCAGCCTGCATGTCTCACTCGGGGTAAGTGACTGGTGGAGAGCCCTGTGCAGCCTGTGTCAGCATCCACCAGCCTGCATGTCTCACTCTGGGTAAGTGACTGGTGGAGAGCCCTGTGCAGCCTGTGTCAGGATCCACCAGCCTGCATGTCTCGCTCAAGGTAAGTGACTGGTGGAGAGCCCTGTGAAGCCTGTGTCAGGATCCACCATCCTGCATGTCTCGCTCTGGGTAAGTGACTGGTGGAGAGCCCTGTGCAGCCAGTGTCTTTCAGGATCCAAAAGCCTGCATGTCTCGCTCTGGGTAAGTGACTGGTGGAGAGCCCTGTGAAGCCTGTGTCAGCATCCACCAGCCTGCATGTCTCACTCGGGGTAAGTGACTGGTGGAGAGCCCTGTGAAGCCTGTGTCAGCATCCACCAGCCTGCATGTCTCGCTCTGGGTAAGTGACTGGTGGAGAGCCCTGTGAAGCCTGTGTCAGCATCCACCAGCCTGCATGTCTCGCTCTGGGTAAGTGACTGGTTGAGAGCCCTGTGCAGCCTGTGTCAGGATCCACCAGCCTGCATGTCTCGCTCTGGGTAAGTAACTGGTGGAGAGCCCTGTTAAGCCTGTGTCAGCATTCACCAGCCTGCATGTCTAACTCTGGGTAAGTGACTGGTGGAGAGCCCTGTGAAGCTTGTGTCAGCATCCACCAGCCTGCATGTCACGCTCTAGGTAAGTGACTGGTGGAGAGCCCTGTGCAGCCTGTGTGTGTCAGGATCCACCAGCCTGCATTTATTGCTCTGGGTCAGTGACTGGTGGAGAGCCCTGTGCAGCCTGTGTGTGTCAGGACCCACCAGCCTGTATGTCTCACTCTGGGTAAGTGACTGGTGGAGAGCCCTGTGCAGCCTGTGTCAGGATCCACCAGCCTGCATGTCTCACTCTGGGTAAGTGACTGGTGGAGAGCTCTGTGAAGCCTGTGTCAACATCCACCAGCCTTCATGGCTCACTCTGGGTAACTGGTGGAGAGCCCTGTGCAGCCTGTGTCAGGATCCACCAGCCTGCATGTCTCACTCTGGGTAAGTGACTAGTGGAGAACCCTGTGAAGCCTGTGTCAGCATTCACCAGCCTGCATGTCTCGCTCTGAGTAAGTGACTGGTGGAGAGCCCTGTGAATCCTGTGTCAGCATCCACCAGCCTGCATGTCTCGCTCTGAGTAAGTGACTGGTGGAGAGCCCTGTGCAGCCTGTGTGTTTCAGGATCCACCAGCCTGCATGTCTCGCTCTGGGTAAGTGATTGGTGGAGAGCCCTGTGAAGCCTGTGTGAGCATCCACCAGCCTGCATGTCTCGCTCTGGGTAAGTGACTGGTGGAGAGCCCTGTGAATCCTGTGTCAGCATCCACCAGCCTGCATGTCTCGCTCTGGGTAAGTGACTGGTGGAAAGCCATGTGAAGCCTGTGTGTTTCAGGATCCACCAGCCTGCATGTCTCGCTCTGGGTAAGTGACTGGTGGAGAACCCTGTGAAGCCTGTGTCAGCATCCACCAGCCTGTATGTCTCGCTCTGGGTAAGTGACTGGTGGAGAGCCCTGTGCAGCCTGTGTCAGGATCCACCAGCCTGCATGTCTCGCTCAAGGTAAGTGACTGGTGGAAAGCCCTGTGAAGCCTGTGTCAGCATCCACCAGCCTGAATGTCTCGCTCTGGGTAAGTGACCGGTGGAGAACCCTGTGAAGGCTGTGTCAGCATCCACAAGCCTGTATGTCTCACTCTGGGTGAGTGACTGGTGGAGAGCCCTGTGAAGCCTGTGTCAGGATCCACCATCCTGCATGTCTCTCTCTGGGTAAGTGACTGGTGGAGAGCCCTGTGCAGCCAGTGTCTTTCAGGATCCAACAGCCTGCATGTCTCGCTCTGGGTAAGTGACTGGTGGAGAGCCCTGTGAAGCCTGTGTCAGCATCCACCAGCCTGCATGTCTCACTCGGGGTAAGTGACTGGTGGAGAGCCCTGTGAAGCCTGTGTCAGCATCCACCAGCCTGCATGTCTCGCTCTGGGTAAGTGACTGGTGGAGAGCCCTGTGAAGCCTGTGTCAGCATCCACCAGCCTGCATGTCTCGCTCTGGGTAAGTGACTGGTTGAGAGCCCTGTGCAGCCTGTGTCAGGATCCACCAGCCTGCATGTCTCGCTCTGGGTAAGTAACTGGTGGAGAGCCCTGTTAAGCCTGTGTCAGCATTCACCAGCCTGCATGTCTCACTCTGGGTAAGTGACTGGTGGAGAGCCCTGTGAAGCTTGTGTCAGCATCCACCAGCCTGCATGTCACGCTCTAGGTAAGTGACTGGTGGAGAGCCCTGTGCAGCCTGTGTGTGTCAGGATCCACCAGCCTGCATGTCTTGCTCTGGGTAAGTGACTGGTGGAGAGCCCTGTGCAGCCTGTGTGTGTCAGGACCCACCAGCCTGCATGTCTCACTCTGAGTAAGTGACTGGTGGAGAGCCCTGTGCAGCCTGTGTCAGGATCCACCAGCCTGCATGTCTCACTCTGGGTAAGTGACTGGTGGAGAGCTCTGTGAAGCCTGTGTCAGCATCCACCAGCCTGCATGGCTCACTCTGGGTAACTGGTGGAGAGCCCTGTGCAGCCTGTGTCAGGATCCACCAGCCTGCATGTCTCACTCTGGGTAAGTGACTAGTGGAGAACCCTGTGAAGCCTGTGTCAGCATCCACCAGCCTGCATGTCTCGCTCTGAGTAAGTAACTGGTGGAGAGCCCTGTGCAGCCTGTGTGTTTCAGGATCCACCAGCCTGCATGTCTCGCTCTGGGTAAGTGACTGGTGGAGAGCCCTGTGAAGCCTGTGTGAGCATCCACCAGCCTGCATGTCTCGCTCTGGGTAAGTGACTGGTGGAGAGCCCTGTGAAGCCTGTGTCAGCATCCACCAGCCTGCATGTCTCACTCTGGGTAAATGACTTGTGGAGAGCCATGTGCAGCCTGTGTGTGTCAGCATCCACCAGTCTGCATGTCTCACTCTGGGTAAGTGAATGGTGGAGAGCCCTGTGCAGCCTGTGTGGGTCAGGATCCACCAGCCTGCATTTTTCACTCTGGGTAAGTGACTGGTGGAGAGCCCTGTGTAGCCTGTGTCAGGATCCACCAGCCTGCATGTCTCACTCTGGGTAAGTGACTGGTGGGGAGCCCTGTGAAGCCTGTGTCAGCATCCACCAGCCTGCATGTCTCACTTTAAGTAAATGACTGCTGGAGAGCCCTGTGCAGCCTGTGTGTGTCAGGATCCACCAGCCTGCATGTCTCACTCTGGGTAAGTGACTGGTGGAGAGCCCTGTGCAGCCTGTGTCAGGATCCACCAGCCTGCATGTCTCACTCTGGGTAAGTGACTGGTGGAGAGCCCTGTGAAGCCTGTGTCAGCATCCACCAGCCTGCATGCCTCACTCTGGGTAAGTGACTGGTGGACACCCCTGTGCAGCCTGTGTCAATATCCACCAGCCTGCATGTCTCGCTCTGGGTAAGTGACTGGTGGAGAGCCATGTGAAGCCTGGGTGTTTCAGGATCCACCAGCCTGCATGTCTCGCTCTGGGTAAGTGACTGGTGGAGAGCCCTGTGAAGCCTATGTCAGCATCCACCAGCCTGCATGTCTCACTCTGGGTAAATGACTGGTGGAGAGCCCTGTGAATCCTGTGTCAGGATCCACCAGCCTGCATGTCTCACTCTGGGTAAGTGACTGGTGGAGAGCCCTGTGCAGCCTGTGTCAGGATCCACCAGCCTGCATGTCTCACTCTGGGTAAGTGACTGGTGGAGAGCCCTGTGAAGCCTGTGTCAGCATCCACCAGCCTGCATGCCTCACTCTGGGTAAGTGACTGGTGGACACCCCTGTGCAGCCTGTGTCAGCATCCACCAGCCTGCATGCCTCACTCTGGGTAAGTGACTGATGGAGAGCCCTGTGCAGCCTGTGTGTTTCTGGATCCACCAGCCTGCATGTCACGCTCTGGGTAAGTGACTGGTGGAGAGCCCTGTGCAGCCTGTGTGTGTCAGGATCCACCAGCCTGCACGTCTCGCTCTGGGTAAGTGACTGGTGGAGAGCCCTGTGCAGCCTTGTCAGGACCCACAAGCCTGCATGTATCACTCAGGGAAAGTGACTGGTGGAGAGCCCTGTGAAGCCTTTGTCAGCATCCACCAGCCTGCATGTCTCACTCTTCGTAAGTGACTGGTGGAGAGCCCTGTGCAGCCTGTGTGTGTCAGGATCCACCAGCCTGCACGTCTCGCTCTGGGTAAGTGACTGGTGGAGAGCCCTGTGCAGCCTTGTCAGGACCCACAAGCCTGCATGTATCACTCAGGGAAAGTGACTGGTGGAGAGCCCTGTGAAGCCTGTGTCAGCATCCACCAGCCTGCATGCCTCACTCTGGGTAAGTGACTGGTGGACACCCCTGTGCAGCCTGTGTCAGCATCCACCAGCCTGCATGCCTCACTCTGGGTAAGTGACTGGTGGAGAGCCCTGTGCAGCCTGTGTGTTTCTGGATCCACCAGCCTGCATGTCACGCTCTGGGTAAGTGACTGGTGGAGAGCCCTGTGCAGCCTGTGTGTGTCAGGATCCACCAGCCTGCACGTCTCGCTCTGGGTAAGTGACTGGTGGAGAGCCCTGTGCAGCCTTGTCAGGACCCACAAGCCTGCATGTATCACTCAGGGAAAGTGACTGGTGGAGAGCCCTGTGAAGCCTTTGTCAGCATCCACCAGCCTGCATGTCTCACTCTTCGTAAGTGACTGGTGGAGAGCCCTGTGCAGCCTGTGTGTGTCAGGATCCACCAGCCTGCACGTCTCGCTCTGGGTAAGTGACTGGTGGAGAGCCCTGTGCAGCCTTGTCAGGACCCACAAGCCTGCATGTATCACTCAGGGAAAGTGACTGGTGGAGAGCCCTGTGAAGCCTCTGTCAGCATCCACCAGCCTGAATGTCTCACTTTGGGTAAATGACTGGTGGAGAGCCCTGTGCAGCCTGTGTGTGTCAGGATCCACCAGCCTGCATGTCTCACTCTGGGTAAATGACTGGCGGAGAGCCCTGTGTAGCCTGTGTCAGGATCCACCAGCCTACATGTCTCGCTCTGGGTAAGTGACTGGTGGAGAGCCCTGTGTAGCCTGTGTCAGCATCCACCAGCCTGCATGTCTCACTCGGGGTAAGTGACTGGTGGAGAGCCCTGTGAAGCTTGTATCAGCATCCACCAGCCTGCATGTCACGCTCTGGGTAAGTAACTGGTGGAGAGCCCTGTGAAGCCTGTGTCAGCATTCACCAGCCTGCATGTCTCACTCTGGGTAAGTGACTGGTGGAGAACCCTGTGAAGCTTGTATCAGCATCCACCAGCCTGCATGTCTCACTCGGGGTAAGTGACTGGTGGAGAGCCCTGTGCAGCCTGTGTCAGGATCCACCAGCCTGCATGTCTCACTCTGGGTAAGTGACTAGTGGAGAACCCTGTGAAGCCTGTGTCAGCATTCACCAGCCTGCATGTCTCGCTCTGAGTAAGTGACTGGTGGAGAGCCCTGTGAATCCTGTGTCAGCATCCACCAGCCTGCATGTCTCGCTCTGAGTAAGTGACTGGTGGAGAGCCCTGTGCAGCCTGTGTGTTTCAGGATCCACCAGCCTGCATGTCTCGCTCTGGGTAAGTGACTGGTGGAGAGCCCTGTGAAGCCTGTGTGAGCATCCACCAGCCTGCATGTCTCGCTCTGGGTAAGTGACTGGTGGAGAGCCCTGTGAATCCTGTGTCAGCATCCACCAGCCTGCATGTCTCGCTCTGGGTAAGTGACTGGTGGAAAGCCATGTGAAGCCTGTGTGTTTCAGGATCCACCAGCCTGCATGTGTCGCTCTGGGTAAGTGACTGGTGGAGAACCCTGTGAAGCCTGTGTCAGGATCCACCAGCCTGCACGTCTCGCTCTGGGTAAGTGACTGGTGGAGAGCCCTGTGAAGCCTGTGTCAGCATCCACCAGCCTGCATGTCTCACTCTGGGTAAATGACTGGTGGAGAGCCATGTGCAGCCTGTGTGTGTCAGCATCCACCAGTCTGCATGTCTCACTCTGGGTAAGTGAATGGTGGAGAGCCCTGTGCAGCCTGTGTGGGTCAGGATCCACCAGCCTGCATTTCTCACTCTGGGTAAATGACTGCTGGAGAGCCCTGTGCAGCCTATGTGTGTCAGGATCCACCAGCCTGCATGTCTCATTCTGGGTAAGTGACTGGTGGAGAGCCCTGTGCAGCCTGTGTCAGGATCCACCAGCCTGCATGTCTCACTCTGGGTAAGTGACTGGTGGAGAGCCCTGTGAAGCCTGTGTCAGCATCCACCAGCCTGCATGCCTCACTCTGGGTAAGTGACTGGTGGACACCCCTGTGCAGCCTGTGTCAGCATCCACCAGCCTGCATGTCTCGCTCTGGGTAAGTGACTGGCTGAGAGCCATGTGAAGCCTGGGTGTTTCAGGATCCACCAGCCTGCATGTCTCGCTCTGGGTAAGTGACTGGTGGAGAGCCCTGTGAAGCCTATGTCAGCATCCGCCAGCCTGCATGTCTCACTCTGGGTAAATGACTGGTGGAGAGCCCTGTGAATCCTGTGTCAGGATCCACCAGCCTGCATGTCTCACTCTGGGTAAGTGACTGGTGGAGAGCCGTGTGCAGCCTGTGTCAGGATCCACCAGCCTGCATGTCTTACTCTGGGTAAGTGACTGGTGGAGAGCCCTGTGAAGCCTGTGTCAGCATCCACCAGCCTGCATGCCTCACTCTGGGTAAGTGACTGGTGGACACCCCTGTGCAGCCTGTGTCAGCATCCACCAGCCTGCATGTCTCGCTCTGGGTAAGTGACGGGTGGAAAGCCCTGTGCAGCCTGTGTGTTTCTGGATCCACCAGCCTGCATGTCTCGCTCTGGGTAAGTGACTGGTGGAGAGCCCTGTGAAGCCTGTGTGAGCATCCACCAGCCTGCATGTCTCGCTCTGGGTAAGTGACTGGTGGAAAGCCATGTGAAGCCTGTGTGTTTCAGGATCCACCAGCCTGCATGTCTCGCTCTGGGTAAGTGACTGGTGGAGAGCCCTGTGAAGCCTTTGTCAGCATCCACCAGCCTGCATGTCTCACTCTTCGTAAGTGACTGGTGGAGAGCCCTGTGCAGCCTGTGTGTGTCAGGATCCACCAGCCTGCACGTCTCGCTCTGGGTAAGTGACTGGTGGAGAGCCCTGTGCAGCCTTGTCAGGACCCACAAGCCTGCATGTATCACTCAGGGTAAGTGACTGGTGGAGAGCCCTGTGAAGCCTCTGTCAGCATCCACCAGCCTGAATGTCTCACTTTGGGTAAATGACTGGTGGAGAGCCCTGTGCAGCCTGTGTGTGTCAGGATCCACCAGCCTGCATGTCTCACTCTGGGTAAATGACTGGTGGAGAGCCCTGTGTAGCCTGTGTCAGGATCCACCAGCCTACATGTCTCGCTCTGGGTAAGTGACTGGTGGAGAGCCCTGTGTAGCCTGTGTCAGCATCCACCAGCCTGCATGTCTCACTCGGGGTAAGTGACTGGTGGAGAGCCCTGTGCAGCCTGTGTCAGCATCCACCAGCCTGCATGTATCACTCTGGGTAGGTGACTGGTGGAGAGCCCTGTGCAGCCTGTGTCAGGATCCACCAGCCTGCATGTCTCGCTCAAGGTAAGTGACTGGTGGAAAGCCCTGTGAAGCCTGTGTCAGCATCCACCAGCCTGAATGTCTCGCTCTGGGTAAGTGGCCGGTGGAGAACCCTGTGAAGGCTGTGTAAGCATCCACCAGCCTGCATGTCTCACTCTGGGTGAGTGACTGGTGGAGAGCCCTGTGAAGCCTGGGTCAGGATCCACCATCCTGCATGTCTCGCTCTGGGTAAGTGACTGGTGGAGAGCCCTGTGCAGCCAGTGTCTTTCAGGATCCAAAAGCCTGCATGTCTCGCTCTGGGTAAGTGACTGGTGGAGAGCCCTGTGAAGCCTGTGTCAGCATCCACCAGCATGCATGTCTCACTCGGGGTAAATGACTGGTGGAGAGCCCTGTGAAGCCTGTGTCAGCATCCACCAGCCTGCATGTCTCGCTCTGGGTAAGTGACTGGTGGAGAGCCCTGTGAAGCCTGTGTCAGCATCCACCAGCCTGCATGTCTCGCTCTGGGTAAGTGACTGGTTGGGAGCCCTGTGCAGCCTGTGTCAGGATCCACCAGCCTGCATGTCTCGCTCTGGGTAAGTAACTGGTGGAGAGCCCTGTTAAGCCTGTGTCAGCATTCACCAGCCTGCATGTCTCACTCTGGGTAAGTGACTGGTGGAGAGCCCTGTGAAGCTTGTGTCAGCATCCACCAGCCTGCATGTCACGCTCTAGGTAAGTGACTGGTGGAGAGCCCTGTGCAGCCTGTGTGTGTCAGGATCCACCAGCCTGCATTTCTTGCTCTGGGTAAGTGACTGGTGGAGAGCCCTGTGCAGCCTGTGTGTGTCAGGACCCACCAGCCTGCATGTCTCACTCTGGGTAAGTGACTGGTGGAGAGCCCTGTGCAGCCTGTGTCAGGATCCACCAGCCTGCATGTCTCACTCTGGGTAAGTGACTGGTGGAGAGCTCTGTGAAGCCTGTGTCAACATCCACCAGCCTGCATGGCTCACTCTGGGTAACTGGTGGAGAGCCCTGTGCAGCCTGTGTCAGGATCCACCAGCCTGCATGTCTCACTCTGGGTAAGTGACTAGTGGAGAACCCTGTGAAGCCTGTGTCAGCATTCACCAGCCTGCATGTCTCGCTCTGAGTAAGTGACTGGTGGAGAGCCCTGTGAATCCTGTGTCAGCATCCACCAGCCTGCATGTCTCGCTCTGAGTAAGTGACTGGTGGAGAGCCCTGTGCAGCCTGTGTGTTTCAGGATCCACCAGCCTGCATGTCTCGCTCTGGGTAAGTGACTGGTGGAGAGCCCTGTGAAGCCTGTGTGAGCATCCACCAGCCTGCATGCCTCGCTCTGGGTAAGTGACTGGTGGAGAGCCCTGTGAATCCTGTGTCAGCATCCACCAGCCTGCATGTCTCGCTCTGGGTAAGTGACTGGTGGAAAGCCATGTGAAGCCTGTGTGTTTCAGGATCCACCAGCCTGCATGTCTCGCTCTGGGTAAGTGACTGGTGGAGAACCCTGTGAAGCCTGTGTCAGCATCCACCAGCCTGCATGTCTCGCTCTGGGTAAGTGACTGGTGGAGAGCCCTGTGCAGCCTGTGTCAGGATCCACCAGCCTGCATGTCTCGCTCAAGGTAAGTGACTGGTGGAAAGCCCTGTGAAGCCTGTGTCAGCATCCACCAGCCTGAATGTCTCGCTCTGGGTGAGTGACTGGTGGAGAGCCCTGTGAAGCCTGTGTCAGGATCCACCATCCTGCATGTCTCGCTCTGGGTAAGTGACTGGTGGAGAGCCCTGTGCAGCCAGTGTCTTTCAGGATCCAAAAGCCTGCATGTCTCGCTCTGGGTAAGTGACTGGTGGAGAGCCCTGTGCAGCCTGTGTCAGGATCCACCAGCCTGCATGTCTCGCTCAAGGTAAGTGACTGGTGGAAAGCCCTGTGAAGCCTGTTTCAGCATCCACCAGCCTGAATGTCTCGCTCGGGGTAAGTGACTGGTGGAGAGCCCTGTGCAGCCTGTGTAAGCATCCACCAGCCTGCATGTATCACTCTGGGTAGGTGACTGGTGGAGAGCCCTGTGCAGCCTGTGTCAGGATCCACCTGCCTGCATGTCTCGCTCAAGGTAAGTGACTGGTGGAAAGCCCTGTGAAGCCTGTGTCAGCATCCACCAGCCTGAATGTCTCGCTCTGGGTAAGTGGCCGGTGGAGAACCCTGTGAAGGCTGTGTCAGCATCCACCAGCCTGCATGTCTCACTCTGGGTGAGTGACTGGTGGAGAGCCCTGTGAAGCCTATGTCAGGATCCACCATCCTGCATGTCTCGCTCTGGGTAAGTGACTGGTGGAGAGCCCTGTGCAGCCAGTGTCTTTCAGGATCCAAAAGCCTGCATGTCTCGCTCTGGGTAAGTGACTGGTGGAGAGCCCTGTGAAGCCTGTGTCAGCATCCACCAGCCTGCATGTCTCGCTCTGGGTAAGTGACTGGTTGAGAGCCCTGTGCAGCCTGTGTCAGGATCCACCAGCCTGCATGTCTCGCTCTGGGTAAGTAACTGGTGGAGAGCCCTGTTAAGCCTGTGTCAGCATTCACCAGCCTGCATGTCTCACTCTGGGTAAGTGACTGGTGGAGAGCCCTGTGAAGCTTGTGTCGGCATCCACCAGCCTGCATGTCACGCTCTAGGTAAGTGACTGGTGGAGAGCCCTGTGCAGCCTGTGTGTGTCAGGATCCACCAGCCTGCATTTCTTGCTCTGGGTAAGTGACTGGTGGAGAGCCCTGTGCAGCCTGTGTGTGTCAGGACCCACCAGCCTGCATGTCTCACTCTGGGTAAGTGACTGGTGGAGAGCCCTGTGCAGCCTGTGTCAGGATCCACCAGCCTGCATGTCTCACTCTGGGTAAGTGACTGGTGGAGAGCTCTGTGAAGCCTGTGTCAACATCCACCAGCCTGCATGGCTCACTCTGGGTAACTGGTGGAGAGCCCTGTGCAGCCTGTGTCAGGATCCACCAGCCTGCATGTCTCACTCTGGGTAAGTGACTAGTGGAGAACCCTGTGAAGCCTGTGTCAGCATTCACCAGCCTGCATGTCTCGCTCTGAGTAAGTGACTGGTGGAGAGCCCTGTGAATCCTGTGTCAGCATCCACCAGCCTGCATGTCTCGCTCTGAGTAAGTGACTGGTGGAGAGCCCTGTGCAGCCTGTGTGTTTCAGGATCCACCAGCCTGCATGTCTCGCTCTGGGTAAGTGACTGGTGGAGAGCCCTGTGAAGCCTGTGTGAGCATCCACCAGCCTGCATGTCTCGCTCTGGGTAAGTGACTGGTGGAGAGCCCTGTGAATCCTGTGTCTGCATCCACCAGCCTGCATGTCTCGCTCTGGGTAAGTGACTGGTGGAAAGCCATGTGAAGCCTGTGTGTTTCAGGATCCACCAGCCTGCATGTCTCGCTCTGGGTAAGTGACTGGTGGAGAACCCTGTGAAGCCTGTGTCAGCATCCACCAGCCTGCATGTCTCGCTCTGGGTAAGTGACTGGTGGAGAGCCCTGTGCAGCCTGTGTCAGGATCCACCAGCCTGCATGTCTCGCTCAAGGTAAGTGACTGGTGGAAAGCCCTGTGAAGCCTGTGTCAGCATCCACCAGCCTGAATGTCTCGCTCTGGGTGAGTGACTGGTGGAGAGCCCTGTGAAGCCTGTGTCAGGATCCACCATCCTGCATGTCTCGCTCTGGGTAAGTGACTGGTGGAGAGCCCTGTGCAGCCAGTGTCTTTCAGGATCCAAAAGCCTGCATGTCTCGCTCTGGGTAAGTGACTGGTGGAGAGCCCTGTGCAGCCTGTGTCAGGATCCACCAGCCTGCATGTCTCGCTCAAGGTAAGTGACTGGTGGAAAGCCCTGTGAAGCCTGTGTCAGCATCCACCAGCCTGAATGTCTCGCTCTGGGTAAGTGGCCGGTGGAGAACCCTGTGAAGGCTGTGTCAGCATCCACCAGCCTGCATGTCTCACTCTGGGTGAGTGACTGGTGGAGAGCCCTGTGAAGCCTGTGTCAGGATCCACCATCCTGCATGTCTCGCTCTGGGTAAGTGACTGGTGGAGAGCCCTGTGCAGCCAGTGTCTTTCAGGATCCAAAAGCCTGCATGTCTCGCTCTGGGTAAGTGACTGGTGGAGAGCCCTGTGAAGCCTGTGTCAGCATCCACCAGCCTGCATGTCTCACTCTGGGTAAGTGACTGGTGGAGAGCTCTGTGAAGCCTGTGTCAACATCCACCAGCCTGCATGGCTCACTCTGGGTAACTGGTGGAGAGCCCTGTGCAGCCTGTGTCAGGATCCACCAGCCTGCATGTCTCACTCTGGGTAAGTGACTAGTGGAGAACCCTGTGAAGCCTGTGTCAGCATTCACCAGCCTGCATGTCTCGCTCTGAGTAAGTGACTGGTGGAGAGCCCTGTGAATCCTGTGTCAGCATCCACCAGCCTGCATGTCTCGCTCTGAGTAAGTGACTGGTGGAGAGCCCTGTGCAGCCTGTGTGTTTCAGGATCCACCAGCCTGCATGTCTCGCTCTGGGTAAGTGACTGGTGGAGAGCCCTGTGAAGCCTGTGTGAGCATCCACCAGCCTGCATGTCTCGCTCTGGGTAAGTGACTGGTGGAGAGCCCTGTGAATCCTGTGTCAGCATCCACCAGCCTGCATGTCTCGCTCTGGGTAAGTGACTGGTGGAAAGCCATGTGAAGCCTGTGTGTTTCAGGATCCACCAGCCTGCATGTCTCGCTCTGGGTAAGTGACTGGTGGAGAACCCTGTGAAGCCTGTGTCAGCATCCACCAGCCTGCATGTCTCGCTCTGGGTAAGTGACTGGTGGAGAGCCCTGTGCAGCCTGTGTCAGGATCCACCAGCCTGCATGTCTCGCTCAAGGTAAGTGACTGGTGGAAAGCCCTGTGAAGCCTGTGTCAGCATCCACCAGCCTGAATGTCTCGCTCTGGGTAAGTGACCGGTGGAGAACCCTGTGAAGGCTGTGTCAGCATCCACAAGCCTGTATGTCTCACTCTGGGTGAGTGACTGGTGGAGAGCCCTGTGAAGCCTGTGTCAGGATCCACCATCCTGCATGTCTCGCTCTGGGTAAGTGACTGGTGGAGAGCCCTGTGCAGCCAGTGTCTTTCAGGATCCAACAGCCTGCATGTCTCGCTCTGGGTAAGTGACTGGTGGAGAGCCCTGTGAAGCCTGTGTCAGCATCCACCAACCTGCATGTCTCACTCGGGGTAAGTGACTGGTGGAGAGCCCTGTGAAGCCTGTGTCAGCATCCACCAGCCTGCATGTCTCGCTCTGGGTAAGTGACTGGTGGAGAGCCCTGTGAAGCCTGTGTCAGCATCCACCAGCCTGCATGTCTCGCTCTGGGTAAGTGACTGGTTGAGAGCCCTGTGCAGCCTGTGTCAGGATCCACCAGCCTGCATGTCTCGCTCTGGGTAAGTAACTGGTGGAGAGCCCTGTTAAGCCTGTGTCAGCATTCACCAGCCTGCATGTCTCACTCTGGGTAAGTGACTGGTGGAGAGCCCTGTGAAGCTTGTGTCAGCATCCACCAGCCTGCATGTCACGCTCTAGGTAAGTGACTGGTGGAGAGCCCTGTGCAGCCTGTGTGTGTCAGGATCCACCAGCCTGCATGTCTTGCTCTGGGTAAGTGACTGGTGGAGAGCCCTGTGCAGCCTGTGTGTGTCAGGACCCACCAGCCTGCATGTCTCACTCTGAGTAAGTGACTGGTGGAGAGCCCTGTGCAGCCTGTGTCAGGATCCACCGGCCTGCATGTCTCACTCTGGATAAGTGACTGGTGGAGAGCTCTGTGAAGCCTGTGTCAGCATCCACCAGCCTGCATGGCTCACTCTGGGTAACTGGTGGAGAGCCCTGTGCAGCCTGTGTCAGGATCCACCAGCCTGCATGTCTCACTCTGGGTAAGTGACTAGTGGAGAACCCTGTGAAGCCTGTGTCAGCATTCACCAGCCTGCATGTCTCGCTCTGAGTAAGTGACTGGTGGAGAGCCCTGTGAATCCTGTGTCAGCATCCACCAGCCTGCATGTCTCGCTCTGAGTAAGTGACTGGTGGAGAGCCCTGTGCAGCCTGTGTTTTTCAGGATCCACCAGCCTGCATGTCTCGCTCTGGGTAAGTGACTGGTGGAGAGCCCTGTGAAGCCTGTGTGAGCATCCACCAGCCTGCATGTCTCGCTCTGGGTAAGTGACTGGTGGAGAGCCCTGTGAATCCTGTGTCAGCATCCACCAGCCTGCATGTCTCGCTCTGGGTAAGTGACTGGTGGAAAGCCATGTGAAGCCTGTGTGTTTCAGGATCCACCAGCCTGCATGTCTCGCTCTGGGTAAGTGACTGGTGGAGAGCCCTGTGAAGCCTGTGTGAGCATCCACCAGCCTGCATGTCTCGCTCTGGGTAAGTGACTGGTGGAGAGCCCTGTGAAGCCTGTGTCAGCATCCACCAGCCTGCATGTCTCGCTCTGGGTAAGTGACTGGTGGAGAGCCCTGTGAAGCCTGTGTCAGCATCCACCAGCCTGCATGTCTCACTCTGGGTAAATGACTTGTGGAGAGCCATGTGCAGCCTGTGTGTGTCAGCATCCACCAGCCTGCATGTCTCGCTCTGGGTAAGTGACTGGTGGAGAGCCCTGTGAAGCCTGTGTGAGCATCCACCAGCCTGCATGTCTCGCTCTGGGTAAGTGACTGGTGGAGAGCCCTGTGAATCCTGTGTCAGCATCCTCCAGCCTGCATGTCTCGCTCTGGGTAAGTGACTGGTGGAAAGCCATGTGAAGCCTGTGTGTTTCAGGATCCACCAGCCTGCATGTCTCGCTCTGGGTAAGTGTCTGGTGGAGAGCCCTGTGAAGCCTGTGTCAGCATCCACCAGCCTGCATGTCTCACTCTGGGTAAATGACTGGTGGAGAGCCATGTGCAGCCTGTGTGTGTCAGCATCCACCAGTCTGCATGTCTCACTCTGGGTAAGTGAATGGTGGAGAGCCCTGTGCAGCCTGTGTGGGTCAGGATCCACCAGCCTGCATTTCTCACTCTGGGTAAATGACTGCTGGAGAGCCCTGTGCAGCCTGTGTGTGTCAGGATCCACCAGCCTGCATGTCTCACTCTGGGTAAGTGACTGGTGGAGAGCCCTGTGCAGCCTGTGTCAGGATCCACCAGCCTGCATGTCTCACTCTGGGTAAGTGACTGGTGGAGAGCCCTGTGAAGCCTGTGTCAGCATCCACCAGCCTGCATGCCTCACTCTGGGTAAGTGACTGGTGGACACCCCTGTGCATCCTGTGTCAGCATCCACCAGCCTGCATGTCTCGCTCTGGGTAAGTGACTGGTGGAGAGCCATGTGAAGCCTGGGTGTTTCAGGATCCACCAGCCTGCATGTCTCGCTCTGGGTAAGTGACTGGTGGAGAGCCCTGTGAAGCCTATGTCAGCATCCGCCAGCCTGCATGTCTCACTCTGGGTAAATGACTGGTGGAGAGCCCTGTGAATCCTGTGTCAGGATCCACCAGCCTGCATGTCTCACTCTGGGTAAGTGACTGGTGGAGAGCCCTGTGCAGCCTGTGTCAGGATCCACCAGCCTGCATGTCTTACTCTGGGTAAGTGACTGGTGGAGAGCCCTGTGAAGCCTGTGTCAGCATCCACCAGCCTGCATGCCTCACTCTGGGTAAGTGACTGGTGGACACCCCTGTGCAGCCTGTGTCAGCATCCACCAGCCTGCATGTCTCGCTCTGGGTAAGTGACGGGTGGAGAGCCCTGTGCAGCCTGTGTCAGGATCCACCAGCCTACATGTCTCGCTCTGGGTAAGTGACTGGTGGAGAGCCCTGTGTAGCCTGTGTCAGCATCCACCAGCCTGCATGTATCACTCAGGGTAAATGACTGGTGGAGAGCCCTGTGAAGCCTGTGTCAGCATCCACCAGCCTGCATGTCTCACTCTGGGTAAATTACTTGTGGAGAGCCATGTGCAGCCTGTGTGTGTCAGCATCCACCAGCCTGCATGTCTCGCTCTGGGTAAGTGACTGGTGGAGAGCCCTGTGAAGCCTGTGTGAGCATCCACCAGCCTGCATGTCTCGCTCTGGGTAAGTGACTGGTGGACACCCCTGTGCAGCCTGTGTCAGCATCCACCAGCCTGCATGTCTCGCTCTGGGTAAGTGACTGGTGGAGAGCCATGTGCAGCCTGTGTGTGTCAGCATCCACCAGTCTGCATGTCTCACTCTGGGTAAGTGAATGGTGGAGAGCCCTGTGCAGCCTGTGTGGGTCAGGATCCACCAGCCTGCATTTCTCACTCTGGGTAAATGACTGCTGGAGAGCCCTGTGCAGCCTGTGTGTGTCAGGATCCACCAGCCTGCATGTCTCACTCTGGGTAAGTGACTGGTGGAGAGCCCTGTGCAGCCTGTGTCAGGATCCACCAGCCTGCATGTCTCACTCTGGGTAAGTGACTGGTGGAGAGCCCTGTGAAGCCTGTGTCAGCATCCACCAGCCTGCATGCCTCACTCTGGGTAAGTGACTGGTGGACACCCCTGTGCAGCCTGTGTCAGCATCCACCAGCCTGCATGTCTCGCTCTGGGTAAGTGACTGGTGGAGAGCCATGTGAAGCCTGGGTGTTTCAGGATCCACCAGCCTGCATGTCTCGCTCTGGGTAAGTGACTGGTGGAGAGCCCTGTGAAGCCTATGTCAGCATCCGCCAGCCTGCATGTCTCACTCTGGGTAAATGACTGGTGGAGAGCCCTGTGAATCCTGTGTCAGGATCCACCAGCCTGCATGTCTCACTCTGGGTAAGTGACTGGTGGAGAGCCCTGTGCAGCCTGTGTCAGGATCCACCAGCCTGCATGTCTTACTCTGGGTAAGTGACTGGTGGAGAGCCCTGTGAAGCCTGTGTCAGCATCCACCAGCCTGCATGCCTCACTCTGGGTAAGTGACTGGTGGACACCCCTGTGCAGCCTGTGTCAGCATCCACCAGCCTGCATGTCTCGCTCTGGGTAAGTGACGGGTGGAGAGCCCTGTGCAGCCTGTGTCAGGATCCACCAGCCTACATGTCTCGCTCTGGGTAAGTGACTGGTGGAGAGCCCTGTGTAGCCTGTGTCAGCATCCACCAGCCTGCATGTATCACTCAGGGTAAATGACTGGTGGAGAGCCCTGTGCAGCCTGTGTGTGTCAGGATCCACCAGCCTTTATGTCTCACTCTGGGTAAATGACTGGTGGAGAGCCCTGTGTAGCCTGTGTCAGGATCCACCAGCCTACATGTCTCGCTCTGGGTAAGTGACTGGTGGAGAGCCCTGTGTAGCCTGTGTCAGCATCCACCAGCCTGCATGTATCACTCAGGGTAAATGACTGGTGGAGAGCCCTGTGCAGCCTGTGTGTGTCAGGATCCACCAGCCTGCATGTCTCACTCTGGGTAAATGACTGGTGGAGAGCCCTGTGTGGCCTGTGTCAGGATCCACCAGCCTACATGTCTCGCTCTGGGTAAGTGACTGGTGGAGAGCCCTGTGTAGCCTGTGTCAGCATCCACCAGCCTGAATGTCTCGCTCTGGGTAAGTGACTGGTGGAGAGCCCTGTGAAGGCTGTGTCAGCATCCACCAGCCTGCATGTCTCACTCTGCGTGAGTGACTGGTGGAGAACCCTGTGAAGCCTGTGTCAGGATCCACCAGCCTGCATGTCTCGCTCTGGGTAAGTGACTGGTGGAGAGCCCTGAGCAGCCAGTGTCTTTCAGGATCCAACAGCCTGCATGTCTCGCTCTGGGTAAGTGACTGGTGGAGAGCCCTGTGAAGCCTGAGTCAGCATCCACCAGCCTGCATGTCTCGCTCGGCGTAAGTGACTGGTGGAGAGCCCTGTGAAGCATATTTCAGCATCCACCAGCCTGCATGTCTCGCTCTGGGTAAGTGACTGGTGGAGCGCCCTGTGAAGCCTGTGTCAGCATCCACCAGCCTGCATGTCTCACTTTGGGTAAATGACTGGTGGAGAGCCCTGTGCAGCCTGTGTGTGTCAGGATCCACCAGCCTGCATGTCTCACTCTGGGTAAGTGACTTGTGGCAAGCCCTATGCAGCCAGTGTGTTTCAGGATCCACCAGCCTGCATGTCTCGCTCTGGGTAAATGACTGGTGGAGAGCCCTGTGAAGCCTGTGTCAGGATCCACCAACCTGCATGTCTCACTCTGGGTAAGTGACTGGTGGAGAGCCCTGTGAAGCCTGTGTCAGCATCCACCAGCCTGCATGTCTCGCTCTGGGTAAGTGACTGGTTGAGAGCCCTGTGCAGCCTGTGTCAGGATCCACCAGCCTGCATGTCTCGCTCTGGGTAAGTAACTGGTGGAGAGCCCTGTTAAGCCTGTGTCAGCATTCACCAGCCTGCATGTCTCACTCTGGGTAAGTGACTGGTGGAGAGCCCTGTGAAGCTTGTGTCAGCATCCACCAGCCTGCATGTCACGCTCTAGGTAAGTGACTGGTGGAGAGCCCTGTGCAGCCTGTGTGTGTCAGGATCCACCAGCCTGCATGTCTTGCTCTGGGTAAGTGACTGGTGGAGAGCCCTGTGCAGCCTGTGTGTGTCAGGACCCACCAGCCTGCATGTCTCACTCTGAGTAAGTGACTGGTGGAGAGCCCTGTGCAGCCTGTATCAGGATCCACCGGCCTGCATGTCTCACTCTTGATAAGTGACTGGTGGAGAGCTCTGTGAAGCCTGTGTCAGCATCCACCAGCCTGCATGGCTCACTCTGGGTAACTGGTGGAGAGCCCTGTGCAGCCTGTGTCAGGATCCACCAGCCTGCATGTCTCACTCTGGGTAAGTGACTAGTGGAGAACCCTGTGAAGCCTGTGTCAGCATTCACCAGCCTGCATGTCTCGCTCTGAGTAAGTGACTGGTGGAGAGCCCTGTGAATCCTGTGTCAGCATCCACCAGCCTGCATGTCTCGCTCTGAGTAAGTGACTGGTGGAGAGCCCTGTGCAGCCTGTGTTTTTCAGGATCCACCAGCCTGCATGTCTCGCTCTGGGTAAGTGACTGGTGGAGAGCCCTGTGAAGCCTGTGTGAGCATCCACCAGCCTGCATGTCTCGCTCTGGGTAAGTGACTGGTGGAGAGCCCTGTGAATCCTGTGTCAGCATCCACCAGCCTGCATGTCTCGCTCTGGGTAAGTGACTGGTGGAAAGCCATGTGAAGCCTGTGTGTTTCAGGATCCACCAGCCTGCATGTCTCGCTCTGGGTAAGTGACTGGTGGAGAGCCCTGTGAAGCCTGTGTGAGCATCCACCAGCCTGCATGTCTCGCTCTGGGTAAGTGACTGGTGGAGAGCCCTGTGAAGCCTGTGTCAGCATCCACCAGCCTGCATGTCTCGCTCTGGGTAAGTGACTGGTGGAGAGCCCTGTGAAGCCTGTGTCAGCATCCACCAGCCTGCATGTCTCACTCTGGGTAAATGACTTGTGGAGAGCCATGTGCAGCCTGTGTGTGTCAGCATCCACCAGCCTGCATGTCTCGCTCTGGGTAAGTGACTGGTGGAGAGCCCTGTGAAGCCTGTGTGAGCATCCACCAGCCTGCATGTCTCGCTCTGGGTAAGTGACTGGTGGAGAGCCCTGTGAATCCTGTGTCAGCATCCTCCAGCCTGCATGTCTCGCTCT
The DNA here is from genome assembly GCF_964204655.1 of Triturus cristatus. NCBI lineage: Eukaryota > Metazoa > Chordata > Amphibia > Caudata > Salamandridae > Triturus > Triturus cristatus. The sequence continues at coordinate 436,488 of NW_028188132.1, read as the reverse complement.
GGGTAAGTGACTGGTGGAAAGCCATGTGAAGCCTGTGTGTTTCAGGATCCACCAGCCTGCATGTCTCGCTCTGGGTAAGTGACTGGTGGAGAACCCTGTGAAGCCTGTGTCAGCATCCACCAGCCTGCATGTCTCGCTCTGGGTAAGTGTCTGGTGGAGAGCCCTGTGAAGCCTGTGTCAGCATCCACCAGCCTGCATGTCTCACTCTGGGTAAATGACTGGTGGAGAGCCATGTGCAGCCTCTGTGTGTCAGCATCCACCAGTCTGCATGTCTCACTCTGGGTAAGTGAATGGTGGAGAGCCCTGTGCAGCCTGTGTGGGTCAGGATCCACCAGCCTGCATTTCTCACTCTGGGTAAATGACTGCTGGAGAGCCCTGTGCAGCCTGTGTGTGTCAGGATCCACCAGCCTGCATGTCTCACTCTGGGTAAGTGACTGGTGGAGAGCCCTGTGCAGCCTGTGTCAGGATCAACCAGCCTGCATGTCTCACTCTGGGTAAGTGACTGGTGGAGAGCCCTGTGAAGCCTGTGTCAGCATCCACCAGCCTGCATGCCTCACTCTGGGTAAGTGACTGGTGGACACCCCTGTGCAGCCTGTGTCAGCATCCACCAGCCTGCATGTCTCGCTCTGGGTAAGTGACTGGTGGAGAGCCATGTGAAGCCTGGGTGTTTCAGGATCCACCAGCCTGCATGTCTCGCTCTGGGTAAGTGACTGGTGGAGAGCCCTGTGAAGCCTATGTCAGCATCCGCCAGCCTGCATGTCTCACTCTGGGTAAATGACTGGTGGAGAGCCCTGTGAATCCTGTGTCAGGATCCACCAGCCTGCATGTCTCACTCTGGGTAAGTGACTGGTGGAGAGCACTGTGCAGCCTGTGTCAGGATCCACCAGCCTGCATGTCTTACTCTGGGTAAGTGACTGGTGGAGAGCCCTGTGAAGCCTGTGTCAGCATCCACCAGCCTGCATGCCTCACTCTGGGTAAATGACTGGTGGAGAGCCCTGTGAAGCCTGTGTCAGCATCCACCAGCCTGCATGTCTCACTCTGGGTAAATTACTTGTGGAGAGCCATGTGCAGCCTGTGTCAGGATCCACCAGCCTACATGTCTCGCTCTGGGTAAGTGACTGGTGGAGAGCCCTGTGAAGCCTATGTCAGCATCCGCCAGCCTGCATGTCTCGCTCTGGGTAAGTGACGGGTGGAGAGCCCTGTGCAGCCTGTGTCAGGATCCACCAGCCTACATGTCTCGCTCTGGGTAAGTGACTGGTGGAGAGCCCTGTGTAGCCTGTGTCAGCATCCACCAGCCTGCATGTATCACTCAGGGTAAATGACTGGTGGAGAGCCCTGTGAAGCCTGTGTCAGCATCCACCAGCCTGCATGTCTCACTCTGGGTAAATTACTTGTGGAGAGCCATGTGCAGCCTGTGTGTGTCAGCATCCACCAGCCTACATGTCTCGCTCTGGGTAAGTGACTGGTGGAGAGCCCTGTGAAGCCTGTGTGAGCATCCACCAGCCTGCATGTCTCGCTCTGGGTAAGTGACTGGTGGACACCCCTGTGCAGCCTGTGTCAGCATCCACCAGCCTGCATGTCTCGCTCCGGGTAAGTGACTGGTGGAGAGCCATGTGCAGCCTGTGTGTGTCAGCATCCACCAGTCTGCATGTCTCACTCTGGGTAAGTGAATGGTGGAGAGCCCTGTGCAGCCTGTGTGGGTCAGGATCCACCAGCCTGCATTTCTCACTCTGGGTAAATGACTGCTGGAGAGCCCTGTGCAGCCTGTGTGTGTCAGGATCCACCAGCCTGCATGTCTCACTCTGGGTAAGTGACTGGTGGAGAGCCCTGTGCAGCCTGTGTCAGGATCCACCAGCCTGCATGTCTCACTCTGGGTAAGTGACTGGTGGAGAGCCCTGTGAAGCCTGTGTCAGCATCCACCAGCCTGCATGCCTCACTCTGGGTAAGTGACTGGTGGACACCCCTGTGCAGCCTGTGTCAGCATCCACCAGCCTGCATGTCTCGCTCTGGGTAAGTGACTGGTGGAGAGCCATGTGAAGCCTGGGTGTTTCAGGATCCACCAGCCTGCATGTCTCGCTCTGGGTAAGTGACTGGTGGAGAGCCCTGTGAAGCCTATGTCAGCATCCGCCAGCCTGCATGTCTCACTCTGGGTAAATGACTGGTGGAGAGCCCTGTGAATCCTGTGTCAGGATCCACCAGCCTGCATGTCTCACTCTGGGTAAGTGACTGGTGGAGAGCCCTGTGCAGCCTGTGTCAGGATCCACCAGCCTGCATGTCTTACTCTGGGTAAGTGACTGGTGGAGAGCCCTGTGAAGCCTGTGTCAGCATCCACCAGCCTGCATGCCTCACTCTGGGTAAGTGACTGGTGGACACCCCTGTGCAGCCTGTGTCAGCATCCACCAGCCTGCATGTCTCGCTCTGGGTAAGTGACGGGTGGAGAGCCCTGTGCAGCCTGTGTCAGGATCCACCAGCCTACATGTCTCGCTCTGGGTAAGTGACTGGTGGAGAGCCCTGTGTAGCCTGTGTCAGCATCCACCAGCCTGCATGTATCACTCAGGGTAAATGACTGGTGGAGAGCCCTGTGCAGCCTGTGTGTGTCAGGATCCACCAGCCTTTATGTCTCACTCTGGGTAAATGACTGGTGGAGAGCCCTGTGTAGCCTGTGTCAGGATCCACCAGCCTACATGTCTCGCTCTGGGTAAGTGACTGGTGGAGAGCCCTGTGTAGCCTGTGTCAGCATCCACCAGCCTGCATGTATCACTCAGGGTAAATGACTGGTGGAGAGCCCTGTGCAGCCTGTGTGTGTCAGGATCCACCAGCCTGCATGTCTCACTCTGGGTAAATGACTGGTGGAGAGCCCTGTGTGGCCTGTGTCAGGATCCACCAGCCTACATGTCTCGCTCTGGGTAAGTGACTGGTGGAGAGCCCTGTGTAGCCTGTGTCAGCATCCACCAGCCTGAATGTCTCGCTCTGGGTAAGTGACTGGTGGAGAGCCCTGTGAAGGCTGTGTCAGCATCCACCAGCCTGCATGTATCACTCTGCGTGAGTGACTGGTGGAGAACCCTGTGAAGCCTGTGTCAGGATCCACCAGCCTGCATGTCTCGCTCTGGGTAAGTGACTGGTGGAGAGCCCTGAGCAGCCAGTGTCTTTCAGGATCCAACAGCCTGCATGTCTCGCTCTGGGTAAGTGACTGGTGGAGAGCCCTGTGAAGCCTGAGTCAGCATCCACCAGCCTGCATGTCTCGCTCGGGGTAAGTGACTGGTGGAGAGCCCTGTGAAGCATGTGTCAGCATCCACCAGCCTGCATGTCTCGCTCTGGGTAAGTGACTGGTGGAGCGCCCTGTGAAGCCTGTGTCAGCATCCACCAGCCTGCATGTCTCACTTTGGGTAAATGACTGGTGGAGAGCCCTGTGCAGCCTGTGTGTGTCAGGATCCACCAGCCTGCATGTCTCACTCTGGGTAAGTGACTTGTGGCAAGCCCTATGCAGCCAGTGTGTTTCAGGATCCACCAGCCTGCATGTCTCGCTCTGGGTAAATGACTGGTGGAGAGCCCTGTGAAGCCTGTGTCAGGATCCACCAACCTGCATGTCTCACTCTGGGTAAGTGACTGGTGGAGAGCCCTGTGAAGCCTGTGTCCGCATCCACCAGCCTGCATGTCTCACTCTGGGTAAGTGACTGGTGGAGAGTCTGTGAAGCCTGAGTCAGCATCCACCAGCCTGCATGTCTCGCTCTGGGTAACTGACTGGTGGAGAGCCCTGTGAAGCCTGAGTCAGCATCCACCAGCCTGCATGTCTCACTTTGGGTAAATGACTTGTGGAGAGTCCTGTGCAGCCTGTGTCAGGATCCAGCAGCCTGCATGTCTCGCTATGGGTAAGTAACTGGCGGAGAGCCTTGTGAAGCCTGTGTCAGCATCCACCAGCCTGCATGTCTCACTCTGGGTAAGAGACTGGTGGAGAGCCCTGTGAAGCCTGTGACAGCATCCACCAGCCTGCATGTCGCGCTCTAAGTAAGTGACAGGTGGAGAGCCCTGTGCAGCCTGTGTGTGTCAGGATCCACCAGCATGCATGTCTTGCTCTGGGTAAGTGACTGGTGGAGAGCCCTGTGCCGCCTGTGTGTGTCAGGACCCACCAGCCTGCATGTCTCACTCTCGGTAAGTGACTGGTGGAGAGCCCTGTGCAGCCTGTGTCAGCATCCACCAGTCTGCATGGCTCACTCTGGCTGACTGGTGGCGAGCCCTGTGCAGCCTGTGCCAGGATCCACCAGCCTGCAGGTCTCGCTCTGGGTAAGTGACTAGTGGAGAGCCCTGTGAAGCCTGTGTCTGCATTCACCAGCCTGCATGTGTCGCTCTAAGTAAGTGACTGGTGGAGAGCCCTGTGATGCCTGTGTCAGCATCCACCAGCCTGCATGTCTCGGTCTGGGTAAGGGACTGGTGGAGAGCCCTGTGCAGCCTGGGTGTTTCAGGATCCACCAGCCTGCATGTCTCGATCTGGGTAAGTGACTAGTGGAGAGCCCTGTGAAGCCTGTGTCCGCATCCACCAGCCTGCATGTCTCGCTATGGGTAAGTGACTGGTGGAGAGCCCTGTGAAGCCTGTGTCAGCATCCACCAGCCTGCATGTCTCGGTCTGGGTAAGGGACTGGTGGAGAGCCCTGTGCAGCCTGGGTGTTTCAGGATCCACCAGCCTGCATGTCTCGATCTGGGTAAGTGACTAGTGGAGAGCCCTGTGAAGCCTGTGTCAGCATCCACTAGCCTGCATGTCTCGCTCTGGGTAAGTGACTGGTGGAGAGCCCTGTGAAGCCTGTGTCAGCATCCACCAGCCTGCATGTCTCACTCTGGGTAAGTGACTGGTGGTAAACCCTGTGAAGCCTGTTTCAACATCCACCAGCCTGCATGTCTCACCATGGGTCAGTGACTGGTGGAGAGTCCTGTGCAGCCTGTGTCAGGATCCACCAGCCTGCATGTATCACTCTGGGTAAGTGACTGGTGGAGAGCTCTGTGAAGCCTGTGTCAGCGTCCACCAGCCTGCATGTCTCATTCTGGGTAAGTGACTGGTGGAGAGCCATGTGAAGCCTGTGTGTTTCAGGATCCACCAGCCTGCATGTCTCACTCTGGGTAAATGACTGGTGAAGAGCCTTGTGAAGCCTGTGTAAGCATCCACCAGCCTGCATGTCTCACTCTGGGTAAATGACTGGTGGAGAGCCCTGTGAATCCTGTGTCAGGATCCACCAGCCTGCATGTCTCACTCTGGGTAAGTGACTGGTGGAGAGCCCTGTGCAGCCTGTGTCAGGATCCACCAGCCTGCATGTCTTACTCTGGGTAAGTGACTGGTGGAGAGCCCTGTGAAGCCTGTGTCAGCATCCACCAGCCTGCATGCCTCACTCTGGGTAAGTGACTGGTGGACACCCCTGTGCAGCCTGTGTCAGCATCCACCAGCCTGCATGTCTCGCTCTGGGTAAGTGACGGGTGGAGAGCCCTGTGCAGCCTGTGTGTTTCTGGATCCACCAGCCTGCATGTCTCGCTCTGGGTAAGTGACTGGTGGAGAGCCCTGTGAAGCCTGTGTGAGCATCCACCAGCCTGCATGTCTCGCTCCGGGTAAGTGACTGGTGGAGAGCCCTGTGAAGCCTGTGTCAGCATCCACCAGCCTGCATGTCTCGCTCTGGGTAAGTGACTGGTGGAAAGCCATGTGAAGCCTGTGTGTTTCAGGATCCACCAGCCTGCATGTCTCGCTCTGGGTAAGTGACTGGTGGAGAGCCCTGTGAAGCCTTTGTCAGCATCCACCAGCCTGCATGTCTCACTCTTCGTACGTGACTGGTGGAGAGCCCTGTGCAGCCTGTGTGTGTCAGGATCCACCAGCCTGCACGTCTCGCTCTGGGTAAGTGACTGGTGGAGAGCCCTGTGCAGCCTTGTCAGGACCCACAAGCCTGCATGTATCACTCAGGGTAAGTGACTGGTGGAGAGCCCTGTGAAGCCTCTGTCAGCATCCACCAGCCTGAATGTCTCACTTTGGGTAAATGACTGGTGGAGAGCCCTGTGCAGCCTGTGTGTGTCAGGATCCACCAGCCTGCATGTCTCACTCTGGGTAAATGACTGGTGGAGAGCCCTGTGTAGCCTGTGTCAGGATCCACCAGCCTACATGTCTCGCTCTGGGTAAGTGACTGGTGGAGAGCCCTGTGTAGCCTGTGTCAGCATCCACCAGCCTGCATGTCTCACTCGGGGTAAGTGACTGGTGGAGAGCCCTGTGCAGCCTGTGTCAGCATCCACCAGCCTGCATGTATCACTCTGGGTAGGTGACTGGTGGAGAGCCCTGTGCAGCCTGTGTCAGGATCCACCAGCCTGCATGTCTCGCTCAAGGTAAGTGACTGGTGGAAAGCCCTGTGAAGCCTGTGTCAGCATCCACCAGCCTGAATGTCTCGCTCTGGGTAAGTGGCCGGTGGAGAACCCTGTGAAGGCTGTGTCAGCATCCACCAGCCTGCATGTCTCACTCTGGTTGAGTGACTGGTGGAGAACCCTGTGAAGCCTGTGTCAGGATCCACCATCCTGCATGTCTCGCTCTGGGTAAGTGACTGGTGGAGAGCCCTGTGCAGCCAGTGTCTTTCAGGATCCAAAAGCCTGCATGTCTCGCTCTGGGTAAGTGACTGGTGGAGAGCCCTGTGAAGCCTGTGTCAGCATCCACCAGCCTGCATGTCTCACTCGGGGTAAGTGACTGGTGGAGAGCCCTGTGAAGCCTGTGTCAGCATCCACCAGCCTGCATGTCTCGCTCTGGGTAAGTGACTGGTGGAGAGCCCTGTGAAGCCTGTGTCAGCATCCACCAGCCTGCATGTCTCGCTCTGGGTAAGTGACTGGTTGAGAGCCCTGTGCAGCCTGTGTCAGGATCCACCAGCCTGCATGTCTCGCTCTGGGTAAGTAACTGGTGGAGAGCCCTGTTAAGCCTGTGTCAGCATTCACCAGCCTGCATGTCTCACTCTGGGTAAGTGACTGGTGGAGAGCCCTGTGAAGCTTGTGTCAGCATCCACCAGCCTGCATGTCACGCTCTAGGTAAGTGACTGGTGGAGAGCCCTGTGCAGCCTGTGTGTGTCAGGATCCACCAGCCTGCATGTCTTGCTCTGGGTAAGTGACTGGTGGAGAGCCCTGTGCAGCCTGTGTGTGTCAGGACCCACCAGCCTGCATGTCTCACTCTGAGTAAGTGACTGGTGGAGAGCCCTGAGCAGCCTGTGTCAGGATCCACCAGCCTGCATGTCTCACTCTGGGTAGGTGACTGGTGGAGAGCTCTGTGAAGCCTGTGTCAGCATCCACCAGCCTGCATGGCTCACTCTGGGTAACTGGTGGAGAGCCCTGTGCAGCCTGTGTCAGGATCCACCAGCCTGCATGTCTCACTCTGGGTAAGTGACTAGTGGAGAACCCTGTGAAGCCTGTGTCAGCATTCACCAGCCTGCATGCCTCGCTCTGAGTAAGTGACTGGTGGAGAGCCCTGTGAATCCTGTGTCAGCATCCACCAGCCTGCATGTCTCGCTCTGAGTAAGTGACTGGTGGAGAGCCCTGTGCAGCCTGTGTGTTTCAGGATCCACCAGCCTGCATGTCTCGCTCTGGGTAAGTGACTGGTGGAGAGCCCTGTGAAGCCTGTGTGAGCATCCACCAGCCTGCATGTCTCGCTCTGGGTAAGTGACTGGTGGAGCGCCCTGTGAAGCCTGTGTCAGCATCCACCAGCCTGCATGTCTCACTTTGGGTAAATGACTGGTGGAGAGCCCTGTGCAGCCTGTGTGTGTCAGGATCCACCAGCCTGCATGTCTCACTCTGGGTAAGTGACTTGTGGCAAGCCCTATGCAGCCAGTGTGTTTCAGGATCCACCAGCCTGCATGTCTCGCTCTGGGTAAATGACTGGTGGAGAGCCCTGTGAAGCCTGTGTCAGGATCCACCAACCTGCATGTCTCACTCTGGGTAAGTGACTGGTGGAGAGCCCTGTGAAGCCTGTGTCAGCATCCACCAGCCTGCATGTCTCGCTCTGGGTAAGTGACTGGTTGAGAGCCCTGTGCAGCCTGTGTCAGGATCCACCAGCCTGCATGTCTCGCTCTGGGTAAGTAACTGGTGGAGAGCCCTGTTAAGCCTGTGTCAGCATTCACCAGCCTGCATGTCTCACTCTGGGTAAGTGACTAGTGGAGAGCCCTGTGAAGCTTGTGTCAGCATCCACCAGCCTGCATGTCACGCTCTAGGTAAGTGACTGGTGGAGAGCCCTGTGCAGCCTGTGTGTGTCAGGATCCACCAGCCTGCATGTCTTGCTCTGGGTAAGTGACTGGTGGAGAGCCCTGTGCAGCCTGTGTGTGTCAGGACCCACCAGCCTGCATGTCTCACTCTGAGTAAGTGACTGGTGGAGAGCCCTGTGCAGCCTGTGTCAGGATCCACCGGCCTGCATGTCTCACTCTGGATAAGTGACTGGTGGAGAGCTCTGTGAAGCCTGTGTCAGCATCCACCAGCCTGCATGGCTCACTCTGGGTAACTGGTGGAGAGCCCTGTGCAGCCTGTGTCAGGATCCACCAGCCTGCATGTCTCACTCTGGGTAAGTGACTAGTGGAGAACCCTGTGAAGCCTGTGTCAGCATTCACCAGCCTGCATGTCTCGCTCTGAGTAAGTGACTGGTGGAGAGCCCTGTGAATCCTGTGTCAGCATCCACCAGCCTGCATGTCTCGCTCTGAGTAAGTGACTGGTGGAGAGCCCTGTGCAGCCTGTGTTTTTCAGGATCCACCAGCCTGCATGTCTCGCTCTGGGTAAGTGACTGGTGGAGAGCCCTGTGAAGCCTGTGTGAGCATCCACCAGCCTGCATGTCTCGCTCTGGGTAAGTGACTGGTGGAGAGCCCTGTGAATCCTGTGTCAGCATCCACCAGCCTGCATGTCTCGCTCTGGGTAAGTGACTGGTGGAAAGCCATGTGAAGCCTGTGTGTTTCAGGATCCACCAGCCTGCATGTCTCGCTCTGGGTAAGTGACTGGTGGAGAGCCCTGTGAAGCCTGTGTCAGCATCCACCAGCCTGCATGTCTCGCTCTGGGTAAGTGACTGGTGGAGAGCCCTGTGAAGCCTGTGTCAGCATCCACCAGCCTGCATGTCTCACTCTGGGTAAATGACTTGTGGAGAGCCATGTGCAGCCTGTGTGTGTCAGCATCCACCAGCCTGCATGTCTCGCTCTGGGTAAGTGACTGGTGGAGAGCCCTGTGAAGCCTGTGTGAGCATCCACCAGCCTGCATGTCTCGCTCTGGGTAAGTGACTGGTGGAGAGCCCTGTGAATCCTGTGTCAGCATCCTCCAGCCTGCATGTCTCGCTCTGGGTAAGTGACTGGTGGAAAGCCATGTGAAGCCTGTGTGTTTCAGGATCCACCAGCCTGCATGTCTCGCTCTGGGTAAGTGACTGGTGGAGAACCCTGTGAAGCCTGTGTCAGCATCCACCAGCCTGCATGTCTCGCTCTGGGTAAGTGTCTGGTGGAGAGCCCTGTGAAGCCTGTGTCAGCATCCACCAGCCTGCATGTCTCACTCTGGGTAAATGACTGGTGGAGAGCCATGTGCAGCCTCTGTGTGTCAGCATCCACCAGTCTGCATGTCTCACTCTGGGTAAGTGAATGGTGGAGAGCCCTGTGCAGCCTGTGTGGGTCAGGATCCACCAGCCTGCATTTCTCACTCTGGGTAAATGACTGCTGGAGAGCCCTGTGCAGCCTGTGTGTGTCAGGATCCACCAGCCTGCATGTCTCACTCTGGGTAAGTGACTGGTGGAGAGCCCTGTGCAGCCTGTGTCAGGATCAACCAGCCTGCATGTCTCACTCTGGGTAAGTGACTGGTGGAGAGCCCTGTGAAGCCTGTGTCAGCATCCACCAGCCTGCATGCCTCACTCTGGGTAAGTGACTGGTGGACACCCCTGTGCAGCCTGTGTCAGCATCCACCAGCCTGCATGTCTCGCTCTGGGTAAGTGACTGGTGGAGAGCCATGTGAAGCCTGGGTGTTTCAGGATCCACCAGCCTGCATGTCTCGCTCTGGGTAAGTGACTGGTGGAGAGCCCTGTGAAGCCTATGTCAGCATCCGCCAGCCTGCATGTCTCACTCTGGGTAAATGACTGGTGGAGAGCCCTGTGAATCCTGTGTCAGGATCCACCAGCCTGCATGTCTCACTCTGGGTAAGTGACTGGTGGAGAGCACTGTGCAGCCTGTGTCAGGATCCACCAGCCTGCATGTCTTACTCTGGGTAAGTGACTGGTGGAGAGCCCTGTGAAGCCTGTGTCAGCATCCACCAGCCTGCATGCCTCACTCTGGGTAAATGACTGGTGGAGAGCCCTGTGAAGCCTGTGTCAGCATCCACCAGCCTGCATGTCTCACTCTGGGTAAATTACTTGTGGAGAGCCATGTGCAGCCTGTGTCAGGATCCACCAGCCTACATGTCTCGCTCTGGGTAAGTGACTGGTGGAGAGCCCTGTGAAGCCTATGTCAGCATCCGCCAGCCTGCATGTCTCGCTCTGGGTAAGTGACGGGTGGAGAGCCCTGTGCAGCCTGTGTCAGGATCCACCAGCCTACATGTCTCGCTCTGGGTAAGTGACTGGTGGAGAGCCCTGTGTAGCCTGTGTCAGCATCCACCAGCCTGCATGTATCACTCAGGGTAAATGACTGGTGGAGAGCCCTGTGAAGCCTGTGTCAGCATCCACCAGCCTGCATGTCTCACTCTGGGTAAATTACTTGTGGAGAGCCATGTGCAGCCTGTGTGTGTCAGCATCCACCAGCCTACATGTCTCGCTCTGGGTAAGTGACTGGTGGAGAGCCCTGTGAAGCCTGTGTGAGCATCCACCAGCCTGCATGTCTCGCTCTGGGTAAGTGACTGGTGGACACCCCTGTGCAGCCTGTGTCAGCATCCACCAGCCTGCATGTCTCGCTCCGGGTAAGTGACTGGTGGAGAGCCATGTGCAGCCTGTGTGTGTCAGCATCCACCAGTCTGCATGTCTCACTCTGGGTAAGTGAATGGTGGAGAGCCCTGTGCAGCCTGTGTGGGTCAGGATCCACCAGCCTGCATTTCTCACTCTGGGTAAATGACTGCTGGAGAGCCCTGTGCAGCCTGTGTGTGTCAGGATCCACCAGCCTGCATGTCTCACTCTGGGTAAGTGACTGGTGGAGAGCCCTGTGCAGCCTGTGTCAGGATCCACCAGCCTGCATGTCTCACTCTGGGTAAGTGACTGGTGGAGAGCCCTGTGAAGCCTGTGTCAGCATCCACCAGCCTGCATGCCTCACTCTGGGTAAGTGACTGGTGGACACCCCTGTGCAGCCTGTGTCAGCATCCACCAGCCTGCATGTCTCGCTCTGGGTAAGTGACTGGTGGAGAGCCATGTGAAGCCTGGGTGTTTCAGGATCCACCAGCCTGCATGTCTCGCTCTGGGTAAGTGACTGGTGGAGAGCCCTGTGAAGCCTATGTCAGCATCCGCCAGCCTGCATGTCTCACTCTGGGTAAATGACTGGTGGAGAGCCCTGTGAATCCTGTGTCAGGATCCACCAGCCTGCATGTCTCACTCTGGGTAAGTGACTGGTGGAGAGCCCTGTGCAGCCTGTGTCAGGATCCACCAGCCTGCATGTCTTACTCTGGGTAAGTGACTGGTGGAGAGCCCTGTGAAGCCTGTGTCAGCATCCACCAGCCTGCATGCCTCACTCTGGGTAAGTGACTGGTGGACACCCCTGTGCAGCCTGTGTCAGCATCCACCAGCCTGCATGTCTCGCTCTGGGTAAGTGACGGGTGGAGAGCCCTGTGCAGCCTGTGTCAGGATCCACCAGCCTACATGTCTCGCTCTGGGTAAGTGACTGGTGGAGAGCCCTGTGTAGCCTGTGTCAGCATCCACCAGCCTGCATGTATCACTCAGGGTAAATGACTGGTGGAGAGCCCTGTGCAGCCTGTGTGTGTCAGGATCCACCAGCCTTTATGTCTCACTCTGGGTAAATGACTGGTGGAGAGCCCTGTGTAGCCTGTGTCAGGATCCACCAGCCTACATGTCTCGCTCTGGGTAAGTGACTGGTGGAGAGCCCTGTGTAGCCTGTGTCAGCATCCACCAGCCTGCATGTATCACTCAGGGTAAATGACTGGTGGAGAGCCCTGTGCAGCCTGTGTGTGTCAGGATCCACCAGCCTGCATGTCTCACTCTGGGTAAATGACTGGTGGAGAGCCCTGTGTGGCCTGTGTCAGGATCCACCAGCCTACATGTCTCGCTCTGGGTAAGTGACTGGTGGAGAGCCCTGTGTAGCCTGTGTCAGCATCCACCAGCCTGAATGTCTCGCTCTGGGTAAGTGACTGGTGGAGAGCCCTGTGAAGGCTGTGTCAGCATCCACCAGCCTGCATGTCTCACTCTGCGTGAGTGACTGGTGGAGAACCCTGTGAAGCCTGTGTCAGGATCCACCAGCCTGCATGTCTCGCTCTGGGTAAGTGACTGGTGGAGAGCCCTGAGCAGCCAGTGTCTTTCAGGATCCAACAGCCTGCATGTCTCGCTCTGGGTAAGTGACTGGTGGAGAGCCCTGTGAAGCCTGAGTCAGCATCCACCAGCCTGCATGTCTCGCTCGGGGTAAGTGACTGGTGGAGAGCCCTGTGAAGCATGTGTCAGCATCCACCAGCCTGCATGTCTCGCTCTGGGTAAGTGACTGGTGGAGCGCCCTGTGAAGCCTGTGTCAGCATCCACCAGCCTGCATGTCTCACTTTGGGTAAATGACTGGTGGAGAGCCCTGTGCAGCCTGTGTGTGTCAGGATCCACCAGCCTGCATGTCTCACTCTGGGTAAGTGACTTGTGGCAAGCCCTATGCAGCCAGTGTGTTTCAGGATCCACCAGCCTGCATGTCTCGCTCTGGGTAAATGACTGGTGGAGAGCCCTGTGAAGCCTGTGTCAGGATCCACCAACCTGCATGTCTCACTCTGGGTAAGTGACTGGTGGAGAGCCCTGTGAAGCCTGTGTCCGCATCCACCAGCCTGCATGTCTCACTCTGGGTAAGTGACTGGTGGAGAGTCTGTGAAGCCTGAGTCAGCATCCACCAGCCTGCATGTCTCGCTCTGGGTAACTGACTGGTGGAGAGCCCTGTGAAGCCTGAGTCAGCATCCACCAGCCTGCATGTCTCACTTTGGGTAAATGACTTGTGGAGAGTCCTGTGCAGCCTGTGTCAGGATCCAGCAGCCTGCATGTCTCGCTATGGGTAAGTAACTGGCGGAGAGCCTTGTGAAGCCTGTGTCAGCATCCACCAGCCTGCATGTCTCACTCTGGGTAAGAGACTGGTGGAGAGCCCTGTGAAGCCTGTGACAGCATCCACCAGCCTGCATGTCGCGCTCTAAGTAAGTGACAGGTGGAGAGCCCTGTGCAGCCTGTGTGTGTCAGGATCCACCAGCATGCATGTCTTGCTCTGGGTAAGTGACTGGTGGAGAGCCCTGTGCCGCCTGTGTGTGTCAGGACCCACCAGCCTGCATGTCTCACTCTCGGTAAGTGACTGGTGGAGAGCCCTGTGCAGCCTGTGTCAGCATCCACCAGTCTGCATGGCTCACTCTGGCTGACTGGTGGCGAGCCCTGTGCAGCCTGTGCCAGGATCCACCAGCCTGCAGGTCTCGCTCTGGGTAAGTGACTAGTGGAGAGCCCTGTGAAGCCTGTGTCTGCATTCACCAGCCTGCATGTGTCGCTCTAAGTAAGTGACAGGTGGAGAGCCCTGTGATGCCTGTGTCAGCATCCACCAGCCTGCATGTCTCGGTCTGGGTAAGGGACTGGTGGAGAGCCCTGTGCAGCCTGGGTGTTTCAGGATCCACCAGCCTGCATGTCTCGATCTGGGTAAGTGACTAGTGGAGAGCCCTGTGAAGCCTGTGTCCGCATCCACCAGCCTGCATGTCTCGCTATGGGTAAGTGACTGGTGGAGAGCCCTGTGAAGCCTGTGTCAGCATCCACCAGCCTGCATGTCTCGGTCTGGGTAAGGGACTGGTGGAGAGCCCTGTGCAGCCTGGGTGTTTCAGGATCCACCAGCCTGCATGTCTCGATCTGGGTAAGTGACTAGTGGAGAGCCCTGTGAAGCCTGTGTCAGCATCCACTAGCCTGCATGTCTCGCTCTGGGTAAGTGACTGGTGGAGAGCCCTGTGAAGCCTGTGTCAGCATCCACCAGCCTGCATGTCTCACTCTGGGTAAGTGACTGGTGGTAAACCCTGTGAAGCCTGTTTCAACATCCACCAGCCTGCATGTCTCACCATGGGTCAGTGACTGGTGGAGAGTCCTGTGCAGCCTGTGTCAGGATCCACCAGCCTGCATGTATCACTCTGGGTAAGTGACTGGTGGAGAGCTCTGTGAAGCCTGTGTCAGCGTCCACCAGCCTGCATGTCTCATTCTGGGTAAGTGACTGGTGGAGAGCCATGTGAAGCCTGTGTGTTTCAGGATCCACCAGCCTGCATGTCTCACTCTGGGTAAATGACTGGTGAAGAGCCTTGTGAAGCCTGTGTAAGCATCCACCAGCCTGCATGTCTCACTCTGGGTAAATGACTGGTGGAGAGCCCTGTGAATCCTGTGTCAGGATCCACCAGCCTGCATGTCTCACTCTGGGTAAGTGACTGGTGGAGAGCCCTGTGCAGCCTGTGTCAGGATCCACCAGCCTGCATGTCTTACTCTGGGTAAGTGACTGGTGGAGAGCCCTGTGAAGCCTGTGTCAGCATCCACCAGCCTGCATGCCTCACTCTGGGTAAGTGACTGGTGGACACCCCTGTGCAGCCTGTGTCAGCATCCACCAGCCTGCATGTCTCGCTCTGGGTAAGTGACGGGTGGAGAGCCCTGTGCAGCCTGTGTGTTTCTGGATCCACCAGCCTGCATGTCTCGCTCTGGGTAAGTGACTGGTGGAGAGCCCTGTGAAGCCTGTGTGAGCATCCACCAGCCTGCATGTCTCGCTCCGGGTAAGTGACTGGTGGAGAGCCCTGTGAAGCCTGTGTCAGCATCCACCAGCCTGCATGTCTCGCTCTGGGTAAGTGACTGGTGGAAAGCCATGTGAAGCCTGTGTGTTTCAGGATCCACCAGCCTGCATGTCTCGCTCTGGGTAAGTGACTGGTGGAGAGCCCTGTGAAGCCTTTGTCAGCATCCACCAGCCTGCATGTCTCACTCTTCGTACGTGACTGGTGGAGAGCCCTGTGCAGCCTGTGTGTGTCAGGATCCACCAGCCTGCACGTCTCGCTCTGGGTAAGTGACTGGTGGAGAGCCCTGTGCAGCCTTGTCAGGACCCACAAGCCTGCATGTATCACTCAGGGTAAGTGACTGGTGGAGAGCCCTGTGAAGCCTCTGTCAGCATCCACCAGCCTGAATGTCTCACTTTGGGTAAATGACTGGTGGAGAGCCCTGTGCAGCCTGTGTGTGTCAGGATCCACCAGCCTGCATGTCTCACTCTGGGTAAATGACTGGTGGAGAGCCCTGTGTAGCCTGTGTCAGGATCCACCAGCCTACATGTCTCGCTCTGGGTAAGTGACTGGTGGAGAGCCCTGTGTAGCCTGTGTCAGCATCCACCAGCCTGCATGTCTCACTCGGGGTAAGTGACTGGTGGAGAGCCCTGTGCAGCCTGTGTCAGCATCCACCAGCCTGCATGTATCACTCTGGGTAGGTGACTGGTGGAGAGCCCTGTGCAGCCTGTGTCAGGATCCACCAGCCTGCATGTCTCGCTCAAGGTAAGTGACTGGTGGAAAGCCCTGTGAAGCCTGTGTCAGCATCCACCAGCCTGAATGTCTCGCTCTGGGTAAGTGGCCGGTGGAGAACCCTGTGAAGGCTGTGTCAGCATCCACCAGCCTGCATGTCTCACTCTGGTTGAGTGACTGGTGGAGAACCCTGTGAAGCCTGTGTCAGGATCCACCATCCTGCATGTCTCGCTCTGGGTAAGTGACTGGTGGAGAGCCCTGTGCAGCCAGTGTCTTTCAGGATCCAAAAGCCTGCATGTCTCGCTCTGGGTAAGTGACTGGTGGAGAGCCCTGTGAAGCCTGTGTCAGCATCCACCAGCCTGCATGTCTCACTCGGGGTAAGTGACTGGTGGAGAGCCCTGTGAAGCCTGTGTCAGCATCCACCAGCCTGCATGTCTCGCTCTGGGTAAGTGACTGGTGGAGAGCCCTGTGAAGCCTGTGTCAGCATCCACCAGCCTGCATGTCTCGCTCTGGGTAAGTGACTGGTTGAGAGCCCTGTGCAGCCTGTGTCAGGATCCACCAGCCTGCATGTCTCGCTCTGGGTAAGTAACTGGTGGAGAGCCCTGTTAAGCCTGTGTCAGCATTCACCAGCCTGCATGTCTCACTCTGGGTAAGTGACTGGTGGAGAGCCCTGTGAAGCTTGTGTCAGCATCCACCAGCCTGCATGTCACGCTCTAGGTAAGTGACTGGTGGAGAGCCCTGTGCAGCCTGTGTGTGTCAGGATCCACCAGCCTGCATGTCTTGCTCTGGGTAAGTGACTGGTGGAGAGCCCTGTGCAGCCTGTGTGTGTCAGGACCCACCAGCCTGCATGTCTCACTCTGAGTAAGTGACTGGTGGAGAGCCCTGAGCAGCCTGTGTCAGGATCCACCAGCCTGCATGTCTCACTCTGGGTAGGTGACTGGTGGAGAGCTCTGTGAAGCCTGTGTCAGCATCCACCAGCCTGCATGGCTCACTCTGGGTAACTGGTGGAGAGCCCTGTGCAGCCTGTGTCAGGATCCACCAGCCTGCATGTCTCACTCTGGGTAAGTGACTAGTGGAGAACCCTGTGAAGCCTGTGTCAGCATTCACCAGCCTGCATGCCTCGCTCTGAGTAAGTGACTGGTGGAGAGCCCTGTGAATCCTGTGTCAGCATCCACCAGCCTGCATGTCTCGCTCTGAGTAAGTGACTGGTGGAGAGCCCTGTGCAGCCTGTGTGTTTCAGGATCCACCAGCCTGCATGTCTCGCTCTGGGTAAGTGACTGGTGGAGAGCCCTGTGAAGCCTGTGTGAGCATCCACCAGCCTGCATGTCTCGCTCTGGGTAAGTGACTGGTGGAGAGCCCTGTGAATCCTGTGTCAGCATCCACCAGCCTGCATGTCTCGCTCTGGGTAAGTGACTGGTGGAAAGCCATGTGAAGCCTGTGTGTTTCAGGATCCACCAGCCTGCATGTCTCACTCTGGGTAAGTGACTGGTGGAGAACCCTGTGAAGCCTGTGTCAGCATCCACCAGCCTGCATGTCTCGCTCTGGGTAAGTGACTGGTGGAGAGCCCTGTGAAGCCTGTGTCAGCATCCACCAGCCTGCATGTCTCACTCTGGGTAAATGACTTGTGGAGAGCCATGTGCAGCCTGTGTGTGTCAGCATCCACCAGCCTGCATGTCTCGCTCTGGGTAAGTGACTGGTGGAGAGCCCTGTGAAGCCTGTGTGAGCATCCACCAGCCTGCATGTCTCGCTCTGGGTAAGTGACTGGTGGAGAGCCCTGTGAATCCTGTGTCAGCATCCACCAGCCTGCATGTCTCGCTCTGGGTAAGTGACTGGTGGAAAGCCATGTGAAGCCTGTGTGTTTCAGGATCCACCAGCCTGCATGTCTCGCTCTGGGTAAGTGACTGGTGGAGAACCCTGTGAAGCCTGTCTCAGCATCCACCAGCCTGCATGTCTCGCTCTGGGTAAGTGTCTGGTGGAGAGCCCTGTGAAGCCTGTGTCAGCATCCACCAGCCTGCATGTCTCACTCTGGGTAAATGACTGGTGGAGAGCCATGTGCAGCCTGTGTGTGTCAGCATCCACCAGTCTGCATGTCTCACTCTGGGTATGTGAATGGTGGAGAGCCCTGTGCAGCCTGTGTGGGTCAGGATCCACCAGCCTGCATTTCTCACTCTGGGTAAATGACTGCTGGAGAGCCCTGTGCAGCCTGTGTGTGTCAGGATCCACCAGCCTGAATGTCTCACTCTGGGTAAGTGACTGGTGGAGAGCCCTGTGCAGCCTGTGTCAGGATCCACCAGCCTGCATGTCTCACTCTGGGTAAGTGACTGGTGGAGAGCCCTGTGAAGCCTGTGTCAGCATCCACCAGCCTGCATGCCTCACTCTGGGTAAGTGACTGGTGGACACCCCTGTGCAGCCTGTGTCAGCATCCACCAGCCTGCATGTCTCGCTCTGGGTAAGTGACTGGTGGAGAGCCATGTGAAGCCTGGGTGTTTCAGGATCCACCAGCCTGCATGTCTCGCTCTGGGTAAGTGACTGGTGGAGAGCCCTGTGAAGCCTATGTCAGCATCCGCCAGCCTGCATGTCTCACTCTGGGTAAATGACTGGTGGAGAGCCCTGTGAATCTTGTGTCAGGATCCACCAGCCTGCATGTCTCACTCTGGGTAAGTGACTGGTGGAGAGCCCTGTGCAGCCTGTGTCAGGATCCACCAGCCTGCATGTCTTACTCTGGGTAAGTGACTGGTGGAGAGCCCTGTGAAGCCTGTGTCAGCATCCACCAGCCTGCATGTCTCGCTCTGGGTAAGTGACAGGTGGAGAGCCCTGTGCAGCCTGTGTCAGGATCCACCAGCCTACATGTCTCGCTCTGGGTAAGTGACTGGTGGAGAGCCCTGTGTAGCCTGTGTCAGCATCCACCAGCCTGCATGTATCACTCAGGGTAAATGACTGGTGGAGAGCCCTGTGCAGCCTGTGTGTGTCAGGATCCACCAGCCTTTATGTCTCACTCTGGGTAAATGACTGGTGGAGAGCCCTGTGTAGCCTGTGTCAGGATCCACCAGCCTACATGTCTCGCTCTGGGTAAGTGACTGGTGGAGAGCCCTGTGTAGCCTGTGTCAGCATCCACCAGCCTGCATGTATCACTCAGGGTAAATGACTGGTGGAGAGCCCTGTGCAGCCTGTGTGTGTCAGGATCCACCAGCCTGCATGTCTCACTCTGGGTAAATGACTGGTGGAGAGCCCTGTGTGGCCTGTGTCAGGATCCACCAGCCTACATGTCTCGCTCTGGGTAAGTGACTGGTGGAGAGCCCTGTGTAGCCTGTGTCAGCATCCACCAGCCTGAATGTCTCGCTCTGGGTAAGTGACTGGTGGAGAGCCCTGTGAAGGCTGTGTCAGCATCCACCAGCCTGCATGTCTCACTCTGCGTGAGTGACTGGTGGAGAACCCTGTGAAGCCTGTGTCAGGATCCACCAGCCTGCATGTCTCGCTCTCGGTAAGTGACTGGTGGAGAGCCCTGAGCAGCCAGTGTCTTTCAGGATCCTACAGCCTGCATGTCTCGCTCTGGGTAAGTGACTGGTGGAGAGCCCTGTGAAGCCTGTGTCAGCATCCACCAGCCTGCATGCCTCACTCTGGGTAAGTGACTGGTGGACACCCCTGTGCAGCCTGTGTCAGCATTCACCAGCCTGCATGTCTCGCTCTGGGTAAGTGACGGGTGGAGAGCCCTGTGCAGCCTGTGTGTTTCTGGATCCACCAGCCTGCATGTCTCGCTCTGGTTAAGTGACTGGTGGAGAGCCCTGTGAAGCCTGTGTGAGCATCCACCAGCCTGCATGTCTCGCTCTGGGTAAGTGACTGGTGGAAAGCCATGTGAAGCCTGTGTGTTTCAGGATCCACCAGCCTGCATGTCTCGCTCTGGGTAAGTGACTGGTGGAGAGCCCTGTGAAGCCTTTGTCAGCATCCACCAGCCTGCATGTCTCACTCTTCGTAAGTGACTGGTGGAGAGCCCTGTGCAGCCTGTGTGTGTCAGGATCCACCAGCCTGCACGTCTCGCTCTGGGTAAGTGACTGGTGGAGAGCCCTGTGCAGCCTTGTCAGGACCCACAAGCCTGCATGTATCACTCAGGGTAAGTGACTGGTGGAGAGCCCTGTGAAGCCTCTGTCAGCATCCACCAGCCTGAATGTCTCACTTTGGGTAAATGACTGGTGGAGAGCCCTGTGCAGCCTGTGTGTGTCAGGATCCACCAGCCTGCATGTCTCACTCTGGGTAAATGACTGGTGGAGAGCCCTGTGTAGCCTGTGTCAGGATCTACCAGCCTACATGTCTCGCTCTGGGTAAGTGACTGGTGGAGAGCCCTGTGTAGCCTGTGTCAGCATCCACCAGCCTGCATGTCTCACTCGGGGTAAGTGACTGGTGGAGAGCCCTGTGCAGCCTGTGTCAGCATCCACCAGCCTGCATGTATCACTCTGGGTAGGTGACTGGTGGAGAGCCCTGTGCAGCCTGTGTCAGGATCCACCAGCCTGCATGTCTCGCTCAAGGTAAGTGACTGGTGGAAAGCCCTGTGAAGCCTGTGTCAGCATCCACCAGCCTGAATGTCTCGCTCTGGGTAAGTGGCCGGTGGAGAACCCTGTGAAGGCTGTGTCAGCATCCACCAGCCTGCATGTCTCACTCTGGGTGAGTGACTGGTGGAGAGCCCTGTGAAGCCTGTGTCAGGATCCACCATCCTGCATGTCTCGCTCTGGGTAATTGACTGGTGGAGAGCCCTGTGCAGCCAGTGTCTTTCAGGATCCAAAAGCCTGCATGTCTCGCTCTGGGTAAGTGACTGGTGGAGAGCCCTGTGAAGCCTGTGTCAGCATCCACCAGCCTGCATGTCTCACTCGGGGTAAGTGACTGGTGGAGAGCCCTGTGAAGCCTGTGTCAGCATCCACCAGCCTGCATGTCTCGCTCTGGGTAAGTGACTGGTGGAGAGCCCTGTGAAGCCTGTGTCAGCATCCACCAGCCTGCATGTCTCGCTCTGGGTAAGTGACTGGTTGAGAGCCCTGTGCAGCCTGTGTCAGGATCCACCAGCCTGCATGTCTCGCTCTGGGTAAGTAACTGGTGGAGAGCCCTGTTAAGCCTGTGTCAGCATTCACCAGCCTGCATGTCTCACTCTGGGTAAGTGACTGGTGGAGAGCCCTGTGAAGCTTGTGTCAGCATCCACCAGCCTGCATGTCACGCTCTAGGTAAGTGACTGGTGGAGAGCCCTGTGCAGCCTGTGTGTGTCAGGATCCACCAGCCTGCATTTCTTGCTCTGGGTAAGTGACTGGTGGAGAGCCCTGTGCAGCCTGTGTGTGTCAGGACCCACCAGCCTGCATGTCTCACTCTGGGTAAGTGACTGGTGGAGAGCCCTGTGCAGCCTGTGTCAGGATCCACCAGCCTGCATGTCTCACTCTGGGTAAGTGACTGGTGGAGAGCTCTGTGAAGCCTGTGTCAACATCCACCAGCCTGCATGGCTCACTCTGGGTAACTGGTGGAGAGCCCTGTGCAGCCTGTGTCAGGATCCACCAGCCTGCATGTCTCACTCTGGGTAAGTGACTAGTGGAGAACCCTGTGAAGCCTGTTTCAGCATTCACCAGCCTGCATGTCTCGCTCTGAGTAAGTGACTGGTGGAGAGCCCTGTGAATCCTGTGTCAGCATCCACCAGCCTGCATGTCTCGCTCTGAGTAAGTGACTGGTGGAGAGCCCTGTGCAGCCTGTGTGTTTCAGGATCCACCAGCCTGCATGTCTCGCTCTGGGTAAGTGACTGGTGGAAAGCCCTGTGAAGCCTGTGTGAGCATCCACCAGCCTGCATGTCTCGCTCTGGGTAAGTGACTGGTGGAGAGCCCTGTGAATCCTGTGTCAGCATCCACCAGCCTGCATATCTCGCTCTGGGTAAGTGACTGGTGGAAAGCCATGTGAAGCCTGTGTGTTTCAGGATCCACCAGCCTGCATGTCTCGCTCTGGGTAAGTGACTGGTGGAGAACCCTGTGAAGCCTGTGTCAGCATCCACCAGCCTGCATGTCTCGCTCTGGGTAAGTGACTGGTGGAGAGCCCTGTGCAGCCTGTGTCAGGATCCACCAGCCTGCATGTCTCGCTCAAGGTAAGTGACTGGTGGAAAGCCCTGTGAAGCCTGTGTCAGCATCCACCAGCCTGAACGTCTCGCTCTGGGTAAGTGACCGGTGGAGAACCCTGTGAAGGCTGTGTCAGCATCCACAAGCCTGTATGTCTCACTCTGGGTGAGTGACTGGTGGATAGCCCTGTGAAGCCTGTGTCAGGATCCACCATCCTGCATGTCTCGCTCTGGGTAAGTGACTGGTGGAGAGCCCTGTGCAGCCAGTGTCTTTCAGGATCCAACAGCCTGCATGTCTCGCTCTGGGTAAGTGACTGGTGGAGAGCCCTGTGAAGCCTGTGTCAGCATCCACCAGCCTGCATGTCTCACTCGGGGTAAGTGACTGGTGGAGAGCCCTGTGAAGCCTGTGTCAGCATCCACCAGCCTGCATGTCTCGCTCTGGGTAAGTGACTGGTGGAGAGCCCTGTGAAGCCTGTGTCAGCATCCACCAGCCTGCATGTCTCGCTCTGGGTAAGTGACTGGTTGAGAGCCCTGTGCAGCCTGTGTCAGGATCCACCAGCCTGCATGTCTCGCTCTGGGTAAGTAACTGGTGGAGAGCCCTGTTAAGCCTGTGTCAGCATTCACCAGCCTGCATGTCTCACTCTGGGTAAGTGACTGGTGGAGAGCCCTGTGAAGCTTGTGTCAGCATCCACCAGCCTGCATGTCACTCTCTAGGTAAGTGACTGGTGGAGAGCCCTGTGCAGCCTGTGTGTGTCAGGATCCACCAGCCTGCATGTCTTGCTCTGGGTAAGTGACTGGTGGAGAGCCCTGTGCAGCCTGTGTGTGTCAGGACCCACCAGCCTGCATGTCTCACTCTGAGTAAGTGACTGGTGGAGAGCCCTGTGCAGCCTGTGTCAGGATCCACCAGCCTGCATGTCTCACTCTGGGTAAGTGACTGGTGGAGAGCTCTGTGAAGCCTGTGTCAGCATCCACCAGCCTGCATGGCTCACTCTGGGTAACTGGTGGAGAGCCCTATGCAGCCTGTGTCAGGATCCACCAGCCTGCATGTCTCACTCTGGGTAAGTGACTAGTGGAGAACCCTGTGAAGCCTGTGTCAGCATTCACCAGCCTGCATGTCTCGCTCTGAGTAAGTGACTGGTGGAGAGCCCTGTGAATCCTGTGTCAGCATCCACCAGCCTGCATGTCTCGCTCTGAGTAAGTGACTGGTGGAGAGCCCTGTGCAGCCTGTGTGTTTCAGGATCCACCAGCCTGCATGTCTCGCTCTGGGTAAGTGACTGGTGGAGAGCCCTGTGAAGCCTGTGTGAGCATCCACCAGCCTGCATGTCTCGCTCTGGGTAAGTGACTGGTGGAGAGCCCTGTGAATCCTGTGTCAGCATCCACCAGCCTGCATGTCTCGCTCTGGGTAAGTGACTGGTGGAAAGCCATGTGAAGCCTGTGTGTTTCAGGATCCACCAGCCTGCATGTCTCACTCTGGGTAAGTGACTGGTGGAGAACCCTGTGAAGCCTGTGTCAGCATCCACCAGCCTGCATGTCTCGCTCTGGGTAAGTGACTGGTGGATAGCCCTGTGAATCCTGTGTCAGCATCCACCAGCCTGCATGTCTCGCTCTGGGTAAGTGACTGGTGGAAAGCCATGTGAAGCCTGTGTGTTTCAGGATCCACCAGCCTGCATGTCTCGCTCTGGGTAAGTGACTGGTGGAGAACCCTGTGAAGCCTGTGTCAGCATCCACCAGCCTGCATGTCTCGCTCTGGGTAAGTGTCTGGTGGAGAGCCCTGTGAAGCCTGTGTCAGCATCCACCAGCCTGCATGTCTCACTCTGGGTAAATGACTGGTGGAGAGCCATGTGCAGCCTGTGTGTGTCAGCATCCACCAGTCTGCATGTCTCACTCTGGGTAAGTGAATGGTGGAGAGCCCTGTGCAGCCTGTGTGGGTCAGGATCCACCAGCCTGCATTTCTCACTCTGGGTAAATGACTGCTGGAGAGCCCTGTGCAGCCTGTGTGTGTCAGGATCCACCAGCCTGCATGTCTCACTCTGGGTAAGTGACTGGTGGAGAGCCCTGTGCAGCCTGTGTCAGGATCCACCAGCCTGCATGTCTCACTCTGGGTAAGTGACTGGTGGAGAGCCCTGTGAAGCCTGTGTCAGCATCCACCAGCCTGCATGCCTCACTCTGGGTAAGTGACTGGTGGACACCCCTGTGCAGCCTGTGTCAGCATCCACCAGCCTGCATGTCTCGCTCTGGGTAAGTGACTGGTGGAGAGCCATGTGAAGCCTGGGTGTTTTAGGATCCACCTGCCTGCATGTCTCGCTCTGGGTAAGTGACTGGTGGAGAGCCCTGTGAAGCCTATGTCAGCATCCGCCAGCCTGCATGTCTCACTCTGGGTAAATGACTGGTGGAGAGCCCTGTGAATCCTGTGTCAGGATCCACCAGCCTGCATGTCTCACTCTGGGTAAGTGACTGGTGGAGAGCCCTGTGCAGCCTGTGTCAGGATCCACCAGCCTGCATGTCTTACTCTGGGTAAGTGACTGGTGGAGAGCCCTGTGAAGCCTGTGTCAGCATCCACCAGCCTGCATGCCTCACTCTGGGTAAGTGACTGGTGGACACCCCTGTGCAGCCTGTGTCAGCATCCACCAGCCTGCATGTCTCGCTCTGGGTAAGTGACGGGTGGAGAGCCCTGTGCAGCCTGTGTCAGGATCCACCAGCCTACATGTCTCGCTCTGGGTAAGTGACTGGTGGAGAGCCCTGTTTAGCCTGTGTCAGCATCCACCAGCCTGCATGTATCACTCAGGATAAATGACTGGTGGAGAGCCCTGTGCAGCCTGTGTGTGTCAGGATCCACCAGCCTTTATGTCTCACTCTGGGTAAATGACTGGTGGAGAGCCCTGTGTAGCCTGTGTCAGGATCCACCAGCCTACATGTCTCGCTCTGGGTAAGTGACTGGTGGAGAGCCCTGTGTAGTCTGTGTCAGCATCCACCAGCCTGCATGTATCACTCAGGGTAAATGACTGGTGGAGAGCCCTGTGCAGCCTGTGTGTGTCAGGATCCACCAGCCTGCATGTCTCACTCTGGGTAAATGACTGGTGGAGAGCCCTGTGTGGCCTGTGTCAGGATCCACCAGCCTACATGTCTCGCTCTGGGTAAGTGACTGGTGGAGAGCCCTGTGTAGCCTGTGTCAGCATCCACCAGCCTGCATGTCTTACTCTGGGTAAGTGACTGGTGGAGAGCCCTGTGAAGCCTGTGTCAGCATCCACCAGCCTGCATGCCTCACTCTGGGTAAGTGACTGGTGGACACCCCTGTGCAGCCTGTGTCAGCATCCACCAGCCTGCATGTCTCGCTCTGGGTAAGTGACGGGTGGAGAGCCCTGTGCAGCCTGTGTCAGGATCCACCAGCCTACATGTCTCGCTCTGGGTAAGTGACTGGTGGAGAGCCCTGTTTAGCCTGTGTCAGCATCCACCAGCCTGCATGTATCACTCAGGATAAATGACTGGTGGAGAGCCCTGTGCAGCCTGTGTGTGTCAGGATCCACCAGCCTTTATGTCTCACTCTGGGTAAATGACTGGTGGAGAGCCCTGTGTAGCCTGTGTCAGGATCCACCAGCCTACATGTCTCGCTCTGGGTAAGTGACTGGTGGAGAGCCCTGTGTAGTCTGTGTCAGCATCCACCAGCCTGCATGTATCACTCAGGGTAAATGACTGGTGGAGAGCCCTGTGCAGCCTGTGTGTGTCAGGATCCACCAGCCTGCATGTCTCACTCTGGGTAAATGACTGGTGGAGAGCCCTGTGTGGCCTGTGTCAGGATCCACCAGCCTACATGTCTCGCTCTGGGTAAGTGACTGGTGGAGAGCCCTGTGTAGCCTGTGTCAGCATCCACCAGCCTGAATGTCTCGCTCTGGGTAAGTGACTGGTGGAGAGCCCTGTGAAGGCTGTGTCAGCATCCACCAGCCTGCATGTCTCACTCTGCGTGAGTGACTGGTGGAGAACCCTGTGAAGCCTGTGTCAGGATCCACCAGCCTGCATGTCTCGCTCTCGGTAAGTGACTGGTGGAGAGCCCTGAGCAGCCAGTGTCTTTCAGGATCCAACAGCCTGCATGTCTCGCTCTGGGTAAGTGACTGGTGGAGAGCCCTGTGAAGCCTGTGTCAGCATCCACCAGCCTGCATGCCTCACTCTGGGTAAGTGACTGGTGGACACCCCTGTGCAGCCTGTGTCAGCATCCACCAGCCTGCATGTCTCGCTCTGGGTAAGTGACGGGTGGAGAGCCCTGTGCAGCCTGTGTGTTTCTGGATCCACCAGCCTGCATGTCTCGCTCTGGGTAAGTGACTGGTGGAGAGCCCTGTGAAGCCTGTGTGAGCATCCACCAGCCTGCATGTCTCGCTCTGGGTAAGTGACTGGTGGAGAGCCCTGTGAAGCCTGTGTCAGCATCCACCAGCCTGCATGTCTCGCTCTGGGTAAGTGACTGGTGGAAAGCCATGTGAAGCCTGTGTGTTTCAGGATCCACCAGCCTGCATGTCTCGCTCTGGGTAAGTGACTGGTGGAGAGCCCTGTGAAGCCTTTGTCAGCATCCACCAGCCTGCATGTCTCACTCTTCGTAAGTGACTGGTGGAGAGCCCTGTGCAGCCTGTGTGTGTCAGGATCCACCAGCCTGCACGTCTCGCTCTGGGTAAGTGACTGGTGGAGAGCCCTGTGCAGCCTTGTCAGGACCCACAAGCCTGCATGTATCACTCAGGGTAAGTGACTGGTGGAGAGCCCTCTGAAGCCTCTGTCAGCATCCACCAGCCTGAATGTCTCACTTTGGGTAAATGACTGGTGGAGAGCCCTGTGCAGCCTGTGTGTGTCAGGATCCACCAGCCACCAGCCTGCATGTCTCACTCTGGGTAAATGACTGGTGGAGAGCCCTGTGTAGCCTGTGTCAGGATCTACCAGCCTACATGTCTCGCTCTGGGTAAGTGACTGGTGGAGAGCCCTGTGTAGCCTGTGTCAGCATCCACCAGCCTGCATGTCTCACTCGGGGTAAGTGACTGGTGGAGAGCCCTGTGCAGCCTGTGTAAGCATCCACCAGCCTGCATGTATCACTCTGGGTAGGTGACTGGTGGAGAGCCCTGTGCAGCCTGTGTCAGGATCCACCAGCCTGCATGTCTCGCTCAAGGTAAGTGACTGGTGGAAAGCCCTGTGAAGCCTGTGTCAGCATCCACCAGCCTGAATGTCTCGCTCTGGGTAAGTGACGGGTGGAGAGCCCTGTGCAGCCTGTGTGTTTCTGGATCCACCAGCCTGCATGTCTCGCTCTGGTTAAGTGACTGGTGGAGAGCCCTGTGAAGCCTGTGTGAGCATCCACCAGCCTGCATGTCTCGCTCTGGGTAAGTGACTGGTGGAAAGCCATGTGAAGCCTGTGTGTTTCAGGATCCACCAGCCTGCATGTCTCGCTCTGGGTAAGTGACTGGTGGAGAGCCCTGTGAAGCCTTTGTCAGCATCCACCAGCCTGCATGTCTCACTCTTCGTAAGTGACTGGTGGAGAGCCCTGTGCAGCCTGTGTGTGTCAGGATCCACCAGCCTGCACGTCTCGCTCTGGGTAAGTGACTGGTGGAGAGCCCTGTGCAGCCTTGTCAGGACCCACAAGCCTGCATGTATCACTCAGGGTAAGTGACTGGTGGAGAGCCCTGTGAAGCCTCTGTCAGCATCCACCAGCCTGAATGTCTCACTTTGGGTAAATGACTGGTGGAGAGCCCTGTGCAGCCTGTGTGTGTCAGGATCCACCAGCCTGCATGTCTCACTCTGGGTAAATGACTGGTGGAGAGCCCTGTGTAGCCTGTGTCAGGATCTACCAGCCTACATGTCTCGCTCTGGGTAAGTGACTGGTGGAGAGCCCTGTGTAGCCTGTGTCAGCATCCACCAGCCTGCATGTCTCACTCGGGGTAAGTGACTGGTGGAGAGCCCTGTGCAGCCTGTGTCAGCATCCACCAGCCTGCATGTATCACTCTGGGTAGGTGACTGGTGGAGAGCCCTGTGCAGCCTGTGTCAGGATCCACCAGCCTGCATGTCTCGCTCAAGGTAAGTGACTGGTGGAAAGCCCTGTGAAGCCTGTGTCAGCATCCACCAGCCTGAATGTCTCGCTCTGGGTAAGTGGCCGGTGGAGAACCCTGTGAAGGCTGTGTCAGCATCCACCAGCCTGCATGTCTCACTCTGGGTGAGTGACTGGTGGAGAGCCCTGTGAAGCCTGTGTCAGGATCCACCATCCTGCATGTCTCGCTCTGGGTAATTGACTGGTGGAGAGCCCTGTGCAGCCAGTGTCTTTCAGGATCCAAAAGCCTGCATGTCTCGCTCTGGGTAAGTGACTGGTGGAGAGCCCTGTGAAGCCTGTGTCAGCATCCACCAGCCTGCATGTCTCACTCGGGGTAAGTGACTGGTGGAGAGCCCTGTGAAGCCTGTGTCAGCATCCACCAGCCTGCATGTCTCGCTCTGGGTAAGTGACTGGTGGAGAGCCCTGTGAAGCCTGTGTCAGCATCCACCAGCCTGCATGTCTCGCTCTGGGTAAGTGACTGGTTGAGAGCCCTGTGCAGCCTGTGTCAGGATCCACCAGCCTGCATGTCTCGCTCTGGGTAAGTAACTGGTGGAGAGCCCTGTTAAGCCTGTGTCAGCATTCACCAGCCTGCATGTCTCACTCTGGGTAAGTGACTGGTGGAGAGCCCTGTGAAGCTTGTGTCAGCATCCACCAGCCTGCATGTCACGCTCTAGGTAAGTGACTGGTGGAGAGCCCTGTGCAGCCTGTGTGTGTCAGGATCCACCAGCCTGCATTTCTTGCTCTGGGTAAGTGACTGGTGGAGAGCCCTGTGCAGCCTGTGTGTGTCAGGACCCACCAGCCTGCATGTCTCACTCTGGGTAAGTGACTGGTGGAGAGCCCTGTGCAGCCTGTGTCAGGATCCACCAGCCTGCATGTCTCACTCTGGGTAAGTGACTGGTGGAGAGCTCTGTGAAGCCTGTGTCAACATCCACCAGCCTGCATGGCTCACTCTGGGTAACTGGTGGAGAGCCCTGTGCAGCCTGTGTCAGGATCCACCAGCCTGCATGTCTCACTCTGGGTAAGTGACTAGTGGAGAACCCTGTGAAGCCTGTTTCAGCATTCACCAGCCTGCATGTCTCGCTCTGAGTAAGTGACTGGTGGAGAGCCCTGTGAATCCTGTGTCAGCATCCACCAGCCTGCATGTCTCGCTCTGAGTAAGTGACTGGTGGAGAGCCCTGTGCAGCCTGTGTGTTTCAGGATCCACCAGCCTGCATGTCTCGCTCTGGGTAAGTGACTGGTGGAGAGCCCTGTGAAGCCTGTGTGAGCATCCACCAGCCTGCATGTCTCGCTCTGGGTAAGTGACTGGTGGAGAGCCCTGTGAATCCTGTGTCAGCATCCACCAGCCTGCATATCTCGCTCTGGGTAAGTGACTGGTGGAAAGCCATGTGAAGCCTGTGTGTTTCAGGATCCACCAGCCTGCATGTCTCGCTCTGGGTAAGTGACTGGTGGAGAACCCTGTGAAGCCTGTGTCAGCATCCACCAGCCTGCATGTCTCGCTCTGGGTAAGTGACTGGTGGAGAGCCCTGTGCAGCCTGTGTCAGGATCCACCAGCCTGCATGTCTCGCTCAAGGTAAGTGACTGGTGGAAAGCCCTGTGAAGCCTGTGTCAGCATCCACCAGCCTGAACGTCTCGCTCTGGGTAAGTGACCGGTGGAGAACCCTGTGAAGGCTGTGTCAGCATCCACAAGCCTGTATGTCTCACTCTGGGTGAGTGACTGGTGGATAGCCCTGTGAAGCCTGTGTCAGGATCCACCATCCTGCATGTCTCGCTCTGGGTAAGTGACTGGTGGAGAGCCCTGTGCAGCCAGTGTCTTTCAGGATCCAACAGCCTGCATGTCTCGCTCTGGGTAAGTGACTGGTGGAGAGCCCTGTGAAGCCTGTGTCAGCATCCACCAGCCTGCATGTCTCACTCGGGGTAAGTGACTGGTGGAGAGCCCTGTGAAGCCTGTGTCAGCATCCACCAGCCTGCATGTCTCGCTCTGGGTAAGTGACTGGTGGAGAGCCCTGTGAAGCCTGTGTCAGCATCCACCAGCCTGCATGTCTCGCTCTGGGTAAGTGACTGGTTGAGAGCCCTGTGCAGCCTGTGTCAGGATCCACCAGCCTGCATGTCTCGCTCTGGGTAAGTAACTGGTGGAGAGCCCTGTTAAGCCTGTGTCAGCATTCACCAGCCTGCATGTCTCACTCTGGGTAAGTGACTGGTGGAGAGCCCTGTGAAGCTTGTGTCAGCATCCACCAGCCTGCATGTCACTCTCTAGGTAAGTGACTGGTGGAGAGCCCTGTGCAGCCTGTGTGTGTCAGGATCCACCAGCCTGCATGTCTTGCTCTGGGTAAGTGACTGGTGGAGAGCCCTGTGCAGCCTGTGTGTGTCAGGACCCACCAGCCTGCATGTCTCACTCTGAGTAAGTGACTGGTGGAGAGCCCTGTGCAGCCTGTGTCAGGATCCACCAGCCTGCATGTCTCACTCTGGGTAAGTGACTGGTGGAGAGCTCTGTGAAGCCTGTGTCAGCATCCACCAGCCTGCATGGCTCACTCTGGGTAACTGGTGGAGAGCCCTATGCAGCCTGTGTCAGGATCCACCAGCCTGCATGTCTCACTCTGGGTAAGTGACTAGTGGAGAACCCTGTGAAGCCTGTGTCAGCATTCACCAGCCTGCATGTCTCGCTCTGAGTAAGTGACTGGTGGAGAGCCCTGTGAATCCTGTGTCAGCATCCACCAGCCTGCATGTCTCGCTCTGAGTAAGTGACTGGTGGAGAGCCCTGTGCAGCCTGTGTGTTTCAGGATCCACCAGCCTGCATGTCTCGCTCTGGGTAAGTGACTGGTGGAGAGCCCTGTGAAGCCTGTGTGAGCATCCACCAGCCTGCATGTCTCGCTCTGGGTAAGTGACTGGTGGAGAGCCCTGTGAATCCTGTGTCAGCATCCACCAGCCTGCATGTCTCGCTCTGGGTAAGTGACTGGTGGAAAGCCATGTGAAGCCTGTGTGTTTCAGGATCCACCAGCCTGCATGTCTCACTCTGGGTAAGTGACTGGTGGAGAACCCTGTGAAGCCTGTGTCAGCATCCACCAGCCTGCATGTCTCGCTCTGGGTAAGTGACTGGTGGATAGCCCTGTGAATCCTGTGTCAGCATCCACCAGCCTGCATGTCTCGCTCTGGGTAAGTGACTGGTGGAAAGCCATGTGAAGCCTGTGTGTTTCAGGATCCACCAGCCTGCATGTCTCGCTCTGGGTAAGTGACTGGTGGAGAACCCTGTGAAGCCTGTGTCAGCATCCACCAGCCTGCATGTCTCGCTCTGGGTAAGTGTCTGGTGGAGAGCCCTGTGAAGCCTGTGTCAGCATCCACCAGCCTGCATGTCTCACTCTGGGTAAATGACTGGTGGAGAGCCATGTGCAGCCTGTGTGTGTCAGCATCCACCAGTCTGCATGTCTCACTCTGGGTAAGTGAATGGTGGAGAGCCCTGTGCAGCCTGTGTGGGTCAGGATCCACCAGCCTGCATTTCTCACTCTGGGTAAATGACTGCTGGAGAGCCCTGTGCAGCCTGTGTGTGTCAGGATCCACCAGCCTGCATGTCTCACTCTGGGTAAGTGACTGGTGGAGAGCCCTGTGCAGCCTGTGTCAGGATCCACCAGCCTGCATGTCTCACTCTGGGTAAGTGACTGGTGGAGAGCCCTGTGAAGCCTGTGTCAGCATCCACCAGCCTGCATGCCTCACTCTGGGTAAGTGACTGGTGGACACCCCTGTGCAGCCTGTGTCAGCATCCACCAGCCTGCATGTCTCGCTCTGGGTAAGTGACTGGTGGAGAGCCATGTGAAGCCTGGGTGTTTTAGGATCCACCTGCCTGCATGTCTCGCTCTGGGTAAGTGACTGGTGGAGAGCCCTGTGAAGCCTATGTCAGCATCCGCCAGCCTGCATGTCTCACTCTGGGTAAATGACTGGTGGAGAGCCCTGTGAATCCTGTGTCAGGATCCACCAGCCTGCATGTCTCACTCTGGGTAAGTGACTGGTGGAGAGCCCTGTGCAGCCTGTGTCAGGATCCACCAGCCTGCATGTCTTACTCTGGGTAAGTGACTGGTGGAGAGCCCTGTGAAGCCTGTGTCAGCATCCACCAGCCTGCATGCCTCACTCTGGGTAAGTGACTGGTGGACACCCCTGTGCAGCCTGTGTCAGCATCCACCAGCCTGCATGTCTCGCTCTGGGTAAGTGACGGGTGGAGAGCCCTGTGCAGCCTGTGTCAGGATCCACCAGCCTACATGTCTCGCTCTGGGTAAGTGACTGGTGGAGAGCCCTGTTTAGCCTGTGTCAGCATCCACCAGCCTGCATGTATCACTCAGGATAAATGACTGGTGGAGAGCCCTGTGCAGCCTGTGTGTGTCAGGATCCACCAGCCTTTATGTCTCACTCTGGGTAAATGACTGGTGGAGAGCCCTGTGTAGCCTGTGTCAGGATCCACCAGCCTACATGTCTCGCTCTGGGTAAGTGACTGGTGGAGAGCCCTGTGTAGTCTGTGTCAGCATCCACCAGCCTGCATGTATCACTCAGGGTAAATGACTGGTGGAGAGCCCTGTGCAGCCTGTGTGTGTCAGGATCCACCAGCCTGCATGTCTCACTCTGGGTAAATGACTGGTGGAGAGCCCTGTGTGGCCTGTGTCAGGATCCACCAGCCTACATGTCTCGCTCTGGGTAAGTGACTGGTGGAGAGCCCTGTGTAGCCTGTGTCAGCATCCACCAGCCTGCATGTCTTACTCTGGGTAAGTGACTGGTGGAGAGCCCTGTGAAGCCTGTGTCAGCATCCACCAGCCTGCATGCCTCACTCTGGGTAAGTGACTGGTGGACACCCCTGTGCAGCCTGTGTCAGGATCCACCAGCCTGCATGTCTCGCTCTGGGTAAGTGACTGGTGGAGAGCCCTGTTTAGCCTGTGTCAGCATCCACCAGCCTGCATGTATCACTCAGGATAAATGACTGGTGGAGAGCCCTGTGCAGCCTGTGTGTGTCAGGATCCACCAGCCTTTATGTCTCACTCTGGGTAAATGACTGGTGGAGAGCCCTGTGTAGCCTGTGTCAGGATCCACCAGCCTACATGTCTCGCTCTGGGTAAGTGACTGGTGGAGAGCCCTGTGTAGTCTGTGTCAGCATCCACCAGCCTGCATGTATCACTCAGGGTAAATGACTGGTGGAGAGCCCTGTGCAGCCTGTGTGTGTCAGGATCCACCAGCCTGCATGTCTCACTCTGGGTAAATGACTGGTGGAGAGCCCTGTGTGGCCTGTGTCAGGATCCACCAGCCTACATGTCTCGCTCTGGGTAAGTGACTGGTGGAGAGCCCTGTGTAGCCTGTGTCAGCATCCACCAGCCTGAATGTCTCGCTCTGGGTAAGTGACTGGTGGAGAGCCCTGTGAAGGCTGTGTCAGCATCCACCAGCCTGCATGTCTCACTCTGCGTGAGTGACTGGTGGAGAACCCTGTGAAGCCTGTGTCAGGATCCACCAGCCTGCATGTCTCGCTCTCGGTAAGTGACTGGTGGAGAGCCCTGAGCAGCCAGTGTCTTTCAGGATCCAACAGCCTGCATGTCTCGCTCTGGGTAAGTGACTGGTGGAGAGCCCTGTGAAGCCTGTGTCAGCATCCACCAGCCTGCATGCCTCACTCTGGGTAAGTGACTGGTGGACACCCCTGTGCAGCCTGTGTCAGCATCCACCAGCCTGCATGTCTCGCTCTGGGTAAGTGACGGGTGGAGAGCCCTGTGCAGCCTGTGTGTTTCTGGATCCACCAGCCTGCATGTCTCGCTCTGGGTAAGTGACTGGTGGAGAGCCCTGTGAAGCCTGTGTGAGCATCCACCAGCCTGCATGTCTCGCTCTGGGTAAGTGACTGGTGGAGAGCCCTGTGAAGCCTGTGTCAGCATCCACCAGCCTGCATGTCTCGCTCTGGGTAAGTGACTGGTGGAAAGCCATGTGAAGCCTGTGTGTTTCAGGATCCACCAGCCTGCATGTCTCGCTCTGGGTAAGTGACTGGTGGAGAGCCCTGTGAAGCCTTTGTCAGCATCCACCAGCCTGCATGTCTCACTCTTCGTAAGTGACTGGTGGAGAGCCCTGTGCAGCCTGTGTGTGTCAGGATCCACCAGCCTGCACGTCTCGCTCTGGGTAAGTGACTGGTGGAGAGCCCTGTGCAGCCTTGTCAGGACCCACAAGCCTGCATGTATCACTCAGGGTAAGTGACTGGTGGAGAGCCCTCTGAAGCCTCTGTCAGCATCCACCAGCCTGAATGTCTCACTTTGGGTAAATGACTGGTGGAGAGCCCTGTGCAGCCTGTGTGTGTCAGGATCCACCAGCCACCAGCCTGCATGTCTCACTCTGGGTAAATGACTGGTGGAGAGCCCTGTGTAGCCTGTGTCAGGATCTACCAGCCTACATGTCTCGCTCTGGGTAAGTGACTGGTGGAGAGCCCTGTGTAGCCTGTGTCAGCATCCACCAGCCTGCATGTCTCACTCGGGGTAAGTGACTGGTGGAGAGCCCTGTGCAGCCTGTGTAAGCATCCACCAGCCTGCATGTATCACTCTGGGTAGGTGACTGGTGGAGAGCCCTGTGCAGCCTGTGTCAGGATCCACCAGCCTGCATGTCTCGCTCAAGGTAAGTGACTGGTGGAAAGCCCTGTGAAGCCTGTGTCAGCATCCACCAGCCTGAATGTCTCGCTCTGGGTAAGTGGCCGGTGGAGAACCCTGTGAAGGCTGTGTCAGCATCCACCAGCCTGCATGTCTCACTCTGGGTGAGTGACTGGTGGAGAGCCCTGTGAAGCCTGTGTCAGGATCCACCATCCTGCATGTCTCGCTCTGGGTAAGTGACTGGTGGAGAGCCCTGTGCAGCCAGTGTCTTTCAGGATCCAAAAGCCTGCATGTCTCGCTCTGGGTAAGTAACTGGTGGAGAGCCCTGTTAAGCCTGTGTCAGCATTCACCAGCCTGCATGTCTCACTCTGGGTAAGTGACTGGTGGAGAGCCCTGTGAAGCTTGTGTCAGCATCCACCAGCCTGCATGTCACGCTCTAGGTAAGTGACTGGTGGAGAGCCCTGTGCAGCCTGTGTGTGTCAGGATCCACCAGCCTGCATTTCTTGCTCTGGGTAAGTGACTGGTGGAGAGCCCTGTGCAGCCTGTGTGTGTCAGGACCCACCAGCCTGCATGTCTCACTCTGGGTAAGTGACTGGTGGAGAGCCCTGTGCAGCCTGTGTCAGGATCCACCAGCCTGCATGTCTCACTCTGGGTAAGTGACTGGTGGAGAGCTCTGTGAAGCCTGTGTCAACATCCACCAGCCTGCATGGCTCACTCTGGGTAAGTGACTAGTGGAGAACCCTGTGAAGCCTGTGTCAGCATTCACCAGCCTGCATGTCTCGCTCTGAGTAAGTGACTGGTGGAGAGCCCTGTGAATCCTGTGTCAGCATCCACCAGCCTGCATGTCTCGCTCTGAGTAAGTGACTGGTGGAGAGCCCTGTGCAGCCTGTGTGTTTCAGGATCCACCAGCCTGCATGTCTCGCTCTGGGTAAGTGACTGGTGGAGAGCCCTGTGAAGCCTGTGTGAGCATCCACCAGCCTGCATGTCTCGCTCTGGGTAAGTGACTGGTGGAGAGCCCTGTGAATCCTGTGTCAGCATCCACCAGCCTGCATGTCTCGCTCTGGGTAAGTGACTGGTGGAAAGCCATGTGAAGCCTGTGTGTTTCAGGATCCACCAGCCTGCATGTCTCGCTCTGGGTAAGTGACTGGTGGAGAACCCTGTGAAGCCTGTGTCAGCATCCACCAGCCTGCATGTCTCGCTCTGGGTAAGTGACTGGTGGAGAGCCCTGTGCAGCCTGTGTCAGGATCCACCAGCCTGCATGTCTCGCTCAAGGTAAGTGACTGGTGGAAAGCCCTGTGAAGCCTGTGTCAGCATCCACCAGCCTGAATGTCTCGCTCTGGGTAAGTGACCGGTGGAAAACCCTGTGAAGGCTGTGTCAGCATCCACAAGCCTGTATGTCTCACTCTGGGTGAGTGACTGGTGGAGAGCCCTGTGAAGCCTGTGTCAGGATCCACCATCCTGCATGTCTCGCTCTGGGTAAGTGACTGGTGGAGAGCCCTGTGCAGCCAGTGTCTTTCAGGATCCAACAGCCTGCATGTCTCGCTCTGGGTAAGTGACTGGTGGAGAGCCCTGTGAAGCCTGTGTCAGCATCCACCAGCCTGCATGTCTCACTCGGGGTAAGTGACTGGTGGAGAGCCCTGTGAAGCCTGTGTCAGCATCCACCAGCCTGCATGTCTCGCTCTGGGTAAGTGACTGGTGGAGAGCCCTGTGAAGCCTGTGTCAGCATCCACCAGCCTGCATGTCTCGCTCTGGGTAAGTGACTGGTTGAGAGCCCTGTGCAGCCTGTGTCAGGATCCACCAGCCTGCATGTCTCGCTCTGGGTAAGTAACTGGTGGAGAGCCCTGTTAAGCCTGTGTCAGCATTCACCAGCCTGCATGTCTCACTCTGGGTAAGTGACTGGTGGAGAGCCCTGTGAAGCTTGTGTCAGCATCCACCAGCCTGCATGTCACGCTCTAGGTAAGTGACTGGTGGAGAGCCCTGTGCAGCCTGTGTGTGTCAGGATCCACCAGCCTGCATGTCTTGCTCTGGGTAAGTGACTGGTGGAGAGCCCTGCGCAGCCTGTGTGTGTCAGGACCCACCAGCCTGCATGTCTCACTCTGAGTAAGTGACTGGTGGAGAGCCCTGTGCAGCCTGTGTCAGGATCCACCAGCCTGCATGTCTCACTCTGGGTAAGTGACTGGTGGAGAGCTCTGTGAAGCCTGTGTCAGCATCCACCAGCCTGCATGGCTCACTCTGGGTAACTGGTGGAGAGCCCTGTGCAGCCTGTGTCAGGATCCACCAGCCTGCATGTCTCACTCTGGGTAAGTGACTAGTGGAGAACCCTGTGAAGCCTGTGTCAGCATTCACCAGCCTGCATGTCTCGCTCTGAGTAAGTGACTGGTGGAGAGCCCTGTGAATCCTGTGTCAGCATCCACCAGCCTGCATGTCTCGCTCTGAGTAAGTGACTGGTGGAGAGCCCTGTGCAGCCTGTGTGTTTCAGGATCCACCAGCCTGCATGTCTCACTCTGGGTAAGTGACTGGTGGAGAGCTCTGTGAAGCCTGTGTCAGCATCCACCAGCCTGCATGTCTCGCTCTGGGTAAGTGACTGGTGGAGAGCCCTGTGAAGCCTGTGTCAGCATCCACCAGCCTGCATGTCTCACTCTGGGTAAATGACTTGTGGAGAGCCATGTGCAGCCTGTGTTTGTCAGCATCCACCAGCCTGCATGTCTCGCTCTGGGTAAGTGACTGGTGGAGAGCCCTGTGAAGCCTTTGTGAGCATCCACCAGCCTGCATGTCTCGCTCTGGGTAAGTGACTGGTGGACACCCCTGTGCAGCCTGTGTCAGCATCCACCAGCCTGCATGTCTCGCTCTGGGTAAGTGACTGGTGGAGAGCCATGTGCAGCCTGTGTGTGTCAGCATCCACCAGTCTGCATGTCTCACTCTGGGTAAGTGAATGGTGGAGAGCCCTGTGCAGCCTGTGTGGGTCAGGATCCACCAGCCTGCATTTCTCACTCTGGGTAAATGACTGCTGGAGAGCCCTGTGCAGCCTGTGTGTGTCAGGATCCACCAGCCTGCATGTCTCACTCTGGGTAAGTGACTGGTGGAGAGCCCTGTGCAGCCTGTGTCAGGATCCACCAGCCTGCATGTCTCACTCTGGGTAAGTGACTGGTGGAGAGCCCTGTGAAGCCTGTGTCAGCATCCACCAGCCTGCATGCCTCACTCTGGGTAAGTGACTGGTGGACACCCCTGTGCAGCCTGTGTCAGCATCCACCAGCCTGCATGTCTCGCTCTGGGTAAGTGACTGGTGGAGAGCCATGTGAAGCCTGGGTGTTTCAGGATCCACCAGCCTGCATGTCTCGCTCTGGGTAAGTGACTGGTGGAGAGCCCTGTGAAGCCTATGTCAGCATCCGCCAGCCTGCATGTCTCACTCTGGGTAAATGACTGGTGGAGAGCCCTGTGAATCCTGTGTCAGGATCCACCAGCCTGCATGTCTCACTCTGGGTAAGTGACTGGTGGAGAGCCCTGTGCAGCCTGTGTCAGGATCCACCAGCCTGCATGTCTTACTCTGGGTAAGTGACTGGTGGAGAGCCCTGTGAAGCCTGTGTCAGCATCCACCAGCCTGCATGCCTCACTCTGGGTAAGTGACTGGTGGACACCCCTGTGCAGCCTGTGTCAGCATCCACCAGCCTGCATGTCTCGCTCTGGGTAAGTGACTGGTGGAGAGCCCTGTGTAGCCTGTGTCAGCATCCACCAGCCTGCATGTATCACTGAGGGTAAATGACTGGTGGAGAGCCCTGTGCAGCCTGTGTGTGTCAGGATCCACCAGCCTTTATGTCTCACTCTGGGTAAATGACTGGTGGAGAGCCCTGTGTAGCCTGTGTCAGGATCCACCAGCCTACATGTCTCGCTCTGGGTAAGTGACTGGTGGAGAGCCCTGTGTAGCCTGTGTCAGCATCCACCAGCCTGCATGTATCACTCAGGGTAAATGACTGGTGGAGAGCCCTGTGCAGCCTGTGTGTGTCAGGATCCACCAGCCTGCATGTCTCACTCTGGGTAAATGACTGGTGGAGAGCCCTGTGTGGCCTGTGTCAGGATCCACCAGCCTACATGTCTCGCTCTGGGTAAGTGACTGGTGGAGAGCCCTGTGTAGCCTGTGTCAGCATCCACCAGCCTGAATGTCTCGCTCTGGGTAAGTGACTGGTGGAGAGCCCTGTGAAGGCTGTGTCAGCATCCACCAGCCTGCATGTCTCACTCTGCGTGAGTGACTGGTGGAGAACCCTGTGAAGCCTGTGTCAGGATCCACCAGCCTGCATGTCTCGCTCTTGGTAAGTGACTGGTGGAGAGCCCTGAGCAGCCAGTGTCTTTCAGGATCCAACAGCCTGCATGTCTCGCTCTGGGTAAGTGACTGGTGGAGAGCCCTGTGAAGCCTGAGTCAGCATCCACCAGCCTGCATGTCTCGCTCGGGGTAAGTGACTGGTGGAGAGCCCTGTGAAGCATGTGTCAGCATCCACCAGCCTGCATGTCTCGCTCTGGGTAAGTGACTGGTGGAGCGCCCTGTGAAGCCTGTGTCAGCATCCACCAGCCTGCATGTCTCACTTTGGGTAAATGACTGGTGGAGAGCCCTGTGCAGCCTGTGTGGTTCAGGATCCACCAGCCTGCATGTCTCACTCTGGGTAAGTGACTTGTGGCAAGCCCTATGCAGCCAGTGTGTTTCAGGATCCACCAGCCTGCATGTCTCGCTCTGGGTAAATGACTGGTGGAGAGCCCTGTGAAGCCTGTGTCAGGATCCACCAACCTGCATGTCTCACTCTGGGTAAGTGACTGGTGGAGAGCCCTGTGAAGCCTGTGTCCGCATCCACCAGCCTGCATGTCTCACTCTGGGTAAGTGACTGGTGGAGAGTCTGTGAAGCCTGAGTCAGCATCCACCAGCCTGCATGTCTCGCTCTGGGTAACTGACTGGTGGAGAGCCCTGTGAAGCCTGAGTCAGCATCCACCAGCCTGCATGTCTCACTTTGGGTAAATGACTTGTGGAGAGTCCTGTGCAGCCTGTGTCAGGATCCAGCAGCCTGCATGTCTCGCTATGGGTAAGTAACTGGCGGAGAGCCTTGTGAAGCCTGTGTCAGCATCCACCAGCCTGCATGTCTCACTCTGGGTAAGAGACTGGTGGAGAGCCCTGTGAAGCCTGTGACAGCATCCACCAGCCTGCATGTCGCGCTCTAAGTAAGTGACAGGTGGAGAGCCCTGTGCAGCCTGTGTGTGTCAGGATCCACCAGCATGCATGTCTTGCTCTGTGTAAGTGACTGGTGGAGAGTCCTGTGCCGCCTGTGTGTGTCAGGACCCACCAGCCTGCATGTCTCACTCTCGGTAAGTGACTGGTGGAGAGCCCTGTGCAGCCTGTGTCAGGATCCATCAGCCTGCATGTCTCGCTCTGGGTAAGTGGCTGGTTGAGAGCCCTGTGAAGCCTGTGTCAGCATCCACCAGTCTGCATGGCTCACTCTGGGTGACTGGTGGCGAGCCCTGTGCAGCCTGTGCCAGGATCCACCAGCCTGCAGGTCTCGCTCTGGGTAAGTGACTAGTGGAGAGCCCTGTGAAGCCTGTGTCTGCATTCACCAGCCTGCATGTGTCGCTCTAAGTAAGTGACTGGTGGAGAGCCCTGTGATGCCTGTGTCAGCATCCACCAGCCTGCATGTCTCGGTCTGGGTAAGGGACTGGTGGAGAGCCCTGTGCAGCCTGGGTGTTTCAGGATCCACCAGCCTGCATGTCTCGATCTGGGTAAGTGACTAGTGGAGAGCCCTGTGAAGCCTGTGTCCGCATCCACCAGCCTGCATGTCTCGCTCTGGGTAAGTGACTGGTGGAGAGCCCTGTGAAGCCTGTGTCAGCATCCACCAGCCTGCATGTCTCGGTCTGGGTAAGGGACTGGTGGAGAGCCCTGTGCAGCCTGGGTGTTTCAGGATCCACCAACCTGCATGTCTCGATCTGGGTAAGTGACTAGTGGAGAGCCCTGTGAAGCCTGTGTCAGCATCCACTAGCCTGCATGGCTCGCTCTGGGTAAGTGACTGGTGGAGAGCCCTGTGAAGCCTTTGTCAGCATCCACCAGCCTGCATGTCTCACTCTGGGTAAGTGACTGGTGGTAAGCCCTGTGAAGCCTGTTTCAACATCCACCAGCCTGCATGTCTCACCATGGGTCAGTGACTGGTGGAGAGTCCTGTGCAGCCTGTGTCAGGATCCACCAGCCTGCATGTCTCACTCTGGGTAAGTGACTGGTGGAGAGCTCTGTGAAGCCTGTGTCAGCGTCCACCAGCCTGCATGTCTCATTCTGGGTAAGTGACTGGTGGAGAGCCATGTGAAGCCTGTGTGTTTCAGGATCCACCAGCCTGCATGTCTCACTCTGGGTAAATGACTGGTGAAGAGCCTTGTGAAGCCTGTGTAAGCATCCACCAGCCTGCATGTCTCACTCTGGGTAAGTGACTGGTGGTAAGCCCTGTGAAGCCTGTGTCAACATCCACCAGCCTTCATGTCTCACTCTGGGAAAGTGACTGGAGAAGAGCCCTGTGCAGCCTGTGTCAGGATCTACCAGCCTACATGTCTCGCTCTGGGTAAGTGACTGGTGGAGAGCCCTGCGAAGCCTGTGTCAGCATCCACCAGCCTGCATGTCTCGCTCTGGGTAAGTGACTGGTTGAGAGCCCTGTGAAGCCTATGTGAGCATCCACCAGCCTGTATGTCTCACTCTGGGTGAGTGACTGGTGGAGAGCACTGTGAAGCCTGTGTCAGCATCCACCAGCCTATATTTCTCGCTCTGGGTAAGTGACTGGTGGAGAGCCCTGTGATGCCTGTGTCAGCATCCACCAGCCTGCATATCTCACTCTGGGTAAGTGACTGTTGGAGAGCCCTGTGCAGCCTGTGTCAGGATCCAGCAGCCTGCATGTCTCGCTCTGGGTAAGTAACTGGCGGAGAGCCCTGTGAAGCCTGTGTCAGCATCCACCAGCCTGCATGTCTCACTCTGGGTAAGAGACTGGTGGAGAGCCCTGTGAAGCCTGTGTCAGCATCCACCAGCCTGCATGTCGCGCTCTAAGTAAGTGACAGGTGAAGAGCCCTGTTCAGCCTGTGTGTTTCAGGATCCACCAGCATGCATGTCTTGCTCTGGGTAAGTTTCTGGTGGAGAGCCCTGTGAAGCCTTTGTCAGCATCCACCAGCCTGCATGTCTCACTCTTCGTAAGTGACTGGTGGAGAGCCCTGTGCAGCCTGTGTGTGTCAGGATCCACCAGCCTGCACGTCTCGCTCTCAGTAAGTGACTGGTGGAGAGCCCTGTGCAGCCTGTGTCAGGATCCACCAGCCTACATGTCTCGCTCTGGGTAAGTGACTGGTGGAGAGCCCTGTGTAGCCTGTGTCAGGATCCACCAGCCTACATGTCTCGCTCTGGGTAAGTGACTGGTGGAGAGCCCTGTGTAGCCTGTGTCAGCATCCACCAGCCTGCATGTATCACTCAGGGTAAATGACTGGTGGAGAGCCCTGTGCAGCCTGTGTGTGTCAGGATCCACCAGCCTGCATGTCTCACTCTAAGTAAATGACTGGTG
Source organism: Triturus cristatus (assembly GCF_964204655.1). NCBI lineage: Eukaryota > Metazoa > Chordata > Amphibia > Caudata > Salamandridae > Triturus > Triturus cristatus. The sequence goes on along the minus strand of NW_028188132.1, from coordinate 394,611 downwards.
GAGAGCCCTGTGTGGCCTGTGTCAGGTTCCACCAGCCTACATGTCTCGCTCTGGGTAAGTGACTGGTGGAGAGCCCTGTGTAGCCTGTGTCAGCATCCACCAGCCTGAATGTCTCGCTCTGGGTAAGTGACTGGTGGAGAGCCCTGTGAAGGCTGTGTCAGCATCCACCAGCCTGCATGTCTCACTCTGCGTGAGTGACTGGTGGAGAACCCTGTGAAGCCTGTGTCAGGATCCACCAGCCTGCATGTCTCGCTCTGGGTAAGTGACTGGTGGAGAGCCCTGAGCAGCCAGTGTCTTTCAGGATGCAACAGCCTGCATGTCTCGCTCTGGGTAAGTGACTGGTGGAGAGCCCTGTGAAGCCTGAGTCAGCATCCACCAGCCTGCATGTCTCGCTCGGGGTAAGTGACTGGTGGAGAGCCCTGTGAAGCATGTGTCAGCATCCACCAGCCTGCATGTCTCGCTCTGGGTAAGTGACTGGTGGAGCGCCCTGTGAAGCCTGTGTCAGCATCCACCAGCCTGCATGTCTCACTTTGGGTAAATGACTGGTGGAGAGCCCTGTGCAGCCTGTGTGTGTCAGGATCCACCAGCCTGCATGTCTCACTCTGGGTAAGTGACTTGTGGCAAGCCCTATGCAGCCAGTGTGTTTCAGGATCCACCAGCCTGCATGTCTCGCTCTGGGTAAATGACTGGTGGAGAGCCCTGTGAAGCCTGTGTCAGGATCCACCAACCTGCATGTCTCACTCTGGGTAAGTGACTGGTGGAGAGCCCTGTGAAGCCTGTGTCCGCATCCACCAGCCTGCATGTCTCACTCTGGGTAAGTGACTGGTGGAGAGCCTGTGCAGCCTGTGTCAGGATCCAGCAGCCTGCATGTCTCGCTATGGGTAAGTAACTGGCGGAGAGCCTTGTGAAGCCTGTGTCAGCATCCACCAGCCTGCATGTCTCACTCTGGGTAAGAGACTGGTGGAGAGCCCTGTGAAGCCTGTGACAGCATCCACCAGCCTGCATGTCGCGCTCTAAGTAAGTGACAGGTGGAGAGCCCTGTGCAGCCTGTGTGTGTCAGGATCCACCAGCATGCATGTCTTGCTCTGGGTAAGTGACTGGTGGAGAGCCCTGTGCAGCCTGTGTGTGTCAGGACCCACCAGCCTGCATGTCTCACTCTCGGTAAGTGACTGGTGGAGAGCCCTGTGCAGCCTGTGTCAGGATCCATCAGCCTGCATGTCTCGCTCTGGGTAAGTGGCTGGTTGAGAGCCCTGTGAAGCCTGTGTCAGCATCCACCAGTCTGCATGGCTCACTCTGGGTGACTGGTGGCGAGCCCTGTGCAGCCTGTGTCAGGATCCACCAGCCTGCAGGTCTCGCTCTGGGTAAGTGACTATTGGAGAGCCCTGTGAAGCCTGTGTCTGCATTCACCAGCCTGCATGTGTCGCTCTAAGTAAGTGACTGGTGGAGAGCCCTGTGATGCCTGTGTCAGCATCCACCAGCCTGCATGTCTCGGTCTGGGTAAGGGACTGGTGGAGAGCCCTGTGCAGCCTGGGTGTTTCAGGATCCACCGCCTGCATGTCTCGATCTGGGTAAGTGACTAGTGGAGAGCCCTGTGAAGCCTGTGTCCGCATCCACCAGCCTGCATGTCTCGCTCTGGGTAAGTGACTGGTGGAGAGCCCTGTGAAGCCTGTGTCAGCATCCACTAGCCTGCATGTCTCGCTCTGGGTAAGTGACTGGTGGAGAGCCCTGTGAAGCCTGTGTCAGCATCCACCAGCCTGCATGTCTCACTCTGGGTAAGTGACTGGTGGTAAGCCCTGTGAAGCCTGTTTCAACATCCACCAGCCTGCATGTCTCACCATGGGTCAGTGACTCGTGGAGAGTCCTGTGCAGCCTGTGTCAGGATCCACCAGCCTGCATGTCTCACTCTGGGTAAGTGACTGGTGGAGAGCTCTGTGAAGCCTGTGTCAGCGTCCACCAGCCTGCATGTCTCATTCTGGGTAAGTGACTGGTGGAGAGCCATTTGAAGCCTGTGTGTTTCAGGATCCACCAGCCTGCATGTCTCACTCTGGGTAAATGACTGGTGAAGAGCCTTGTGAAGCCTGTGTAAGCATCCACCAGCCTGCATGTCTCACTCTGGGTAAGTGACTGGTGGTAAGCCCTGTGAAGCCTGTGTCAACATCCACCAGCCTTCATGTCTCACTCTGGGAAAGTGACTGGAGAAGAGCCCTGTGCAGCCTGTGTCAGGATCTACCAGCCTACATGTCTCACTCTGGGTAAGTGACTGGTGGAGAGCCCTGCGAAGCCTGTGTCAGCATCCACCAGCCTGCATGTCTCGCTCTGGGTAAGTGACTGGTTGAGAGCCCTGTGAAGCCTATGTGAGCATCCACCAGCCTGTATGTCTCACTCTGGGTGAGTGACTGGTGGAGAGCACTGTGAAGCCTGTGTCAGCATCCACCAGCCTATATTTCTCGCTCTGGGTAAGTGACTGGTGGAGAGCCCTGTGATGCCTGTGTCAGCATCCACCAGCCTGCATATCTCACTCTGGGTAAGTAACTGGCGGAGAGCCCTGTGAAGCCTGTGTCAGCATCCACCAGCCTGCATGTCTCACTCTGGGTAAGAGACTGGTGGAGAGCCCTGTGAAGCCTGTGTCAGCATCCACCAGCCTGCATGTCGCGCTCTAAGTAAGTGACAGGTGAAGAGCCCTGTTCAGCCTGTGTGTGTCAGGATCCACCAGCATGCATGTCTTGCTCTGGGTAAGTGACTGGTGGAGAGCCCTGTGCAGCCTGTGTGTGTCAGGACCCACCAGCCTGCATGTCTCACTCTGGGTAAGTGACTGGTGGAGAGCCCTGTGAAGCCTGTGTCAGCATCCACCAGCCTGCATGCCTCACTCTGGGTAAGTGACTGGTGGACACCCCTGTGCAGCCTGTGTCAGCATCCACCAGCCTGCATGTCTCGCTCTGGGTAAGTGACTGGTGGAGAGCCATGTGAAGCCTGGGTGTTTCAGGATCCACCAGCCTGCATGTCTCGCTCTGGGTAAGTGACTGGTGGAGAGCCCTGTGAATCCTGTGTCAGCATCCACCAGCCTGCATGTCTCGCTCTGGGTAAGTGACTGGTGGAGAGCCCTGTGCAGCCTGTGTGTTTCTGGATCCACCAGCCTGCATGTCTCGCTCTGGGTAAGTGACTGGTGGAGAGCCCTGTGAAGCCTGTGTGAGCATCCACCAGCCTGCATGTCTCACTCTGGGTAAGTGACTGGTGGAGAGCCCTGTGAAGCCTGTGTCAGCATCCACCAGCCTGCATGTCTCGCTCTGGGTAAGTGACTGGTGGAAAGCCATGTGAAGCCTGTGTGTTTCAGGATCCACAAGCCTGCATGTCTCGCTCTGGGTAAGTGACTGGTGGAGAGCCCTGTGAAGCCTTTGTCAGCATCCACCAGCCTGCATGTCTCACTCTTCGTAAGTGACTGGTGGAGAGCCCTGTGCAGCCTGTGTGTGTCAGGATCCACCAACCTGCACGCCTCGCTCTGGGTAAGTGACTGGTGGAGAGCCCTGTGCAGCCTTGTCAGGACCCACAAGCCTGCATATATCACTCAGGGTAAGTGACTGGTGGAGAGCCCTGTGAAGCCTCTGTCAGAATCCACCAGCCTGAATGTATCACTTTGGGTAAATGACTGGTGGAGAGCCCTGTGCAGCCTGTGTGTGTCAGGATCCACCAGCCTGCATGTCTCACTCTGGGTAAATGACTGGTGGAGAGCCCTGTGTAGCCTGTGTCAGGATCCACCAGCCTACATGTCTCGCTCTGGGTAAGTGACTGGTGGAGAGCCCTGTGTAGCCTGTGTCAGCATCAACCAGCCTGCATGTCTCACTCGGGGTAAGTGACTGGTGGAGAGCCCTGTGCAGCCTGTGTCAGCATCCACCAGCCTGCATGTCTCACTCTGGGTAAGTGACTGGTGGAGAGCCCTGTGCAGCCTGTGTCAGGATCCACCAGCCTGCATGTCTCGCTCAAGGTAAGTGACTGGTGGAAAGCCCTGTGAAGCCTGTGTCAGCATCCACCAGCCTGAATGTCTCGCTCTGGGTAAGTGACCGGTGGAGAACCCTGTGAAGGCTGTGTCAGCATCCACCAGCCTGCATGTCTCACTCTGGGTGAGTGACTTGTGGAGAGCCCTGTGAAGCCTGTGTCAGGATCCACCATCCTGCATGTCTCGCTCTGGGTAAGTGACTGGTGGAGAGCCCTGTGCAGCAAGTGTCTTTCAGGATCCAACAGCCTGCATGTCTCGCTCTGGGTAATTGACTGGTGGAGAGCCCTGTGAAGCCTGTGTCAGCATCCACCAGCCTGCATGTCTCACTCGGGGTAAGTGACTGGTGGAGAGCCCTGTGAAGCTTGTGTCAGCATCCACCAGCCTGCATGTCACGCTCTAGGTAAGTGACTGGTGGAGAGCCCTGTGCAGCCTGTGTGTGTCAGGATCCACCAGCCTGCATGTCTTGCTCTGGGTAAGTGACTGGTGGAGAGCCCTGTGCAGCCTGTGTGTGTCAGGACCCACCAGCCTGCATGTCTCACTCTGGGTAACTGACTGGTGGAGAGCCCTGTGCAGCCTGTGTCAGGATCCACCAGCCTGCATGTCTCACTCTGGGTAAGTGACTGGTGGAGAGCTCTGTGAAGCCTGTGTCAGCATCCACCAGCCTGCATGGCTCACTCTGGGTAACTGGTGGAGAGCCCTGTGCAGCCTGTGTCAGGATCCACCAGCCTGCATGTCTCACCCTGGGTAAGTGACTAGTGGAGAACCCTGTGAAGCCTGTGTCAGCATTCACCAGCCTGCATGTCTCGCTCTGAGTAAGTGACTGGTGGAGAGCCCTGTGAATCCTGTGTCAGCATCCACCAGCCTGCATGTCTCGCTCTGAGTAAGTGACTGGTGGAGAGCCCTGTGCAGCCTGTGTGTTTCAGGATCCACCAGCCTGCATGTCTCGCTCTGGGTAAGTGACTGGTGGAGAGCCCTATGAAGCCTGTGTCAGCATCCACCAGCCTGCATGTCTCGCTCGGGGTAAGTGACTGGTGGAGAGCCCTGTGAAGCGTGTGTCAGCATCCACCAGCCTGCATGTCTCGCTCTGGGTAAGTGACTGGTGGAGAGCCCTGTGAAGCCTGTGTCAGCATCCACCAGCCTGCATGTCTCGCTCTGGGTAAGTGACTGGTTGAGAGCCCTGTGCAGCCTGTGTCAGGATCCACCAGCCTGCATGTCTCGCTCTGGGTACGTAACTGGTGGAGAGCCCTGTGAAGCCTGTGTCAGCATTCACCAGCCTGCATGTCTCACTCTGGGTAAGTGACTGGTGGAGAGCCCTGTGAAGCTTGTGTCAGCATCCACCAGCATGCATGTCACGCTCTAGGTAAGTGACTGGTGGAGAGCCCTGTGCAGCCTGTGTGTGTCAGGATCCACCAGCCTGCATGATTTGCTCTGGGTAAGTGACTGGTGGAGAGCCCTGTGCAGCCTGTGTGTGTCAGGACCCACCAGCCTGCATGTCTCACTCTGGGTAAGTGACTGGTGGAGAGCCCTGTGCAGCCTGTGTCAGGATCCACCAGCCTGCATGTCTCACTCTGGGTAAGTGACTGGTGGAGAGCTCTGTGAAGCCTGTGTCAGCATCCACCAGCCTGCATGGCTCACTCTGTGACTGGTGGAGAGCCCTGTGCAGCCTGTGTCAAGATCCACCAGCCTGCATGTCTCACTCTGGGTAAGTGACTAGTGGAGAACCCTGTGAAGCCTGTGTCAGCATTCACCAGCCTGCATGTCTCGATCTGGGTAAGTGACTGGTGGAGAGCCCTGTGAATCCTGTGTCAGCATCCACCAGCCTCCATGTCTCGCTCTGGGTAAGTGACTGGTGGAGAGCCCTGTGCAGCCTGGATGTTTCAGGATCCACCAGCCTGCATGTCTCGCTCTGGGTGAGTGACTGGTGGAGAGCCCTGTGAAGCCTGTGTGAGCATCCACCAGCCTGCATGTCTCGCTCTGGGTAAGTGACTGGTGGAGAGCCCTGTGAAGCCTGTGTCAGCATCCACCAGCCTGCATGTCTCGCTCTGGGTAAGTGACTGGTGGAAAGCCATGTGAAGCCTGTGTGTTTCAGGATCCACCAGCCTGCATGTCTCGCTCTGGGTAAGTGTCTGGCGGAGAGCCCTGTGAAGCCTTTGTCAGCATCCACCAGCCTGCATGTCTCACTCTGGGTAAGTGACTGGTGGAGAGCCCTGTGAATCCTGTGTCAGCATCCACCAGCCTGCATGTCTCGCTCTGGGTAAGTGACTGGTTGAGAGCCCTGTGCAGGCTGTGTCAGGATCCACCAGCCTGCATGTCTCGCTCTGGGTAAGTAACTGGTGGAGAGCCCTGTGAAGCCTGTGTCAGCATTCACCAGCCTGCATGTCTCACTCTGGGTAAGTGACTGGTGGAGAGCCCTGTCAAGCTTGTGTCAGCATCCATCAGCCTGCATGTCACGCTCTAGGTAAGTGACTGGTGGAGAGCCCTGTGCAGCCTGTGTGTGTCAGGATCCACCAGCCTGCATGTCTTGCTCTGGGTAAGTGACTGGTGGAGAGCCCTGTGCAGCCTGTGTGTGTCAGGACCCACCAGCCTGCATGTCTCACTCTGGGTAAGTGACTAGTGGAGAACCCTGTGAAGCCTGTGTCAGCATTCACCAGCCTGCATGTCTCGCTCTGGGTAAGTGACTGGTGGAGAGCCCTGTGAATCCTGTGTCAGCATCCACCAGCCTCCATGTCTCGCTCTGGGTAAGTGACTGGTGGAGAGCCCTGTGCAGCCTGTGTGTTTAAGGATCCACCAGCCTAAATGTCTCGCTCTGGGGAAGTGACTGGTGGAGAGCCCTGTGAAGCCTGTGTGAGCATCCACCAGCCTGCATGTCTCGCTCTGGGTAAGTGACTGGTGGAGAGCCCTGTGCAGCCTGTGTCAGCATCCACCAGCCAGCATGTCTCGCTCTGGGTAAGTGACTGGTGGAAAGCCATGTGAAGCCTGTGTGTTTCAGGATCCACCAGCCTGCATGTCTCGCTCTGGGTAAGTGTCTGGTGGAGAGCCCTGTGAAGCCTTAGTCAGCATCCACCAGCCTGCATGTCTCACTCTTCGTAAGTGACTGGTGGAGAGCCCTGTGCAGCCTGTGTGTGTCATTATCCACCAGCCTGCACGTCTCGCTCTCGGTAAGTGACTGGTGGAGAGCCCTGTGCAGCCTTGTCAGGACCCACCAGCCTGCATGTATCACTCAGGGTAAATGACTGGTGGAGAGCCCTGTGCAGCCTGTGTGTGTCAGGATCCACCAGCCTGCATGTCTCACACTGGGTAAATGACTGGTGGAGAGCCCTGTGTGGCCTGTGTCAGGATCCACCAGCCTACATGTCTCGCTCTGGGTAAGTGACTGGTGGAGAGCCCTGTGTAGCCTGTGTCAGCATCCACCAGCCTGCATGTCTCACTCGGGGTAAGTGACTGGTGGAGAGCCCTGTGCAGCCTGTGTCAGCATCCACCAGCCTGCATGTCTCACTCTGGGTAAGTGACTGGTGGAGAGCCCTGTGCAGCCTGTGTCAAGATCCACCAGCCTGCATGTCTCGCTCAAGGTAAGTGACTGGTGGAAAGCCCTGTGAAGCCTGTGTCAGCATCCACCAGCCTGAATGTCCCGCTCTGGGTAAGTGACCGGTGGAGAGCCCTGTGAAGGCTGTGTCAGCATCCACCAGCCTGCATGTTTCACTCTGGGTGAGTGACTGGTGGAGAACCCTGTGAAGCCTGTGTCAGGATCCACCAGCCTGCATGTCTCGCTCTGGGTAAGTGACTGGTGGAAAGCCCTGAGCAGCCAGTGTCTTTCAGGATCCAACAGCCTGCATATCTCGCTCTGGGTAAGTGACTGGTGGAGAGCCCTGTGAAGCCTGTGTCTGCATTCACCAGCCTGCATGTGTCGCTCTAAGTAAGTGACTGGTGGAGAGCCCTGTGATGCCTGTGTCAGCATCCACCAGCCTGCATGTCTCGGTCTGGGTAAGGGACTGGTGGAGAGCCCTGTGCAGCCTGGGTGTTTCAGGATCCACCAGTCTGCATGTTTCGATCTGGGTAAGTGACTAGTGGAGAGCCCTGTGAAGCCTGTGTCAGCATCCACCAGCCTGCATGTCTCGCTCTGGGTAAGTGACTGGTGGAGAGCCCTGTGAAGCCTGTGTCAGCATCCACTAGCCTGCATGTCTCGCTCTGGGTAAGTGACTGGTGGAGAGCCCTGTGAAGCCTGTGTCAGCATCCACCAGCCTGCATGTCTCACTCTGGGTAAGTGACTGGTGGTAAGCCCTGTGAAGCCTGTTTCAACATCCACCAGCCTGCATGTCTCACCATGGGTCAGTGACTGGTGGAGAGTCCTGTGCAGCCTGTGTCAGGATCCACCAGCCTGCATGTCTCACTCTGGGTAAGTGACTGGTGGAGAGCTCTGTGAAGCCTGTGTCAGCGTCCACCAGCCTGCTTGTCTCATTCTGGGTAAGTGACTGGTGGAGAGCCATGTGAAGCCTGTGTGTTTCAGGATCCACCAGCCTGCATGTCTCACTCTGGGTAAATGACTGGTGAAGAGCCCTGTGAAGCCTGTGTAAGCATCCACCAGCCTGCATGTCTCACTCTGGGTAAGTGACTGGTGGTAAGCCCTGTGAAGCCTGTGTCAACATCCACCAGCCTTCATGTCTCACTCTGGGAAAGTGACTGGAGAAGAGCCCTGTGCAGCCTGTGTCAGGATCTACCAGCCTGCATGTCTCGCTCTGGGTAAGTGACTGGTGGAGAGCCCTGCGATGCCTGAGTCAGCATCCACCAGCCTGCATGTCTCGCTCTGGGTAAGTGACTGGTTGAGAGCCCTGTGAAGCCTATGTGAGCATCCACCAGCCTGTATGTCTCACTCTGGGTGAGTGACTGGTGGAGAGCACTGTGAAGCCTGTGTCAGCATCCACCAGCCTATATTTCTCGCTCTGGGTAAGTGACTGGTGGAGAGCCCTGTGATGCCTGTGTCAGCATCCACCAGCCTGCATATCTCACTCTGGGTAAGTGACTGGTGGAGAGCCCTGTGCAGCCTTTGTCAGGATCCAGCAGCCTGCATGTCTCGCTCTGGGTAAGTAACTGGCGGAGAGCCCTGTGAAGCCTGTGTCAGCATCCACCAGCCTGCATGTCTCACTCTGGGTAAGAGACTGGTGGAGAGCCCTGTGAAGCCTGTGTCAGCATCCACCAGCCTGCATGTCGCGCTCTAAGTAAGTGACAGGTGAAGAGCCCTGTTCAGCCTGTGTGTGTCAGGATCCACCAGCATGCATGTCTTGCTCTGGGTAAGTGACTGGTGGAGAGCCCTGTGCAGCCTGTGTGTGTCAGGACCCACCAGCCTGCATGTGTCACTCTGGGTAAGTGACTGGTGGAGAGCCCTGTGCAGCCTGTGTCAGGATCCACCAGCCTGCATATCTCGCTCTGGGTAAGTGGCTGGTTGAGAGCCCTGTGAAGCCTGTGTCAGCATCCACCAGCCTGCATGGCTCACTCTGGGTGACTGGTGGAGAGCCCTGTGCATTCTGTGTCAGGATCCACCAGCCTGCATGTCTCACTCTGGGTAAATGACTGGTGGAGAGCCGTGTGAATCCTGTGTCAGGATCCACCAGCCTGCATGTCTCACTCTGGGTAAGTGACTGGTGGAGAGCCCTGTGCAGCCTGTGTCAGGATCCACCAGCCTGCATGTCTCACTCTGGGTAAGTGACTGGTGGAGAGCCCTGTGAAGCCTGTGTCAGCATCCACCAGCCTGCATGCCTCACTCTGGGTAAGTGACTGGTGGACACCCCTGTGCAGCCTGTGTCAGCATCCACCAGCCTGCATGTCTCGCTCTGGGTAAGTGACTGGTGGAGAGCCCTGTGCAGCCTGTGTGTTTCTGGATCCACCAGCCTGCATGTCTCGCTCTGGGTAAGTGACTGGTGGAGAGCCCTGTGCAGCCTGTGTGTGTCAGGATCCACCAGCCTGCACGTCTCGCTCTGGGTAAGTGACTGGTGGAGAGCCCTGTGCAGCCTTGTCAGGACCCACAAGCCTGCATGTATCACTCAGGGAAAGTGACTGGTGGAGAGCCCTGTAAAGCCTTTGTCAGCATCCACCAGCCTGCATGTCTCACTCTTCGTAAGTGACTGGTGGAGAGCCCTGTGCAGCCTGTGTGTGTCAGGATCCACCAGCCTGCACGTCTCGCTCTGGGTAAGTGACTGGTGGAGAGCCCTGTGCAGCCTTGTCAGGACCCACAAGCCTGCATGTATCACTCAGGGAAAGTGACTGGTGGAGAGCCCTGTGAAGCCTCTGTCAGCATCCACCAGCCTGAATGTCTCACTTTGGGTAAATGACTGGTGGAGAGCCCTGTGCAGCCTGTGTGTGTCAGGATCCACCAGCCTGCATGTCTCACTCTGGGTAAATGACTGGCGGAGAGCCCTGTGTAGCCTGTGTCAGGATCCACCAGCCTACATGTCTCGCTCTGGGTAAGTGACTGGTGGAGAGCCCTGTGTAGCCTGTGTCAGCTCCACCAGCCTGCATGTCTCACTCGGGGTAAGTGACTGGTGGAGAGCCCTGTGAAGCTTGTATCAGCATCCACCAGCCTGCATGTCACGCTCTGGGTAAGTAACTGGTGGAGAGCCCTGTGAAGCCTGTGTCAGCATTCACCAGCCTGCATGTCTCACTCTGGGTAAGTGACTGGTGGAGAACCCTGTGAAGCTTGTATCAGCATCCACCAGCCTGCATGTCTCACTCGGGGTAAGTGACTAGTGGAGAGCCCTGTGCAGCCTGTGTCAGGATCCACCAGCCTGCATGTCTCACTCTGGGTAAGTGACTGGTGGAGAGCTCTGTGAAGCCTGTGTCAGCATCCACCAGCCTGCATGGCTCACTCTGGGTAACTGGTGGAGAGCCCTGTGCAGCCTGTGTCAGGATCCACCAGCCTGCGTGTCTCACTCTGGGTAAGTGACTAGTGGAGAACCCTGTGAAGCCTGTGTCAGCATTCACCAGCCTGCATGTCTCGCTCTGAGTAAGTGACTGGTGGAGAGCCCTGTGAATCCTGTGCCAGCATCCACCAGCCTGCATGTCTCGCTCTGAGTAAGTGACTGGTGGAGAGCCCTGTGCAGCCTGTGTGTTTCAGGATCCACCAGCCTGCATGTCTCGCTCTGGGTAAGTGACTGGTGGAGAGCCCTGTGAAGCCTGTGTGAGCATCCACCAGCCTGCATGTCTCGCTCTGGGTAAGTGACTGGTGGAGAGCCCTGTGAATCCTGTGTCAGCATCCACCAGCCTGCATGTCTCGCTCTGGGTAAGTGACTGGTGGAAAGCCATGTGAAGCCTGTGTGTTTCAGGATCCACCAGCCTGCATGTCTCGCTCTGGGTAAGTGACTGGTGGAGAACCCTGTGAAGCCTGTGTCAGCATCCACCAGCCTGCATGTATCGCTCTGGGTAAGTGACTGGTGGAGAGCCCTGTGAAGCCTGTGTCAGCATCCACCAGCCTGCATGTCTCACTCTGGGTAAATGACTGGTGGAGAGCCATGTGCAGCCTGTGTGTGTCAGCATCCACCAGTCTGCATGTCTCACTCTGGGTTAGTGAATGGTGGAGAGCCCTGTGCAGCCTGTGTGGGTCAGGATCCACCATCCTGCATTTCTCACTCTGGGTAAATGACTGCTGGAGAGCCCTGTGCAGCCTGTGTGTGTCAGGATCCACCAGCCTGCATGTCTCACTCTGGGTAAGTGACTGGTGGAGAGCCCTGTGCAGCCTGTGTCAGGATCCACCAGCCTGCATGTCTCACTCTGGGTAAGTGACTGGTGGAGAGCCCTGTGAAGCCTGTGTCAGCATCCACCAGCCTGCATGCCTCACTCTGGGTAAGTGACTGGTGGACACCCCTGTGCAGCCTGTGTCAGCATCCACCAGCCTGCATGTCTCGCTCTGGGTAAGTGACTGGTGGAGAGCCATGTGAAGCCTGGGTGTTTCAGGATCCACCAGCCTGCATGTCTCGCTCTGGGTAAGTGACTGGTGGAGAGCCCTGTGAAGCCTATGTCAGCATCCACCAGCCTGCATGTCTCACTCTGGGTAAATGACTGGTGGAGAGCCCTGTGAATCCTGTGTCAGGATCCACCAGCCTGCATGTCTCACTCTGGGTAAGTGACTGGTGGAGAGCCCTGTGCAGCCTGTGTCAGGATCCACCAACCTGCATGTCTTACTCTGGGTAAGTGACTGGTGGAGAGCCCTGTGAAGCTTGTGTCAGCATCCACCAGCCTGCATGCCTCACTCTGGGTAAGTGACTGGTGGACACCCCTGTGCAGCCTGTGTCAGCATCCACCAGCCTGCATGTCTTGCTCTGGGTAAGTGACTGGTGGAGAGCCCTGTGCAGCCTGTGTGTTTCTGGATCCACCAGCCTGCATGTCTCGCTTTGGGTAAGTGACTGGTGGAGAGCCCTGTGAAGCCTGTGTGAGCATCCACCAGCTGGCATGTCTCGCTCTGGGTAAGTGACTGGTGGAGAGCCCTGTGAAGCCTGTGTCAGCATCCACCAGCCTGCATGTCTCGCTCTGGGTAAGTGACTGGTGGAAAGCCATGTGAAGCCTGTGTGTTTCAGGATCCACCAGCCTGCATGTCTCGCTCTGGGTAAGTGACTGGTGGAGAGCCCTGTGAAGCCTTTGTCAGCATCCACCAGCCTGCATGTCTCACTCTTCGTAAGTGACTGGTGGAGAGCCCTGTGCAGCCTTTGTGTGTCAGGATCCACCAGCCTGCACGTCTCGCTCTGGGTAAGTGACTGGTGGAGAGCCCTGTGCAGCCTTGTCAGGACCCACAAGCCTGCATGTATCACTCAGGGTAAGTGACTGGTGGAGAGCCCTGTGAAGCCTCTGTCAGCATCCACCAGCCTGAATGTCTCACTTTGGGTAAATGACTGGTGGAGAGCCCTGTGCAGCCTGTGTGTGTCAGGATCCACCAGCCTGCATGTCTCACTCTGGGTAAATGACTGGTGGAGAGCCCTGTGTAGCCTGTGTCAGGATCCACCAGCCTACATGTCTCGCTCTGGGTAAGTGACTGGTGGAGAGCCCTGTGTAGCCTGTGTCAGCATCCACCAGCCTGCATGTCTCACTCGGGGTAAGTGACTGGTGGAGAGCCCTGTGCAGCCTGTGTCAGCATCCACCAGCCTGCATGTCTCACTCGGGGTAAGTGACTGGTGGTGAGCCCTGTGCAGCCTGTGTCAGCATCCACCAGCCTGCATGTCTCACTCTGAGTAAGTGACTGGTGGAGAGCCCTGTGAATCCTGTGTCAGCATCCACCAGCCTGCATGTCTCGCTCTGAGTAAGTGACTGGTGGAGAGCCCTGTGCAGCCTGTGTGTTTCAGGATCCACCAGCCTGCATGTCTCGCTCTGGGTAAGTGACTGGTGGAGAGCCCTGTGAAGCCTGTGTCAGCATCCACCAGCCTGCATGTCTCGCTCTGGGTAAGTGACTGGTGGAGAGCCCTGTGCAGCCTGTGTCAGGATCCACCAGCCTGCATGTCTCGCTCAAGGTAAGTGACTGGTGGAAAGCCCTGTGAAGCCTGTGTCAGCATCCACCAGCCTGAATGTCTCGCTCTGGGTAAGTTACCGGTGGAGAACCCTGTGAAGGCTGTCAGCATCCACGAGCCTGTATGTCTCACTCTGGGTGAGTGACTGGTGGAGAGCCCTGTGAAGCCTGTGTCAGGATCCACCATCCTGCATGTCTCGCTCTGGGTAAGTGACTGGTGGAGAGCCCTGTGCAGCCAGTGTCTTTCAGGATCCAACAGCCTGCATGTCTCGCTCTGGGTAAGTGACTGGTGGAGAGCCCTGTGAAGCCTGTGTCAGCATCCACCAGCCTGCATGTCTCACTCGGGGTAAGTGACTGGTGGAGAGCCCTGTGAAGCCTCTGTCAGCATCCACCAGCCTGCATGTCTCGCTCTGGGTAAGTGACTGGTGGAGAGCCCTGTGAAGCCTGTGTCAGCATCCACCAGCCTGCATGTCTCGCTCTTGGTAAGTGACTGGTTGAGAGCCCTGTGCAGCCTGTGTCAGGATCCACCAGCCTGCATGTCTCGCTCTGGGTAAGTAACTGGTGGAGAACCCTGTTAAGCCTGTGTCAGCATTCACCAGCCTGCATGTCTCACTCTGGGTAAGTGACTGGTGGAGAGCCCTGTGAAGCTTGTGTCAGCATCCACCAGCCTGCATGTCACGCTCTAGGTAAGTGACTGGTGGAGAGCCCTGTGCAGCCTGTGTGTGTCAGGATCCACCAGCCTGCATGTCTTGCTCTGGGTAAGTGACTGGTGGAGAGCCCTGTGCAGCCTGTGTGTGTCAGGACCCACCAGCCTGCATGTCTCACTCTGAGTAAGTGACTGGTGGAGAGCCCTGTGCAGCCTGTGTCAGGATCCACCAGCCTGCATGTCTCACTCTGGGTAAGTGACTGGTGGAGAGCTCTGTGAAGCCTGTGTCAGCATCCACCAGCCTGCATGGCTCACTCTGGGTAACTGGTGGAGAGCCCTGTGCAGCCTGTGTCAGGATCCACCAGCCTGCATGTCTCACTCTGGGTAAGTGACTAGTGGAGAACCCTGTGAAGCCTGTGTCAGCATTCACCAGCCTGCATGTCTCGCTCTGAGTAAGTGACTGGTGGAGAGCCCTGTGAATCCTGTGTCAGCATCCACCAGCCTGCATGTCTCGCTCTGAGTAAGTGACTGGTGGAGAGCCCTGTGCAGCCTGTGTGTTTCAGGATCCACCAGCCTGCATGTCTCGCTCTGGGTAAGTGACTGGTGGAGAGCCCTGTGAAGCCTGTGTGAGCATCCACCAGCCTGCATGTCTCACTCTGGGTAAGTGACTGGTGGAGAGCCCTGTGAATCCTGTGTCAGCATCCACCAGCCTGCATGTCTCGCTCTGGGTAAGTGACTGGTGGAAAGCCATGTGAAGCCTGTGTGTTTCAGGATCCACCAGCCTGCATGTCTCGCTCTGGGTAAGTGACTGGTGGAGAATCCTGTGAAGCCTGTGTCAGCATCCACCAGCCTGCATGTATCGCTCTGGGTAAGTGACTGGTGGAGAGCCCTGTGAAGCCTGTGTCAGCATCCACCAGCCTGCATGTCTCACTCTGGGTAAATGACTTGTGGAGAGCCATGTGCAGCCTGTGTGTGTCAGCATCCACCAGTCTGCATGTCTCACTCTGGGTAAGTGAATGGTGGAGAGCCCTGTGCAGCCTGTGTGGGTCAGGATCCACCAGCCTGCATTTCTCACTCTGGGTAAGTGACTGGTGGAGAGCCCTGTGCAGCCTGTGTCAGGATCCACCAGCCTGCATGTCTCACTCTGGGTAAGTGACTGGTGGGGAGCCCTGTGAAGCCTGTGTTAGCATCCACCAGCCTGCATGTCTCACTTTGAGTAAATGACTGCTGGAGAGCCCTGTCCAGCCTGTGTGTGTCAGGATCCACCAGCCTGCATGTCTCACTCTGGGTAAGTGACTGGTGGAGAGCCCTGTGCAGCCTGTGTCAGGATCCACCAGCCTGCATGTCTCACTCTGGGTAAGTGACTGGTGGAGAGCCCTGTGAAGCCTGTGTCAGCATCCACCAGCCTGCATGCCTCACTCTGGGTAAGTGACTGGTGGACACCCCTGTGCAGCCTGTGTCAGCATCCAGCAGCCTGCATGTCTCGCTCTGGGTAAGTGACTGGTGGAGAGCCATGTGAAGCCTGGGTGTTTCAGGATCCACCAGCCTGCATGTCTCGCTCTGGGTAAGTGACTGGTGGAGAGCCCTGTGAAGCCTATGTCAGCATCCACCAGCCTGCATGTCTCACTCTGGGTAAATGACTGGTGGAGAGCCCTGTGAATCCTGTGTCAGGATCCACCAGCCTGCATGTCTCACTCTGGGTAAGTGACTGGTGGAGAGCCCTGTGCAGCCTGTGTCAGGATCCACCAGCCTGCATGTCTCACTCTGGGTAAGTGACTGGTGGAGAGCCCTGTGAAGCCTGTGTCAGCATCCACCAGCCTGCATGCCTCAATCTGGGTAAGTGACTGGTGGACACCCCTGTGCAGCCTGTGTCAGCATCCACCAGCCTGCATGTCTCACTCTGGGTAAGTGACTGGTGGAGAGCCCTGTGCAGCCTGTGTGTTTCTGGATCCACCAGCCTGCATGTCTCGCTCTGGGTAAGTGACTGGTGGAGAGCCCTGTGCAGCCTGTGTGTGTCAGGATCCACCAGCCTGCACGTCTCGCTCTGGGTAAGTGACTGGTGGAGAGCCCTGTGCAGCCTTGTCAGGACCCACAAGCCTGCATGTATCACTCAGGGAAAGTGACTGGTGGAGAGCCCTGTGAAGCCTTTGTCAGCATCCACCTGCCTGCATGTCTCACTCTTCGTAAGTGACTGGTGGAGAGCCCTGTGCAGCCTGTGTGTGTCAGGATCCACCAGCCTGCACGTCTCGCTCTGGGTAAGTGACTGGTGGAGAGCCCTGTGCAGCCTTGTCAGGACCCACAAGCCTGCATGTATCACTCAGGGAAAGTGACTGGTGGAGAGCCCTGTGAAGCCTCTGTCAGCATCCACCAGCCTGAATGTCTCACTTTGGGTAAATGACTGGTGGAGAGCCCTGTGCAGCCTGTGTGTGTCAGGATCCACCAGCCTGCATGTCTCACTCTGGGTAAATGACTGGCGGAGAGCCCTGTGTAGCCTGTGTCAGGATCCACCAGCCTACATGTCTCGCTCTGGGTAAGTGACTGGTGGAGAGCCCTGTGTAGCCTGTGTCAGCATCCACCAGCCTGCATGTCTCACTCAGGGTAAGTGACTGGTGGAGAGCCCTGTGAAGCTTGTATCAGCATCCACCAGCCTGCATGTCACGCTCTGGGTAAGTAACTGGTGGAGAGCCCTGTGAAGCCTGTGTAAGCATTCACCAGCCTGCATGTCTCACTCTGGGTAAGTGACTGGTGGAGAACCCTGTGAAGCTTGTATCAGCATCCACCAGCCTGCATGTCACGCTCTAGGTAAGTGACTGGTGGAGATCCCTGTGCAGCCTGTGTGTGTCAGGATCCACCAGCCTGCATGTCTTGCTCTGGGTAAGTGACTGGTGGAGAGCCCTGTGCAGCCTGTGTGTGTCAGGACTTACCAGCCTGCATGTCTCACTCTGGGTAAGTGACTGGTGGAGAGCCCTGTGCAGCCTGTGTCAGGATCCACCAGCCTACATGTCTCACTCTGGGTAAGTGACTGGTGGAGAGCTCTGTGAAGCCTGTGTCAGCATCCACCAGCCTGCATGGCTCACTCTGGGTGACTGGTGGAGAGCCCTGTGCAGCCTGTGTCAAGATCCACCAGCCTGCATGTCTCACTCTGGGTAAGTGACTAGTGGAGAACCCTGTGAAGCCTGTGTCAGCATTCACCAGCCTGCATGTCTCGCTCTGGGTAAGTGACTGGTGGAGAGCCCCGTGAATCCTGTGTCAGCATCCACCAGCCTGTGTCGTACTTTAATATTCGGGACCGCTTAGGGGACAGGGCCCTACCCCTGTCTATCTTGGTATTAGCAAACCGCAAATGGTAAATGCGGCATGTACGAGTGCTTTATATATCGTTCTAGCTATGAATGCACTGTGTACACGCTATTCTGCTTCACTACGCGGGTTCCATTTTGGAAGCAGTGGCCATCTTGTCATTGCCCTCACATAGGCTATAATGGAGTAAATACGGGCCCCACAGTACATGGGCTTCTCCTCTGACTTCTCTGTGACCTGGGCAGCTGGCTCTGCTGCCCCGGGTCAAACTGGTCTCACGAGCTCCCCTTCCTCGGTCCACCTGTGATTAGCATCAGGGCTTGACCCGTCATAAAACCCTTTCATTCTACACAATCCTCCGGCTAATCTCTTTCACACCTGCTTGTTCCTGCTTTATGACTTGTTTCCCAAAACAGGAGATGCTCATGTTTATTGGGGGGTCTATTGATATCAAATGTGGGATCTGAACCTTACTGTGTAAATCATTGTGGGCTGGCCGAACTGGAATGTGGGATGGTCATCATGACTCTGCTTTTTCGTTTGTAATGTATACTTGTAATGGCCGTATCATAAAACCTAGGAATGTATGCTTGAGGCAAGAAAAAGGGTATTTAAGATGAAGTCCGTTCCTATGATTTTCAGCAGTCTCCTGAGAACATACACGCTGTTGTACTTCTAGGATACCTGTAATTGGTCTGCAGCCAATAAACAAATCTTTGACTTCACCCAGAAGACTCTGTGTTTCTGTAGGTCTGGAACAGGGTGAACCCAGAAGTCATAGGGTGTGTGCCCCTGCACCGCTGGGACTAAAATACCCAGTACTTCAGTTTGGCGCCCAACTCGGGACGATTTCAGCGGTACCAGTCCAAGCCAGAGGTTCGTGAGGAGCTTCGTGTGGAAATTCCGGAGGAAGGCCGCCACTTCATCGACCCCTGCATGTCGACGTGGTCCGAAAGTCTTTTCTGCGAGGTTCTCCGCGTCCCGACGGCTACGAAGGACTGCTGCCCTGATTAATCGACCTGTTTTGGACCCTTGACGAGTTTGAGAGAGCGAAACAATCGAGAGAGACTTCTGGTGACGTCATCGATCGGCAATATTCAGTTAAGTATAAGTGGAGCGTCTCCCATTTGTTTTTGGTATCCTTCGGGATCGTTTGATTTGGTAAATTGGTAATTTGGAGTTTGCAAACGCCAAAGCCAGAGGACTCGTGTATTCACGAGACTATCGTAATCGATAATCCTTTGACGTTTGGATCTAGACTAGTGAGCGAAGATGCCTGGTTCTGGAATATTTGGTAGATTATTCTGTTTGGGTTGTGGAAAAGATTTCCAGCTAGAGGAATCATGTCCGGTTCCTCCGGTTGGAACTCCAACTTATGAGCTCTATGTAAAACATGGCGTAGGCCCCATTGCATATAACGAAGTGTGGATCCACTACACCAGAAAAGACGGTGTTTTAAAATGGCCCCAAAATGGTAGTTTCGATACCGATATTTTAGATAATTTGGAAATTAAATTGTTTAAGAAGAAAGCCCGGCCGGCGATGTTTGACTCTTTCCGCTTATGGCGAAAGGAAGCCAAACAGAAGGAAATTAAGTTAGCGAAAAAGAACAAAAGAGAGAGAGGTATGACAGTAATGCAAGCAGCTGTACAATTTAAAGACAATGAGGAGGAACAGATGAATGAGCAATTGCACAGACAGCGTAAGTTAGGGATTGACAAATGTTACCCAGCTTTACCACATTCTAAGCAGAATGAGTTAGAAGAAAAGGAGAAAGATCCCCTGATGTCGCATTTGTTGAGTTCGCCACCCCCATATGCTCAAAATGCCACGGCACCTCCCCAGCTTGTGAATATGCCACCTCCAGTGAATATACGGCAAGCCTTGCCGCTACCGCCAGCTGCTGCGCAGCCAGCTCTTATCCATATAGCGCAGCCCTCTCAAGGGCCGCCAGTTGTGCTTCCAACTGCCCCCGCACTTCCTGCGACTTTGCCTAATCCAGCAGCTGCCTCCCCTGACACTCTTCCTTGCACCACTCCAGTACCTGTTTCTACATCCTCTTTTCTTCCCTCTGTTTTTCCCCCTGTTTCCGCCTCAACTTCTCCTTCAGCGCGACAGCGCTTAGCTAATGTGGTTACTACATTAATGTCGCCTCTCTTTGAGTCATCTGGTGCGACTCCTGGTTTGCAGCGTAAGCAATTGCGTAGCCAATTGCCTAACCCTGATGAGAAAAAGGTAATAGACAGCATGGCGCGTAGATGGATTGTTTTCCCTTCATTGTATGATGTGGAATCAGTTGTCAACGTTTTCCATCAGTGGGATGCCCCAAAACAGAGATATGTGTTCGAGAAAATGTGCGAAATTCTCTGTGAAGAATTGGAAGATAGTGGTAAAAATCCGAACCCGCAGGAGTTGTGTAGAGTGAGGTTCGATTTTGGAACTGGTATAATTGTGGACCGCGAAGTAGATAAAGCAGTTGCGGTTGTATTGTCCTTCAGGAATGATGATTGTCAACAGTCATTGTTTGAACAAGATGTCCTTGTGGGGAAAAAGGTAAAAGCGCGACAATACCCCATGAGAGAAGTTCCCCCGGTATGGAAGGAAGCAGTTGCAGCTGATGCTAACGCCGGTATTGCCGCTGCGCCAGCGCATTTCCAGCGTGTTTGGGTGCATGTTCCATGGAAGCGCTCTGAGGTGTTAGCGCTTAAGCAGTCCTTACCTGATCCCCGTAAAAATCCAGCAGGTTATTATAAAGAGTTGTCACAGACGGCAGGGTCATGCGTTATGAATCTGGCCGACATAGACATGTTGTTTGGTAATGTTGTTCCACAGCCTCTATGGGGATCAATTCGTAATGCAGATCACGATGCAGAACTAGGGGATACATGGGCTAACATCGTTGCTGCTGATGCTAGACAAACTGGTGGCGCGAAACCAGAACCTTTAGTAGCTGAACTGCCTGGTAGAATCATCACGTATATGAAGACAATAATGCCCGCGATGTGCGTAAATTGGGACAAGTTATCTGCATGCAAGCAGAAGAAAGATGAGACAGTGTCAGACTTCTTTACTAGGTTTGAAGAAACATTTATTGACCACAGTGGGCAGGATATGAGTACTGAGGGTGGCCAACGGTTATTTGTGGATAAGTTTGTGCAGAATTTACTTCCTGACCTGTGTAAAAAGTTGAAAGACTCAGAGAGTTCTTGGGCTGTTTCTTCTTCAGCGCAAATACTGGCTACTGCACAGTATTATGAAAATAGAGATAAAGACGAGAAAGATAGAACAGAGAAGAAAACGAAGGAATTAAAGACAAAAGTCCTTTTACAGCAGGCTTACCCACCACGAGGAGGTCAGAATAATTATAGACAACCCCAAGGTGTCTATCACCAACCCCAACAGTTTCAGAACAATCAGCAAATGAACGGGTACTATCAACAACGTGTCCCTGTAGGTCCCAACCAATGTTCATACTGCAAAGAGGAAGGTCATTATAAATATAGTTGCCCTAAATTAATGCAGCGGAACGGTAATGCGTATGGCGCAAGAGGTAGGGGTGGTCAGCAAGCTCCTAGAGGCAGAGGGCGTGGAAGTGTTCCCCAGAACGCGCGTCCTCTTCCGCCTCAAAATACCATTAAAAGCTTTGATCAGCAAGCTAACGCGACTAGTAATACGGCCCAGTATTATAATAATGATTATTATGCAGAGGATGGCGATGCAGAAAATAATGATTATTAGGACAGCCATAGACAGAGAGAGGGAGTTGTTTCAGTGCCAGTGGATCAGAGTGGACCGTATGTTGAGGTGACTACAGCAAATGTAACGGAGCCTTTTCTGCTAGACACTGGTGCTGCAAAGAGTTCAATCATGCATTCAAAACTCCCTGGCGCACCTTTGTCTGGCGATATAAATGTTTCAGTAGGTTTTTCTGGCGCCCCAGTTAGGAACCCGATTTCTAGTCCCATGTCACTTTCTGTTGGACCTTGCGAGCTGAAAGCACCCCTGATTCTGACAACAGGTTGTGGTGAGAATTTATTGGGATTAGATTTGTTGAAAAGATTGCACGCTACACTGTATTGTTCTCCTTCAGGAGTACAACTTACATTAGGCAAGAAAGTGATTTCCCCAATGTACTTGTCTAAAAACACAATGCCGCCTGAATTGTCATCCCTTCCGGATGCCCTTTGGGCTACTGGTCCCAATGATGTGGGCCTCTTGGAGATACCGCCATATGTGGTGACTTTAAAAGCTAATGTCAGACTGCCACGTATTCCCCAGTACAAGATCTCTAATGAAGGGCAGAAAGCATTGTTAGACATTGTCAGCGACTTGATTAATAAAGGTGTGATTGAGGAGACAAGAGGCAACGTTTGCAATAGTCCGATTTTACCTGTTTTAAAATGAACGGACCCTTCACAGCCACCTGTTTACAGATTTGTGATCGATCTCAGAGAGGTTAATAAGATTGTTGTGCCACAGTTTCCGGTTGTCCCTGATATAACTGCCTTGTTAACGATGATTCCAGCCTCTGCTGCATGGTTTTCAGTGATTGATTTAAAGAATGCTTTCTTTAGTATCCCAATTGCAGAAGAGAGCAGAGATATTTTTGGCTTTAGTCTGGGAGGCCGAAGCTTCCGCTTCAAACGCGCTCCCCAGGGCTACTGTGAGAGTCCATCAATATACAGTCAAGCTTTGAAAGCGCAGCTTGATGCACTTGTTTTACCTAGTGGCGCTATCCTGATTCAGTACGTGGACGATTTACTAATCGCTGCGGATACTGAAAAGATTTCTAAAGAAGCCACATTATCATTGTTGCGCCATTTATCTGCTTTCCATCACAAAGTGTCTCTCTCTAAGCTGCAATATTGTCGACAAGAAGTGACCTACTTAGGTCATCTCTTATCGAAGGAGGGAAGGAAACTGACCCCAGAAAGAATTCAAGCCATTGCACGGTTGAGTGTGCCAAGAACACAGAGAGAAGTGCGCGCTTTCTTGGGCATCACTTCATACTGTAGGCATTGGATCCCTAGTTTTTCTTTGTTGGCAAAACCTTTAGTAGCCTTAACATGCAAAGACACACCGAATCCTATCCCATGGTCTGAAGAGTGCCAGAAAAGTTTTGTGGAATTGCGTAATGCATTGTGTTCGGCTCCTGTGTTGGGTACCCCTGACTACAGTAAGCCTTTTACATTGTATGTTCACGAGAAAGATGGATGTGCGTTGTCAGTGTTAACACAGCCTTTTGGCGACAGACCGCGCCCATGCGCATATTTTTCATCAACCTTGGACCCTGTAGCGAGGGCATTGCCAAGCTGTCTGAGAGCGACAGCTGCTGCAGCGATGTCTATCCGACAATCAGCTGGTTTGGTAATGGACAATACATTGATTGTTATGGTTCCACACGCAGTAGACACATTATTAAATAGGACTAAGACACAACACTTGACTAGTGCGCGATTGTCAGGCTATGAGCTTACACTGTTAGCAAATCACATACACATAAAGAGATGTAATACGCTGAATCCAGCTACGTTATTGCCAGTCCCAGCAGACTCAGACGAGATTGAGCAACATGATTGTCTGTTCAGGACAGAAGAAGAGACGAAAGGGAGAGTAGATCTAAAAGATACTCCCCTGACTGAGTGTGATGGTACTTTATGGGTGGATGGTTCATGTTTCAAACTCCCTAATGGTGACACGACTGCTGCATATGCTATCACGACTTTACACACGGTCGTGGAAACTGCACGAGTGCCACATAATTCGGCCCAAGCAGCAGAATTAATCGCCCTCACGAGAGCATGTGTGTTATCTGAAGGAATGAGAGTAAATATATACACAGATAGCCAGTACGCCTTTGGCGTGGCTCATAATTTTGGGCGTTTGTGGAAAGAGCGTGGGTTCCTGACTTCGCATGGAGCTAAAATTCAGAATGGCAAGTTGGTGAATGATCTCCTTGAGTCACTGACCCTACCGTTGCAAGTTGCGATCATGAAATGCAGTGCGCACAGGAAAGTCACAGATGATGTTGGATGTGGGAATGCGTTTGCTGATGAGACGGCGAAAGAAACAGCACAGAATGTGAAGACTAGAATGTATGTTGCAGGCCCCGCAAGATGGGTTGACGATGTTGGGATGTGTGAAAACACAATAGAGAGTGTGAAGTCGCTTCAAGCTGAAGCCACAGAGAAAGAGTTAAGCAAGTGGAGAGAAAGTATGGGTAAGTTGGACGAGAATGGTTGTTGGGTTGATCTGACAGAACATAGGCGATGGTTGTTACCTGACGCATATGTGCTTCCAGTGGTTACTATGGCACATGGAATGGCACATATCAGTACGAAAGGAATTTGCAAGTTGTTGGCACCAGTATGGCAGAATGCTGGGATTCCCAAGTGTGCAGAGAATGTGGTCAAGAATTGCATAGTATGCTTGAAGTATAACCCTGGTAGGGGAACCCCAACTCCAGCTGGTCACTTTGCACCCCCATCATGTCCATTCGAAGTTTTGCAGCTGGACTTTATTCACATGGAAAGATGCAACAACCTGAAATATGTACTGGTGGTTGTTTGTGCTTTCTCAAAATGGATAGAGGCTTATCCTCTGAAAGATAACACTGCCCTATCCACAGCCAAAGCCCTTGTGAAGGAATTTTTCCCTAGGTTTGGAATGCCAAGAATGGTGTGGTGTGATAATGGAAGTGAGTTTGTGGGTAAAGTGATGAAGAATGTATGTGAAGGGCTAGGGATAAAGCAGAAGTTCCATGCTGCAAATCACCCCCAATCAGCTGGACTAGTAGAACGCTACAATGGAGCCTTAAAGCTCAAGCTGGCCAAAATCCAGGCGAGCACCGGTCTTAAATGGCCTGACGCTCTGCCTTTAGCACTCCTGTCCACCAGAATGACCATACACTCACGAGTGGGACTTAGCCCTTACGAGGTCGTCTTTGGCCGCCCAGCCAACGTATGGGGTGTACCGAGGCCTACGAAGTTTAGTGAGATTGAGCATCCAGTACTACTCGATTACTTGTATGATTTGACTGTTAAACTGCGTGTTTTGCACCAACAGGTACATGATACTCTTCCCCAAGCTTCTGAACCTCCCGGACACCCTATCAACCCTGGCTCGTGGGTCCTGGTCCGAAATTTCCAGCGTAAGAGCAACGACGAGCCTCGCTGGATCGGCCCTCACCTTGTACTTCTGTCGACAAGGTCAGCGGTGCGAGTAAAAGGGAAGAAGCACTGGATCCATGGTACCCACTGCAAAGTAGTCCCCTTGCCTCTGCCATATGACCAGTGGGTCCAGGAGGGTATCGCCGACTCTGAGACAGACACTGTGCCTCGTTTTGTACCATTCAGTGACGCACGCCTAAAAGACACAGTTTCAGACCAAGAGAGTGACAATATTCTGCAAGAGGCTGTGCCACTGTCAAATCGATTGGACACCACTGAGCCTGAACTTTTGTTCCAAGACCAAACAGCACCTGGCCGTCTCCGCTATAATTTGAGACCAAGACCCATGGACAAATAAAGATTTCCTTACTATTTCCTTTTTGACATTTTTTTTGCTCTCCCATCTGAAGGACTTTCTTGATTTTTGTTTTTCGAACCACCATCCGGGTTCTGCCGCAGGGTCGCGGTGCCAAGACTTTGGGGTACAGGCCGAAGACGTTAGGTCAACGGTTCTGGTTGGTCTAGGGCGTTTCCCTGGACTGACAGGCGTACTCCTTAGCAGAAGAAACTCATCCGCCGCGAGCGGCCCGATTAGAGAATGGAGTTTTTTAAGATGGAGAGACCCGTTGAGGAAATGAACTTCAAAGCAAGGATGTGTAGAATTGTAAAAACTAAATGTTTTGTATTTTTGTGCCTTTTTACACTGTGTAGTATAATGATGTTTATTGTAGGATTTGTGTTCTTCTCCGCTCAAAAGCCCATTGAACCCACTGAACAGCCTATACCCCTTTCTACTGCCTCCTCTCACTCTTTTCACCCTTTGCCTGAGCACGAACAGACCAGACGATCAGAGTTTGTAAATAACTCATTTATCCAGCTCTTGCACCAGCACCAACTGGTAATGAATACGACTAATTGCTGGGTGTGCGGGTTAATGCCACATACCATTAACAAGGGTATTCCTTATTTGGTGCTGCCGTATAGTTACAATGGATCGTCATGGGCATTCCAAACCATGTTTCTCTATGCTCTAGATACGTACTCCCCTCGCCAACCGCGTTCCATTAGACCTATCACCAATAATAAGGCTTTGATGAAAGGAGTTGCGGATATGAGTAGGGATATTGATGCATACTCATCCATTCCCAAAGAAGAGCTGAGACCTTATGTAGGATGGAACGCGACGGGGTATAGTATTAGTCTGGGTGAAAGACAGCGAAAAATCTCATCTCCAATCTGGGTCGTACCCCACATGGGTCGGTTCTGCTTACAGGGTAATGGTCAGAATCCTAGAGCTCAACTGGGAAGAAGTGACTGTACTGAAACGTACACTTTCCCGTCACAGTTCTCCCCTGCGTTTTTGGCTGCCAAAGGCACATATTTCATCTGTAATGACCGAGCATATACATGGCTGCCCCCTGAATTCTCGGGCACATGTTATATTGCGAACTTGCTACCGCCTACATTTACTGCTGCCTCTGACTATCACAAGACCAGAGTTGTGAGAGGTGTGATTAGTAAGGAGGATACTGCGGGTCAGGATGGTGCCCTGGATGAGCTGTATAGGGGGGTCACTGGCTGAGCTGTGTGTGGGGATGTGTACTGGCTGAGCTGTGTGTCGGATGATGCCCTGCCTGAGCTGTAAGTGGGGGGTGCACTGGCTGAGCTGTGTGTGGGGAGGTGCACTGGCTGAGCTGTGTGTTGGATGGTGCCCTGCCCAAAAAGTATGTGGGGGAGGGTGCACTGGCTGAGCTCTGTGTGGGGAGTTGCACTGGCTGAGCTGTGTGTTGGATGGTGCCCTGGCTGAGCTGTGTGTGGGGAGGTGCACTGGCTGAGCTGTGTGTTGGATGGTGCCCTGCCTGAGCTGTATGTGGGGGGTGCACTGGCTGAGCTGTGTGTGGGGAGGTGCACTGGCTGAGCTGTGTGTTGGATGATGCCCTGGCTGAGCTGTGTGTGGGGAGGTGCATTCGCTGAGCTATGTGTTGGATGGTGCCCTTGCTGAGCTGTATGTGGGGGGTGCACTGGCTGAGCTGTGTGTGGGGAGGTGCACTGGCTGAGCTGTGTGTGGGGAGGTGCACTGGCTGAGCTGTGTGTGGGGAGGTGCACTGGCTGAGCTGTGTGTTGGATGGTGCCCTGGCTGACCTGTATGTAGGGGGTGCACTGGCTAAGCTGTGTGTGGGGAGGTGCACTGGCTGAGCTGTGTGTTGGATGGTGCCCTCGCTGAGCTGTGTGTGAGGAGGTGCACTGGCTGATCTGTGTGTCAAGTGGTGCCCTGCCTGAGCTGTAAGTGGGGGGTGCACTGGCTGAGCTGTGTGTGGGGAGGTGCACTGGCTCAGCTGTGTGTTGGATGGTGCCCTGCCCAAAAAGTATGTGGGGGAGGGTGCACTAGCTGAGCTCTGTGTGGTGAGTTGCGCTGGCTGAGCTGTGTGTTGGATGGTGCCCTGGCTGAGCTGTGTGTGGGGAGGTGCACTGGCTGAGCTGTGTGTCGGATGGTGCCCTGCCTGAGCTGTATGTGGGGGGTGCACTGGCTGAGCTGTGTGTGGGGAGGTGCACTGGCTGAGCTGTGTGTTGGATGGTGCCCTGGCTGAGCTGTGTGTGGGGAGGTGCATTAGCTGAGCTATGTGTTGGATGGTGCCCTTGCTGAGCTGTATGTGGGGGGTGCACTGGCTGAGCTGTGTGTGGGGAGGTGCACTGGCTGAGCTGTGTGTGGGGAGGTGCACTGGCTGAGCTGTGTGTTGGATGGTGCCCTGGCTGACCTGTATGTAGGGGGTGCACTGGCTAAGCTGTGTGTGGGAGGTGCACTGGCTGAGCTGTGTGTTGGATGGTGCCCTCGCTGAGCTGTGTGTGAGGAGGTGCACTGGCTGAGCTGTGTGTCGGATGGTGCCCTGCCTGAGCTGTATGTGGGGGGTGCACTGGCTGAGCTGTGTGTGGGGAGGTGCACTGGCTGAGCTGTGTGTTGAATGGTTCCCTACCCAAGCTGTATGTGGGGGAGGGTGCTCTGGCAGAGCTGTGTGTGGGGAGGTGCACTGGCTGAGCTGTGTGTTGCATGGTGCCCTGGCTGCGCTGTGTGTGGGGAGATGCACTGGCTGAGCTGTGTGTCGGATGGTGCCCTGCCTGAGCTGTATGTGGGGGTGCACTGGCTGAGCTGTGTGTGGGGAGGTGCACTTGGCTGAGATGTGTGTTGGATGGTGCCCTGGCTGCACTGTGTGGGGAGGCGCACTGGCTGAGCTGTGTGTGGGGAGGTGCACTGGCTGAGCGGTGTGTTGGATGGTGCCCTGGTTGAACTGTGTGTGGGGAGGTGCACTGGCTGAGCTGTGTGTTGTATGGTGCCCTGGCTGAGCTGTGTGTGGGGGTGCACTGGCTGAGCTTTGTGTGGGGAGGTGCACTGGCTGAGCTGTGTGTGTGGATGTGCCCTGGTTGAGCTGTGTGTTGGTTTTTGCCCTGGCTGAGCTGTGTGTGGGAGGTGCACTGGCTGAGCTGTGTGTTTCATGGTGCCCTGGCTGAGCTGTGTGTATGGAGGTGCACTGCCTGAGCTGTGGGTTGGATGGTGCCCTTGCTGAGCTGAATGTGGGGGGTGCACTGGCTGAACTGTGTGTGGGGAGGTGCAATGTCTGAGCTGTGTGTTGGATGGTGCCCTGGCTGACCTGTATGTAGGGGGTGCACTGGCTGAGCTGTGTGTAGGGAGGTGCACTGGCTGAGCTGTATGTTGGATGGTGCCCTGCATGAGCTGTATGTAGGGGGTGCACTGGCTGAGCTGTGTGTGGGGAGGTGCACTGGCTGAGCTGTGGGTGGGGAGGTGCACTGGCTGAGCTGTGTGTGGGGAGGTGCACTGGCTGATCTGTGTGTTGGATGGTACCCTGCCTGAGCTGAATGTGGGGGGTGCACTCACTGAGCTGTGTGTGGGGAGGTGCACTGGCTGAGCTGTGTGTTGGATGGTGCCCTGCCTGAGCTGTATGTGGGGCTGCACTGGCTGAGCTGTGTTTTGGATGGTGCACTGGCTGAGCTGTGTGTGGGGGGTGCACTGGCTGAGCTGTGTGTGGGGAGGTGCACTGGCTGAGCTGTGTGTGGGAGGTGCACTGGCTGAGCTGTGTGTTGGATGGTGCATTGGCTGAGCTGTGTGTGGGGAGGTGCACTGGCTGAGCTGTGTGTTGGATGGTGCCCTGGCTGAGCTGTGTGTGGGGATGTGCACTAGCTGAGCTGTGTGTTGGATGGTCCCCTTGCTGAGCTGTGTGTGGGGAGGTGCACTAGCTGAGCTGTGTGTTGGATGGTGCCCTTGCTGAGCTGTATGTGGGGTTGCACTGGCTAAGCTGTGTGTGGGAAGGTGCAATGGCTGAGCTGTGTGTTGGATGGTGCCCTGGCTGAGCTGTATAGGGGGGTCACTGGCTGAGCTGTGTGTGAGGAGGTGCACTGGCTGAGCTGTATGTTGGATTGTGCCCTGGCTGAGCTGTGTGTGGGAGGTGCACTGGCTGAGCTGTGTGTTGGATAATGCATTGGCTGAGCTGTGTGTGGGGAGGTGCACTGGCTGAGCTGTGTGTTGGATGGTGCCCTGGCTGAGCTGTGTGTGGGGAGATTCACTAGCTCAGCTGTGTGTTGAATGGTGCCCTGGCTGAGCTGTGTGTGGGGAGGTGCACTAGCTGAGCTGTGTGTTGGATGGTGCCCTTGCTGAGCTGTATGTGGGGGTGCCCTGGCTGAGCTGTGTGTAGGGAGGTGCACTGGCTGAGCTGTGTGTTGGATGGTGCCCTGGCTGAGCTGTATAGGGAGGTCACTGGCTGAGCTGTGTTTGGGGATGTGTACTGTCTGAGCTGTGTGTCGGATGGTGCCCTGCCTGGGCTGTATGTGGGGGGTGCACTGGCTGAGCTGTGTGTGGGGAGGTGCATTGGCTGAGCTGTGTGTTGGAAGGTGCCCTGCCCAAGAAGTATGTGGGGGAGGGTGCACTGGCTGAGCTCTGTGCGGGGCGGTGCACTGGCTGAGCTGTGTGCTGGATGGTGCCCTGGTTGAGCTGTGTGTGGGGAGGTGCACTGGCTGAGCTGTGTCGGATGTTGCCCTGCCTGAGCTGTATGTGGGGGGTGCACTGGATGAGCTGTGTGTGGGGAGGTGCACTGGCTGAGCTGTGTGTTGGATGGTGCCCTGGCTGTGCAGTGTGTGGGGAGGTGCACTGGCTGAGCTGTGTGTGGGGAGGTGCACGAGCTGAGCTGTGTGTTGGATGGTGCCCTGGCTGAGCTGTGTGTGGGAAGGTGCGCTGGCTGAGCTGTGTGTGGGGAGGTGCACTGGCTGAGCTGTGTGTTGGATGGTGCCCTGGCTGACCTGTATGTAGGGGGTGCACTGGCTAAGCTGTGTGTGGGGAGGTGCACTGGCTGAGCTGTGTCGGATGTTGCCCTGCCTGAGCTGTATGTGGGGGTCACTGGATGAGCTGTGTGTGGGGAGGTGCACTGGCTGAGCTGTGTGTTGGATGGTCCCCTGGCTGTGCAGTGTGTGGGGAGGTTCACTGGCTGAGCTGTGTGTGGGGAGGTGCACGAGCTGAGCTGTGTGTCAGATGGTGCCCTGCCTGAGCTGTATGTGGGGGTTGCACTGGCTGAGCTGTGTGTGGGGAGGTGCACTGGCTGAGCTGTGTGTTGGATGGTGCCCTGGCTGCACTGTGTGGGGAGGTGCACTGGCTGAGCTGTGTGTGGGGAGGTGTACTGCCTGAGCTGTGTGTTGAATGGTGCCCTGGTTGAACTGTGTGTGGGGCGGTGCAATGGCTGAGCTGTGTGTTGGATGGTGCCCTGGCTGAGCTGTGTGTGGGGAGGTGCACTGGCTGAGCTGTGTGTGTGGAGGTGCCCTGGTTGAGCTGTGTGTTGGATTTTGCGCTGGCTGAGCTCTGAGTGGGAGGTGCACTGGCTGAGCTGTGTGTTGGATGGTGCCCTGGCTGAGCTGTGTTGGATGGTGCCCTGGCTGAGCTGTGTGTGGGGAGGTGCACTAGCCGAGCTGTGGGTTGGATGGTGCCCTTGCTGAGCTGTATGTGGGGGGTACACTGGCTGAGTTGTGTGTGGGGAGGTGCAATGGCTGAGCTGTGTGGTGGATGGTGCCTTGGCTGACCTGTATGTAGGGGGTGCACTGGCTGAGCTGTGTGTAGGGAGGTGCACTGGCTGAGCTGTGTGTTGGATGGTGCCCTGGCTGAGCTGTGTATATGGAGGTGCACTGGCTGAGCTGTATGTTGGATGGTGCCCTGCCTGAGCTGCATGTGGGGGGTGCACTGACTGAGCTGTGTGTGGGGAGGTGCACTGGCTGAGCTCTGGGTGGGGAGGTGCACTGGCTGAGCTGTGTGTGGGGAGTTGCACTGACTGGGCTATGTGTGGGGAGGTGCACTGGCTGAACTGTGTGTGGGGAGGTGCACTGGCTGATCTGTGTGTTGGATGGTGCCCTGCCTGAGCTGTATGTGGGGGGTGCACTGGCTGAGCTGTGTGTGGGGAGGTGCACTGGCTGAGCTGTGGGTTGGATGGTGGCCTGGCTGAGCTGTGTGTGGGGATGTGCACTGGCTGAGCTGTGTGTTGGATGGTGCCCTGGCTGAGCTGTATGTGGGGGGTGCACTGGCTGAGCTGTGTGTGGGGAGGTGCACTGGATGAGCTGTGTGTGGGGAGGTGCGCTGGCTGAGCTGTGTGTGGGGAGGTGCACTGGCTGAGCTGTGTGTTGGATGGTGCCCTGACTGACCTGTATGTAGGGGGTGCACTTGCTAAGCTGTGTGTGGGGAGGTGCACTGGCTGAGCCGTGTGTTGGATGGTGCCCTCGCTGAGCTGTGTGTGAGGAGGTGCACTGGCTGAGCTGTGTGTCGG
The DNA here is from genome assembly GCF_964204655.1 of Triturus cristatus. Lineage (NCBI taxonomy): Eukaryota > Metazoa > Chordata > Amphibia > Caudata > Salamandridae > Triturus > Triturus cristatus. Next base: position 363,215 of record NW_028188132.1, on the reverse strand, counting down.
ATGGTGCCCTGCCTGAGCTGTATGTGGGGGGTGCACTGGCTGAGCTGAGTGTGGAGAGGTGCACTGGCTGAGCTGTGTGTTGGATGGTTCCCTACCCAAGCTGTATGTGGGGGAGGGTGCACTGGCTGAGCTGTGTGTGGGGAGGTGCACTGGCTGAGCTGTGTGTTGGATGGTGCCCTGGCTGAGCTGTGTGTGGGGAGGTGCACTGGCTGAGCTGCGTGTCGGATGGTGCCCTGCCTGAACTGTATGTGGGGGGTGCACTGGCTGAGCTGTGTGTGGGGAGGTGCACTGGCTGAGCTCTGTGTTGGATGGTGCCCTGGCTGCACTGTGTGGGGAGGTGCACTAGCTGAGCTGTGTGTGGGGAGGTGCACTGGCTGAGCTGTGTGTTGGATGGTGCCCTGGCTGAGCTGTGTGTGAGGAGGTGCACTGGCTGAGCTGTATGTTGGATGGTGCCCTGGCTGAGCTGTGTGTGGGAGGTGCACTGGCTGAGCTGTGTGTTGGATGGTGCATTGGCTGAGCTGTGTGTGGGAGGTGCACTGGCTGAGCTGTGTGTTGGATGGTGCCCTGGCTGAGCTGTGTGTGGGGAGATGCACTAGCTGAGCTGTGTGTTAAATGGTGCCCTGGCTGAGCTGTGTGTGGGGAGGTGCACTAGCTGAGCTGTGTGCTGGATGGTGCCCTTGCTGAGCTGTATGTGGGGGGTGCCCTGGCTAAGCTGTGTGTGGGGAGGTGCACTGGCTGAGCTGTGTGTTGGATGGTGCCCTGGCTGAGCTGTATAGGGAGGTCACTGGCTGAGCTGTGTGTGGGGATGTGTACTGGCTGAGCTGTGTGTCGGATGGTGCCCTGCCTGAGCTGTATGTGGGGGGTGCACTGGCTGAGCTGTGTGTGGGGAGGTGCACTGGCTGAGCTGTGTGTTCGATGGTGCCCTGCCCAAGAAGTATGTGGGGGAGGATGCACTGGCTGAGCTCTGTGTGGGGAGGTGCACTGGCTGAGCTGTGTGTTGGATGGTGCCCTGGTTGAGCTGTGTGTGGGGAGGTGCACTGGCTGAGCTGTGTGTGGGGAGGTGCACAAGCTGAGCTGTGTGTTGGATTGTGCCCTTGTGGAGCTGTATGTGGGGGGTGCACTGACTGAGCTGTGTGTGGGGAGCTGCACTGGCTGAGCTGTGTGGGGAGTGTTGGACAGGCCACACAGAGGGCTGGCTCCCCCCCCGCACGACAGGGCCCGAGCTCCGGCCCACCCGGCATACCCCCGTGACAAGCCCCTGTACTCCGTCTCCCGACGGACTCTCTGCCCTCGGACCCCTACTCATCACGGGGTCCAGCCCCACCGGCTTCCCCGGCCAGGTCAAGCCGCCATCTTGGGCCCTGCACCACGTGGCCGCGTGGCCTCACCTCGACCCTAACCCCGGGCCTGGCCGGCCCCGACATCCCGGCACCACCATCCACCCAGGAGGTGAGCGGACCCCTTGGCAGGTCAATGGGAGAACGAAGCGTCAAGAGCTCTTCCCCCGCCAGGTGCCGATCGCCTCCAGCAGCCCCCAGGCGCTGGCTCCACCCCCTGCTGGGTGTCTGGACACCTTCATCCCGGACCCTCCGACCTCCAAGTGCGAGGGTCCGGACATCAAAGGGCACCAGCCCTATAACTAAGACAGCTCCGGAGCAGGAAGGCAGTTGTATCCTGGAGTCGAGAGACACCGAGTGAACTCTACCCTGACGGTCTACTGGCGCTGCCGTAGCCCACTCTTGTGAACCATCGTCCTGCCTGCTGGCGCTGCCGCGGCCTTCTGCTACCTTCATCTTCCTGGGACCTGCTGGCGCTGCCGCGGCCCGTTGTAACGACCATCCTCAGCGGGACCTGCTGGCGCTGCCGCGGACCGTCATCTTCCTGGGACCTGCTGGCGCTGCCGCGGCCCGTTGTAACGACCATCCTCACCGGGACCTGCTGGCGCTGCCGCGGACCGTACATCTTCCGGGGACCTGCTGGCGCTGCCGCGGCCCGTTGTATCAACCATCCTTACCGGGACCTGCTGGCGCTGCCGCGGACCGTACCACCTAAACACCAAGCTCGAGGATTGTGAGCTCATCATCATCTCATCCGAACTACCTGATTGGTAAATAGACTGACCCGCTACCCCCTTCCCTACCTTACGAGACTCTAATCGAGGGGACCCCGGCGTCCAGACCTCCTTGTACCATTCTACCGTATCATAACTAAGTACCTATAAAGAACACTGAACCTTATCCGTGTGTGATTCCTGTCTGTGGGGGGGAAGTTACTTGTCTGTACGATCGCTGGAGACGGCTCTCCCCGGAGACCTCTCCCCCTGACCCCGGCCGGCCCTCCCGGTCCGTCTACCTTTTCTAACATTGGTGGCCAGCGGCGCGATCCGAATCAACGCGTAAGCGTACAGAGAGTAGCTCACCCCACGACAAAAACACGATGTCGACCAAAGATAGCAGCTCCACCGAGAAATTCCAAATGGAGAAATTAGAAGAATACAACCACCGCGAACTGAGACAATTTTGCATAGAACTTGGCATTGCTACCACCGGCCTGAGTACCAAGGATGATCTAAAGCGCGCTCTGGAGTCATGGACAGAAACGGGGGTCACAGGACCCTCCGACCAAAGCAGCATCACACCAGAGGGGAACGCCACGGCTCCCGAGGAGCGGGGAACGGGCCTTCCGCAAGAGGAGATCCGAGAAAGAGACAGAGTCAGATTACACGAGTTGGAGATGGCACGACTCAAGATGGATGGGGAACTCAAGTTAGCTGAACAGAAACTTAACCTCGAGCATATGCGGCTTCGAGAGGAACGAGAAGAAAAGCAGAGACAGAGAGAGCTGGAAGAGAAAAAAATAACGCTCGAGCACGAGCGCCGACTAGCGGAAATAGAACTGCGCAAACAGAATAAGGAACTGGGGGTGCCTGAGCGACCACACACCCCGGGGCCAAGTGAGAAAAAAGTTCACATCCCCAAGGATGTTGTCCGCGAATATGTCCGAGAAGACGACATACAACAGTGGTTTAAAGCCTATGAGATCGCAATGACCTCCCACCGAATCGACCGGAGTGATTGGGGAGCCGGACTTTGGGGGAGATTTATCAACGAGGGTCGCGATGCCCTGCTGCAGCTCCCCGATCACCAAATGTCGTCCTACGACCACATGAAGGCTGCCCTCCTCACCCGCTACGGCCTCACGCCCGAGATGTACCGCCAGAGGTTCAGAGATTGCACCAGGATCCCAGGTACAACGTGGGTAGAATACGTGAACTATTTCAGCCGGGCATTCGAAGGGTGGATCAAGGGAAGTCAGGTCACCACTTACGAACAACTCTTCAACCTTATGGTATGGGAGCACCTGTCAAACAACTGTTTCGTCGAGCTCCGGCAGCACCTACTCGACAGTAAGCTGACCGACCCCCGGCAGCTCGCCGCCGAAGCTGACCGGTGGGAAAGCACCCGAGTGGGCCGGAGAGGGCCCCACGACCAGAACAGAGGCAACCAAGGCCAGCACCGTCCTCGGGGAGGAGGAGGGGGCCAGGGGCGAGGGAGAGACGCCTTACCAACAACACCCGTGGCCAGCACCCCGCCTCCGGCCGGCCGGGGCAACCCCCCGTTGCGGCCTGGGTACCGAGCCAACGTCACGTGCCACCGGTGCCAGCGACTAGGCCACTACGCCAATGACCCGAACTGCCCGCTAAATCAAACGCCCAAGCCCCGCCAGGTAGCGGCCGCTGCCCTAGGGGAAGAGCAATCCTCGGAGGGACCCGAAGAGTACGAGCCGGCCCAGCAAGGGTGGGAACCGGCCGCCATGGTCCTGGCATGCCTAGGGGGAAGAGACATGGTTCCGCGGGCTCCCCTACCCGCCAACACCAGAAAATACGGTCAGTGGGTGACCATTAATGGACAGAGAGCCGAGGCCTTGCGTGACACCGGCGCCAGCGTGACGGCCGTCCGCTGTCATCTGGTGAAGCCCGAGCAGATCCTGCCGAACATTCTCTGCCCCGTCCGCTCGGCAGATAACTCTGAGAGTATGTGTAAGATGGCCTGCGTCCCGTTTGAATGGGGAGGGGTCTCCGGCCTACTGAAGGTGACGGTCCGGGACGATGCCCCCGTGGACTGCCTCCTGGGGAATGACCTCGAGAGTTCCCCGTGGGCCACCGTCGAGAAAAGAGAGCACCTGGGGATGCTGGGCCTCCCGGACTGGGCCTGCATAACCACCCGATCCATGGCCGCCCGGGCCACCCCCCGATCAGAAGAAACCGAATGGCCGGCACCTCCGCCCCCGGTTGCCCCCGTCGAGGACAACAGCGAGGCCGACCTCCCGGACCCGACTATCGAAGCAGACGCACAACCCCAGGACCTTCCGGATCTGGCTCAGTGGCGTCAAGAGGGGGGGCCCACCCAAGAACAGTTCCGCCAGGAACAAAAGACCTGTCCCTCCCTCGAGGGACTCCGCCAACAAGCCGATACCCAAAACGCAGGGGACACCACCGGAACCCACTGGGTCTACTGGGACAACGACCTGCTCTACAGCGAGCAAAGAATCGCCGGGCTGGGGGCCGGTCGAGTTCTGGTGGTACCGCTCCGCTTCCGAGACTTTCTGCTCAACCTGGCCCACGATGTCCCCCTGGCTGGACACCTGGGCCAGGACAAAACCTACAGTCGCCTGGTGACCCACTTTTTCTGGCCAAAGATGAGGAATGACGTCCTGAACCACTGCCGATCTTGCCCCACGTGCCAAGCCAGCGGGAAGAGTGGTCGGAAGCTGAAGGCCCCTCTGCAACCCTTCCCGGTGGTCACCACCCCGTTCGAGAGGGTGGGGATAGACATTGTGGGGCCTCTGGACCCCCGCACGGCACAAGGACACAGGTTCATCTTGGTACTAGTGGACCATGCCACCCGCTACCCCGAGGCGGTGCCCCTACGGACAGTGACAGCTCCGGTGGTTGGCCGGGCCCTGATGGGGATCTTCTCCAGGGTAGGCTTCCCCCGAGAAGTTGTCAGCGACCGAGGTACGAATTTCATATCTAAATACATGAAGTCCCTCTGGCAACAATGCGGGGTCACCTACAGATTCACGACCCCCTATCACCCCCAAGGGAACGGACTAGTGGAGCGTTTTAACCGCACTCTCAAGGGGATGATTGGGGGATTGGAAGAGCCTCTCCGTCGCCAGTGGGATGTGCTGCTCCCGTGCCTCCTCTTCGCCTACCGAGAAGTCCCCCAGAAGTCCCTCGGCTTTAGCCCTTTCGAACTCTTGTACGGGCACCCTGTGCGAGGGCCCCTCAGCCTAGTCAAGGAAGGTTGGGAGATGGCCCCCTTAACGACCCCTCCCGACGTCTTCAAATACATCCTGGCCCTACGAAACCAGACCCGGCGCTTCAGGGAGATGGCCAAGGCGAACCTCGAGGCCAGTCAGGAGGACATGAAAAGGTGGTATGATCACAATGCCTCCTCCGTTGAGTTCGAGCCTGGGCAGCAAGTATGGGTGATGTCCCCCACCGAACCATGTGCCCTGCAAGACAAGTGGACGGGGCCCTTCAAAGTGGTCGAGCGTAAAAGCCCCGTCACTTACCTCATCGACATGGGGTCCACCCGGAACCCCCTGCGGGTCCTCCACACCAACCGGCTCAAACCACACTTTGTGCGCTCCGAACTAAGCCTCCTGATGGCGACCGACAGTGGTACAGAAGAAGACTCCGAGCCCCTCCCGGATCTCTTGAAGACTCAGGAGAAGGACGGCTCCGTGGATGGGGTCCGGCTCTCCGACGCCCTCACTTCGGAGCAACGCCAGGACTGCCGGGACCTCCTGCTGCAGTTCGCTGCCCTGTTCTCACTCACCCCCGGGGTCACCCCTTGGTGTTTGCACGACGTAGACACTGGGGACAGTCCCCCTGTCCGGCACCGGGCCTACCGCGTACCAGATCGGGTACGGGCCTGCATACAGGAGGAAGTGGCCAAGATGCTCACGATCGGGGTCATCGAGCCCTCGGACAGTCCCTGGGCCAGTCCGGTTGTATTAGTTCCCAAGGCCGCTGCCCCCGGCACCGCCCCTGAACTGAGATTCTGCGTCGACTACCGGGGCTTGAACGCTGTCACCCGGACCGACGCTCATCCCATCCCCCGAGCAGACGAGCTGATCGACCGGCTGGGGGCCGCCCGCTACCTTAGTATCTTCGACCTGACGGCGGGCTACTGGCAGATCGGCCTCACACCCAGGGCTCAGGAACGGTCAGCCTTCTCCACCCCCGATGGCCACTATCAATTTAAGGTCATGCCCTTTGGCATGAAGAATGCCCCCGCCACATTCCAACGTCTTGTGAACCAGGTCTTGGCAGGGCTCGAAGAATTCAGCGCTGCCTACCTGGACGATATCGCTGTATACAGCCGCCACTGGTCCGACCACCTCCGTCACCTCCAAGAGGTCCTCCAAGCCCTCCAGCGAGCCGGCCTCACCATTAAAGCCGGCAAGTGCCAAATTGGCCAAGGGTCTGTGACCTACCTTGGGCACCAAGTGGGAAGCGGGCTGGTGGCCCCACTACAACTTAAGATTGCTGCCATCCAGTCCTGGCAGCCCCCCGTCACCCAGACCGAGGTCCGAGCCTTCTTGGGGCTCACCGGCTACTACCGGCGGTTCGTGAAGGACTACGGCAGCATCGTGGGGCCCCTCACGGGACTCACATCCAAGAATCAACCGAAGCGGGTCCACTGGACTCCTGATTGTCAAGCGGCCTTCTAGGAACTGAAGGCCGCCCTGTGCACCGCCCCGGTGCTCCAGGCCCCCGATTACAGTCGGGAATTTGTAGTACAGACCGACGCCTCCGACCACGGCATCGGGGCCGTCCTCTCTCAGCTGAACCCCGAAGGTCATGACCAGCCGGTGGCCTTCATCAGTCGACGTCTCCTGGCCCGAGAACAGCGTTGGAGCACAATTGAGAGGGAGGCATTTGCAGTAGTGTGGGCCCTCAAAAAGCTCCGACCCTATCTCTTCGGTACCCACTTCCGGGTACAAACCGACCATCGCCCCCTGCAATGGCTGATGCAGATGCGGGGGGAGAACCCAAAACTCTTGCGCTGGTCCATTTCCCTGCAGGGAATGGACTTCACTGTGGAGCACCGGCCAGGCCAAGACCACGCCAACGCGGACGGCCTGTCCCGCTTTTTCCGCCTCGACGAAGAGAGTCCCCAAGGAGATGGGTGACTCTCCCCGCCTTCAGCTGGGGGGGACGCATGTTGGACAGGCCACACAGAGGGCTGGCTCCCCCCCCCCGCACGACAGGGCCCGAGCTCCGGCCCACCCGGCATACCCCCGTGACAAGCCCCTGTACTCCGTCTCCCGACGGACCCTCTGCCCTCGGACCCCTACTCATCACGGGGTCCAGCCCCACCGGCTTCCCCGGCCAGGTCAAGCCGCCATCTTGGGCCCTGCACCACGCGGCCGCGTGGCCTCACCTCGACCCTAACCCCGGGCCTGGCCGGCCCCGACATCCCGGCACCACCATCCACCCAGGAGGTGAGCGGACCCCTTGGCAGGTCAATGGGAGAACGAAGCGTCAAGAGCTCTTCCCCCGCCAGGTGCCGATCGCCTCCAGCAGCCCCCAGGCGCTGGCTCCACCCCCTGCTGGGTGTCTGGACACCTTCATCCCGGACCCTCCGACCTCCAAGTGCGAGGGTCCGGACATCAAAGGGCACCAGCCCTATAACTAAGACAGCTCCGGAGCAGGAAGGCAGTTGTATCCTGGAGTCGAGAGACACCGAGTGAACTCTACCCTGACGGTCTACTGGCGCTGCCGTAGCCCGCTCTTGTGAACCATCGTCCTGCCTGCTGGCGCTGCCGCGGCCTTCTGCTACCTTCATCTTCCTGGGACCTGCTGGCGCTGCCGCGGCCCGTTGTAACGACCATCCTCACCGGGACCTGCTGGCGCTGCCGCGGACCGTCATCTTCCTGGGACCTGCTGGCGCTGCCGCGGCCCGTTGTAACGACCATCCTCACCGGGACCTGCTGGCGCTGCCGCGGACCGTACATCTTCCGGGGACCTGCTGGCGCTGCCGCGGCCCGTTGTATCAACCATCCTTACCGGGACCTGCTGGCGCTGCCGCGGACCGTACCACCTAAACACCAAGCTCGAGGATTGTGAGCTCATCATCATCTCATCCGAACTACCTGATTGGTAAATAGACTGACCCGCTACCCCCTTCCCTACCTTACGAGACTCTAATCGAGGGGACCCCGGCGTCCAGACCTCCTTGTACCATTCTACCGTATCATAACTAAGTACCTATAAAGAACACTGAACCTTATCCGTGTGTGATTCCTGTCTGTGGGGGGGAAGTTACTTGTCTGTACGATCGCTGGAGACGGCTCTCCCCGGAGACCTCTCCCCCTGACCCCGGCCGGCCCTCCCGGTCCGTCTACCTTTTCTAACAGGGAGGTGCGCTGGCTGAGCTGTGTGTGGGGAGGTGCACTGGCTGAGCTGTATGTTGGATGGTGCCCTGGCTGACCTGTATGTAGGGGGTGCACTGGCTAAGCTGTGTGTGTGGAGGTGCACTGGCTGAGCTGTGTGTTGGATGGTGCCCTGGCTGAGCTGTGTGTGGGGAGGTGCCCTGGCTGAGCTGTGTGTGGGGAGGTGCGCTGGCTGAGCTGTGTGTGGGGAGGTGCACTGGCTGAGCTGTGTGTTGGATGGTGCCCTGGCTGACCTGTATGTAGGGGGTGCACTGGCTAAGCTGTGTGTGGGGAGGTGCACTGGCTGAGCTGTGTGTTGAATGGTGCCCTCGCTGAGCTGTGTGTGAGGAGGTGCACTGGCTGAGCTGTGTGTCAGATGGTGCCCTGCCTGAGCTGTATGTGGGAGGTGCACTGGCTGAGCTGTGTGTGGGGAGGTGAACTGGCTGAGCTGTGTGTTGGATGGTTCCCTACCCAAGCTGTATGTGGGGTAGGGTGCACTGGCTGAGCTGTGTTTGTGGAGGTGCACTGGCTGAGCTGTGTTGGATGGTGCCCTGGCTGAGCTGTGTGTGGGGAGGTGCACTGGCTGAGCTGTGGGTCAGATGGTGCCCTGTCTGAGCTGTATGTGGGGGTTGCACTGGCTGAGCTGTGTGTGGGGAGGTGCACTGGCTGAGCTATGTGTGGGGAGGTGTACTGGCTGAGCTGTGTGTCAGATGGTGCCCTGTCTGAGCTGTATGTGGGGGTTGCACTGGCTGAGCTGTGTGTGGGGAGGTGCACTGGCTGAGCTGTGTGTGGGGAGGTGTACTGGCTGAGCTGTGTGTTGGATGGTACCCTTACTGAGCTGTATGTGGGGGGGTGCACAGGCTCACCATGCTGCTCCTCTATAACCCAGTGGGGGCGCCAGTTGAAGCCGCCCCTCCGTATCCATGACAACTACCTAAATATTAATGCACATCTCATGGGTGGACGTTCCCTGCTCCCCCAAGGTGGGGTCAGTGAAAGTCACCCCACAGACATACTGGGGTGGAGGCCATCGATACCCCGCTGGTGTGATTTTATCAGTCTCTCTTTATATTCAGGTCTTGGTTGTGGGGGCTACTATCTATCCAGCATAGATGCGGTGGCAGAGATTGTGCGGGCGTAGTGATTGTGGGTAGGAGGAGTCTGAGAACAGTGCCAGTCAGGTGCGTGTTTTGAGGCTAATTGCGGGCCCTAAAGAGGCGTTTAATATGGAGAGAGATTTCCACTCTACGATGAACGTTCGGCCGCAACTTGTGATCCTGGGCACCTTTGGGGGTTCTAGTTACCGAAGAAGTCAGACTGTGATTGGTCTGTTGATAATGTTGTTTTAAAAGTGCTTAGCGGCCGGGTTGGGGCTGAATCACTCCTGTGTCAGGCTAACCCTTCGCTTACTTGTCAACTCACATGGTGCCACAGTGCGACACACGATATCGGCTCCCATACACGGTCACCCGGCGAGGAGCCGATATCACACTATGGCAGGGAAAACAAGCTGAAATCACTGTAAATTGTGGTTTTCAAGCTCGTTTTCCGAGGCTTTGAACTGCCCACCACCACTAAGGGGTGTGAAAACACTCCAGGACATCGCCACTAGCCTCGGTAAGCCTCCACAAAACTGCCTCCTAGGTACTTCTGGCACTAGGCCCCACTCCCTGCAAGGCCACGCCCCCTCCCCACACGGTGAGATTGTTCTTCATGTTGGCAGGTATGGCTCGTGGGGCCTGTCCCTTCCCCATTGGCAGTGGTGTGTGAGTTTGCCCTCCATAAACGGCCCACTGTTGTCGTAGGGAAAGCTGCCCATGGGTAGTGATGCAGCACTGATGGGAGAGAGGCCCACTCCGTAGACAGATGTGTGTGGGGTGGTCGGTCACTATGGACTGCCTGGTTCACAGTTAGTGGTATCAGCCGTGGCGTGAGAGGGTGTTTGATAACTATGGAGACGCCCCAGAGAAGGAGTTGTTACTGGTCTGTGGATAGACGTGTTTTTAGGTCTCGCTTGGCTATCGCGTAAGCGATTGCCAAGCGAGACTTATGTAGGGGCTTCAGAAAATGCTCCCAAAGGCTTCCCAGGCGGATCGGGTGGCGGTTACGCGCACAACCACGCGCATTCCATTTGCCACCAGCTACTTCCTGCGCGTGCGCTGCCTCACGCATTCAGAGAGATTTAGTAAGGGGCACAAGACAGGAATGCGGTTTATGGCCAGTGCATGTGAGGCATTCAAGCACGAAGCTGGCATCTGGCATCAGTGCACACTCAGCCTCACTTCCTGCATCCCCTCTTACAACAATTAACTTTTGTTATAACTCACACCCCATATGCTCGTTACCTCCCACCCTTCCTTTGATGTCCGCTTTTCTTGTTGTTTACAAACCATGCCACACACTGCTGCACGCCACACACTGCTGGGGTTTCCTGCCGTTTTGGGGACCTATGGTCAATAGTAGGAACCTGAGACAGCTGACACGTGTGGTTGAATCCACTGTCAATGTAACGGCTGGTGCCCTTGGTAATCTGACAGCTGAGCTCCAAGCGGATCGCCTTATGACTTTGCAGAACCGCATGGTTCTAGACGTTATTCTCGCAGACCGCGGTGGGGTATGTAAGGTTATTCAATCCAGTTGCTGCATTTTCATACCAGATAACGCTCCAACAGTATATCAAGCCATCTCCAAACTCCATAAAATATCTGAATCCATACACGTGGATAAGGGAGATTGGTCACTGGTGGGGTGGTTCTGGGAATTGATATCTGCCTGGGGTTGGAAAGTTCTGATGGTCATTGGAATGATCTTAGCCATTCTTTTCCTGTTCTGTCTGTGTATACAGTGTGCTCCTACGATATGTGGCCTCTGTGTAAGGAAACCTGTATCGAGGGACGAGCTAAGTAATAGGATGATGCTACAGCAACATCTCCATGACTTCGTGAACATCGACCTGGACTCGGATTAAGATGAGTATAGTGATTGCCTATGTAAGGGCAAAAGGAGGGTCTGTCGTACTTTAATATTCGGGACCGCGTAGGGGACAGGGCCCTACCCCTGTCTATCTTGGTATTAGCAAACCGCAAATGGTAAATGCGGCATGTACGAGTGCTTTATATATCGTTCTAGCTATGAATGCACTGTGTACACGCTATTCTGCTTCACTACGCGGGTTCCATTCTGGAAGCAGTGGCCATCTTGTCATTGCCCTCACATAGGCTATAATGGAGTAAATACGGGCCCCACAGTACATGGGCTTCTCCTCTGACTTCTCTGTGACCTGGGCAGCTGGCTCTGCTGCCCCGGGTCAAACTGGTCTCACGAGCTCCCCTTCCTCCGTCCACCTGTGATTAGCATCAGGGCTTGACCCGTCATAAAACCCTTTCATTCTACACAATCCTCCGGCTAATCTCTTTCACACCTGCTTGTTCCTGCTTTATGACTTGTTTCCCAAAACAGGAGATGCTCATGTTTATTGGGGGGTCTATTGATATCAAATGTGGGATCTGAACCTTACTGTGTAAATCATTGTGGGCTGGCCGAACTGGAATGTGGGATGGTCATCATGACTCTGCTTTTTCGTTTGTAATGTATACTTGTAATGGCCGTATCATAAAACCTAGGAATGTATGCTTGAGGCAAGAAAAAGGGTAATTAAGATGAAGTCTGTTCCTATGATTTTCAGCAGTCTCTTGAGAACATACACGCTGTTGTACTTCTAGGATACCTGTAATTGGTCTGCAGCCAATAAACGAATCTTTGACTTCACCCAGAAGACTCTGTGTTTCTGTAGGTCTGGAACAGGGTGAACCCAGAAGTCATAGGGTGTGTGCCCCTGCACCGCTGGGACTAAAATACCCAGTACTTCACCTGCATGTCTCGCTCTGGGTAAGTGACTGGTGGAGAGCCCTGTGCAGCCTGTGTGTTTCAGGATCCACCAGCCTGCATGTCTCACTCTGTGTAAGTGACTGGTGGAGAGCCCTGTGAAGCCTGTGTGAGCATCCACCAGCCTGCATGTCTCGCTCTGGGTAAGTGACTGGTGGAGAGCCCTGTGAAGCCTGTGTCAGCATCCACCAGCCTGCATGTCTCGCTCTGGGTAAGTGACTGGTGGAAAGCCATGTGAAGCCTGTGTGTTTCAGGATCCACCAGCCTGCATGTCTCGCTCTGGGTAAGTTTCTGGTGGAGAGCCCTGTGAAGCCTTTGTCAGCATCCACCAGCCTGCATGTCTCACTCTTCGTAAGTGACTGGTGGAGAGCCCTGTGCAGCCTGTGTGTGTCAGGATCCACCAGCCTGCACGTCTCGCTCTCAGTAAGTGACTGGTGGAGAGCCCTGTGCAGCCTTGTCAGGACCCACCAGCCTGCATGTATCACTCAGGGTAAATGACTGGTGGAGAGCCCTGTGCAGCCTGTGTGTGTCAGGATCCACCAGCCTTTATGTCTCACTCTGGGTAAATGACTGGTGGAGAGCCCTGTGTAGCCTGTGTCAGGATCCACCAGCCTACATGTCTCGCTCTGGGTAAGTGACTGGTGGAGAGCCCTGTGTAGCCTGTGTCAGCATCCACCAGCCTGCATGTATCACTCAGGGTAAATGACTGGTGGAGAGCCCTGTGCAGCCTGTGTGTGTCAGGATCCACCAGCCTGCATGTCTCACTCTGGGTAAATGACTGGTGGAGAGCCCTGTGTGGCCTGTGTCAGGATCCACCAGCCTACATGTCTCGCTCTGGGTAAGTGACTGGTGGAGAGCCCTGTGAAGCCTGAGTCAGCATCCACCAGCCTGCATGCCTCGCTCGGGGAAAGTGACTGGTGGAGAGCCCTGTGAAGCATGTGTCAGCATCCACCAGCCTGCATGTCTCGCTCGGGGTAAGTGACTGGTGGAGAGCCCTGTGAAGCATGTGTCAGCATCCACCAGCCTGCATGTCTCGCTCTGGGTAAGTGACTGGTGGAGCGCCCTGTGAAGCCTGTGTCAGCATCCACCAGCCTGCATGTCTCACTTTGGGTAAATGACTGGTGGAGAGCCCTGTGCAGCCTGTGTGTGTCAGGATCCACCAGCCTGCATGTCTCACTCTGGGTAAGTGACTTGTGGCAAGCCCTATGCAGCCAGTGTGTTTCAGGATCCACCAGCCTGCATGTCTCGCTCTGGGTAAATGACTGGTGGAGAGCCCTGTGAAGCCTGTGTCAGGATCCACCAACCTGCATGTCTCACTCTGGGTAAGTGACTGGTGGAGAGCCCTGTGAAGCCTGTGTCCGCATCCACCAGCCTGCATGTCTCACTCTGGGTAAGTGACTGGTGGAGAGTCTGTGAAGCCTGAGTCAGCATCCACCAGCCTGCATGTCTCGCTCTGGGTAACTGACTGGTGGAGAGCCCTGTGAAGCCTGAGTCAGCATCCACCAGCCTGCATGTCTCACTTTGGGTAAATGACTTGTGGAGAGTCCTGTGCAGCCTGTGTCAGGATCCAGCAGCCTGCATGTCTCGCTATGGGTAAGTAACTGGCGGAGAGCCTTGTGAAGCCTGTGTCAGCATCCACCAGCCTGCATGTCTCACTCTGGGTAAGAGACTGGTGGAGAGCCCTGTGAAGCCTGTGACAGCATCCACCAGCCTGCATGTCGCGCTCTAAGTAAGTGACAGGTGGAGAGCCCTGTGCAGCCTGTGTGTGTCAGGATCCACCAGCATGCATGTCTTGCTCTGGGTAAGTGACTGGTGGAGAGCCCTGTGCAGCCTGTGTCAGGATCCATCAGCCTGCATGTCTCGCTCTGGGTAAGTGGCTGGTTGAGAGCCCTGTGAAGCCTGTGTCAGCATCCACCAGTCTGCATGGCTCACTCTGCGTGACTGGTGGAGAGCCCTGTGCAGCCTGTGTCAGGATCCACCAGCCTGCAGGTCTCGCTCTGGGTAAGTGACTAGTGGAGAGCCCTGTGAAGCCTGTGTCTGCATTCACCAGCCTGCATGTGTCGCTCTAAGTAAGTGACTGGTGGAGAGCCCTGTGATGCCTGTGTCAGCATCCACCAGCCTGCATGTCTCGGTCTGGGTAAGGGACTGGTGGAGAGCCCTGTGCAGCCTGGGTGTTTCAGGATCCACCAGCCTGCATGTCTCGATCTGGGTAAGTGACTAGTGGAGAGCCCTGTGAAGCCTGTGTCAGCATCCACCAGCCTGCATGTCTCGCTCTGGGTAAGTGACTGGTGGAGAGCCCTGTGAAGCCTGTGTCAGCATCCACTAGCCTGCATGTCTCGCTCTGGGTAAGTGACTGGTGGAGAGCCCTGTGAAGCCTGTGTCAGCATCCACCAGCCTGCATGTCTCACTCTGGGTAAGTGACTGGTGGTAAGCCCTGTGAAGCCTGTTTCAACATCCACCAGCCTGCATGTCTCACCATGGGTCAGTGACTGGTGGAGAGTCCTGTTCAGCCTGTGTCAGGATCCACCAGCCTGCATGTCTCACTCTGGGAAAGTGACTGGTGGAGAGCTCTGTGAAGCCTGTGTCAGCGTCCACCAGCCTGCATGTCTCATTCTGGGTAAGTGACTGGTGGAGAGCCATGTGAAGCCTGTGTGTTTCAGGATTCACCAGCCTGCATGTCTCACTCTGGGTAAATGACTGGTGAAGAGCCCTGTGAAGCCTGTGTAAGCATCCACCAGCCTGCATGTCTCACTCTGGGTAAGTGACTGGTGGTAAGCCCTGTGAAGCCTGTGTCAACATCCACCAGCCTTCATGTCTCACTCTGGGAAAGTGACTGGAGAAGAGCCCTGTGCGGCCTGTGTCAGGATCTACCAGCCTACATGTCTCGCTCTGGGTAAGTGACTGGTGGAGAGCCCTGCGAAGCCTGTGTCAGCATCCACCAGCCTGCATGTCTCGCTCTGGGTAAGTGACTGGTTGAGAGCCCTGTGAAGCCTATGTGAGCATCCACCAGCCTGTATGTCTCACTCTGGGTGAGTGACTGGTGGAGAGCACTGTGAAGCCTGTGTCAGCATCCACCAGCCTGCATGTCTCGCTCTGGGTAAGTGACTGGTGGAGAGCCCTGTGATGCCTGTGTCAGCATCCACCAGCCTGCATATCTCACTCTGGGTAAGTGACTGGTGGAGAGCCCTGTGCAGCCTGTGTCAGGATCCAGCAGCCTGCATGTCTCGCTCTGGGTAAGTAACTGGCGGAGAGCCCTGTGAAGCCTGTGTCAGCATCCACCAGCCTGCATGTCTCACTCTGGGTAAGAGACTGGTGGAGAGCCCTGTGAAGCCTGTGTCAGCATCCACCAGCCTGCATGTCGCGCTCTAAGTAAGTGACAGGTGAAGAGCCCTGTTCAGCCTGTGTGTGTCAGGATCCACCAGCATGCATGTCTTGCTCTGGGTAAGTGACTGGTGGAGAGCCCTGTGCAGCCTGTGTGTGTCAGGACCCACCAGCCTGCATGTCTCACTCTGGGTAAGTGACTGGTGGAGAGCCCTGTGCAGCCTGTGTCAGGATCCACCAGCCTGCATATCTTGCTCTGGGTAAGTGGCTGGTTGAGAGCCCTGTGAAGCCTGTGTCAGCATCCACCAGCCTGCATGGCTCACTCTGGGTGACTGGTGGAGAGCCCTGTGCATTCTGTGTCAGGATCCACCAGCCTGCAGGTCTCGCTCTGGGTAAGTGACTAGTGGAGAGCCCTGTGAAGCCTGTGTCTGCATTCACCAGCCTGCATGTCTCGCTCTAAGTAAGTGACTGATGGAGAGCCCTGTGAAGCCTGTGTCAGCATCCACCAGCCTGCATGTCTCGCTCTGGGTAAGTGACTGGTAGAGAGCCCTGTGCAGCCTGGGTGTTTCAGGATCCACCAGCCTGCATGTCTCGATCTGGGTAAGTGACTGGTGGAGAGCCCTGTGAAGCCTGTGGCAGCATCCACCAGCCTGCATGTCTCGCTCTGGGTAAGTGACTGGTGGAGAGCCCTGTGAAGCCTGTGGCAGCATCCACCAGCCTGCATGTCTCGCTCTGGGTAAGTGACTGGTGGAGAGCCATGTGAAGCCTGTGTGTTTCAGGATCCACCAGCCTGCATGTCTCGCTCTGGGTAAGTGACTGGTGGAGAACCCTGTGAAGCCTGTGTCAGCATCCACCAGCCTGCATGTCTCGCTCTGGGTAAGTGACTGGTGGAGAGCCCTGTGAAGCCTGTGTCAGCATCCACCAGCCTGCATGTCTCACTCTGGGTAAATGACTGGTGGAGAGCCATGTGCAGCCTGTGTGTGTCAGCATCCACCAGCCTGCATGTCTCACTCTGGGTAAGTGAATGGTGGAGAGCCCTGTGCAGCCTGTGTGGGTCAGGATCCACCAGCCTGCATTTCTCACTCTGGGTAAGTGACTGATGGAGAGCCCTGTGCAGCCTGTGTCAGGATCCACCAGCCTGCATGTCTCACTCTGGGTAAGTGACTGGTGGGGAGCCCTGTGCAGCCTGTGTGTGTCAGGACCCACCAGCCTGCATGTCTCACTCTGGGTAAGTGACTGGTGGAGAGCCCTGTGCAGCCTGTGTCAGGATCCACCAGCCTGCATATCTCGCTCTGGGTAAGTGGCTGGTTGAGAGCCCTGTGAAGCCTGTGTCAGCATCCACCAGCCTGCATGGCTCACTCTGGGTGACTGGTGGAGAGCCCTGTGCATTCTGTGTCAGGATCCACCAGCCTGCAGGTCTCGCTCTGGGTAAGTGACTAGTGGAGAGCCCTGTGAAGCCTGTGTCTGCATTCACCAGCCTGCATGTCTCGCTCTAAGTAAGTGACTGATGGAGAGCCCTGTGAAGCCTGTGTCAGCATCCACCAGCCTGCATGTCTCGCTCTGGGTAAGTGACTGGTAGAGAGCCCTGTGCAGCCTGGGTGTTTCAGGATCCACCAGCCTGCATGTCTCGATCTGGGTAAGTGACTGGTGGAGAGCCCTGTGAAGCCTGTGGCAGCATCCACCAGCCTGCATGTCTCGCTCTGGGTAAGTGACTGGTGGAGAGCCCTGTGAAGCCTGTGGCAGCATCCACCAGCCTGCATGTCTCGCTCTGGGTAAGTGACTGGTGGAGAGCCATGTGAAGCCTGTGTGTTTCAGGATCCACCAGCCTGCATGTCTCGCTCTGGGTAAGTGACTGGTGGAGAACCCTGTGAAGCCTGTGTCAGCATCCACCAGCCTGCATGTCTCGCTCTGGGTAAGTGACTGGTGGAGAGCCCTGTGAAGCCTGTGTCAGCATCCACCAGCCTGCATGTATCACTCTGGGTAAATGACTGGTGGAGAGCCATGTGCAGCCTGTGTGTGTCAGCATCCACCAGCCTGCATGTCTCACTCTGGGTAAGTGAATGGTGGAGAGCCCTGTGCAGCCTGTGTGGGTCAGGATCCACCAGCCTGCATTTCTCACTCTGGGTAAGTGACTGATGGAGAGCCCTGTGCAGCCTGTGTCAGGATCCACCAGCCTGCATGTCTCACTCTGGGTAAGTGACTGGTGGGGAGCCCTGTGAAGCCTGTGTCAGCATCCACCAGCCTGCATGTCTCACTTTGGGTAAATGACTGCTGGAGAGCCCTGTGCAGCCTATGTGTGTCAGGATCCACCAGCCTGCATGTCTCACTCTGGGTAAGTGACTGGTGGAGATCCCTGTGCAGCCTGTGTCAGGATCCACCAGCCTGCATGTCTCACTCTGGGTAAGTGACTGGAGGAGAGCCCTGTGAAGCCTGTGTCAGCATCCACCAGCCTGCATGCCTCACTCTGGGTAAGTTACTGGTGGACACCCCTGTGCAGCCTGTGTCAGCATCCACCAGCCTGCATGTCTCGCTCTGGGTAGTGACTGGTGGAGAGCCATGTGAAGCCTGGGTGTTTCAGGATCCACCAGCCTGCATGTCTCGCTCTGGGTAAGTGACTGGTGGAGAGCCCTGTGAATCCTGTGTCAGCATCCACCAGCCTGCATGTCTCGCTCTGGGTAAGTGACTGGTGGAGAGCCCTGTGCAGCCTGTGTGTTTCTGGATCCACCAGCCTGCATGTCTCGCTCTGGGTAAGTGACTGGTGGAGAGCCCTGTGCAGCCTGTGTGTGTCAGGATCCACCAGCCTGCATGTCTCACTCTGGGTAAATGACTGGTGGAGAGCCCTGTGTGGCCTGTGTCAGGATCCACCAGCCTACATGTCTCGCTCTGGGTAAGTGACTGGTGGAGAGCCCTGTGAAGCCTGAGTCAGCATCCACCAGCCTGCATGTCTCGCTCGGGGTAAGTGACTGGTGGAGAGCCCTGTGAAGCATGTGTCAGCATCCACCAGCCTGCATGTCTCGCTCGGGGTAAGTGACTGGTGGAGAGCCCTGTGAAGCATGTGTCAGCATCCACCAGCCTGCATGTCTCGCTCTGGGTAAGTGACTGGTGGAGCGCCCTGTGAAGCCTGTGTCAGCATCCACCAGCCTGCATGTCTCACTTTGGGTAAATGACTGGTGGAGAGCCCTGTGCAGCCTGTGTGTGTCAGGATCCACCAGCCTGCATGTCTCACTCTGGGTAAGTGACTTGTGGCAAGCCCTATGCAGCCAGTGTGTTTCAGGATCCACCAGCCTGCATGTCTCGCTCTGGGTAAATGACTGGTGGAGAGCCCTGTGAAGCCTGTGTCAGGATCCACCAACCTGCATGTCTCACTCTGGGTAAGTGACTGGTGGAGAGCCCTGTGAAGCCTGTGTCCGCATCCACCAGCCTGCATGTCTCACTCTGGGTAAGTGACTGGTGGAGAGTCTGTGAAGCCTGAGTCAGCATCCACCAGCCTGCATGTCTCGCTCTGGGTAACTGACTGGTGGAGAGCCCTGTGAAGCCTGAGTCAGCATCCACCAGCCTGCATGTCTCACTTTGGGTAAATGACTTGTGGAGAGTCCTGTGCAGCCTGTGTCAGAATCCAGCAGCCTGCATGTCTCGCTATGGGTAAGTAACTGGCGGAGAGCCTTGTGAAGCCTGTGTCAGCATCCACCAGCCTGCATGTCTCACTCTGGGTAAGAGACTGGTGGAGAGCCCTGTGAAGCCTGTGACAGCATCCACCAGCCTGCATGTCGCGCTCTAAGTAAGTGACAGGTGGAGAGCCCTGTGCAGCCTGTGTGTGTCAGGATCCACCAGCATGCATGTCTTGCTCTGGGTAAGTGACTGGTGGAGAGCCCTGTGCAGCCTGTGTCAGGATCCATCAGCCTGCATGTCTCGCTCTGGGTAAGTGGCTGGTTGAGAGCCCTGTGAAGCCTGTGTCAGCATCCACCAGTCTGCATGGCTCACTCTGCGTGACTGGTGGAGAGCCCTGTGCAGCCTGTGTCAGGATCCACCAGCCTGCAGGTCTCGCTCTGGGTAAGTGACTAGTGGAGAGCCCTGTGAAGCCTGTGTCTGCATTCACCAGCCTGCATGTGTCGCTCTAAGTAAGTGACTGGTGGAGAGCCCTGTGATGCCTGTGTCAGCATCCACCAGCCTGCATGTCTCGGTCTGGGTAAGGGACTGGTGGAGAGCCCTGTGCAGCCTGGGTGTTTCAGGATCCACCAGCCTGCATGTCTCGATCTGGGTAAGTGACTAGTGGAGAGCCCTGTGAAGCCTGTGTCAGCATCCACCAGCCTGCATGTCTCGCTCTGGGTAAGTGACTGGTGGAGAGCCCTGTGAAGCCTGTGGCAGCATCCACTAGCCTGCATGTCTCGCTCTGGGTAAGTGACTGGTGGAGAGCCCTGTGAAGCCTATGTCAGCATCCACCAGCCTGCATATCTCACTCTGGGTAAGTGACTGGTGGAGAGCCCTGTGCAGCCTGTGTCAGGATCCAGCAGCCTGCATGTCTCGCTCTGGGTAAGTAACTGGCGGAGAGCCCTGTAAAGCCTGTGTCAGCATCCACCAGCCTGCATGTCTCACTCTGGGTAAGAGACTGGGGGAGAGCCCTGTGAAGCCTGTGTCAGCATCCACCAGCCTGCATGTCGCGCTCTAAGTAAGTGACAGGTGAAGAGCCCTGTTCAGCCTGTGTGTGTCAGGATCCACCAGCATGCATGTCTTGCTCTGGGTAAGTGACTGGTGGAGAGCCCTGTGCAGCCTGTGTGTGTCAGGACCCACCAGCCTGCATGTCTCACTCTGGGTAAGTGACTGGTGGAGAGCCCTGTGCAGCCTGTGTCAGGATCCACCAGCCTGCATATCTCGCTCTGGGTAAGTGGCTGGTTGAGAGCCCTGTGAAGCCTGTGTCAGCATCCACCAGCCTGCATGGCTCACTCTGGGTGACTGGTGGAGAGCCCTCTGCATTCTGTGTCAGGATCCACCAGCCTGCAGGTCTCGCTCTGGGTAAGTGACTAGTGGAGAGCCCTGTGAAGCCTGTGTCTGCATTCACCAGCCTGCATGTCTCGCTCTAAGTAAGTGACTGATGGAGAGCCCTGTGAAGCCTGTGTCAGCATCCACCAGCCTGCATGTCTCGCTCTGGGTAAGTGACTGGTAGAGAGCCCTGTGCAGCCTGGGTGTTTCAGGATCCACCAGCCTGCATGTCTCGTTCTGGGTAAGTGACTGGTGGAGAGCCCTGTGAAGCCTGTGGCAGCATCCACCAGCCTGCATGTCTCGCTCTGGGTAAGTGACTGGTGGAGAGCCCTGTGAAGCCTGTGGCAGCATCCACCAGCCTGCATGTCTCGCTCTGGGTAAGTGACTGGTGGAGAGCCATGTGAAGCCTGTGTGTTTCAGGATCCACCAGCCTGCATGTCTCGCTCTGGGTAAGTGACTGGTGGAGAACCCTGTGAAGCCTGTGTCAGCATCCACCAGCCTGCATGTCTCGCTCTGGGTAAGTGACTGGTGGAGAGCCCTGTGAAGCCTGTGTCAGCATCCACCAGCCTGCATGTCTCACTCTGGGTAAATGACTGGTGGAGAGCCATGTGCAGCCTGTGTGTGTCAGCATCCACCAGCCTGCATGTCTCACTCTGGGTAAGTGAATGGTGGAGAGCCCTGTGCAGCCTGTGTGGGTCAGGATCCACCAGCCTGCATTTCTCACTCTGGGTAAGTGACTGATGGAGAGCCCTGTGCAGCCTGTGTCAGGATCCACCAGCCTGCATGTCTCACTCTGGGTAAGTGACTGGTGGGGAGCCCTGTGAAGCCTGTGTCAGCATCCACCAGCCTGCATGTCTCACTTTGGGTAAATGACTGCTGGAGAGCCCTGTGCAGCCTGTGTGTGTCAGGATCCACCAGCCTGCATGTCTCACTCTGGGTAAGTGACTGGTGGAGATCCCTGTGCAGCCTGTGTCAGGATCCACCAGCCTGCATGTCTCACTCTGGGTAAGTGACTGGAGGAGAGCCCTGTGAAGCCTGTGTCAGCATCCACCAGCCTGCATGCCTCACTCTGGGTAAGTGACTGGTGGACACCCCTGTGCAGCCTGTGTCAGCATCCACCAGCCTGCATGTCTCGCTCTGGGTAGTGACTGGTGGAGAGCCATGTGAAGCCTGGGTGTTTCAGGATCCACCAGCCTGCATGTCTCGCTCTGGGTAAGTGACTGGTGGAGAGCCCTGTGAATCCTGTGTCAGCATCCACCAGCCTGCATGTCTCGCTCTGGGTAAGTGACTGGTGGAGAGCCCTGTGCAGCCTGTGTGTTTCTGGATCCACCAGCCTGCATGTCTCGCTCTGGGTAAGTGACTGGTGGAGAGCCCTGTGAAGCCTGTGTGAGCATCCACCAGCCTGCATGTCTCACTCTGGGTAAGTGACTGGTGGAGAGCCCTGTGAAGCCTGTGTCAGCATCCACCAGCCTGCATGTCTCGCTCTGGGTAAGTGACTGGGGGAAAGCCATGTGAAGCCTGTGTGTTTCGGGATCCACAAGCCTGCATGTCTCGCTCTGGGTAAGTGACAGGTGGAGAGCCCTGTGAAGCCTTTGTCAGCATTTACCAGCCTGCATGTCTCACTCTTCGTAAGTGACTGGTGGAGAGCCCTGTGCAGCCTGTGTGTGTCAGGATCCACCAGCCTGCACGCCTCGCTCTGGGTAAGTGACTGGTGGAGAGCCCTGTGCAGCCTTGTCAGGACCCACAAGCCTGCATGTATCACTCAGGGTAAGTGACTGGTGGAGAGCCCTGTGAAGCCTCTGTCAGAATCCACCAACCTGAATGTATCACTTTGGGTAAATGACTGGTGGAGAGCCCTGTGCAGCCTGTGTGTGTCAGGATCCACCAGCCTGCATGTCTCACTCTGGGTAAATGACTGGTGGAGAGCCCTGTGTAGCCTGTGTCAGGATCCACCAGCCTACATGTCTCGCTCTGGGTAAGTGACTGGTGGAGAGCCCTGTGTAGCCTGTGTCAGCATCAACCAGCCTGCATGTCTCACTCGGGGTAAGTGACTGGTGGAGAGCCCTGTGCAGCCTGTGTCAGCATCTACCAGCCTGCATGTCTCACTCTGGGTAAGTGACTGGTGGAGAGCCCTGTGCAGCCTGTGTCAGGATCCACCAGCCTGCATGTCTCGCTCAAGGTAAGTGACTGGTGGAAAGCCCTGTGAAGCCTGTGTCAGCATCCACCAGCCTGAATGTCTCGCTCTGGGTAAGTGACCGGTGGAGAACCCTGTGAAGGCTGTGTCAGCATCCACCAGCCTGCATGTCTCACTCTGGGTGAGTGACTGGTGGAGAGCCCTGTGAAGCCTGTGTCAGGATCCACCATCCTGCATGTCTCGCTCTGGGTAAGTGACTGGTGGAGAGCCCTGTGCAGCCAGTGTCTTTCAGGATCCAACAGCCTGCATGTCTCGCTCTGGGTAAGTGACTGGTGGAGAGCCCTGTGAAGCCTGTGTCAGCATCCACCAGCCTGCATGTCTCACTCAGGGTAAGTGACTGGTGGAGAGCCCTGTGAAGCCTGTGTCAGCATCCACTAGCCTGCATGTATCGCTCTGGATAAGTGACTGGTGGAGAGCCCTGTGAAGCCTGTGTCAGCATCCACCAGCCTGCATGTCTCGCTCTGGGTAAGTGACTGGTTGAGAGCCCTGTGCAGCCTGTGTCAGGATCCACCAGCCTGCATGTCTCGCTCTGGGTAAGTAACTGGTGGAGAGCCCTGTTAAGCCTGTGTCAGCATTCACCAGCCTGCATGTCTCACTCTGGGTAAGTGTCTGGTGGAGAGCCCTGTGAAGCTTGTGTCAGCATCCACCAGCCTGCATGTCACGCTCTAGGTAAGTGACTGGTGGAGAGCCCTGTGCAGCCTGTGTGTGTCAGGATCCACCAGCCTGCATGTCTTGCTCTGGGTAAGTGACTGGTGGAGAGCCCTGTGCAGCCTGTGTGTGTCAGGACCCACCAGCCTGCATGTCTCACTCTGGGTAACTGTCTGGTGGAGAGCCCTGTGCAGCCTGTGTCAGGATCCACCAGCCTGCATATCTCACTCTGGGTAAGTGACTGGTGGAGAGCTCTGTGAAGCCTGTGTCAGCATCCACCAGCCTGCATGGCTCACTCTGGGTAACTGGTGGAGAGCCCTGTGCAGCCTGTGTGTGTCAGGATCCACCAGCCTGCACGCCTCGCTCTGGGTAAGTGACTGGTGGAGAGCCCTGTGCAGCCTTGTCAGGACCCACAAGCCTGCATGTATCACTCAGGGTAAGTGACTGGTGGAGAGCCCTGTGAAGCCTCTGTCAGAATCCACCAACCTGAATGTATCACTTTGGGTAAATGACTGGTGGAGAGCCCTGTGCAGCCTGTGTGTGTCAGGATCCACCAGCCTGCATGTCTCACTCTGGGTAAATGACTGGTGGAGAGCCCTGTGTAGCCTGTGTCAGGATCCACCAGCCTACATGTCTCGCTCTGGGTAAGTGACTGGTGGAGAGCCCTGTGTAGCCTGTGTCAGCATCAACCAGCCTGCATGTCTCACTCGGGGTAAGTGACTGGTGGAGAGCCCTGTGCAGCCTGTGTCAGCATCTACCAGCCTGCATGTCTCACTCTGGGTAAGTGACTGGTGGAGAGCCCTGTGCAGCCTGTGTCAGGATCCACCAGCCTGCATGTCTCGCTCAAGGTAAGTGACTGGTGGAAAGCCCTGTGAAGCCTGTGTCAGCATCCACCAGCCTGAATGTCTCGCTCTGGGTAAGTGACCGGTGGAGAACCCTGTGAAGGCTGTGTCAGCATCCACCAGCCTGCATGTCTCACTCTGGGTGAGTGACTGCTGGAGAGCCCTGTGAAGCCTGTGTCAGGATCCACCATCCTGCATGTCTCGCTCTGGGTAAGTGACTGGTGGAGAGCCCTGTGCAGCCAGTGTCTTTCAGGATCCAACAGCCTGCATGTCTCGCTCTGGGTAAGTGACTGGTGGAGAGCCCTGTGAAGCCTGTGTCAGCATCCACCAGCCTGCATGTCTCACTCAGGGTAAGTGACTGGTGGAGAGCCCTGTGAAGCCTGTGTCAGCATCCACTAGCCTGCATGTATCGCTCTGGGTAAGTGACTGGTGGAGAGCCCTGTGAAGCCTGTGTCAGCATCCACCAGCCTGCATGTCTCGCTCTGGGTAAGTGACTGGTTGAGAGCCCTGTGCAGCCTGTGTCAGGATCCACCAGCCTGCATGTCTCGCTCTGGGTAAGTAACTGGTGGAGAGCCCTGTTAAGCCTGTGTCAGCATTCACCAGCCTGCATGTCTCACTCTGGGTAAGTGTCTGGTGGAGAGCCCTGTGAAGCTTGTGTCAGCATCCACCAGCCTGCATGTCACGCTCTAGGTAAGTGACTGGTGGAGAGCCCTGTGAAGCCTGTGTGTGTCAGGATCCACCAGCCTGCATGTCTTGCTCTGGGTAAGTGACTGGTGGAGAGCCCTGTGCAGCCTGTGTGTGTCAGGACCCACCAGCCTGCATGTCTCACTCTGGGTAACTGACTGGTGGAGAGCCCTGTGCAGCCTGTGTCAGGATCCACCAGCCTGCATGTCTCACTCTGGGTAAGTGACTGGTGGAGAGCTCTGTGAAGCCTGTGTCAGCATCCACCAAACTGCATGGCTCACTCTGGGTAACTGGTGGAGAGCCCTGTGCAGCCTGTGTCAGGATCCACCAGCCTGCATGTCTCACCCTGGGTAAGTGACTAGTGGAGAACCCTGTGAAGCCTGTGTCAGCATTCACCAGCCTGCATGTCTCGCTCTGAGTAAGTGACTGGTGGAGAGCCCTGTGAATCCTGTGTCAGCATCCACCAGCCTGCATGTCTCGCTCTGAGTAAGTGACTGGTGGAGAGCCCTGTGCAGCCTGTGTCAGGATCCACCAGCCTGCATGTCTCGCTCAAGGTAAGTGACTGGTGGAAAGCCCTGTGAAGCCTGTGTCAGCATCCACCAGCCTGAATGTCTCGCTCTGGGTAAGTGACCGGTGGAGAACCCTCTGAAGGCTGTGTCAGCATCCACCAGCCTGCATGTCTCACTCTGGGTGAGTGACTGTTGGAGAGCCCTGTGAAGCCTGTGTCAGCATCCACCAGCCTGCATGTCTCGCTCTGGGTAAGTGACTGGTGGAGAGCCCTGTGAAGCCTGTGTCAGCATCCACCAGCCTGCATGTCTCGCTCTGGGTAAGTGACTGGTTGAGAGCCCTGTGCAGCCTGTGTCAGGATCCACCAGCCTGCATGTCTCGCTCTGGGTACGTAACTGGTGGAGAGCCCTGTGAAGCCTGTGTCAGCATTCACCATCCTGCATGTCTCGCTCTGGGTAAGTGACTGGTGGAGAGCCCTGTGAAGCTTGTGTCAGCATCCACCAGCATGCATGTCACGCTCTAGGTAAGTGACTGGTGGAGAGCCCTGTGCAGCCGGTGTGTGTCAGGATCCACCAGCCTGCATGATTTGCTCTGGGTAAGTGACTGGTGGAGAGCCCTGTGCAGCCTGTGTGTGTCAGGACCCACCAGCCTGCATGTCTCACTCTGGGTAAGTGACTGGTGGAGAGCCCTGTGCAGCCTGTGTCAGGATCCTCCAGCCTGCATGTCTCACTCTGGGTAAGTGACTGGTGGAGAGCTCTGTGAAGCCTGTGTCAGCATCCACCAGCCTGCATGGCTCACTCTGTGACTGGTGGAGAGCCCTGTGCAGCCTGTGTCAAGATCCACCAGCCTGCATGTCTCACTCTGGGTAAGTGACTAGTGGAGAACCCTGTGAAGCCTGTGTCAGCATTCACCAGCCTGCATGTCTCGCTCTGGGTAAGTGACTGGTGGAGAGCCCTGTGAATCCTGTGTCAGCATCCACCAGCCTCCATGTCTCGCTCTGGGTAAGTGACTGGTGGAGAGCCCTGTGCAGCCTGGGTGTTTCAGGATCCACCAGCCTGCATGTCTCGCTCTGGGTGAGTGACTGGTGGAGAGCCCTGTGAAGCCTGTGTGAGCATCCACCAGCCTGCATGTCTCGCTCTGGGTAAGTGACTGGTGGAGAGCCCTGTGAAGCCTGTGTCAGCATCCACCAGCCTGCATGTCTCGCTCTGGGTAAGTGACTGGTGGAAAGCCATGTGAAGCCTGTGTGTTTCAGGATCCACCAGCCTGCATGTCTCGCTCTGGGTAAGTGTCTGGTGGAGAGCCCTGTGAAGCCTTTGTCAGCATCCACCAGCCTGCATGTCTCACTCTGGGTAAGTGACTGGTGGAGAGCCCTGTGAAGCCTGTGTCAGCATCCACCAGCCTGCATGTCTCGCTCTGGGTAAGTGACTGGTTGAGAGCCCTGTGCAGCCTGTGTCAGGATCCACCAGCCTGCATGTCTCGCTCTGGGTAAGTAACTGGTGGAGAGCCCTGTGAAGCCTGTGTCAGCATTCACCAGCCTGCATGTCTCACTCTGGGTAAGTGACTGGTGGAGAGCCCTGTGAAGCTTGTGTCAGCATCCATCAGCCTGCATGTCACGCTCTAGGTAAGTGACTGGTGGAGAGCCCTGTGCAGCCTGTGTGTGTCAGGATCCACCAGCCTGCATGTCTTGCTCTGGGTAAGTGACTGGTGGAGAGCCCTGTGCAGCCTGTGTGTGTCAGGACCCACCAGCCTGCATGTCTCACTCTGGGTAAGTGACTAGTGGAGAACCCTGTGAAGCCTGTGTCAGCATTCACCAGCCTGCATGTCTCGCTCTGGGTAAGTGACTGGTGGAGAGCCCTGTGAATCCTGTGTCAGCATCCACCAGCCTCCATGTCTCGCTCTGGGTAAGTGACTGGTGGAGAGCCCTGTGCAGCCTGTGTGTTTAAGGATCCACCAGCCTAAATGTCTCGCTCTGGGGAAGTGACTGGTGGAGAGCCCTGTGAAGCCTGTGTGAGCATCCACCAGCCTGCATGTCTCGCTCTGGGTAAGTGACTGGTGGAGAGCCCTGTGCAGCCTGTGTCAGCATCCACCAGCCTGCATGTCTCGCTCTGGGTAAGTGACTGGTGGAAAGCCATGTGAAGCCTGTGTGTTTCAGGATCCACCAGCCTGCATGTCTTGCTCTGGGTAAGTGTCTGGTGGAGAGTGCCTGTGAAGCCTTAGTCAGCATCCACCAGCCTGCATGTCTCACTCTTCGTAAGTGACTGGTGGAGAGCCCTGTGCAGCCTGTGTGTGTCATTATCCACCAGCCTGCACGTCTCGCTCTCGGTAAGTGACTGGTGGAGAGCCCTGTGCAGCCTTGTCAGGACCCACCAGCCTGCATGTATCACTCAGGGTAAATGACTGGTGGAGAGCCCTGTGCAGCCTGTGTGTGTCAGGATCCACCAGCCTGCATGTCTCACACTGGGTAAGTGACTGGTGGAGAGCCCTGTGTAGCCTGTGTCAGCATCCACCAGCCTGCATGTCTCACTCGGGGTAAGTGACTGGTGGAGAGCCCTGTGCAGCCTGTGTCAGCATCCACCAGCCTGCATGTCTCACTCTGGGTAAGTGACTGGTGGAGAGCCCTGTGCAGCCTGTGTCAAGATCCACCAGCCTGCATGTCTCACTCAAGGTAAGTGACTGGTGGAAAGCCCTGTGAAGCCTGTGTCAGAATCCACCAGCCTGAATGTCCCGCTCTGGGTAAGTGACCGGTGGAGAGCCCTGTGAAGGCTGTGTCAGCATCCACCAGCCTGCATGTTTCACTCTGGGTGAGTGACTGGTGGAGAACCCTGTGAAGCCTGTGTCAGGATCCACCAGCCTGCATGTCTCGCTCTGGGTAAGTGACTGGTGGAGAGCCCTGAGCAGCCAGTGTCTTTCAGGATCCAACAGCCTGCATGTCTCGCTCTGGGTAAGTGACTGGTGTAGAGCCCTGTGAAGCCTGTGTCTGCATTCACCAGCCTGCATGTGTCGCTCTAAGTAAGTGACTGGTGGAGAGCCCTGTGATGCCTGTGTCAGCATCCACCAGCCTGCATGTCTCGGTCTGGGTAAGGGACTGGTGGAGAGCCCTGTGCAGCCTGGGTGTTTCAGGATCCACCAGCCTGCATGTCTCGATCTGGGTAAGTGACTAGTGGAGAGCCCTGTGAAGCCTGTGTCAGCATCCACCAGCCTGCATGTCTCGCTCTGGGTAAGTGACTGGTGGAGAGCCCTGTGAAGCCTGTGTCAGCATCCACTAGCCTGCATGTCTCGCTCTGGGTAAGTGACTGGTGGAGAGCCCTGTGAAGCCTGTGTCAGCATCCACCAGCCTGCATGTCTCACTCTGGGTAAGTGACTGGTGGTAAGCCCTGTGAAGCCTGTTTCAACATCCACCAGCCTGCATGTCTCACCATGGGTCAGTGACTGGTGGAGAGTCCTGTGCAGCCTGTGTCAGGATCCACCAGCCTGCATGTCTCACTCTGGGTAAGTGACTGGTGGAGAGCTCTGTGAAGCCTGTGTCAGCGTCCACCAGCCTGCATGTCTCATTCTGGGTAAGTGACTGGTGGAGAGCCCTGTGCAGCCTGTGTCAGGATCCACCAGCCTGCATGTCTCACCCTGGGTAAGTGACTAGTGGAGAACCCTGTGAAGCCTGTGTCAGCATTCACCAGCCTGCATGTCTCGCTCTGAGTAAGTGACTGGTGGAGAGCCCTGTGAATCCTGTGTCAGCATCCACCAGCCTGCATGTCTCGCTCTGAGTAAGTGACTGGTGGAGAGCCCTGTGCAGCCTGTGTCAGGATCCACCAGCCTGCATGTCTCGCTCAAGGTAAGTGACTGGTGGAAAGCCCTGTGAAGCCTGTGTCAGCATCCACCAGCCTGAATGTCTCGCTCTGGGTAAGTGACCGGTGGAGAACCCTCTGAAGGCTGTGTCAGCATCCACCAGCCTGCATGTCTCACTCTGGGTGAGTGACTGTTGGAGAGCCCTGTGAAGCCTGTGTCAGCATCCACCAGCCTGCATGTCTCGCTCTGGGTAAGTGACTGGTGGAGAGCCCTGTGAAGCCTGTGTCAGCATCCACCAGCCTGCATGCCTCGCTCTGGGTAAGTGACTGGTTGAGAGCCCTGTGCAGCCTGTGTCAGGATCCACCAGCCTGCATGTCTCGCTCTGGGTACGTAACTGGTGGAGAGCCCTGTGAAGCCTGTGTCAGCATTCACCATCCTGCATGTCTCACTCTGGGTAAGTGACTGGTGGAGAGCCCTGTGAAGCTTGTGTCAGCATCCACCAGCCTGCATGTCGCGCTCTAAGTAAGTGACAGGTGAAGAGCCCTGTTCAGCCTGTGTGTGTCAGGATCCACCAGCATGCATGTCTTGCTCTGGGTAAGTGACTGGTGGAGAGCCCTGTGCAGCCTGTGTGTGTCAGGATCCACCAGCATGCATGTCTTGCTCTGGGTAAGTGACTGGTGGAGAGCCCTGTGCAGCCTGTGTCAGGATCCATCAGCCTGCATGTCTCGCTCTGGGTAAGTGGCTGGTTGAGAGCCCTGTGAAGCCTGTGTCAGCATCCACCAGTCTGCATGGCTCACTCTGCGTGACTGGTGGAGAGCCCTGTGCAGCCTGTGTCAGGATCCACCAGCCTGCAGGTCTCGCTCTGGGTAAGTGACTAGTGGAGAGCCCTGTGAAGCCTGTGTCTGCATTCACCAGCCTGCATGTGTCGCTCTAAGTAAGTGACTGGTGGAGAGCCCTGTGATGCCTGTGTCAGCATCCACCAGCCTGCATGTCTCGCTCTGGGTAAGTGACTGGTAGAGAGCCCTGTGCAGCCTGGGTGTTTCAGGATCCACCAGCCTGCATGTCTCGATCTGGGTAAGTGACTGGTGGAGAGCCCTGTGAAGCCTGTGGCAGCATCCACCAGCCTGCATGTCTCGCTCTGGGTAAGTGACTGGTGGAGAGCCCTGTGAAGCCTGTGGCAGCATCCACCAGCCTGCATGTCTCGCTCTGGGTAAGTGACTGGTGGAGAGCCATGTGAAGCCTGTGTGTTTCAGGATCCACCAGCCTGCATGTCTCGCTCTGGGTAAGTGACTGGTGGAGAACCCTGTGAAGCCTGTGTCAGCATCCACCAGCCTGCATGTCTCGCTCTGGGTAAGTGACTGGTGGAGAGCCGTGTGAAGCCTGTGTCAGCATCCACCAGCCTGCATGTCTCACTCTGGGTAAATGACTGGTGGAGAGCCATGTGCAGCCTGTGTGTGTCAGCATCCACCAGCCTGCATGTCTCACTCTGGGTAAGTGAATGGTGGAGAGCCCTGTGCAGCCTGTGTGGGTCAGGATCCACCAGCCTGCATTTCTCACTCTGGGTAAGTGACTGATGGAGAGCCCTGTGCAGCCTGTGTCAGGATCCACCAGCCTGCATGTCTCACTCTGGGTAAGTGACTGGTGGGGAGCCCTGTGCAGCCTGTGTGTGTCAGGACCCACCAGCCTGCATGTCTCACTCTGGGTAAGTGACTGGTGGAGAGCCCTGTGCAGCCTGTGTCAGGATCCACCAGCCTGCATATCTCGCTCTGGGTAAGTGGCTGGTTGAGAGCCCTGTGAAGCCTGTGTCAGCATCCACCAGCCTGCATGGCTCACTCTGGGTGACTGGTGGAGAGCCCTGTGCATTCTGTGTCAGGATCCACCAGCCTGCAGGTCTCGCTCTGGGTAAGTGACTAGTGGAGAGCCCTGTGAAGCCTGTGTCTGCATTCACCAGCCTGCATGTCTCGCTCTAAGTAAGTGACTGATGGAGAGCCCTGTGAAGCCTGTGTCAGCATCCACCAGCCTGCATGTCTCGCTCTGGGTAAGTGACTGGTAGAGAGCCCTGTGCAGCCTGGGTGTTTCAGGATCCACCAGCCTGCATGTCTCGATCTGGGTAAGTGACTGGTGGAGAGCCCTGTGAAGCCTGTGGCAGCATCCACCAGCCTGCATGTCTCGCTCTGGGTAAGTGACTGGTGGAGAGCCCTGTGAAGCCTGTGGCAGCATCCACCAGCCTGCATGTCTCGCTCTGGGTAAGTGACTGGTGGAGAGCCATGTGAAGCCTGTGTGTTTCAGGATCCACCAGCCTGCATGTCTCGCTCTGGGTAAGTGACTGGTGGAGAACCCTGTGAAGCCTGTGTCAGCATCCACCAGCCTGCATGTCTCGCTCTGGGTAAGTGACTGGTGGAGAGCCCTGTGAAGCCTGTGTCAGCATCCACCAGCCTGCATGTCTCACTCTGGGTAAATGACTGGTGGAGAGCCATGTGCAGCCTGTGTGTGTCAGCATCCACCAGCCTGCATGTCTCACTCTGGGTAAGTGAATGGTGGAGAGCCCTGTGCAGCCTGTGTGGGTCAGGATCCACCAGCCTGCATTTCTCACTCTGGGTAAGTGACTGATGGAGAGCCCTGTGCAGCCTGTGTCAGGATCCACCAGCCTGCATGTCTCACTCTGGGTAAGTGACTGGTGGGGAGCCCTGTGAAGCCTGTGTCAGCATCCACCAGCCTGCATGTCTCACTTTGGGTAAATGACTGCTGGAGAGCCCTGTGCAGCCTATGTGTGTCAGCATCCACCAGCCTGCATGCCTCACTCTGGGTAAGTTACTGGTGGACACCCCTGTGCAGCCTGTGTCAGCATCCACCAGCCTGCATGTCTCGCTCTGGGTAGTGACTGGTGGAGAGCCATGTGAAGCCTGGGTGTTTCAGGATCCACCAGCCTGCATGTCTCGCTCTGGGTAAGTGACTGGTGGAGAGCCCTGTGAATCCTGTGTCAGCATCCACCAGCCTGCATGTCTCGCTCTGGGTAAGTGACTGGTGGAGAGCCCTGTGCAGCCTGTGTGTTTCTGGATCCACCAGCCTGCATGTCTCGCTCTGGGTAAGTGACTGGTGGAGAGCCCTGTGCAGCCTGTGTGTGTCAGGATCCACCAGCCTGCATGTCTCACTCTGGGTAAATGACTGGTGGAGAGCCCTGTGTGGCCTGTGTCAGGATCCACCAGCCTACATGTCTCGCTCTGGGTAAGTGACTGGTGGAGAGCCCTGTGAAGCCTGAGTCAGCATCCACCAGCCTGCATGTCTCGCTCGGGGTAAGTGACTGGTGGAGAGCCCTGTGAAGCATGTGTCAGCATCCACCAGCCTGCATGTCTCGCTCGGGGTAAGTGACTGGTGGAGAGCCCTGTGAAGCATGTGTCAGCATCCACCAGCCTGCATGTCTCGCTCTGGGTAAGTGACTGGTGGAGCGCCCTGTGAAGCCTGTGTCAGCATCCACCAGCCTGCATGTCTCACTTTGGGTAAATGACTGGTGGAGAGCCCTGTGCAGCCTGTGTGTGTCAGGATCCACCAGCCTGCATGTCTCACTCTGGGTAAGTGACTTGTGGCAAGCCCTATGCAGCCAGTGTGTTTCAGGATCCACCAGCCTGCATGTCTCGCTCTGGGTAAATGACTGGTGGAGAGCCCTGTGAAGCCTGTGTCAGGATCCACCAACCTGCATGTCTCACTCTGGGTAAGTGACTGGTGGAGAGCCCTGTGAAGCCTGTGTCCGCATCCACCAGCCTGCATGTCTCACTCTGGGTAAGTGACTGGTGGAGAGTCTGTGAAGCCTGAGTCAGCATCCACCAGCCTGCATGTCTCGCTCTGGGTAACTGACTGGTGGAGAGCCCTGTGAAGCCTGAGTCAGCATCCACCAGCCTGCATGTCTCACTTTGGGTAAATGACTTGTGGAGAGTCCTGTGCAGCCTGTGTCAGAATCCAGCAGCCTGCATGTCTCGCTATGGGTAAGTAACTGGCGGAGAGCCTTGTGA
This sequence comes from Triturus cristatus, assembly GCF_964204655.1. Lineage (NCBI taxonomy): Eukaryota > Metazoa > Chordata > Amphibia > Caudata > Salamandridae > Triturus > Triturus cristatus. The sequence goes on along the minus strand of NW_028188132.1, from coordinate 329,919 downwards.
AGCCTGTGTCAGCATCCACCAGCCTGCATGTCTCACTCTGGGTAAGAGACTGGTGGAGAGCCCTGTGAAGCCTGTGACAGCATCCACCAGCCTGCATGTCGCGCTCTAAGTAAGTGACAGGTGGAGAGCCCTGTGCAGCCTGTGTGTGTCAGGATCCACCAGCATGCATGTCTTGCTCTGGGTAAGTGACTGGTGGAGAGCCCTGTGCAGCCTGTGTCAGGATCCATCAGCCTGCATGTCTCGCTCTGGGTAAGTGGCTGGTTGAGAGCCCTGTGAAGCCTGTGTCAGCATCCACCAGTCTGCATGGCTCACTCTGCGTGACTGGTGGAGAGCCCTGTGCAGCCTGTGTCAGGATCCACCAGCCTGCAGGTCTCGCTCTGGGTAAGTGACTAGTGGAGAGCCCTGTGAAGCCTGTGTCTGCATTCACCAGCCTGCATGTGTCGCTCTAAGTAAGTGACTGGTGGAGAGCCCTGTGATGCCTGTGTCAGCATCCACCAGCCTGCATGTCTCGGTCTGGGTAAGGGACTGGTGGAGAGCCCTGTGCAGCCTGGGTGTTTCAGGATCCACCAGCCTGCATGTCTCGATCTGGGTAAGTGACTAGTGGAGAGCCCTGTGAAGCCTGTGTCAGCATCCACCAGCCTGCATGTCTCGCTCTGGGTAAGTGACTGGTGGAGAGCCCTGTGAAGCCTGTGGCAGCATCCACTAGCCTGCATGTCTCGCTCTGGGTAAGTGACTGGTGGAGAGCCCTGTGAAGCCTATGTCAGCATCCACCAGCCTGCATATCTCACTCTGGGTAAGTGACTGGTGGAGAGCCCTGTGCAGCCTGTGTCAGGATCCAGCAGCCTGCATGTCTCGCTCTGGGTAAGTAACTGGCGGAGAGCCCTGTAAAGCCTGTGTCAGCATCCACCAGCCTGCATGTCTCACTCTGGGTAAGAGACTGGGGGAGAGCCCTGTGAAGCCTGTGTCAGCATCCACCAGCCTGCATGTCGCGCTCTAAGTAAGTGACAGGTGAAGAGCCCTGTTCAGCCTGTGTGTGTCAGGATCCACCAGCATGCATGTCTTGCTCTGGGTAAGTGACTGGTGGAGAGCCCTGTGCAGCCTGTGTGTGTCAGGACCCACCAGCCTGCATGTCTCACTCTGGGTAAGTGACTGGTGGAGAGCCCTGTGCAGCCTGTGTCAGGATCCACCAGCCTGCATATCTCGCTCTGGGTAAGTGGCTGGTTGAGAGCCCTGTGAAGCCTGTGTCAGCATCCACCAGCCTGCATGGCTCACTCTGGGTGACTGGTGGAGAGCCCTCTGCATTCTGTGTCAGGATCCACCAGCCTGCAGGTCTCGCTCTGGGTAAGTGACTAGTGGAGAGCCCTGTGAAGCCTGTGTCTGCATTCACCAGCCTGCATGTCTCGCTCTAAGTAAGTGACTGATGGAGAGCCCTGTGAAGCCTGTGTCAGCATCCACCAGCCTGCATGTCTCGCTCTGGGTAAGTGACTGGTAGAGAGCCCTGTGCAGCCTGGGTGTTTCAGGATCCACCAGCCTGCATGTCTCGTTCTGGGTAAGTGACTGGTGGAGAGCCCTGTGAAGCCTGTGGCAGCATCCACCAGCCTGCATGTCTCGCTCTGGGTAAGTGACTGGTGGAGAGCCCTGTGAAGCCTGTGGCAGCATCCACCAGCCTGCATGTCTCGCTCTGGGTAAGTGACTGGTGGAGAGCCATGTGAAGCCTGTGTGTTTCAGGATCCACCAGCCTGCATGTCTCGCTCTGGGTAAGTGACTGGTGGAGAACCCTGTGAAGCCTGTGTCAGCATCCACCAGCCTGCATGTCTCGCTCTGGGTAAGTGACTGGTGGAGAGCCCTGTGAAGCCTGTGTCAGCATCCACCAGCCTGCATGTCTCACTCTGGGTAAATGACTGGTGGAGAGCCATGTGCAGCCTGTGTGTGTCAGCATCCACCAGCCTGCATGTCTCACTCTGGGTAAGTGAATGGTGGAGAGCCCTGTGCAGCCTGTGTGGGTCAGGATCCACCAGCCTGCATTTCTCACTCTGGGTAAGTGACTGATGGAGAGCCCTGTGCAGCCTGTGTCAGGATCCACCAGCCTGCATGTCTCACTCTGGGTAAGTGACTGGTGGGGAGCCCTGTGAAGCCTGTGTCAGCATCCACCAGCCTGCATGTCTCACTTTGGGTAAATGACTGCTGGAGAGCCCTGTGCAGCCTGTGTGTGTCAGGATCCACCAGCCTGCATGTCTCACTCTGGGTAAGTGACTGGTGGAGATCCCTGTGCAGCCTGTGTCAGGATCCACCAGCCTGCATGTCTCACTCTGGGTAAGTGACTGGAGGAGAGCCCTGTGAAGCCTGTGTCAGCATCCACCAGCCTGCATGCCTCACTCTGGGTAAGTGACTGGTGGACACCCCTGTGCAGCCTGTGTCAGCATCCACCAGCCTGCATGTCTCGCTCTGGGTAGTGACTGGTGGAGAGCCATGTGAAGCCTGGGTGTTTCAGGATCCACCAGCCTGCATGTCTCGCTCTGGGTAAGTGACTGGTGGAGAGCCCTGTGAATCCTGTGTCAGCATCCACCAGCCTGCATGTCTCGCTCTGGGTAAGTGACTGGTGGAGAGCCCTGTGCAGCCTGTGTGTTTCTGGATCCACCAGCCTGCATGTCTCGCTCTGGGTAAGTGACTGGTGGAGAGCCCTGTGAAGCCTGTGTGAGCATCCACCAGCCTGCATGTCTCACTCTGGGTAAGTGACTGGTGGAGAGCCCTGTGAAGCCTGTGTCAGCATCCACCAGCCTGCATGTCTCGCTCTGGGTAAGTGACTGGGGGAAAGCCATGTGAAGCCTGTGTGTTTCGGGATCCACAAGCCTGCATGTCTCGCTCTGGGTAAGTGACAGGTGGAGAGCCCTGTGAAGCCTTTGTCAGCATTTACCAGCCTGCATGTCTCACTCTTCGTAAGTGACTGGTGGAGAGCCCTGTGCAGCCTGTGTGTGTCAGGATCCACCAGCCTGCACGCCTCGCTCTGGGTAAGTGACTGGTGGAGAGCCCTGTGCAGCCTTGTCAGGACCCACAAGCCTGCATGTATCACTCAGGGTAAGTGACTGGTGGAGAGCCCTGTGAAGCCTCTGTCAGAATCCACCAACCTGAATGTATCACTTTGGGTAAATGACTGGTGGAGAGCCCTGTGCAGCCTGTGTGTGTCAGGATCCACCAGCCTGCATGTCTCACTCTGGGTAAATGACTGGTGGAGAGCCCTGTGTAGCCTGTGTCAGGATCCACCAGCCTACATGTCTCGCTCTGGGTAAGTGACTGGTGGAGAGCCCTGTGTAGCCTGTGTCAGCATCAACCAGCCTGCATGTCTCACTCGGGGTAAGTGACTGGTGGAGAGCCCTGTGCAGCCTGTGTCAGCATCTACCAGCCTGCATGTCTCACTCTGGGTAAGTGACTGGTGGAGAGCCCTGTGCAGCCTGTGTCAGGATCCACCAGCCTGCATGTCTCGCTCAAGGTAAGTGACTGGTGGAAAGCCCTGTGAAGCCTGTGTCAGCATCCACCAGCCTGAATGTCTCGCTCTGGGTAAGTGACCGGTGGAGAACCCTGTGAAGGCTGTGTCAGCATCCACCAGCCTGCATGTCTCACTCTGGGTGAGTGACTGGTGGAGAGCCCTGTGAAGCCTGTGTCAGGATCCACCATCCTGCATGTCTCGCTCTGGGTAAGTGACTGGTGGAGAGCCCTGTGCAGCCAGTGTCTTTCAGGATCCAACAGCCTGCATGTCTCGCTCTGGGTAAGTGACTGGTGGAGAGCCCTGTGAAGCCTGTGTCAGCATCCACCAGCCTGCATGTCTCACTCAGGGTAAGTGACTGGTGGAGAGCCCTGTGAAGCCTGTGTCAGCATCCACTAGCCTGCATGTATCGCTCTGGATAAGTGACTGGTGGAGAGCCCTGTGAAGCCTGTGTCAGCATCCACCAGCCTGCATGTCTCGCTCTGGGTAAGTGACTGGTTGAGAGCCCTGTGCAGCCTGTGTCAGGATCCACCAGCCTGCATGTCTCGCTCTGGGTAAGTAACTGGTGGAGAGCCCTGTTAAGCCTGTGTCAGCATTCACCAGCCTGCATGTCTCACTCTGGGTAAGTGTCTGGTGGAGAGCCCTGTGAAGCTTGTGTCAGCATCCACCAGCCTGCATGTCACGCTCTAGGTAAGTGACTGGTGGAGAGCCCTGTGCAGCCTGTGTGTGTCAGGATCCACCAGCCTGCATGTCTTGCTCTGGGTAAGTGACTGGTGGAGAGCCCTGTGCAGCCTGTGTGTGTCAGGACCCACCAGCCTGCATGTCTCACTCTGGGTAACTGTCTGGTGGAGAGCCCTGTGCAGCCTGTGTCAGGATCCACCAGCCTGCATGTCTCACTCTGGGTAAGTGACTGGTGGAGAGCTCTGTGAAGCCTGTGTCAGCATCCACCAGCCTGCATGGCTCACTCTGGGTAACTGGTGGAGAGCCCTGTGCAGCCTGTGTGTGTCAGGATCCACCAGCCTGCACGCCTCGCTCTGGGTAAGTGACTGGTGGAGAGCCCTGTGCAGCCTTGTCAGGACCCACAAGCCTGCATGTATCACTCAGGGTAAGTGACTGGTGGAGAGCCCTGTGAAGCCTCTGTCAGAATCCACCAACCTGAATGTATCACTTTGGGTAAATGACTGGTGGAGAGCCCTGTGCAGCCTGTGTGTGTCAGGATCCACCAGCCTGCATGTCTCACTCTGGGTAAATGACTGGTGGAGAGCCCTGTGTAGCCTGTGTCAGGATCCACCAGCCTACATGTCTCGCTCTGGGTAAGTGACTGGTGGAGAGCCCTGTGTAGCCTGTGTCAGCATCAACCAGCCTGCATGTCTCACTCGGGGTAAGTGACTGGTGGAGAGCCCTGTGCAGCCTGTGTCAGCATCTACCAGCCTGCATGTCTCACTCTGGGTAAGTGACTGGTGGAGAGCCCTGTGCAGCCTGTGTCAGGATCCACCAGCCTGCATGTCTCGCTCAAGGTAAGTGACTGGTGGAAAGCCCTGTGAAGCCTGTGTCAGCATCCACCAGCCTGAATGTCTCGCTCTGGGTAAGTGACCGGTGGAGAACCCTGTGAAGGCTGTGTCAGCATCCACCAGCCTGCATGTCTCACTCTGGGTGAGTGACTGGTGGAGAGCCCTGTGAAGCCTGTGTCAGGATCCACCATCCTGCATGTCTCGCTCTGGGTAAGTGACTGGTGGAGAGCCCTGTGCAGCCAGTGTCTTTCAGGATCCAACAGCCTGCATGTCTCGCTCTGGGTAAGTGACTGGTGGAGAGCCCTGTGAAGCCTGTGTCAGCATCCACCAGCCTGCATGTCTCACTCAGGGTAAGTGACTGGTGGAGAGCCCTGTGAAGCCTGTGTCAGCATCCACTAGCCTGCATGTATCGCTCTGGGTAAGTGACTGGTGGAGAGCCCTGTGAAGCCTGTGTCAGCATCCACCAGCCTGCATGTCTCGCTCTGGGTAAGTGACTGGTTGAGAGCCCTGTGCAGCCTGTGTCAGGATCCACCAGCCTGCATGTCTCGCTCTGGGTAAGTAACTGGTGGAGAGCCCTGTTAAGCCTGTGTCAGCATTCACCAGCCTGCATGTCTCACTCTGGGTAAGTGTCTGGTGGAGAGCCCTGTGAAGCTTGTGTCAGCATCCACCAGCCTGCATGTCACGCTCTAGGTAAGTGACTGGTGGAGAGCCCTGTGAAGCCTGTGTGTGTCAGGATCCACCAGCCTGCATGTCTTGCTCTGGGTAAGTGACTGGTGGAGAGCCCTGTGCAGCCTGTGTGTGTCAGGACCCACCAGCCTGCATGTCTCACTCTGGGTAACTGACTGGTGGAGAGCCCTGTGCAGCCTGTGTCAGGATCCACCAGCCTGCATGTCTCACTCTGGGTAAGTGACTGGTGGAGAGCTCTGTGAAGCCTGTGTCAGCATCCACCAAACTGCATGGCTCACTCTGGGTAACTGGTGGAGAGCCCTGTGCAGCCTGTGTCAGGATCCACCAGCCTGCATGTCTCACCCTGGGTAAGTGACTAGTGGAGAACCCTGTGAAGCCTGTGTCAGCATTCACCAGCCTGCATGTCTCGCTCTGAGTAAGTGACTGGTGGAGAGCCCTGTGAATCCTGTGTCAGCATCCACCAGCCTGCATGTCTCGCTCTGAGTAAGTGACTGGTGGAGAGCCCTGTGCAGCCTGTGTCAGGATCCACCAGCCTGCATGTCTCGCTCAAGGTAAGTGACTGGTGGAAAGCCCTGTGAAGCCTGTGTCAGCATCCACCAGCCTGAATGTCTCGCTCTGGGTAAGTGACCGGTGGAGAACCCTCTGAAGGCTGTGTCAGCATCCACCAGCCTGCATGTCTCACTCTGGGTGAGTGACTGTTGGAGAGCCCTGTGAAGCCTATGTCAGCATCCACCAGCCTGCATGTCTCGCTCTGGGTAAGTGACTGGTGGAGAGCCCTGTGAAGCCTGTGTCAGCATCCACCAGCCTGCATGTCTCGCTCTGGGTAAGTGACTGGTTGAGAGCCCTGTGCAGCCTGTGTCAGGATCCACCAGCCTGCATGTCTCGCTCTGGGTACGTAACTGGTGGAGAGCCCTGTGAAGCCTGTGTCAGCATTCACCATCCTGCATGTCTCGCTCTGGGTAAGTGACTGGTGGAGAGCCCTGTGAAGCTTGTGTCAGCATCCACCAGCATGCATGTCACGCTCTAGGTAAGTGACTGGTGGAGAGCCCTGTGCAGCCGGTGTGTGTCAGGATCCACCAGCCTGCATGATTTGCTCTGGGTAAGTGACTGGTGGAGAGCCCTGTGCAGCCTGTGTGTGTCAGGACCCACCAGCCTGCATGTCTCACTCTGGGTAAGTGACTGGTGGAGAGCCCTGTGCAGCCTGTGTCAGGATCCTCCAGCCTGCATGTCTCACTCTGGGTAAGTGACTGGTGGAGAGCTCTGTGAAGCCTGTGTCAGCATCCACCAGCCTGCATGGCTCACTCTGTGACTGGTGGAGAGCCCTGTGCAGCCTGTGTCAAGATCCACCAGCCTGCATGTCTCACTCTGGGTAAGTGACTAGTGGAGAACCCTGTGAAGCCTGTGTCAGCATTCACCAGCCTGCATGTCTCGCTCTGGGTAAGTGACTGGTGGAGAGCCCTGTGAATCCTGTGTCAGCATCCACCAGCCTCCATGTCTCGCTCTGGGTAAGTGACTGGTGGAGAGCCCTGTGCAGCCTGGGTGTTTCAGGATCCACCAGCCTGCATGTCTCGCTCTGGGTGAGTGACTGGTGGAGAGCCCTGTGAAGCCTGTGTGAGCATCCACCAGCCTGCATGTCTCGCTCTGGGTAAGTGACTGGTGGAGAGCCCTGTGAAGCCTGTGTCAGCATCCACCAGCCTGCATGTCTCGCTCTGGGTAAGTGACTGGTGGAAAGCCATGTGAAGCCTGTGTGTTTCAGGATCCACCAGCCTGCATGTCTCGCTCTGGGTAAGTGTCTGGTGGAGAGCCCTGTGAAGCCTTTGTCAGCATCCACCAGCCTGCATGTCTCACTCTGGGTAAGTGACTGGTGGAGAGCCCTGTGAAGCCTGTGTCAGCATCCACCAGCCTGCATGTCTCGCTCTGGGTAAGTGACTGGTTGAGAGCCCTGTGCAGCCTGTGTCAGGATCCACCAGCCTGCATGTCTCGCTCTGGGTAAGTAACTGGTGGAGAGCCCTGTGAAGCCTGTGTCAGCATTCACCAGCCTGCATGTCTCACTCTGGGTAAGTGACTGGTGGAGAGCCCTGTGAAGCTTGTGTCAGCATCCATCAGCCTGCATGTCACGCTCTAGGTAAGTGACTGGTGGAGAGCCCTGTGCAGCCTGTGTGTGTCAGGATCCACCAGCCTGCATGTCTTGCTCTGGGTAAGTGACTGGTGGAGAGCCCTGTGCAGCCTGTGTGTGTCAGGACCCACCAGCCTGCATGTCTCACTCTGGGTAAGTGACTAGTGGAGAACCCTGTGAAGCCTGTGTCAGCATTCACCAGCCTGCATGTCTCGCTCTGGGTAAGTGACTGGTGGAGAGCCCTGTGAATCCTGTGTCAGCATCCACCAGCCTCCATGTCTCGCTCTGGGTAAGTGACTGGTGGAGAGCCCTGTGCAGCCTGTGTGTTTAAGGATCCACCAGCCTAAATGTCTCGCTCTGGGGAAGTGACTGGTGGAGAGCCCTGTGAAGCCTGTGTGAGCATCCACCAGCCTGCATGTCTCGCTCTGGGTAAGTGACTGGTGGAGAGCCCTGTGCAGCCTGTGTCAGCATCCACCAGCCTGCATGTCTCGCTCTGGGTAAGTGACTGGTGGAAAGCCATGTGAAGCCTGTGTGTTTCAGGATCCACCAGCCTGCATGTCTTGCTCTGGGTAAGTGTCTGGTGGAGAGTGCCTGTGAAGCCTTAGTCAGCATCCACCAGCCTGCATGTCTCACTCTTCGTAAGTGACTGGTGGAGAGCCCTGTGCAGCCTGTGTGTGTCATTATCCACCAGCCTGCACGTCTCGCTCTCGGTAAGTGACTGGTGGAGAGCCCTGTGCAGCCTTGTCAGGACCCACCAGCCTGCATGTATCACTCAGGGTAAATGACTGGTGGAGAGCCCTGTGCAGCCTGTGTGTGTCAGGATCCACCAGCCTGCATGTCTCACACTGGGTAAGTGACTGGTGGAGAGCCCTGTGTAGCCTGTGTCAGCATCCACCAGCCTGCATGTCTCACTCGGGGTAAGTGACTGGTGGAGAGCCCTGTGCAGCCTGTGTCAGCATCCACCAGCCTGCATGTCTCACTCTGGGTAAGTGACTGGTGGAGAGCCCTGTGCAGCCTGTGTCAAGATCCACCAGCCTGCATGTCTCACTCAAGGTAAGTGACTGGTGGAAAGCCCTGTGAAGCCTGTGTCAGAATCCACCAGCCTGAATGTCCCGCTCTGGGTAAGTGACCGGTGGAGAGCCCTGTGAAGGCTGTGTCAGCATCCACCAGCCTGCATGTTTCACTCTGGGTGAGTGACTGGTGGAGAACCCTGTGAAGCCTGTGTCAGGATCCACCAGCCTGCATGTCTCGCTCTGGGTAAGTGACTGGTGGAGAGCCCTGAGCAGCCAGTGTCTTTCAGGATCCAACAGCCTGCATGTCTCGCTCTGGGTAAGTGACTGGTGTAGAGCCCTGTGAAGCCTGTGTCTGCATTCACCAGCCTGCATGTGTCGCTCTAAGTAAGTGACTGGTGGAGAGCCCTGTGATGCCTGTGTCAGCATCCACCAGCCTGCATGTCTCGGTCTGGGTAAGGGACTGGTGGAGAGCCCTGTGCAGCCTGGGTGTTTCAGGATCCACCAGCCTGCATGTCTCGATCTGGGTAAGTGACTAGTGGAGAGCCCTGTGAAGCCTGTGTCAGCATCCACCAGCCTGCATGTCTCGCTCTGGGTAAGTGACTGGTGGAGAGCCCTGTGAAGCCTGTGTCAGCATCCACTAGCCTGCATGTCTCGCTCTGGGTAAGTGACTGGTGGAGAGCCCTGTGAAGCCTGTGTCAGCATCCACCAGCCTGCATGTCTCACTCTGGGTAAGTGACTGGTGGTAAGCCCTGTGAAGCCTGTTTCAACATCCACCAGCCTGCATGTCTCACCATGGGTCAGTGACTGGTGGAGAGTCCTGTGCAGCCTGTGTCAGGATCCACCAGCCTGCATGTCTCACTCTGGGTAAGTGACTGGTGGAGAGCTCTGTGAAGCCTGTGTCAGCGTCCACCAGCCTGCATGTCTCATTCTGGGTAAGTGACTGGTGGAGAGCCCTGTGCAGCCTGTGTCAGGATCCACCAGCCTGCATGTCTCACCCTGGGTAAGTGACTAGTGGAGAACCCTGTGAAGCCTGTGTCAGCATTCACCAGCCTGCATGTCTCGCTCTGAGTAAGTGACTGGTGGAGAGCCCTGTGAATCCTGTGTCAGCATCCACCAGCCTGCATGTCTCGCTCTGAGTAAGTGACTGGTGGAGAGCCCTGTGCAGCCTGTGTCAGGATCCACCAGCCTGCATGTCTCGCTCAAGGTAAGTGACTGGTGGAAAGCCCTGTGAAGCCTGTGTCAGCATCCACCAGCCTGAATGTCTCGCTCTGGGTAAGTGACCGGTGGAGAACCCTCTGAAGGCTGTGTCAGCATCCACCAGCCTGCATGTCTCACTCTGGGTGAGTGACTGTTGGAGAGCCCTGTGAAGCCTGTGTCAGCATCCACCAGCCTGCATGTCTCGCTCTGGGTAAGTGACTGGTGGAGAGCCCTGTGAAGCCTGTGTCAGCATCCACCAGCCTGCATGCCTCGCTCTGGGTAAGTGACTGGTTGAGAGCCCTGTGCAGCCTGTGTCAGGATCCACCAGCCTGCATGTCTCGCTCTGGGTACGTAACTGGTGGAGAGCCCTGTGAAGCCTGTGTCAGCATTCACCATCCTGCATGTCTCACTCTGGGTAAGTGACTGGTGGAGAGCCCTGTGAAGCTTGTGTCAGCATCCACCAGCATGCATGTCACGCTCTAGGTAAGTGACTGGTGGAGAGCCCTGTGCAGCCTGTGTGTGTCAGGATCCACCAGCCTGCATGATTTGCTCTGGGTAAGTGACTGGTGGAGAGCCCTGTGCAGCCTGTGTGTGTCAGGACCCACCAGCCTGCATGTCTCACTCTGGGTAAGTGACTGGTGGAGAGCCCTGTGCAGCCTGTGTGTGTCAGGACCCACCAGCCTGCATGTCTCACTCTGGGTAAGTGACTGGTGGAGAGCCCTGTGCAGCCTGTGTCAGGATCCTCCAGCCTGCATGTCTCACTCTGGGTAAGTGACTGGTGGAGAGCTCTGTGAAGCCTGTGTCAGCATCCACCAGCCTGCATGTCTCGCTCTGGGTAAGTGACTGGTGGAAAGCCATGTGAAGCCTGTGTGTTTCAGGATCCACCAGCCTGCATGTCTTGCTCTGGGTAAGTGTCTGGTGGAGAGTGCCTGTGAAGCCTTAGTCAGCATCCACCAGCCTGCATGTCTCACTCTTCGTAAGTGACTGGTGGAGAGCCCTGTGCAGCCTGTGTGTGTCATTATCCACCAGCCTGCACGTCTCGCTCTCGGTAAGTGACTGGTGGAGAGCCCTGTGCAGCCTTGTCAGGACCCACCAGCCTGCATGTATCACTCAGGGTAAATGACTGGTGGAGAGCCCTGTGCAGCCTGTGTGTGTCAGGATCCACCAGCCTGCATGTCTCACACTGGGTAAGTGACTGGTGGAGAGCCCTGTGTAGCCTGTGTCAGCATCCACCAGCCTGCATGTCTCACTCGGGGTAAGTGACTGGTGGAGAGCCCTGTGCAGCCTGTGTCAGCATCCACCAGCCTGCATGTCTCACTCTGGGTAAGTGACTGGTGGAGAGCCCTGTGCAGCCTGTGTCAAGATCCACCAGCCTGCATGTCTCACTCAAGGTAAGTGACTGGTGGAAAGCCCTGTGAAGCCTGTGTCAGAATCCACCAGCCTGAATGTCCCGCTCTGGGTAAGTGACCGGTGGAGAGCCCTGTGAAGGCTGTGTCAGCATCCACCAGCCTGCATGTTTCACTCTGGGTGAGTGACTGGTGGAGAACCCTGTGAAGCCTGTGTCAGGATCCACCAGCCTGCATGTCTCGCTCTGGGTAAGTGACTGGTGGAGAGCCCTGAGCAGCCAGTGTCTTTCAGGATCCAACAGCCTGCATGTCTCGCTCTGGGTAAGTGACTGGTGTAGAGCCCTGTGAAGCCTGTGTCTGCATTCACCAGCCTGCATGTGTCGCTCTAAGTAAGTGACTGGTGGAGAGCCCTGTGATGCCTGTGTCAGCATCCACCAGCCTGCATGTCTCGGTCTGGGTAAGGGACTGGTGGAGAGCCCTGTGCAGCCTGGGTGTTTCAGGATCCACCAGCCTGCATGTCTCGATCTGGGTAAGTGACTAGTGGAGAGCCCTGTGAAGCCTGTGTCAGCATCCACCAGCCTGCATGTCTCGCTCTGGGTAAGTGACTGGTGGAGAGCCCTGTGAAGCCTGTGTCAGCATCCACTAGCCTGCATGTCTCGCTCTGGGTAAGTGACTGGTGGAGAGCCCTGTGAAGCCTGTGTCAGCATCCACCAGCCTGCATGTCTCACTCTGGGTAAGTGACTGGTGGTAAGCCCTGTGAAGCCTGTTTCAACATCCACCAGCCTGCATGTCTCACCATGGGTCAGTGACTGGTGGAGAGTCCTGTGCAGCCTGTGTCAGGATCCACCAGCCTGCATGTCTCACTCTGGGTAAGTGACTGGTGGAGAGCTCTGTGAAGCCTGTGTCAGCGTCCACCAGCCTGCATGTCTCATTCTGGGTAAGTGACTGGTGGAGAGCCCTGTGCAGCCTGTGTCAGGATCCACCAGCCTGCATGTCTCACCCTGGGTAAGTGACTAGTGGAGAACCCTGTGAAGCCTGTGTCAGCATTCACCAGCCTGCATGTCTCGCTCTGAGTAAGTGACTGGTGGAGAGCCCTGTGAATCCTGTGTCAGCATCCACCAGCCTGCATGTCTCGCTCTGAGTAAGTGACTGGTGGAGAGCCCTGTGCAGCCTGTGTCAGGATCCACCAGCCTGCATGTCTCGCTCAAGGTAAGCGACTGGTGGAAAGCCCTGTGAAGCCTGTGTCAGCATCCACCAGCCTGAATGTCTCGCTCTGGGTAAGTGACCGGTGGAGAACCCTCTGAAGGCTGTGTCAGCATCCACCAGCCTGCATGTCTCACTCTGGGTGAGTGACTGTTGGAGAGCCCTGTGAAGCCTGTGTCAGCATCCACCAGCCTGCATGTCTCGCTCTGGGTAAGTGACTGGTGGAGAGCCCTGTGAAGCCTGTGTCAGCATCCACCAGCCTGCATGCCTCGCTCTGGGTAAGTGACTGGTTGAGAGCCCTGTGCAGCCTGTGTCAGGATCCACCAGCCTGCATGTCTCGCTCTGGGTACGTAACTGGTGGAGAGCCCTGTGAAGCCTGTGTCACGATTCACCATCCTGCATGTCTCACTCTGGGTAAGTGACTGGTGGAGAGCCCTGTGAAGCTTGTGTCAGCATCCACCAGCATGCATGTCACGCTCTAGGTAAGTGACTGGTGGAGAGCCCTGTGCAGCCAGTGTGTGTCAGGATCCACCAGCCTGCATGATTTGCTCTGGGTAAGTGACTGGTGGAGAGCCCTGTGCAGCCTGTGTGTGTCAGGACCCACCAGCCTGCATGTCTCACTCTGGGTAAGTGACTGGTGGAGAGCCCTGTGCAGCCTGTGTCAGGATCCTCCAGCCTGCATGTCTCACTCTGGGTAAGTGACTGGTGGAGAGCTCTGTGAAGCCTGTGTCAGCATCCACCAGCCTGCATGGCTCACTCTGTGACTGGTGGAGAGCCCTGTGCAGCATGTGTCAAGATCCACCAGCCTGCATGTCTCACTCTGGGTAAGTGACTAGTGGAGACCCCTGTGAAGCCTGTGTCAGCATTCACCAGCCTGCATGTCTCACTCTGGGTAAGTGACTGGTGGAGAGCCCTGTGAATCCTGTGTCAGCATCCACCAGCCTCCATGTCTCGCTCTGGGTAAGTGACTGGTGGAGAGCCCTGTGCAGCCTGGGTGTTTCAGGATCCACCAGCCTGCATGTCTCGCTCTGGGTGAGTGACTGGTGGAGAGCCCTGTGAAGCCTGTGTGAGCATCCACCAGCCTGCATGTCTCGCTCTGGGTAAGTGACTGGTGGAGAGCCCTGTGAAGCCTGTGTCAGCATCCACCAGCCTGCATGTCTCGCTCTGGGGAAGTGACTGGTGGAAAGCCATGTGAAGCCTGTGTGTTTCAGGATCCACCAGCCTGCATGTCTCGCTCTGGGTAAGTGTCTGGTGGAGAGCCCTGTGAAGCCTTTGTCAGCATCCACCAGCCTGCATGTCTCACTCTGGGTAAGTGACTGGTGGAGAGCCCCGTGAAGCCTGTGTCAGCATCCACCAGCCTGCATGTCTCGCTCTGGGTAAGTGACTGGTTGAGAGCCCTGTGCAGCCTGTGTCAGGATCCACCAGCCTGCATGTCTCGCTCTGGGTAAGTAACTGGTGGAGAGCCCTGTGAAGCCTGTGTCAGCATTCACCAGCCTGCATGTCTCACTCTGGGTAAGTGACTGGTGGAGAGCCCTGTGAAGCTTGTGTCAGCATCCATCAGCCTGCATGTCACGCTCTAGGTAAGTGACTGGTGGAGAGCCCTGTGCAGCCTGTGTGTGTCAGGATCCACCAGCCTGCATGTCTTGCTCTGGGTAAGTGACTGGTGGAGAGCCCTGTGCAGCCTGTGTGTGTCAGGACCCACCAGCCTGCATGTCTCACTCTGGGTAAGTGACTAGTGGAGAACCCTGTGAAGCCTGTGTCAGCATTCACCAGCCTGCATGTCTCGCTCTGGGTAAGTGACTGGTGGAGAGCCCTGTGAATCCTGTGTCAGCATCCACCAGCCTCCATGTCTCGCTCTGGGTAAGTGACTGGGGGAGAGCCCTGTGCAGCCTGTGTGTTTAAGGATCCACCAGCCTAAATGTCTCGCTCTGGGGAAGTGACTGGTGGAGAGCCCTGTGAAGCCTGTGTGAGCATCCACCAGCCTGCATGTCTCGCTCTGGGTAAGTGACTGGTGGAGAGCCCTGTGCAGCCTGTGTCAGCATCCACCAGCCTGCATGTCTCGCTCTGGGTAAGTGACTGGTGGAAAGCCATGTGAAGCCTGTGTGTTTCAGGATCCACCAGCCTGCATGTCTTGCTCTGGGTAAGTGTCTGGTGGAGAGTGCCTGTGAAGCCTTAGTCAGCATCCACCAGCCTGCATGTCTCACTCTTCGTAAGTGACTGGTGGAGAGCCCTGTGCAGCCTGTGTGTGTCATTATCCACCAGCCTGCACGTCTCGCTCTCGGTAAGTGACTGGTGGAGAGCCCTGTGCAGCCTTGTCAGGACCCACCAGCCTGCATGTATCACTCAGGGTAAATGACTGGTGGAGAGACCTGTGCAGCCTGTGTGTGTCAGGATCCACCAGCCTGCATGTCTCACACTGGGTAAGTGACTGGTGGAGAGCCCTGTGTAGCCTGTGTCAGCATCCACCAGCCTGCATGTCTCACTCGGGGTAAGTGACTGGTGGAGAGCCCTGTGCAGCCTGTGTCAGCATCCACCAGCCTGCATGTCTCACTCTGGGTAAGTGACTGGTGGAGAGCCCTGTGCAGCCTGTGTCAAGATCCACCAGCCTGCATGTCTCACTCAAGGTAAGTGACTGGTGGAAAGCCCTGTGAAGCCTGTGTCAGAATCCACCAGCCTGAATGTCCCGCTCTGGGTAAGTGACCGGTGGAGAGCCCTGTGAAGGCTGTGTCAGCATCCACCAGCCTGCATGTTTCACTCTGGGTGAGTGACTGGTGGAGAACCCTGTGAAGCCTGTGTCAGGATCCACCAGCCTGCATGTCTCGCTCTGGGTAAGTGACTGGTGGAGAGCCCTGAGCAGCCAGTGTCTTTCAGGATCCAACAGCCTGCATGTCTCGCTCTGGGTAAGTGACTGGTGTAGAGCCCTGTGAAGCCTGTGTCTGCATTCACCAGCCTGCATGTGTCGCTCTAAGTAAGTGACTGGTGGAGAGCCCTGTGATGCCTGTGTCAGCATCCACCAGCCTGCATGTCTCGGTCTGGGTAAGGGACTGGTGGAGAGCCCTGTGCAGCCTGGGTGTTTCAGGATCCACCAGCCTGCATGTCTCGATCTGGGTAAGTGACTAGTGGAGAGCCCTGTGAAGCCTGTGTCAGCATCCACCAGCCTGCATGTCTCGCTCTGGGTAAGTGACTGGTGGAGAGCCCTGTGAAGCCTGTGTCAGCATCCACTAGCCTGCATGTCTCGCTCTGGGTAAGTGACTGGTGGAGAGCCCTGTGAAGCCTGTGTCAGCATCCACCAGCCTGCATGTCTCACTCTGGGTAAGTGACTGGTGGTAAGCCCTGTGAAGCCTGTTTCAACATCCACCAGCCTGCATGTCTCACCATGGGTCAGTGACTGGTGGAGAGTCCTGTGCAGCCTGTGTCAGGATCCACCAGCCTGCATGTCTCACTCTGGGTAAGTGACTGGTGGAGAGCTCTGTGAAGCCTGTGTCAGCGTCCACCAGCCTGCATGTCTCATTCTGGGTAAGTGACTGGTGGAGAGCCATGTGAAGCCTGTGTGTTTCAGGATCCACCAGCCTGCATGTCTCACTCTGGGAAAGTGACGGGAGAAGAGCCCTGTGCAGCCTGTGTCAGGATCTACCAGCCTGCATGTCTCGCTCTGGGTAAGTGACTGGTGGAGAGCCCTGCGAAGCCTGTGTCAGCATCCACCAGCCTGCATGTCTCGCTCTGGGTAAGTGACTGGTTGAGAGCCCTGTGAAGCCTATGTGAGCATCCACCAGCCTGTATGTCTCACTCTGGGTAAGTAACTGGCGGAGAGCCCTGTGAAGCCTGTGTCAGAATCCACCAGCCTGCATGTCTCACTCTGGGTAAGAGACTGGTGGAGAGCACTGTGAAGCCTGTGTCAGCATCCACCAGCCTATATTTCTCGCTCTGGGTAAGTGACTGGTGGAGAGCCCTGTGATGCCTGTGTCAGCATCCACCAGCCTGCATATCTCACTCTGGGTAAGTGACTGGTGGAGAGCCCTGTGCAGCCTCTGTCAGGATCCAGCAGCCTGCATGTCTCGCTCTGGGTAAGTAACTGGCGGAGAGCCCTGTGAAGCCTGTGTCAGCATCCACCAGCCTGCATGTCTCACTCTGGGTAAGAGACTGGTGGAGAGCCCTGTGAAGCCTGTGTCAGCATCCACCAGCCTGCATGTCGCGCTCTAAGTAAGTGACAGGTGAAGAGCCCTGTTCAGCCTGTGTGTGTCAGGATCCACCAGCATGCATGTCTTGCTCTGGGTAAGTGACTGGTGGAGAGCCCTGTGCAGCCTGTGTGTGTCAGGACCCACCAGCCTGCATGTCTCACTCTGGGTAAGTGACTGGTGGAGAGCCCTGTGCAGCCTGTGTCAGGATCCACCAGCCTGCATATCTCGCTCTGGGTAAGTGGCTGGTTGAGAGCCCTGTGAAGCCTGTGTCAGCATCCACCAGCCTGCATGGCTCACTCTGGGTGACTGGTGGAGAGCCCTGTGCATTCTGTGTCAGGATCCACCAGCCTGCAGGTCTCGCTCTGGGTAAGTGACTAGTGGAGAGCCCTGTGAAGCCTCTGTCTGCATTCACCAGCCTGCATGTCTCGCTCTAAGTAAGTGACTGATGGAGAGCCCTGTGAAGCCTGTGTCAGCATCCACCAGCCTGCTTGTCTCGCTCTGGGTAAGTGACTGGTGGAGAGCCCTGTGCAGCCTGGGTGTTACAGGATCCACCAGCCTGCATGTCTCGATCTGGGTAAGTGACTGGTGGAGAGCCCTGTGAAGCCTGTGGCAGCATCCACCAGCCTAATGTCTCGCTCTGGGTAAGTGACTGGTGGAGAGCCCTGTGAAGCCTGTGTCAGCATCCACCAGCCTGCATGTCTCGCTCTGGGTAAGTGACTGGTGGAGAGCCATGTGAAGCCTGTGTGTTTCAGGATCCACCAGCCTGCATGTCTCGCTCTGGGTAAGTGACTGGTGGAGAACCCTGTGAAGCCTGTGTCAGCATCCACCAGCCTGCATGTCTCGCTCTGGGTAAGTGACTGTTGGAGAGCCCTGTGAAGCCTGTGTCAGCATCCACCAGCCTGCATGTCTCACTCTGGGTAAATGACTGGTGGAGAGCCATGTGCAGCCTGTGTGTGTCAGCATCCACCAGCCTGCATGTCTCACTCTGCGTAAGTGAATGGTGGAAAGCCCTGTGCAGCCTGTGTGGGTCAGGATCCACCAGCCTGCATTTCTCACTCTGGGTAAGTGACTGATGGAGAGCCCTGTGCAGCCTGTGTCAGGATCCACCAGCCTGCATTTCTCACTCTGGGTAAGTAACTGGTGGGGAGCCCTGTGAAGCCTGTGTCAGCATCCACCAGCCTGCATGTCTCACTTTGGGTAAATGACTGCTGGAGAGCCCTGTGCAGCCTGTGTGTGTCAGGATCCACCAGCCTGCATGTCTCACTCTGGGTAAGTGACTGCTGGAGATCCCTGTGCAGCCTGTGTCAGGATCCACCAGCCTGCATGTCTCACTCTGGGTAAGTGACTGGTGGAGAGCCCTGTGAAGCCTGTGTCAGCATCCACCAGCCTGCATGCCTCACTCTGGGTAAGTGACTGGTGGACACCCCTGTGCAGCCTGTGTCAGCATCCACCAGCCTGCATGTCTCGCTCTGGGTAAGTGACTGGTGGAGAGCCATGTGAAGCCTGGGTGTTTCAGGATCCACCAGCCTGCATGTCTCTCTCTGGGTAAGTGACTGGTGGAGAGCCCTGTGAATCCTGTGTCAGCATCCACCAGCCTGCATGTCTCACTCTGGGTAAGTGACTGGTGGAGAGCCCTGTGAAGCCTGTGTCAGCATCCACCAGCCTGCATGCCTCACTCTGGGTAAGTGACTGGTGGACACCCCTGTGCAGCCTGTGTCAGCATCCACCAGCCTGCATGTCTCGCTCTGGGTAAGTGACTGGTGGAGAGCCATGTGAAGCCTGGGTGTTTCAGGATCCACCAGCCTGCATGTCTCGCTCTGGGTAAGTGACTGGTGGAGAGCCCTGTGAATCCTGTGTCAGCATCCACCAGCCTGCATGTCTCGCTCTAGGTAAGTGACTGGTGGAGAGCCCTGTGCAGCCTGTGTGTTTCTGGATCCACCAGCCTGCATGTCTCGCTCTGGGTAAGTGACTGGTGGAGAGCCCTGTGAAGCCTGTGTGAGCATCCACCAGCCTGCATGTCTCACTCTGGGTAAGTGACTGGTGGAGAGCCCTGTGAAGCCTGTGTCAGCATCCACCAGCCTGCATGTCTCGCTCTGGGTAAGTGACTGGTGGAAAGCCATGTGAAGCCTGTGTGTTTCAGGATCCACAAGCCTGCATGTCTCGCTCTGGGTAAGTGACTGGGGGAGAGCCCTGTGAAGCCTTTGTCAGCATCCACCAGCCTGCATGTCTCACTCTTCGTAAGTGACTGGTGGAGAGCCCTGTGCAGCCTGTGTGTGTCAGGATCCACCAGCCTGCACGCCTCGCTCTGGGTAAGTGACTGGTGGAGAGCCCTGTGCAGCCTTGTCAGGACCCACAAGCCTGCATGTATCACTCAGGGTAAGTGACTGGTGGAGAGCCCTGTGAAGCCTCTGTCAGAATCCACCAGCCTGAATGTATCACTTTGGGTAAATGACTGGTGGAGAGCCCTGTGCAGCCTGTGTGTGTCAGGATCCACCAGCCTGCATGTCTCACTCTTGGTAAATGACTGGTGGAGAGCCCTGTGTAGCCTGTGTCAGGATCCACCAGCCTACATGTCTCGCTCTGGGTAAGTGACTGGTGGAGAGCCCTGTGTAGCCTGTGTCAGCATCAACCAGCCTGCATGTCTCACTCGGGGTAAGTGACTGGTGGAGAGCCCTGTGCAGCCTGTGTCAGCATCCACCAGCCTGCATGTCTCACTCTGGGTAAGTGACTGGTGGAGAGGCCTGTGCAGCCTGTGTCAGGATCCACCAGCCTGCATGTCTCGCTCAAGGTAAGTGACTGGTGGAAAGCCCTGTGAAGCCTGTGTCAGCATCCACCAGCCTGAATGTCTCGCTCTGGGTAAGTGACCGGTGGAGAACCCTGTGAAGGCTGTGTCAGCATCCACCAGCCTGCATGTCTCACTCTGGGTGAGTGACTGGTGGAGAGCCCTGTGAAGCCTGTGTCAGGATCCACCATCATGCATGTCTCGCTCTGGGTAAGTGACTGGTGGAGAGCCCTGTGCAGCCAGTGTCTTTAAGGATCCAACAGCCTGCATGTCTCGCTCTGGGTAAGTGACTGGTGGAGAGCCCTGTGAAGCCTGTGTCAGCATCCACCAGCCTGCATGTCTCACTCGGGGTAAGTGACTGGTGGAGAGCCCTGTGAAGCCTGTGTCAGCATCCACCAGCCTGCATGTATCGCTCTGGGTAAGTGACAGGTGGAGAGCCCTGTGAAGCCTGTGTCAGCATCCACCAGCCTGCATGTCTCGCTCTGGGTAAGTGACTGGTTGAGAGCCCTGTGCAGCCTGTGTCAGGATCCACCAGCCTGCATGTCTTGCTCTGGGTAAGTAACTGGTGGAGATCCCTGTTAAGCCTGTGTCAGCATTCACCAGCCTGCATGTCTCACTCTGGGTAAGTGACTGGTGGAGAGCCCTGTGAAGCTTGTGTCAGCATCCACCAGCCTGCATGTCACGCTCTAGGTAAGTGACTGGTGGAGAGCCCTGTGCAGCCTGTGTGTGTCAGGATCCACCAGCCTGCATGTCTTGCTCTGGGTAAGTGACTGGTGGAGAGCCCTGTGCAGCCTGTGTGTGTCAGGACCCACCAGCCTGCATGTCTCACTCTGGGTAACTGACTGGTGGAGAGCCCTGTGCAGCCTGTGTCAGGATCCACCAGCCTGCATGTCTCACTCTGGGTAAGTGACTGGTGGAGAGCTCTGTGAAGCCTGTGTCAGCATCCACCAGCCTGCATGGCTCACTCTGGGTAACTGGTGGAGAGCCCTGTGCAGCCTGTGTCAGGATCCACCAGCCTGCATGTCTCACCCTGGGTAAGTGACTAGTGGAGAACCCTGTGAAGCCTGTGTCAGCATTCACCAGCCTGCATGTCTCGCTCTGAGTAAGTGACTGGTGGAGAGCCCTGTGAATCCTGTGTCAGCATCCACCAGCCTGCATGTCTCGCTCTGAGTAAGTGACTGGTGGAGAGCCCTGTGCAGCCTGTGTGTTTCAGGATCCACCAGCCTGCATGTCTCGCTCTGGGTAAGTGAGTGGTGGAGAGCCCTGTGCATCCTGTGTCAGGATCCACCAGCCTGCATGTCTCGCTCAAGGTAAGTGACTGGTGGAAAGCCCTGTGAAGCCTGTGTCAGCATCCACCAGCCTGAATGTCTCGCTCTGGGTAAGTGACCGGTGGAGAACCCTGTGAAGGCTGTGTCAGCATCCACCAGTCTGCATGTCTCACTCTGGGTGAGTGACTGTTGGAGAGCCCTGTGAAGCCTTTGTCAGGATTCACCAGCCTGCATGTCTTGCTCTGGGTAAGTGACTGGTGGAGAGCCCTGTGCAGCCAATGTCTTTCAGGATCCAACAGCCTGCATGTCTCGCTCTGGGTAAGTGACTGGTGGAGAGCCCTATGAAGCCTGTGTCAGCATCCACCAGCCTGCATGTCTCGCTCGGGGTAAGTGACTGGTGGAGAGCCCTGTGAAGCCTGTGTCAGCATCCACCAGCCTGCATGTCTCGCTCTGGGTAAGTGACTGGTGGAGAGCCCTGTGAAGCCTGTGTCAGCATCCACCAGCCTGCATGTCTCGCTCTGGGTAAGTGACTGGTTGAGAGCCCTGTGCAGCCTGTGTCAGGATCCACCAGCCTGCATGTCTCGCTCTGGGTACGTAACTGGTGGAGAGCCCTCTGAAGCCTATGTCAGCATTCACCAGCCTGCATGTCTCACTCTGGGTAAGTGACTGGTGGAGAGCCCTGTGAAGCTTGTGTCAGCATCCACCAGCATGCATGTCACGCTCTAGGTAAGTGACTGGTGGAGAGCCCTGTGCAGCCTGTGTGTGTCAGGATCCACCAGCCTGCATGATTTGCTCTGGGTAAGTGACTGGTGGAGAGCCCTGTGCAGCCTGTGTGTGTCAGGACCCACCAGCCTGCATGTCTCACTCTGGGTAAGTGACTGGTGGAGAGCCCTGTGCAGCCTGTGTCAGGATCCACCAGCCTGCATGTCTCACTCTGGGTAAGTGACTGGTGGAGAGCTCTGTGAAGCCTGTGTCAGCATCCACCAGCCTGCATGGCTCACTCTGTGACTGGTGGAGAGCCCTGTGCAGCCTGTGTCAAGATCCACCAGCCTGCATGTCTCACTCTGGGTAAGTGACTAGTGGAGAACCCTGTGAAGCCTGTGTCAGCATTCACCAGCCTGCATGTCTCGCTCTGGGTAAGTGACTGGTGGAGAGCCCTGTGAAGCCTGTGTGAGCATCCACCAGCCTGCATGTCTCGCTCTGGGTAAGTGACTGGTGGAGAGCCCTGTGAAGCCTGTGTCAGCATCCACCAGCCTGCATGTCTCGCTCTGGGTAAGTGACTGGTGGAAAGCCATGTGAAGCCTGTGTGTTTCAGGATCCACCAGCCTGCATGTCTCGCTCTGGGTAAGTGTCTGGTGGAGAGCCCTGTGAAGCCTTTGTCAGCATCCACCAGCCTGCATGTCTCACTCTGGGTAAGTGACTGGTGGAGAGCCCTGTGAAGCCTGTGTCAGCATCCACCAGCATGCATGTCTCGCTCTGGGTAAGTGACTGGTTGAGAGCCCTGTGCAGCCTGTGTCAGGATCCACCAGCCTGCATGTCTCGCTCTGGGTAAGTAACTGGTGGAGAGCCCTGTGAAGCCTGTGTCAGCATTCACCAGCCTGCATGTCTCACTCTGGGTAAGTGACTGGTGGAGAGCCCTGTGAAGCTTATGTCAGCATCTATCAGCCTGCATGTCACGCTCTAGGTAAGTGACTGGTGGAGAGCCCTGTGCAGCCTGTGTGTGTCAGGATCCACCAGCCTGCATGTCTTGCTCTGGGTAAGTGACTGGTGGAGAGCCCTGTGCAGCCTGTGTGTGTCAGGACCCACCAGCCTGCATGTCTCACTCTGGGTAAGTGACTAGTGGAGAACCCTGTGCAGCCTGTGTCAGCATTCACCAGCCTGCATGTCTCGCTCTGGGTAAGTGGCTGGTTGAGAGCCCTGTGAAGCCTGTGTCAGCATCCACCAGTCTGCATGGCTCACTCTGCGTGACTGGTGGAGAGCCCTGTGCAGCCTGTGTCAGGATCCACCAGCCTGCAGGTCTCGCTCTGGGTAAGTGACTAGTGGAGAGCCCTGTGAAGCCTGTGTCTGCATTCACCAGCCTGCATGTGTCGCTCTAAGTAAGTGACTGGTGGAGAGCCCTGTGATGCCTGTGTCAGCATCCACCAGCCTGCATGTCTCGGTCTGGGTAAGGGACTGGTGGAGAGCCCTGTGCAGCCTGGGTGTTTCAGGATCCACCAGCCTGCATGTCTCGATCTGGGTAAGTGACTAGTGGAGAGCCCTGTGAAGCCTGTGTCAGCATCCACCAGCCTGCATGTCTCGCTCTGGGTAAGTGACTGGTGGAGAGCCCTGTGAAGCCTGTGTTAGCATCCACTAGCCTGCATGTCTCGCTCTGGGTAAGTGACTGGTGGAGAGCCCTGTGAAGCCTATGTCAGCATCCACCAGCCTGCATATCTCACTCTGGGTAAGTGACTGGTGGAGAGCCCTGTGCAGCCTGTGTCAGGATCCAGCAGCCTGCATGTCTCGCTCTGGGTAAGTAACTGGCGGAGAGCCCTGTGAAGCCTGTGTCAGCATCCACCAGCCTGCATGGCTCACTCTGGGTAACTGGTGGAGAGCCCTGTGCAGCCTGTGTCAGGATCCACCAGCCTGCATGTCTCACCCTGGGTAAGTGACTAGTGGAGAACCCTGTGAAGCCTGTGTCAGCATTCACCAGCCTGCATGTCTCGCTCTGAGTAAGTGACTGGTGGAGAGCCCTGTGAATCCTGTGTCAGCATCCACCAGCCTGCATGTCTCGCTCTGAGTAAGTGACTGGTGGAGAGCCCTGTGCAGCCTGTGTGTTTCAGGATCCACCAGCCTGCATGTCTCGCTCTGGGTAAGTGAGTGGTGGAGAGCCCTGTGCATCCTGTGTCAGGATCCACCAGCCTGCATGTCTCGCTCAAGGTAAGTGACTGGTGGAAAGCCCTGTGAAGCCTGTGTCAGCATCCACCAGCCTGAATGTCTCGCTCTGGGTAAGTGACCGGTGGAGAACCCTGTGAAGGCTGTGTCAGCATCCACCAGTCTGCATGTCTCACTCTGGGTGAGTGACTGTTGGAGAGCCCTGTGAAGCCTTTGTCAGGATTCACCAGCCTGCATGTCTTGCTCTGGGTAAGTGACTGGTGGAGAGCCCTGTGCAGCCAATGTCTTTCAGGATCCAACAGCCTGCATGTCTCGCTCTGGGTAAGTGACTGGTGGAGAGCCCTATGAAGCCTGTGTCAGCATCCACCAGCCTGCATGTCTCGCTCGGGGTAAGTGACTGGTGGAGAGCCCTGTGAAGCCTGTGTCAGCATCCACCAGCCTGCATGTCTTGCTCTGGGTAAGTGACTGGTGGAGAGCCCTGTGAAGCCTGTGTCAGCATCCACCAGCCTGCATGTCTCGCTCTGGGTAAGTGACTGGTTGAGAGCCCTGTGCAGCCTGTGTCAGGATCCACCAGCCTGCATGTCTCGCTCTGGGTACGTAACTGGTGGAGAGCCCTCTGAAGCCTATGTCAGCATTCACCAGCCTGCATGTCTCACTCTGGGTAAGTGACTGGTGGAGAGCCCTGTGAAGCTTGTGTCAGCATCCACCAGCATGCATGTCACGCTCTAGGTAAGTGACTGGTGGAGAGCCCTGTGCAGCCTGTGTGTGTCAGGATCCACCAGCCTGCATGATTTGCTCTGGGTAAGTGACTGGTGGAGAGCCCTGTGCAGCCTGTGTGTGTCAGGACCCACCAGCCTGCATGTCTCACTCTGGGTAAGTGACTGGTGGAGAGCCCTGTGCAGCCTGTGTCAGGATCCACCAGCCTGCATGTCTCACTCTGGGTAAGTGACTGGTGGAGAGCTCTGTGAAGCCTGTGTCAGCATCCACCAGCCTGCATGGCTCACTCTGTGACTGGTGGAGAGCCCTGTGCAGCCTGTGTCAAGATCAACCAGCCTGCATGTCTCACTCTGGGTAAGTGACTAGTGGAGAACCCTGTGAAGCCTGTGTCAGCATTCACCAGCCTGCATGTCTCGCTCTGGGTAAGTGACTGGTGGAGAGCCCTGTGAAGCCTGTGTGAGCATCCACCAGCCTGCATGTCTCGCTCTGGGTAAGTGACTGGTGGAGAGCCCTGTGAAGCCTGTGTCAGCATCCACCAGCCTGCATGTCTCGCTCTGGGTAAGTGACTGGTGGAAAGCCATGTGAAGCCTGTGTGTTTCAGGATCCACCAGCCTGCATGTCTCGCTCTGGGTAAGTGTCTGGTGGAGAGCCCTGTGAAGCCTTTGTCAGCATCCACCAGCCTGCATGTCTCACTCTGGGTAAGTGACTGGTGGAGAGCCCTGTGAAGCCTGTGTCAGCATCCACCAGCCTGCATGTCTCGCTCTGGGTAAGTGACTGGTTGAGAGCCCTGTGCAGCCTGTGTCAGGATCCACCAGCCTGCATGTCTCGCTCTGGGTAAGTAACTGGTGGAGAGCCCTGTGAAGCCTGTGTCAGCATTCACCAGCCTGCATGTCTCACTCTGGGTAAGTGACTGGTGGAGAGCCCTGTGAAGCTTATGTCAGCATCTATCAGCCTGCATGTCACGCTCTAGGTAAGTGACTGGTGGAGAGCCCTGTGCAGCCTGTGTGTGTCAGGATCCACCAGCCTGCATGTCTTGCTCTGGGTAAGTGACTGGTGGAGAGCCCTGTGCAGCCTGTGTGTGTCAGGACCCACCAGCCTGCATGTCTCACTCTGGGTAAGTGACTAGTGGAGAACCCTGTGCAGCCTGTGTCAGCATTCACCAGCCTGCATGTCTCGCTCTGGGTAAGTGGCTGGTTGAGAGCCCTGTGAAGCCTGTGTCAGCATCCACCAGTCTGCATGGCTCACTCTGCGTGACTGGTGGAGAGCCCTGTGCAGCCTGTGTCAGGATCCACCAGCCTGCAGGTCTCGCTCTGGGTAAGTGACTAGTGGAGAGCCCTGTGAAGCCTGTGTCTGCATTCACCAGCCTGCATGTGTCGCTCTAAGTAAGTGACTGGTGGAGAGCCCTGTGATGCCTGTGTCAGCATCCACCAGCCTGCATGTCTCGGTCTGGGTAAGGGACTGGTGGAGAGCCCTGTGCAGCCTGGGTGTTTCAGGATCCACCAGCCTGCATGTCTCGATCTGGGTAAGTGACTAGTGGAGAGCCCTGTGAAGCCTGTGTCAGCATCCACCAGCCTGCATGTCTCGCTCTGGGTAAGTGACTGGTGGAGAGCCCTGTGAAGCCTGTGTTAGCATCCACTAGCCTGCATGTCTCGCTCTGGGTAAGTGACTGGTGGAGAGCCCTGTGAAGCCTATGTCAGCATCCACCAGCCTGCATATCTCACTCTGGGTAAGTGACTGGTGGAGAGCCCTGTGCAGCCTGTGTCAGGATCCAGCAGCCTGCATGTCTCGCTCTGGGTAAGTAACTGGCGGAGAGCCCTGTGAAGCCTGTGTCAGCATCCACCAGCCTGCATGTCTCACTCTGGGTAAGAGACTGGTGGAGAGCCCTGTGAAGCCTGTGTCAGCATCCACCAGCCTGCATGTCGCGCTCTAAGTAAGTGACAGGTGAAGAGCCCTGTTCAGCCTGTGTGTGTCAGGATCCACCAGCATGCATGTCTTGCTCTGGGTAAGTGACTGGTGGAGAGCCCTGTGCAGCCTGTGTGTGTCAGGACCCACCAGCCTGCATGTCTCACTCTGGGTAAGTGACTGGTGGAGAGCCCTGTGCAGCCTGTGTCAGGATCCACCAGCCTGCATATCTCGCTCTGGGTAAGTGGCTGGTTGAGAGCCCTGTGAAGCCTGTGTCAGCATCCACCAGCCTGCATGGCTCACTCTGGGTGACTGGTGGAGAGCCCTCTGAATTCTTTGTCAGGATCCACCAGCCTGCAGGTCTCGCTCTGGGTAAGTGACTAGTGGAGAGCCCTGTGAAGCCTGTGTCTGCATTCACCAGCCTGCATGTCTCGCTCTAAGTAAGTGACTGATGGAGAGCCCTGTGAAGCCTGTGTCAGCATCCACCAGCCTGCATGTCTCGCTCTGGGTAAGTGACTGGTAGAGAGCCCTGTGCAGCCTGGGTGTTTCAGGATCCACCAGCCTGCATGTCTCGTTCTGGGTAAGTGACTGGTGGAGAGCCCTGTGAAGCCTGTGGCAGCATCCACCAGCCTGCATGTCTCGCTCTGGGTAAGTGACTGGTGGAGAGCCCTGTGAAGCCTGTGGCAGCATCCACCAGCCTGCATGTCTCGCTCTGGGTAAGTGACTCGTGGAGAGCCATGTGAAGCCTGTGTGTTTCAGGATCCACCAGCCTGCATGTCTCGCTCTGGGTAAGTGACTGGTGGAGAACCCTGTGAAGCCTGTGTCAGCATCCACCAGCCTGCATGTCTCACTCTGGGTAAATGACTGGTGGAGAGCCATGTGCAGCCTGTGTGTGTCAGCATCCACCAGCCTGCATGTCTCACTCTGGGTAAGTGAATGGTGGAGAGCCCTGTGCAGCCTGTGTGGGTCAGGATCCACCAGCCTGCATTTCTCACTCTGGGTAAGTGACTGATGGAGAGCCCTGTGCAGCCTGTGTCAGGATCCACCAGCCTGCATGTCTCACTCTGGGTAAGTGACTGGTGGGGAGCCCTGTGAAGCCTGTGTCAGCATCCACCAGCCTGCATGTCTCACTTTGGGTAAATGACTGCTGGAGAGCCCTGTGCAGCCTGTGTGTGTCAGGATCCACCAGCCTGCATGTCTCACTCTGGGTAAGTGACTGGTGGAGATCCCTGTGCAGCCTGTGTCAGGATCCACCAGCCTGCATGTCTCACTCTGGGTAAGTGACTGGAGGAGAGCCCTGTGAAGCCTGTGTCAGCATCCACCAGCCTGCATGCCTCACTCTGGGTAAGTGACTGGTGGACACCCCTGTGCAGCCTGTGTCAGCATCCACCAGCCTGCATGTCTCGCTCTGGGTAGTGACTGGTGGAGAGCCATGTGAAGCCTGGGTGTTTCAGGATCCACCAGCCTGCATGTCTCGCTCTGGGTAAGTGACTGGTGGAGAGCCCTGTGAATCCTGTGTCAGCATCCACCAGCCTGCATGTCTTGCTCTGGGTAAGTGACTGGTGGAGAGTCCTGTGCAGCCTGTGTGTTTCTGGATCCACCAGCCTGCATGTCTCGCTCTGGGTAAGTGACTGGTGGAGAGCCCTGTGAAGCCTGTGTGAGCATCCACCAGCCTGCATGTCTCACTCTGGGTAAGTGACTGGTGGAGAGCCCTGTGAAGCCTGTGTCAGCATCCACCAGCCTGCATGTCTCGCTCTGGGTAAGTGACTGGTGGAAAGCCATGTGAAGCCTGTGTGTTTCGGGATCCACAAGCCTGCATGTCTCGCTCTGGGTAAGTGACAGGTGGAGAGCCCTGTGAAGCCTTTGTCAGCATCCACCAGCCTGCATGTCTCACTCTTCGTAAGTGACTGGTGGAGAGCCCTGTGCAGCCTGTGTGTGTCAGGATCCACCAGCCTGCACGCCTCGCTCTGGGTAAGTGACTGGTGGAGAGCCCTGTGCAGCCTTGTCAGGACCCACAAGCCTGCATGTATCACTCAGGGTAAGTGACTGGTGGAGAGCCCTGTGAAGCCTCTGTCAGAATCCACCAACCTGAATGTATCACTTTGGGTAAATGACTGGTGGAGAGCCCTGTGCAGCCTGTGTGTGTCAGGATCCACCAGCCTGCATGTCTCACTCTGGGTAAATGACTGGTGGAGAGCCCTGTGTAGCCTGTGTCAGGATCCACCAGCCTACATGTCTCGCTCTGGGTAAGTGACTGGTGGAGAGCCCTGTGTAGCCTGTGTCAGCATCAACCAGCCTGCATGTCTCACTCGGGGTAAGTGACTGGTGGAGAGCCCTGTGCAGCCTGTGTCAGCATCTACCAGCCTGCATGTCTCACTCTGGGTAAGTGACTGGTGGAGAGCCCTGTGCAGCCTGTGTCAGGATCCACCAGCCTGCATGTCTCGCTCAAGGTAAGTGACTGGTGGAAAGCCCTGTGAAGCCTGTGTCAGCATCCACCAGCCTGAATGTCTCGCTCTGGGTAAGTGACCGGTGGAGAACCCTGTGAAGGCTGTGTCAGCATCCACCAGCCTGCATGTCTCACTCTGGGTGAGTGACTGGTGGAGAGCCCTGTGAAGCCTGTGTCAGGATCCACCATCCTGCATGTCTCGCTCTGGGTAAGTGACTGGTGGAGAGCCCTGTGCAGCCAGTGTCTTTCAGGATCCAACAGCCTGCATGTCTCGCTCTGGGTAAGTGACTGGTGGAGAGCCCTGTGAAGCCTGTGTCAGCATCCACCAGCCTGCATGTCTCACTCAGGGTAAGTGACTGGTGGAGAGCCCTGTGAAGCCTGTGTCAGCATCCACTAGCCTGCATGTATCGCTCTGGGTAAGTGACTGGTGGAGAGCCCTGTGAAGCCTGTGTCAGCATCCACCAGCCTGCATGTCTCGCTCTGGGTAAGTGACTGGTTGAGAGCCCTGTGCAGCCTGTGTCAGGATCCACCAGCCTGCATGTCTCGCTCTGGGTAAGTAACTGGTGGAGAGCCCTGTTAAGCCTGTGTCAGCATTCACCAGCCTGCATGTCTCACTCTGGGTAAGTGTCTGGTGGAGAGCCCTGTGAAGCTTGTGTCAGCATCCACCAGCCTGCATGTCACGCTCTAGGTAAGTGACTGGTGGAGAGCCCTGTGCAGCCTGTGTGTGTCAGGATCCACCAGCCTGCATGTCTTGCTCTGGGTAAGTGACTGGTGGAGAGCCCTGTGCAGCCTGTGTGTGTCAGGACCCACCAGCCTGCATGTCTCACTCTGGGTAACTGACTGGTGGAGAGCCCTGTGCAGCCTGTGTCAGGATCCACCAGCCTGCATGTCTCACTCTGGGTAAGTGACTGGTGGAGAGCTCTGTGAAGCCTGTGTCAGCATCCACCAGCCTGCATGGCTCACTCTGGGTAACTGGTGGAGAGCCCTGTGCAGCCTGTGTCAGGATTCACCAGCCTGCAGGTCTCGCTCTGGGTAAGTGACTAGTGGAGAGCCCTGTGAAGCCTGTGTCTGCATTCACCAGCCTGCACGTCTCGCTCTAAGTAAGTGACTGATGGAGAGCCCTGTGAAGCCTGTGTCAGCATCCACCAGCCTGCATGTCTCGCTCTGGGTAAGTGACTGGTAGAGAGCCCTGTGCAGCCTGGGTGTTTCAGGATCCACCAGCCTGCATGTCTCGTTCTGGGTAAGTGACTGGTGGAGAGCCCTGTGAAGCCTGTGGCAGCATCCACCAGCCTGCATGTCTCGCTCTGGGTAAGTGACTGGTGGAGAGCCCTGTGAAGCCTGTGGCAGCATCCACCAGCCTGCATGTCTCGCTCTGGGTAAGTGACTCGTGGAGAGCCATGTGAAGCCTGTGTGTTTCAGGATCCACCAGCCTGCATGTCTCGCTCTGGGTAAGTGACTGGTGGAGAACCCTGTGAAGCCTGTGTTAGCATCCACCAGCCTGCATGTCTCACTCTGGGTAAATGACTGGTGGAGAGCCATGTGCAGCCTGTGTGTGTCAGCATCCACCAGCCTGCATGTCTCACTCTGGGTAAGTGAATGGTGGAGAGCCCTGTGCAGCCTGTGTGGGTCAGGATCCACCAGCCTGCATTTCTCACTCTGGGTAAGTGACTGATGGAGAGCCCTGTGCAGCCTGTGTCAGGATCCACCAGCCTGCATGTCTCACTCTGGGTAAGTGACTGGTGGGGAGCCCTGTGAAGCCTGTGTCAGCATCCACCAGCCTGCATGTCTCACTTTGGGTAAATGACTGCTGGAGAGCCCTGTGCAGCCTGTGTGTGTCAGGATCCACCAGCCTGCATGTCTCACTCTGGGTAAGTGACTGGTGGAGATCCCTGTGCAGCCTGTGTCAGGATCCACCAGCCTGCATGTCTCACTCTGGGTAAGTGACTGGAGGAGAGCCCTGTGAAGCCTGTGTCAGCATCCACCAGCCTGCATGCCTCACTCTGGGTAAGTGACTGGTGGACACCCCTGTGCAGCCTGTGTCAGCATCCACCAGCCTGCATGTCTCGCTCTGGGTAGTGACTGGTGGAGAGCCATGTGAAGCCTGGGTGTTTCAGGATCCACCAGCCTGCATGTCTCGCTCTGGGTAAGTGACTGGTGGAGAGCCCTGTGAATCCTGTGTCAGCATCCACCAGCCTGCATGTCTTGCTCTGGGTAAGTGACTGGTGGAGAGTCCTGTGCAGCCTGTGTGTTTCTGGATCCACCAGCCTGCATGTCTCGCTCTGGGTAAGTGACTGGTGGAGAGCCCTGTGAAGCCTGTGTGAGCATCCACCAGCCTGCATGTCTCACTCTGGGTAAGTGACTGGTGGAGAGCCCTGTGAAGCCTGTGTCAGCATCCACCAGCCTGCATGTCTCGCTCTGGGTAAGTGACTGGTGGAAAGCCATGTGAAGCCTGTGTGTTTCGGGATCCACAAGCCTGCATGTCTCGCTCTGGGTAAGTGACAGGTGGAGAGCCCTGTGAAGCCTTTGTCAGCATCCACCAGCCTGCATGTCTCACTCTTCGTAAGTGACTGGTGGAGAGCCCTGTGCAGCCTGTGTGTGTCAGGATCCACCAGCCTGCACGCCTCGCTCTGGGTAAGTGACTGGTGGAGAGCCCTGTGCAGCCTTGTCAGGACCCACAAGCCTGCATGTATCACTCAGGGTAAGTGACTGGTGGAGAGCCCTGTGAAGCCTCAGTCAGAATCCACCAACCTGAATGTATCACTTTGGGTAAATGACTGGTGGAGAGCCCTGTGCAGCCTGTGTGTGTCAGGATCCACCAGCCTGCATGTCTCACTCTGGGTAAATGACTGGTGGAGAGCCCTGTGTAGCCTGTGTCAGGATCCACCAGCCTACATGTCTCGCTCTGGGTAAGTGACTGGTGGAGAGCCCTGTGTAGCCTGTGTCAGCATCAACCAGCCTGCATGTCTCACTCGGGGTAAGTGACTGGTGGAGAGCCCTGTGCAGCCTGTGTCAGCATCTACCAGCCTGCATGTCTCACTCTGGGTAAGTGACTGGTGGAGAGCCCTGTGCAGCCTGTGTCAGGATCCACCAGCCTGCATGTCTCGCTCAAGGTAAGTGACTGGTGGAAAGCCCTGTGAAGCCTGTGTCAGCATCCACCAGCCTGAATGTCTCGCTCTGGGTAAGTGACCGGTGGAGAACCCTGTGAAGGCTGTGTCAGCATCCACCAGCCTGCATGTCTCACTCTGGGTGAGTGACTGGTGGAGAGCCCTGTGAAGCCTGTGTCAGGATCCACCATCCTGCATGTCTCGCTCTGGGTAAGTGACTGGTGGAGAGCCCTGTGCAGCCAGTGTCTTTCAGGATCCAACAGCCTGCATGTCTCGCTCTGGGTAAGTGACTGGTGGAGAGCCCTGTGAAGCCTGTGTCAGCATCCACCAGCCTGCATGTCTCACTCAGGGTAAGTGACTGGTGGAGAGCCCTGTGAAGCCTGTGTCAGCATCCACTAGCCTGCATGTATCGCTCTGGGTAAGTGACTGGTGGAGAGCCCTGTGAAGCCTGTGTCAGCATCCACCAGCCTGCATGTCTCGCTCTGGGTAAGTGACTGGTTGAGAGCCCTGTGCAGCCTGTGTCAGGATCCACCAGCCTGCATGTCTCGCTCTGGGTAAGTAACTGGTGGAGAGCCCTGTTAAGCCTGTGTCAGCATTCACCAGCCTGCATGTCTCACTCTGGGTAAGTGTCTGGTGGAGAGCCCTGTGAAGCTTGTGTCAGCATCCACCAGCCTGCATGTCACGCTCTAGGTAAGTGACTGGTGGAGAGCCCTGTGCAGCCTGTGTGTGTCAGGATCCACCAGCCTGCATGTCTTGCTCTGGGTAAGTGACTGGTGGAGAGCCCTGTGCAGCCTGTGTGTGTCAGGACCCACCAGCCTGCATGTCTCACTCTGGGTAACTGACTGGTGGAGAGCCCTGTGCAGCCTGTGTCAGGATCCACCAGCCTGCATGTCTCACTCTGGGTAAGTGACTGGTGGAGAGCTCTGTGAAGCCTGTGTCAGCATCCACCAGCCTGCATGGCTCACTCTGGGTAACTGGTGGAGAGCCCTGTGCAGCCTGTGTCAGGATCCACCAGCCTGCATGTCTCACCCTGGGTAAGTGACTAGTGGAGAACCCTGTGAAGCCTGTGTCAGCATTCACCAGCCTGCATGTCTCGCTCTGAGTAAGTGACTGGTGGAGAGCCCTGTGAATCCTGTGTCAGCATCCACCAGCCTGCATGTCTCGCTCTGAGTAAGTGACTGGTGGAGAGCCCTGTGCAGCCTGTGTCAGGATCCACCAGCCTGCATGTCTCGCTCAAGGTAAGTGACTGGTGGAAAGCCCTGTGAAGCCTGTGTCAGCATCCACCAGCCTGAATGTCTCGCTCTGGGTAAGTGACCGGTGGAGAACCCTGTGAAGCCTGTGTCTGCATTCACCAGCCTGCATGTGTCGCTCTAAGTAAGTGACTGGTGGAGAGCCCTGTGATGCCTGTGTCAGCATCCACCAGCCTGCATGTCTCGGTCTGGGTAAGGGACTGGTGGAGAGCCCTGTGCAGCCTGGGTGTTTCAGGATCCACCAGCCTGCATGTCTCGATCTGGGTAAGTGACTAGTGGAGAGCCCTGTGAAGCCTGTGTCAGCATCCACCAGCCTGCATGTCTCGCTCTGGGTAAGTGACTGGTGGAGAGCCCTGTGAAGCCTGTGTCAGCATCCACTAGCCTGCATGTCTCGCTCTGGGTAAGTGACTGGTGGAGAGCCCTGTGAAGCCTGTGTCAGCATCCACCAGCCTGCATGTCTCACTCTGGGTAAGTGACTGGTGGTAAGCCCTGTGAAGCCTGTTTCAACATCCACCAGCCTGCATGTCTCACCATGGGTCAGTGACTGGTGGAGAGTCCTGTGCAGCCTGTGTCAGGATCCACCAGCCTGCATGTCTCACTCTGGGTAAGTGACTGGTGGAGAGCTCTGTGAAGCCTGTGTCAGCGTCCACCAGCCTGCATGTCTCATTCTGGGTAAGTGACTGGTGGAGAGCCATGTGAAGCCTGTGTGTTTCAGGATCCACCAGCCTGCATGTCTCACTCTGGGTAAATGACTGGTGAACAGCCCTGTGAAGCCTGTGTAAGCATCCACCAGCCTGCATGTCTCACTCTGGGTAAGTGACTGGTGGTAAGCCCTGTGAAGCCTGTGTCAACATCCACCAGCCTTCATGTCTCACTCTGGGAAAGTGACGGGAGAAGAGCCCTGTGCAGCCTGTGTCAGGATCTACCAGCCTGCATGTCTCGCTCTGGGTAAGTGACTGGTGGAGAGCCCTGCGAAGCCTGTGTCAGCATCCACCAGCCTGCATGTCTCGCTCTGGGTAAGTGACTGGTTGAGAGCCCTGTGAAGCCTATGTGAGCATCCACCAGCCTGCATGTCTCACTCTGGGTAAGAGACTGGTGGAGAGCACTGTGAAGCCTGTGTCAGCATCCACCAGCCTATATTTCTCGCTCTGGGTAAGTGACTGGTGGAGAGCCCTGTGATGCCTGTGTCAGCATCCACCAGCCTGCATATCTCACTCTGGGTAAGTGACTGGTGGAGAGCCCTGTGCAGCCTCTGTCAGGATCCAGCAGCCTGCATGTCTCGCTCTGGGTAAGAGACTGGTGGAGAGCCCTGTGAAGCCTGTGTCAGCATCCACCAGCCTGCATGTCGCGCTCTAAGTAAGTGACAGGTGAAGAGCCCTGTTCAGCCTGTGTGTGTCAGGATCCACCAGCATGCATGTCTTGCTCTGGGTAAGTGACTGGTGGAGAGCCCTGTGCAGCCTGTGTGTGTCAGGACCCACCAGCCTGCATGTCTCACTCTGGGTAAGTGACTGGTGGAGAGCCCTGTGCAGCCTGTGTCAGGATCCACCAGCCTGCATATCTCGCTCTGGGTAAGTGGCTGGTTGAGAGCCCTGTGAAGCCTGTGTCAGCATCCACCAGCCTGCATGGCTCACTCTGGGTGACTGGTGGAGAGCCCTGTGCATTCTGTGTCAGGATCCACCAGCCTGCAGGTCTCGCTCTGGGTAAGTGACTAGTGGAGAGCCCTGTGAAGCCTGTGTCTGCATTCACCAGCCTGCATGTCTCGCTCTAAGTAAGTGACTGATGGAGAGCCCTGTGAAGCCTGTGTCAGCATCCACCAGCCTGCATGTCTCGCTCTGGGTAAGTGACTGGTGGAGAGCCCTGTGCAGCCTGGGTGTTACAGGATCCACCAGCCTGCATGTCTCGATCTGGGTAAGTGACTGGTGGAGAG
The DNA here is from genome assembly GCF_964204655.1 of Triturus cristatus. Classification (NCBI taxonomy): domain Eukaryota; kingdom Metazoa; phylum Chordata; class Amphibia; order Caudata; family Salamandridae; genus Triturus; species Triturus cristatus. The sequence continues at coordinate 294,920 of NW_028188132.1, read as the reverse complement.
CCCTGTGAAGCCTGTGGCAGCATCCACCAGCCTAATGTCTCGCTCTGGGTAAGTGACTGGTGGAGAGCCCTGTGAAGCCTGTGTCAGCATCCACCAGCCTGCATGTCTCGCTCTGGGTAAGTGACTGGTGGAGAGCCATGTGAAGCCTGTGTGTTTCAGGATCCACCAGCCTGAATGTCTCGCTCTGGGTAAGTGACTGGTGGAGAACCCTGTGAAGCCTGTGTCAGCATCCACCAGCCTGCATGTCTCGCTCTGGGTAAGTGACTGTTGGAGAGCCCTGTGAAGCCTGTGTCAGCATCCACCAGCCTGCATGTCTCACTCTGGGTAAATGACTGGTGGAGAGCCATGTGCAGCCTGTGTGTGTCAGCATCCACCAGCCTGCATGTCTCACTCTGGGTAAGTGAATGGTGGAGAGCCCTGTGCAGCCTGTGTGGGTCAGGATCCACCAGCCTGCATTTCTCACTCTGGGTAAGTGACTGATGAAGAGCCCTGTGCAGCCTGTGTCAGGATCCACCAGCCTGCATTTCTCACTCTGGGTAAGTAACTGGTGGGGAGCCCTGTGAAGCCTGTGTCAGCATCCACCAGCCTGCATGTCTCACTTTGGGTAAATGACTGCTGGAGAGCCCTGTGCAGCCTGTGTGTGTCAGGATCCACCAGCCTGCATGTCTCACTCTGGGTAAGTGACTGCTGGAGATCCCTGTGCAGCCTGTGTCAGGATCCACCAGCCTGCATGTCTCACTCTGGGTAAGTGACTGGTGGAGAGCCCTGTGAAGCCTGTGTCAGCATCCACCAGCCTGCATGCCTCACTCTGGGTAAGTGACTGGTGGACACCCCTGTGCAGCCTGTGTCAGCATCCACCAGCCTGCATGTCTCGCTCTGGGTAAGTGACTGGTGGAGAGCCATGTGAAGCCTGGGTGTTTCAGGATCCACCAGCCTGCATGTCTCGCTCTGGGTAAGTGACTGGTGGAGAGCCCTGTGAATCCTGTGTCAGCATCCACCAGCCTGCATGTCTCGCTCTAGGTAAGTGACTGGTGGAGAGCCCTGTGCAGCCTGTGTGTTTCTGGATCCACCAGCCTGCATGTCTCGCTCTGGGTAAGTGACTGGTGGAGAGCCCTGTGAAGCCTGTGTGAGCATCCACCAGCCTGCATGTCTCACTCTGGGTAAGTGACTGGTGGAGAGCCCTGTGAAGCCTGTGTCAGCATCCACCAGCCTGCATGTCTCGCTCTGGGTAAGTGACTGGTGGAAAGCCATGTGAAGCCTGTGTGTTTCAGGATCCACAAGCCTGCATGTCTCGCTCTGGGTAAGTGACTGGGGGAGAGCCCTGTGAAGCCTTTGTCAGCATCCACCAGCCTGCATGTCTCACTCTTCGTAAGTGACTGGTGGAGAGCCCTGTGCAGCCTGTGTGTGTCAGGATCCACCAGCCTGCACGCCTCGCTCTGGGTAAGTGACTGGTGGAGAGCCCTGTGCAGCCTTGTCAGGACCCACAAGCCTGCATGTATCACTCAGGGTAAGTGACTGGTGGAGAGCCCTGTGAAGCCTCTGTCAGAATCCACCAGCCTGAATGTATCACTTTGGGTAAATGACTGGTGGAGAGCCCTGTGCAGCCTGTGTGTGTCAGGATCCACCAGCCTGCATGACTCACTCTTGGTAAATGACTGGTGGAGAGCCCTGTGTAGCCTGTGTCAGGATCCACCAGCCTACATGTCTCGCTCTGGGTAAGTGACTGGTGGAGAGCCCTGTGTAGCCTGTGTCAGCATCAACCAGCCTGCATGTCTCACTCGGGGTAAGTGACTGGTGGAGAGCCCTGTGCAGCCTGTGTCAGCATCCACCAGCCTGCATGTCTCACTCTGGGTAAGTGACTGGTGGAGAGCCCTGTGCAGCCTGTGTCAGGATCCACCAGCCTGCATGTCTCGCTCAAGGTAAGTGACTGGTGGAAAGCCCTGTGAAGCCTGTGTCAGCATCCACCAGCCTGAATGTCTCGCTCTGGGTAAGTGACCGGTGGAGAACCCTGTGAAGGCTGTGTCAGCATCCACCAGCCTGCATGTCTCACTCTGGGTGAGTGACTGGTGGAGAGCCCTGTGAAGCCTGTGTCAGGATCCACCATCATGCATGTCTCGCTCTGGGTAAGTGACTGGTGGAGAGCCCTGTGCAGCCAGTGTCTTTAAGGATCCAACAGCCTGCATGTCTCGCTCTGGGTAAGTGACTGGTGGAGAGCCCTGTGAAGCCTGTGTCAGCATCCACCAGCCTGCATGTCTCACTCGGGGTAAGTGACTGGTGGAGAGCCCTGTGAAGCCTGTGTCAGCATCCACCAGCTTGCATGTATCGCTCTGGGTAAGTGACAGGTGGAGAGCCCTGTGAAGCCTGTGTCAGCATCCACCAGCCTGCATGTCTCGCTCTGGGTAAGTGACTGGTTGAGAGCCCTGTGCAGCCTGTGTCAGGATCCACCAGCCTGCATGTCTTGCTCTGGGTAAGTAACTGGTGGAGAGCCCTGTTAAGCCTGTGTCAGCATTCACCAGCCTGCATGTCTCACTCTGGGTAAGTGACTGGTGGAGAGCCCTGTGAAGCTTGTGTCAGCATCCACCAGCCTGCATGTCACGCTCTAGGTAAGTGACTGGTGGAGAGCCCTGTGCAGCCTGTGTGTGTCAGGATCCACCAGCCTGCATGTCTTGCTCTGGGTAAGTGACTGGTGGAGAGCCCTGTGCAGCCTGTGTGTGTCAGGACCCACCAGCCTGCATGTCTCACTCTGGGTAACTGACTGGTGGAGAGCCCTGTGCAGCCTGTGTCAGGATCCACCAGCCTGCATGTCTCACTCTGGGTAAGTGACTGGTGGAGAGCTCTGTGAAGCCTGTGTCAGCATCCACCAGCCTGCATGGCTCACTCTGGGTAACTGGTGGAGAGCCCTGTGCAGCCTGTGGCAGGATCCACCAGCCTGCATGTCTCACCCTGGGTAAGTGACTAGTGGAGAACCCTGTGAAGCCTGTGTCAGCATTCACCAGCCTGCATGTCTCGCTCTGAGTAAGTGACTGGTGGAGAGCCCTGTGAATCCTGTGTCAGCATCCACCAGCCTGCATGTCTCGCTCTGAGTAAGTGACTGGTGGAGAGCCCTGTGCAGCCTGTGTGTTTCAGGATCCACCAGCCTGTATGTCTCGCTCTGGGTAAGTGAGTGGTGGAGAGCCCTGTGCATCCTGTGTCAGGATCCACCAGCCTGCATGTCTCGCTCAAGGTAAGTGACTGGTGGAAAGCCCTGTGAAGCCTGTGTCAGCATCCACCAGCCTGAATGTCTCGCTCTGGGTAAGTGACCGGTGGAGAACCCTGTGAAGGCTGTGTCAGCATCCACCAGTCTGCATGTCTCACTCTGGGTGAGTGACTGTTGGAGAGCCCTGTGAAGCCTGTGTCAGGATTCACCAGCCTGCATGTCTTGCTCTGGGTAAGTGACTGGTGGAGAGCCCTGTGCAGCCAATGTCTTTCAGGATCCAACAGCCTGCATGTCTCGCTCTGGGTAAGTGACTGGTGGAGAGCCCTATGAAGCCTGTGTCAGCATCCACCAGCCTGCATGTCTCGCTCGGGGTAAGTGACTGGTGGAGAGCCCTGTGAAGCCTGTGTCAGCATCCACCAGCCTGCATGTCTCGCTCTGGGTAAGTGACTGGTGGAGAGCCCTGTGAAGCCTGTGTCAGCATCCACCAGCCTGCATGTCTCGCTCTGGGTAAGTGACTGGTTGAGAGCCCTGTGCAGCCTGTGTCAGGATCCACCAGCCTGCATGTCTCGCTCTGGGTACGTAACTGGTGGAGAGCCCTGTGAAGCCTATGTCAGCATTCACCAGCCTGCATGTCTCACTCTGGGTAAGTGACTGGTGGAGAGCCCTGTGAAGCTTGTGTCAGCTTCCACCAGCATGCATGTCACGCTCTAGGTAAGTGACTGGTGGAGAGCCCTGTGCAGCCTGTGTGTGTCAGGATCCACCAGCCTGCATGATTTGCTCTGGGTAAGTGACTGGTGGAGAGCCCTGTGCAGCCTGTGTGTGTCAGGACCCACCAGCCTGCATGTCTCACTCTGGGTAAGTGACTGGTGGAGAGCCCTGTGCAGCCTGTGTCAGGATCCACCAGCCTGCATGTCTCACTCTGGGTAAGTGACTGGTGGAGAGCTCTGTGAAGCCTGTGTCAGCATCCACCAGCCTGCATGGCTCACTCTGTGACTGGTGGAGAGCCCTGTGCAGCCTGTGTCAAGATCCACCAGCCTGCATGTCTCACTCTGGGTAAGTGACTAGTGGAGAACCCTGTGAAGCCTGTGTCAGCATTCACCAGCCTGCATGTCTCGCTCTGGGTAAGTGACTGGTGGAGAGCCCTGTGAAGCCTGTGTGAGCATCCACCAGCCTGCATGTCTCGCTCTGGGTAAGTGACTGGTGGAGAGCCCTGTGAAGCCTGTGTCAGCATCCACCAGCCTGCATGTCTCGCTCTGGGTAAGTGACTGGTGGAAAGCCATGTGAAGCCTGTGTGTTTCAGGATCCACCAGCCTGCATGTCTCGCTCTGGGTAAGTGTCTGGTGGAGAGCCCTGTGAAGCCTTTGTCAGCATCCACCAGCCTGCATGTCTCACTCTGGGTAAGTGACTGGTGGAGAGCCCTGTGAAGCCTGTGTCAGCATCCACCAGCCTGCATGTCTCGCTCTGGGTAAGTGACTGGTTGAGAGCCCTGTGCAGCCTGTGTCAGGATCCACCAGCCTGCATGTCTCGCTCTGGGTAAGTAACTGGTGGAGAGCCCTGTGAAGCCTGTGTCAGCATTCACCAGCCTGCATGTCTCACTCTGGGTAAGTGACTGGTGGAGAGCCCTGTGAAGCTTGTGTCAGCATCCATCAGCCTGCATGTCACGCTCTAGGTAAGTGACTGGTGGAGAGCCCTGTGCAGCCTGTGTGTGTCAGGATCCACCAGCCTGCATGTCTTGCTCTGGGTAAGTGACTGGTGGAGAGCCCTGTGCAGCCTGTGTGTGTCAGGACCCACCAGCCTGCATGTCTCACTCTGGGTAAGTGACTAGTGGAGAACCCTGTGAAGCCTGTGTCAGCATTCACCAGCCTGCATGTCTCGCTCTGGGTAAGTGACTGGTGGAGAGCCCTGTGAATCCTGTGTCAGCATCCACCAGCCTCCATGTCTCGCTCTGGGTAAGTGACTGGTGGAGAGCCCTGTGCAGCCTGTGTGTTTAAGGATCCACCAGCCTAAATGTCTCGCTCTGGGGAAGTGACTGGTGGAGAGCCCTGTGAAGCCTGTGTGAGCATCCACCAGCCTGCATGTCTCGCTCTGGGTAAGTGACTGGTGGAAAGCCCTGTGAAGCCTGTGTCAGCATCCACCAGCCTGAATGTCTCGCTCTGGGTAAGTGACCGGTGGAGAACCCTGTGAAGGCTGTGTCAGCATCCACCAGCCTGCATGTCTCACTCTGGGTGAGTGACTGGTGGAGAGCCCTGTGAAGCCTGTGTCAGGATCCACCATCCTGCATGTCTCGCTCTGGGTAAGTGACTGGTGGAGAGCCCTGTGCAGCCAGTGTCTTTCAGGATCCAACAGCCTGCATGTCTCGCTCTGGGTAAGTGACTGGTGGAGAGCCCTGTGAAGCCTGTGCCAGCATCCACCAGCCTGCATGTGTTTACTCGGAGTAAGTGACTGGTGGAGAGCCCTGTGAAGCCTGTGTCAGCATCCACCAGCCTGCATGTATCGCTCTGGGTAAGTGACTGTTTGAGAGCCCTGTGAAGCCTGTGTCAGCATCCACCAGCCTGCATGTCTCGCTCTGGGTAAGTGACTGGTTGAGAGCCCTGTGCAGCCTGTGTCAGGATCCACCAGCCTGCATGTCTCGCTCTGGGTAAGTAACTGGTGGAGAGCCCTGTTAAGCCTGTGTCAGCATTCACCAGCCTGCATGTCTCACTCTGGGTAAGTGACTGGTGGAGAGCCCTGTGAAGCTTGTATCAGCATCCACCAGCCTGCATGTCACGCTCTAGGTAAGTGACTGGTGGAGAGCCCTGTGCAGCCTGTGTGTGTCAGGATCCACCAGCCTGCATGTCTTGCTCTGGGTAAGTGACTGGTGGAGAGCCCTGTGCAGCCTGTGTGTGTCAGGACCCACCAGCCTGCATGTCTCACTCTGGGTAACTGACTGGTGGAGAGCCATGTGCAGCCTGTGTCAGGATCCACCAGCCTGCATGTCTCACTCTGGGTAAGTGACTGGTGGAGAGCTCTGTGAAGCCTGTGTCAGCATCCACCAGCCTGCATGGCTCACTCTGGGTAACTGGTGGAGAGCCCTGTGCAGCCTGTGTCAGGATCCACCAGCCTGCATGTCTCACCCTAGGTAAGTGACTAGTGGAGAACCCTGTGAAGCCTGTGTCAGCATTCACCAGCCTGCATGTCTCGCTCTGAGTAAGTGACTGGTGGAGAGCCCTGTGAATCCTGTGTCAGCATCCACCAGCCTGCATGTCTCGCTCTGAGTAAGTGACTGGTGGAGAGCCCTGTGCAGCCTGTGTGTTTCAGGATCCACCAGCCTGCATGTCTCGCTCTGGGTAAGTGAGTGGTGGAGAGCCCTGTGCATCCTGTGTCAGGATCCACCAGCCTGCATGTCTCGCTCAAGGTAAGTGACTGGTGGAAAGCCCTGTGAAGCCTGTGTCAGCATCCACCAGCCTGAATGTCTCGCTCTGGGTAAGTGACCGGTGGAGAACCCTGTGAAGGCTGTGTCAGCATCCACCAGCCTGCATGTCTCACTCTGGGTGAGTGACTGTTGGAGAGCCCTGTGAAGCCTGTGTCAGGATTCACCAGCCTGCATGTCTTGCTCTGGGTAAGTGACTGGTGGAGAACCCTGTGCAGCAAATGTCTTTCAGGATCCAACAGCCTGCATGTCTCGCTCTGGGTAAGTGACTGGTGGAGAGCCCTATGAAGCCTGTGTCAGCATCCACCAGCCTGCATGTCTCGCTCGGGGTAAGTGACTGGTGTAGAGCCCTGTGAAGCCTGTGTCAGCATCCACCAGCCTGCATGTCTCGCTCTGGGTAAGTGACTGGTGGAGAGCCCTGTGAATCCTGTGTCAGCATCCACCAGCCTCCATGTCTCGCTCTGGGTAAGTGACTGGTGGAGAACCCTGTGCAGCATGTGTGTTTAAGGATCCACCAGCCTGAATGTCTCGCTCTGGGGAAGTGACTGGTGGAGAGCCCTGTGAAGCCTGTGTGAGCATCCACCAGCCTGCATGTCTCGCTCTGGGTAAGTGACTGGTGGAGAGCCCTGTGCAGCCTGTGTCAGCATCCACCAGCCTGCATGTCTCGCTCTGGGTAAGTGACTGGTGGAAAGCCATGTGAAGCCTGTGTGTTTCAGGATCCACCAGCCTGCATGTCTCGCTCTGGGTAAGTGTCTGGTGGAGAGCCCGGTGAAGCCTTAGTCAGCATCCACCAGCCTGCATGTCTCACTCTTCGTAAGTGACTGGTGGAGAGCCCTGTGCAGCCTGTGTGTGTCATTATCCACCAGCCTGCACGTCTCGCTCTCGGTTAGTGACTGGTGGAGAGCCCTGTGCAGCCTTGTCAGGACCCACCAGCCTGCATGTATCACTCAGGGTAAATGACTGGTGGAGAGCCCTGTGCAGCCTCTGTGTGTCAGGATCCACCAGCCTGCATGTCTCACACTGGGTAAATGACTGGTGGAGAGCCCTGTGTGGCCTGTGTCAGGATCCACCAGCCTACATTTCTCGCTCTGGGTAAGTGACTGGTGGAAAGCCCTGTGTAGCCTGTGTCAGCATCCACCAGCCTGCATGTCTCACTCGGGGTAAGTGACTGGTGGAGAGCCCTGTGCAGCCTGTGTCAGCATCCACCAGCCTGCATGTCTCACTCTGGGTAAGTGACTGGTGGAGAGCCCTGTGCAGCCTGTGTCAAGATCCACCAGCCTGCATGTCTCGCTCAAGGTAAGTGACTGGTGGAAAGCCCTGTGAAGCCTGTGTCAGCATCCACCAGCCTGAATGTCCCGCTCTGGGTAAGTGACCGGTGGAGAGCCCTGTGAAGGCTGTGTCAGCATCCACCAGCCTGCATGTTTCACTCTGGGTGAGTGACTGGTGGAGAACCCTGTGAAGCCTGTGTCAGGATCCACCAGCCTGCATGTCTCGCTCTGGGTAAGTGACTGGTGGAGAGCCCTGAGCAGCCAGTGTCTTTCAGGATCCAACAGCCTGCATGTCTCGCTCTGGGTAAGTGACTGGTGGAGAGCCCTGTGAAGCCTGTGTCTGCATTCACCAGCCTGCATGTGTCGCTCTAAGTAAGTGACTGGTGGAGAGCCCTGTGATGCCTGTGTCAGCATCAACCAGCCTGCATGTCTCGGTCTGGGTAAGGGACTGGTGGAGAGCCCTGTGCAGCCTGGGTGTTTCAGGATCCACCAGCCTGCATGTCTCGATCTGGGTAAGTGACTAGTGGAGAGCCCTGTGAAGCCTGTGTCAGCATTCACCAGCCTGCATGTCTCGCTCTGGGTAAGTGACTGGTGGAGAGCCCTGTGAAGCCTGTGTCAGCATCCACTAGCCTGCATGTCTCGCTCTGGGTAAGTGACTGGTGGAGAGCCCTGTGAAGCCTGTGTCAGCATCCACCAGCCTGCATGTCTCACTCTGGGTAAGTGACTGGTGGTAAGCCCTTTGAAGCCTGTTTCAACATCCACCAGCCTGCATGTCTCACCATGGGTCAGTGACTGGTGGAGAGTCCTGTGCAGCCTGTGTCAGGATCCACCAGCCTGCATGTCTCACTCTGGGTAAGTGACTGGTGGAGAGCTCTGTGAAGCCTGTGTCAGCGTCCACCAGCCTGCATGTCTCATTCTGGGTAAGTGACTGGTGGAGAGCCATGTGAAGCCTGTGTGTTTCAGGATCCACCAGCCTGCATGTCTCACTCTGGGTAAATGACTGGTGAAGAGCCCTGTGAAGACTGTGTAAGCATCCACCAGCCTGCATGTCTCACTCTGGGAAAGTGACTGGAGAAGAGCCCTGTGCAGCCTGTGTCAGGATCTACCAGCCTACATGTCTTGCTCTGGGTAAGTGACTGGTGGAGAGCCCTGCGAAGCCTGTGTCAGCATCCACCAGCCTGCATGTCTCGCTCTGGGTAAGTGACTGGTGGAGAGCACTGTGAAGCCTGTGTCAGCATCCACCAGCCTATATTTCTCGCTCTGGGTAAGTGACTGGTGGAGAGCCCTGTGATGCCTGTATCAGCATCCACCAGCCTGTATATCTCACTCTGGGTAAGTGACTTCGTGGAGAGCCCTGTGCAGCCTGTGTCAGGATCCAGCAGCCTGCATGTCTCGCTCTGGGTAAGTAACTGGCGGAGAGCCCTGTGAAGCCTGTGTCAGCATCCACCAGCCTGCATATCTCGCTCTGGGTAAGTGGCTGGTTGAGAGCCCTGTGAAGCCTGTGTCAGCATCCACCAGCCTGCATGGCTCACTCTGGGTGACTGGTGGAGAGCCCTGTGCATTCTGTGTCAGGATCCACCAGCCTGCAGGTCTCGCTCTGGGTAAGTGACTAGTGGAGAGCCCTGTGAAGCCTGTGTCTGCATTCACCAGCCTGCATGTCTCGCTCTAAGTAAGTGACTGATGGAGAGCCCTGTGAAGCCTGTGTCAGCATCCACCAGCCTGCATGTCTCGCTCTGGGTAAGTGACTGGTGGAGAGCCCTGTGCAGCCTGGGTGTTTCAGGATCCACCAGCCTGCATGTCTCGATCTGGGTAAGTGACTGGTGGAGAGCCCTGTGCAGCCAGTGTCTTTCAGGATCCAACAGCCTGCATGTCTCGCTCTGGGTAAGTGACTGGTGGAGAGCCCTGTGAAGCCTGTGCCAGCATCCACCAGCCTGCATGTGTTTACTCGGAGTAAGTGACTGGTGGAGAGCCCTGTGAAGCCTGTGTCAGCATCCACCAGCCTGCATGTATCGCTCTGGGTAAGTGACTGTTTGAGAGCCCTGTGAAGCCTGTGTCAGCATCCACCAGCCTGCATGTCTCGCTCTGGGTAAGTGACTGGTTGAGAGCCCTGTGCAGCCTGTGTCAGGATCCACCAGCCTGCATGTCTCGCTCTGGGTAAGTAACTGGTGGAGAGCCCTGTTAAGCCTGTGTCAGCATTCACCAGCCTGCATGTCTCACTCTGGGTAAGTGACTGGTGGAGAGCCCTGTGAAGCTTGTATCAGCATCCACCAGCCTGCATGTCACGCTCTAGGTAAGTGACTGGTGGAGAGCCCTGTGCAGCCTGTGTGTGTCAGGATCCACCAGCCTGCATGTCTTGCTCTGGGTAAGTGACTGGTGGAGAGCCCTGTGCAGCCTGTGTGTGTCAGGACCCACCAGCCTGCATGTCTCACTCTGGGTAACTGACTGGTGGAGAGCCATGTGCAGCCTGTGTCAGGATCCACCAGCCTGCATGTCTCACTCTGGGTAAGTGACTGGTGGAGAGCTCTGTGAAGCCTGTGTCAGCATCCACCAGCCTGCATGGCTCACTCTGGGTAACTGGTGGAGAGCCCTGTGCAGCCTGTGTCAGGATCCACCAGCCTGCATGTCTCACCCTAGGTAAGTGACTAGTGGAGAACCCTGTGAAGCCTGTCACAGCATTCACCAGCCTGCATGTCTCGCTCTGAGTAAGTGACTGGTGGAGAGCCCTGTGAATCCTGTGTCAGCATCCACCAGCCTGCATGTCTCGCTCTGAGTAAGTGACTGGTGGAGAGCCCTGTGCAGCCTGTGTGTTTCAGGATCCACCAGCCTGCATGTCTCGCTCTGGGTAAGTGAGTGGTGGAGAGCCCTGTGCATCCTGTGTCAGGATCCACCAGCCTGCATGTCTCGCTCAAGGTAAGTGACTGGTGGAAAGCCCTGTGAAGCCTGTGTCAGCATCCACCAGCCTGAATGTCTCGCTCTGGGTAAGTGACCGGTGGAGAACCCTGTGAAGGCTGTGTCAGCATCCACCAGCCTGCATGTCTCACTCTGGGTGAGTGACTGTTGGAGAGCCCTGTGAAGCCTGTGTCAGGATTCACCAGCCTGCATGTCTTGCTCTGGGTAAGTGACTGGTGGAGAACCCTGTGCAGCAAATGTCTTTCAGGATCCAACAGCCTGCATGTCTCGCTCTGGGTAAGTGACTGGTGGAGAGCCCTATGAAGCCTGTGTCAGCATCCACCAGCCTGCATGTCTCGCTCGGGGTAAGTGACTGGTGTAGAGCCCTGTGAAGCCTGTGTCAGCATCCACCAGCCTGCATGTCTCGCTCTGGGTAAGTGACTGGTGGAGAGCCCTGTGAATCCTGTGTCAGCATCCACCAGCCTCCATGTCTCGCTCTGGGTAAGTGACTGGTGGAGAACCCTGTGCAGCCTGTGTGTTTAAGGATCCACCAGCCTGAATGTCTCGCTCTGGGGAAGTGACTGGTGGAGAGCCCTGTGAAGCCTGTGTGAGCATCCACCAGCCTGCATGTCTCGCTCTGGGTAAGTGACTGGTGGAGAGCCCTGTGCAGCCTGTGTCAGCATCCACCAGCCTGCATGTCTCGCTCTGGGTAAGTGACTGGTGGAAAGCCATGTGAAGCCTGTGTTTTTCAGGATCCACCAGCCTGCATGTCTCGCTCTGGGTAAGTGTCTGGTGGAGAGCCCTGTGAAGCCTTAGTCAGCATCCACCAGCCTGCATGTCTCACTCTTCGTAAGTGACTGGTGGAGAGCCCTGTGCAGCCTGTGTGTGTCATTATCCACCAGCCTGCACGTCTCGCTCTCGGTAAGTGACTGGTGGAGAGCCCTGTGCAGCCTTGTCAGGACCCACCAGCCTGCATGTATCACTCAGGGTAAATGACTGGTGGAGAGCCCTGTGCAGCCTCTGTGTGTCAGGATCCACCAGCCTGCATGTCTCACACTGGGTAAATGACTGGTGGAGAGCCCTGTGTGGCCTGTGTCAGGATCCACCAGCCTACATGTCTCGCTCTGGGTAAGTGACTGGTGGAAAGCCCTGTGTAGCCTGTGTCAGCATCCACCAGCCTGCATGTCTCACTCGGGGTAAGTGACTGGTGGAGAGCCCTGTGCAGCCTGTGTCAGCATCCACCAGCCTGCATGTCTCACTCTGGGTAAGTGACTGGTGGAGAGCCCTGTGCAGCCTGTGTCAAGATCCACCAGCCTGCATGTCTCGCTCAAGGTAAGTGACTGGTGGAAAGCCCTGTGAAGCCTGTGTCAGCATCCACCAGCCTGAATGTCCCGCTCTGGGTAAGTGACCGGTGGAGAGCCCTGTGAAGGCTGTGTCAGCATCCACCAGCCTGCATGTTTCACTCTGGGTGAGTGACTGGTGGAGAACCCTGTGAAGCCTGTGTCAGGATCCACCAGCCTGCATGTCTCGCTCTGGGTAAGTGACTGGTGGAGAGCCCTGAGCAGCCAGTGTCTTTCAGGATCCAACAGCCTGCATGTCTCGCTCTGGGTAAGTGACTGGTGGAGAGCCCTGTGAAGCCTGTGTCTGCATTCACCAGCCTGCATGTGTCGCTCTAAGTAAGTGACTGGTGGAGAGCCCTGTGATGCCTGTGTCAGCATCAACCAGCCTGCATGTCTCGGTCTGGGTAAGGGACTGGTGGAGAGCCCTGTGCAGCCTGGGTGTTTCAGGATCCACCAGCCTGCATGTCTCGATCTGGGTAAGTGACTAGTGGAGAGCCCTGTGAAGCCTGTGTCAGCATCCACCAGCCTGCATGTCTCGCTCTGGGTAAGTGACTGGTGGAGAGCCCTGTGAAGCCTGTGTCAGCATCCACTAGCCTGCATGTCTCGCTCTGGGTAAGTGACTGGTGGAGAGCCCTGTGAAGCCTGTGTCAGCATCCACCAGCCTGCATGTCTCACTCTGGGTAAGTGACTGGTGGTAAGCCCTTTGAAGCCTGTTTCAACATCCACCAGCCTGCATGTCTCACCATGGGTCAGTGACTGGTGGAGAGTCCTGTGCAGCCTGTGTCAGGATCCACCAGCCTGCATGTCTCACTCTGGGTAAGTGACTGGTGGAGAGCTCTGTGAAGCCTGTGTCAGCGTCCACCAGCCTGCATGTCTCATTCTGGGTAAGTGACTGGTGGAGAGCCATGTGAAGCCTGTGTGTTTCAGGATCCACCAGCCTGCATGTCTCACTCTGGGTAAATGACTGGTGAAGAGCCCTGTGAAGACTGTGTAAGCATCCACCAGCCTGCATGTCTCACTCTGGGAAAGTGACTGGAGAAGAGCCCTGTGCAGCCTGTGTCAGGATCTACCAGCCTACATGTCTCGCTCTGGGTAAGTGACTGGTGGAGAGCCCTGCGAAGCCTGTGTCAGCATCCACCAGCCTGCATGTCTCGCTCTGGGTAAGTGACTGGTTGAGAGCCCTGTGAAGCCTATGTGAGCATCCACCAGCCTGTATGTCTCACTCTAGGTGAGTGACTGGTGGAGAGCACTGTGAAGCCTGTGTCAGCATCCACCAGCCTATATTTCTCGCTCTGGGTAAGTGACTGGTGGAGAGCCCTGTGATGCCTGTATCAGCATCCACCAGCCTGTATATCTCACTCTGGGTAAGTGACTTCGTGGAGAGCCCTGTGCAGCCTGTGTCAGGATCCAGCAGCCTGCATGTCTCGCTCTGGGTAAGTAACTGGCGGAGAGCCCTGTGAAGCCTGTGTCAGCATCCACCAGCCTGCATATCTCGCTCTGGGTAAGTGGCTGGTTCAGAGCCCTGTGAAGCCTGTGTCAGCATCCACCAGCCTGCATGGCTCACTCTGGGTGACTGGTGGAGAGCCCTGTGCATTCTGTGTCAGGATCCACCAGCCTGCAGGTCTCGCTCTGGGTAAGTGACTAGTGGAGAGCCCTGTGAAGCCTGTGTCTGCATTCACCAGCCTGCATGTCTCGCTCTAAGTAAGTGACTGATGGAGAGCCCTGTGAAGCCTGTGTCAGCATCCACCAGCCTGCATGTCTCGCTCTGGGTAAGTGACTGGTGGAGAGCCCTGTGCAGCCTGGGTGTTTCAGGATCCACCAGCCTGCATGTCTCGATCTGGGTAAGTGACTGGTGGAGAGCCCTGTGAAGCCTGTGGCAGCATCCACCAGCCTAATGTCTCGCTCTGGGTAAGTGACTGGTGGAGAGCCCTGTGAAGCCTGTGTCAGCATCCACCAGCCTGCATGTCTCGCTCTGGGTAAGTGACTGGTGGAGAGCCATGTGAAGCCTGTGTGTTTCAGGATCCACCAGCCTGCATGTCTCGCTCTGGGTAAGTGACTGGTGGAGAACCCTGTGAAGCCTGTGTCAGCATCCACCAGCCTGCATGTCTCGCTCTGGGTAAGTGACTGGTGGAGAGCCCTGTGAAGCCTGTGTCAGCATCCACCAGCCTGCATGTCTCACTCTGGGTAAATGACTGGTGGAGAGCCATGTGCAGCCTGTGTGTGTCAGCATCCACCAGCCTGCATATCTCACTCTGGGTAAGTGAATGGTGGAGAGCCCTGTGCAGCCTGTGTGGGTCAGGATCCACCAGCCTGCATTTCTCACTCTGGGTAAGTGACTGATGGAGAGCCCTGTGCAGCCTGTGTCAGGATCCACCAGCCTGCATGTCTCACTCTGGGTAAGTAACTGGTGGGGAGCCCTGTGAAGCCTGTGTCAGCATCCACCAGCCTGCATGTCTCACTTTGGGTAAATGACTGCTGGAGAGCCCTGTGCAGCCTGTGTGTGTCAGGATCCACCAGCCTGCATGTCTCACTCTGGGTAAGTGACTGGTGGAGATCCCTGTGCAGCCTGTGTCAGGATCCACCAGCCTGCATGTCTCACTCTGGGTAAGTGACTGGTGGAGAGCCCTGTGAAGCCTGTGTCAGCATCCACCAGCCTGCATGCCTCACTCTGGGTAAGTGACTGGTGGACACCCCTGTGCAGCCTGTGTCAGCATCCACCAGCCTGCATGTCTCGCTCTGGGTAAGTGACTGGTGGAGAGCCATGTGAAGCCTGGGTGTTTCAGGATCCACCAGCCTGCATGTCTCGCTCTAGGTAAGTGACTGGTGGAGAGCCCTGTGAATCCTGTGTCAGCATCCACCAGCCTGCATGTCTCGCTCTGGGTAAGTGACTGGTGGAGAGCCCTGTGCAGCCTGTGTGTTTCTGGATCCACCAGCCTGCATGTCTCGCTCTGGGTAAGTGACTGGTGGAGAGCCCTGTGAAGCCTGTGTGAGCATCCACCAGCCTGCATGTCTCACTCTGGGTAAGTGACTGGTGGAGAGCCCTGTGAAGCCTGTGTCAGCATCCACCAGCCTGCATGTCTCGCTCTGGTTAAGTGACTGGTGGAAAGCCATGTGAAGCCTGTGTGTTTCAGGATCCACAAGCCTGCATGTCTCGCTCTGGGTAAGTGACTGGTGGAGAGCCCTGTGAAGCCTTTGTCAGCATCCACCAGCCTGCATGTCTCACTCTTCGTAAGTGACTGGTGGAGAGCCCTGTGCAGCCTGTGTGTGTCAGGATACACCAGCCTGCACGCCTCGCTCTGGGTAAGTGACTGGTGGAGAGCCCTGTGCAGCCTTGTAAGGACCCACAAGCCTGCATGTATCACTCAGGGTAAGTGACTGGTGGAGAGCCCTGTGAAGCCTCTGTCAGAATCCACCAGCCTGAATTTATCACTTTGGGTAAATGACTGGTGGAGAGCCCTGTGCAGCCTGTGTGTGTCAGGATCCACCAGCCTGCATGTCTCACTCTGGGTAAATGACTGGTGGAGAGCCCTGTGTAGCCTGTGTCAGGATCCACCAGCCTACATTTCTCGCTCTGGGTAAGTGACTGGTGGAGAGCCCTGTGTAGCCTGTGTCAGCATCAACCAGCCTGCATGTCTCACTCAGGGTAAGTGACTGGTGGAGAGCCCTGTGCAGCCTGTGTCAGCATCCACCAGCCTGCATGTCTCACTCTGGGTAAGTGACTGGTGGAGAGCCCTGTGCAGCCTGTGTCAGGATCCACCAGCCTGCATGTCTCGCTCAAGGTAAGTGACTGGTGGAAAGCCCTGTGAAGCCTGTGTCAGCATCCACCAGCCTGAATGTCTCGCTCTGGGTAAGTGACCGGTGGGGAACCCTGTGAAGGCTGTGTCAGCATCCACCAGCCTGCATGTCTCACTCTGGGTGAGTGACTGGTAGAGAGCCCTGTGAAGCCTGTGTCAGGATCCACCACCCTGCATGTCTCGCTCTGGGTAAGTGACTGGTGGAGAGCCCTGTGCAGCCAGTGTCTTTCAGGATCCAACAGCCTGCATGTCTCGCTCTGGGTAAGTGACTGGTGGAGAGCCCTGTGAAGCCTGTGTCAGCATCCACCAGCCTGCATGTCTCACTCGGGGTAAGTGACTGGTGGAGAGCCCTGTGAAGCCTGTGTCAGCATCCACCAGCCTGCATGTATCGCTCTGGGTAAGTGACTGGTGGAGAGCCCTGTGAAGCCTGTGTCAGCATCCACCAGCCTGCATGTCTCGCTCTGGGTAAGTGACTGGTTGAGAGCCCTGTGCAGCCTGTGTCAGGATCCACCAGCCTGCATGTCTCGCTCTGGGTAAGTGACTGGTGGGGAGCCCTGTGAAGCTTGTGTCAGCATCCACCAGCCTGCATGTCATGCTCTAGGTAAGTGACTGGTGGAGAGCCCTGTGCAGCCTGTGTGTGTCAGGATCCACCAGCCTGCATGTCTTGCTCTGGGTAAGTGACTGGTGGAGAGCCCTGTGCAGCCTGTGTGTGTCAGGACCCACCAGCCTGCATGTCTCACTCTGGGTAACTGACTGGTGGAGAGCCCTGTGCAGCCTGTGTCAGGATCCACCAGCCTGCATGTCTCACTCTGGGTAAGTGACTGGTGGAGAGCTCTGTGAAGCCTGTGTCAGCATCCACCAGCCTGCATGGCTCACTCTGGGTAACTGGTGGAGAGCCCTGTGCAGCCTGTGTCAGGATCCACCAGCCTGCATGTCTCACCCTGGGTAAGTGACTAGTGGAGAACCCTGTGAAGCCTGTGTCAGCATTCACCAGCCTGCATGTCTCGCTCTGAGTAAGTGACTGGTGGAGAGCCCTGTGAATCCTGTGTCAGCATCCACCAGCCTGCATGTCTCGCTCTGAGTAAGTGACTGGTGGAGAGCCCTGTGCAGCCTGTGTGTTTCAGGATCCACCAGCCTGCATGTCTCGCTCTGGGTAAGTGAGTGGTGGAGAGCCCTGTGCAGCCTGTGTCAGGATCCACCAGCCTGCATGTCTCGCTCAAGGTAAGTGACTAGTGGAAAGCCCTGTGAAGCCTGTGTCAGCATCCACCAGCCTGAATGTCTCGCTCTGGGTAAGTGACCGGTGGAGAACCCTGTGAAGGCTGTGTCAGCATCCACCAGCCTGCATGTCTCACTCTGGGTGAGTGACTGTTGGAGAGCCCTGTGAAGCCTGTGTCAGGATCCACCAGCCTGCATGTCTCGCTCTGGGTAAGTGACTGGTGGAGAGCCCTGTGCAGCCAATGTCTTTCAGGATCCAACAGCCTGCATGTCTCGCTCTGGGTAAGTGACTGGTGGAGAGCCCTATGAAGCCTGTGTCAGCATCCACCAGCCTGCATGTCTCGCTCGGGGTAAGTGACTGGTGGAGAGCCCTATGAAGCCTGTGTCAGCATCCACCAGCCTGCATGTCTCGCTCTGGGTAAGTGACTGGTGGAGAGCCCTGTGAAGCCTGTGTCAGCATCCACCAGCCTGCATGTCTCGCTCTGGGTAAGTGACTGGTTGAGAGCCCTGTGCAGCCTGTGTCAGGATCCACCAGCCTGCATGTCTCGCTCTGGGTACGTAACTGGTGGAGAGCCCTGTGAATTCTGTGTCAGGATCCACCAGCCTGCATGTCTCACTCTGGGTAAGTGACTGGTGGAGAGCTCTGTGAAGCCTGTGTCAGCATCCACCAGCCTGCATGGCTCACTCTGTGACTGGTGGAGAGCCCTGTGCAGCCTGTGTCAAGATCCACCAGCCTGCATGTCTCACTCTGGGTAAGTGACTAGTGGAGAACCCTGTGAAGCCAGTGTTAGCATTCACCAGCCTGCATGTCTCGCTCTGGGTAAGTGACTGGTGGAGAGCCCTGTGAATCCTGTGTCAGCATCCACCAGCCTCCATGTCTCGCTCTGGGTAAGTGACTGGTGGAGAGCCCTGTGCAGCCTGGGTGTTTCAGGATCCACCAGCCTGCATGTCTCGCTCTGGGTGAGTGACTGGTGGAGAGCCCTGTGAAGACTGTGTGAGCATCCACCAGCCTGCATGTCTCGCTCTGGGTAAGTGACTGGTGGAGAGCCCTGTGAAGCCTGTGTCAGCATCCACCAGCCTGCATGTCTCGCTCTGGGTAAGTGACTGGTGGAGAGCCCTGTGAAGACTGTGTGAGCATCCACCAGCCTGCATGTCTCGCTCTGGGTAAGTGACTGGTGGAGAGCCCTGTGAAGCCTGTGTCAGGATCCACCAGCCTGCATGTCTCGCTCTGGGTAAGTAACTGGTGGAGAGCCCTGTGAAGCCTGTGTCAGCATTCACCAGCCTGCATGTCTCACTCTGGGTAAGTGACTGGTGGAGAGCCCTGTGAAGCTTGTGTCAGCATCCATCAGCCTGCATGTCACGCTCTAGGTAAGTGACTGGTGGAGAGCCCTGCGCAGCCTGTGTGTGTCAGGATCCACCAGCCTGCATGTCTTGCTCTGGGTAAGTGACTGGTGGAGAGCCCTGTGCAGCCTGTGTGTGTCAGGACCCACCAGCCTGCATGTCTCACTCTGGGTAAGTGACTAGTGGAGAACCCTGTGAAGCCTGTGTCAGCATTCACCAGCCTGCATGTCTCGCTCTGGGTAAGTGACTGGTGGAGAGCCCTGTGAATCCTGTGTCAGCATCCACCAGCCTCCATGTCTCGCTCTGGGTAAGTGACTGGTGGAGAGCCCTGTGAAGCCTGTGTCAGCATCCACCAGCCTGAATGTCTCGCTCTGGGTAAGTGACCGGTGGGGAACCCTGTGAAGGCTGTGTCAGCATCCACCAGCCTGCATGTCTCACTCTGGGTGAGTGACTGGTGGAGAGCCCTGTGAAGCCTGTGTCAGGATCCACCACCCTGCATGTCTCGCTCTGGGTAAGTGACTGGTGGAGAGCCCTGTGCAGCCAGTGTCTTTCAGGATCCAACAGCCTGCATGTCTCGCTCTGGGTAAGTGACTGGTGGAGATCCCTGTGAAGCCTGTGTCAGCATCCACCAGCCTGCATGTCTCACTCGGGGTAAGTGACTGGTGGAGAGCCCTGTGAAGCCTGTGTCAGCATCCACCAGCCTGCATGTATCGCTCTGGGTAAGTGACTGGTGGAGAGCCCTGTGAAGCCTGTGTCAGCATCCACCAGCCTGCATGTCTCGCTCTGGGTAAGTGACTGGTTGAGAGCCCTGTGCAGCCTGTGTCAGGATCCACCAGCCTGCATGTCTCGCTCTGGGTAAGTGACTGGTGGAGAGCCCTGTGAAGCTTGTGTCAGCATCCACCAGCCTGCATGTCACGCTCTAGGTAAGTGACTGGTGGAGAGCCCTGTGCAGCCTGTGTGTGTCAGGATCCACCAGCCTGCATGTCTTGCTCTGGGTAAGTGACTGGTGGAGAGCCCTGTGCAGCCTGTGTGTGTCAGGACCCACCAGCCTGCATGTCTCACTCTGGGTAACTGACTGGTGGAGAGCCCTGTGCAGCCTGTGTCAGGATCCACCAGCCTGCATGTCTCACTCTGGGTAAGTGACTGGTGGAGAGCTCTGTGAAGCCTGTGTCAGCATCCACCAGCCTGCATGGCTCACTCTGGGTAACTGGTGGAGAGCCCTGTGCAGCCTGTGTCAGGATCCACCAGCCTGCATGTCTCACCCTGGGTAAGTGACTAGTGGAGAACCCTGTGAAGCCTGTGTCAGCATTCACCAGCCTGCATGTCTCGCTCTGAGTAAGTGACTGGTGGAGAGCCCTGTGAATCCTGTGTCAGCATCCACCAGCCTGCATGTCTCGCTCTGAGTAAGTGACTGGTGGAGAGCCCTGTGCAGCCTGTGTGTTTCAGGATCCACCAGCCTGCATGTCTCGCTCTGGGTAAGTGAGTGGTGGAGAGCCCTGTGCAGCCTGTGTCAGGATCCACCAGCCTGCATGTCTCGCTCAAGGTAAGTGACTAGTGGAAAGCCCTGTGAAGCCTGTGTCAGCATCCACCAGCCTGAATGTCTCGCTCTGGGTAAGTGACCGGTGGAGAACCCTGTGAAGGCTGTGTCAGCATCCACCAGCCTGCATGTCTCACTCTGGGTGAGTGACTGTTGGAGAGCCCTGTGAAGCCTGTGTCAGGATCCACCAGCCTGCATGTCTCGCTCTGGGTAA
Organism: Triturus cristatus; assembly: GCF_964204655.1. Lineage (NCBI taxonomy): Eukaryota > Metazoa > Chordata > Amphibia > Caudata > Salamandridae > Triturus > Triturus cristatus. Next base: position 274,717 of record NW_028188132.1, on the reverse strand, counting down.
GTGACTGGTGGAGAGCCCTGTGCAGCCAATGTCTTTCAGGATCCAACAGCCTGCATGTCTCGCTCTGGGTAAGTGACTGGTGGAGAGCCCTATGAAGCCTGTGTCAGCATCCACCAGCCTGCATGTCTCGCTCGGGGTAAGTGACTGGTGGAGAGCCCTATGAAGCCTGTGTCAGCATCCACCAGCCTGCATGTCTCGCTCTGGGTAAGTGACTGGTGGAGAGCCCTGTGAAGCCTGTGTCAGCATCCACCAGCCTGCATGTCTCGCTCTGGGTAAGTGACTGGTTGAGAGCCCTGTGCAGCCTGTGTCAGGATCCACCAGCCTGCATGTCTCGCTCTGGGTACGTAACTGGTGGAGAGCCCTGTGAAGCCTGTGTCAGGATCCACCAGCCTGCATGTCTCACTCTGGGTAAGTGACTGGTGGAGAGCTCTGTGAAGCCTGTGTCAGCATCCACCAGCCTGCATGGCTCACTCTGTGACTGGTGGAGAGCCCTGTGCAGCCTGTGTCAAGATCCACCAGCCTGCATGTCTCACTCTGGGTAAGTGACTAGTGGAGAACCCTGTGAAGCCAGTGTCAGCATTCACCAGCCTGCATGTCTCGCTCTGGGTAAGTGACTGGTGGAGAGCCCTGTGAATCCTGTGTCAGCATACACCAGCCTCCATGTCTCGCTCTGGGTAAGTGACTGGTGGAGAGCCCTGTGCAGCCTGGGTGTTTCAGGATCCACCAGCCTGCATGTCTCGCTCTGGGTGAGTGACTGGTGGAGAGCCCTGTGAAGACTGTGTGAGCATCCACCAGCCTGCATGTCTCGCTCTGGGTAAGTGACTGGTGGAGAGCCCTGTGAAGCCTGTGTCAGCATCCACCAGCCTGCATGTCTCGCTCTGGGTAAGTGACTGGTGGAAAGCCATGTGAAGCCTGTGTGTTTCAGGATCCACCAGCCTGCATGTCTCGCTCTGGGTAAGTGTCTGGTGGAGAGCCCTGTGAAGCCTTTGTCAGCATCCACCAGCCTGCATGTCTCACTCTGGGTAAGTGACTGGTGGAGAGCCCTGTGAAGCCTGTGTCAGCATCCACCAGCCTGCATGTCTCGCTCTGGGTAAGTGACTGGTTGAGAGCCCTGTGCAGCCTGTGTCAGGATCCACCAGCCTGCATGTCTCGCTCTGGGTAAGTAACTGGTGGAGAGCCCTGTGAAGCCTGTGTCAGCATTCACCAGCCTGCATGTCTCACTCTGGGTAAGTGACTGGTGGAGAGCCCTGTGAAGCTTGTGTCAGCATCCATCAGCCTGCATGTCACGCTCTAGGTAAGTGACTGGTGGAGAGCCCTGCGCAGCCTGTGTGTGTCAGGATCCACCAGCCTGCATGTCTTGCTCTGGGTAAGTGACTGGTGGAGAGCCCTGTGCAGCCTGTGTGTGTCAGGACCCACCAGCCTGCATGTCTCACTCTGGGTAAGTGACTAGTGGAGAACCCTGTGAAGCCTGTGTCAGCATTCACCAGCCTGCATGTCTCGCTCTGGGTAAGTGACTGGTGGAGAGCCCTGTGAATCCTGTGTCAGCATCCACCAGCCTCCATGTCTCGCTCTGGGTAAGTGACTGGTGGAGAGCCCTGTGCAGCCTGTGTGTTTAAGGATCCACCAGCCTAAATGTCTCGCTCTGGGGAAGTGACTGGTGGAGAGCCCTGTGAAGCCTGTGTGAGCATCCACCAGCCTGCATGTCTCGCTCTGGGTAAGTGACTGGTGGAGAGCCCTGTGAAGCCTGTGTGAGCATCCACCAGCCTGCATGTCTCGCTCTGGGTAAGTGACTGGTGGAAAGCCATGTGAAGCCTGTGTGTTTCAGGATCCACCAGCCTGCATGTCTCGCTCTGGGTAAGTGTCTGGTGGAGAGCCCTGTGAAGCCTTAGTCAGCATCCACCAGCCTGCATGTCTCACTCTTCGTAAGTGACTGGTGGAGAGCCCTGTGCAGCCTGTGTGTGTCATTATCCACCAGCCTGCACGTCTCGCTCTCGGTAAGTGACTGGTGGAGAGCCCTGTGCAGCCTTGTCAGGACCCACCAGCCTGCATGTCTCACTCAGGGTAAATGACTGGTGGAGAGCCCTGTGCAGCCTGTGTCAGCATCCACCAGCCTGCATGGCTCACTCTGTGACTGGTGGAGAGCCCTGTGCAGCCTGTGTCAAGATCCACCAGCCTGCATGTCTCACTCTGGGTAAGTGACTAGTGGAGAACCCTGTGAAGCCAGTGTTAGCATTCACCAGCCTGCATGTCTCGCTCTGGGTAAGTGACTGGTGGAGAGCCCTGTGAATCCTGTGTCAGCATCCACCAGCCTCCATGTCTCGCTCTGGGTAAGTGACTGGTGGAGAGCCCTGTGCAGCCTGGGTGTTTCAGGATCCACCAGCCTGCATGTCTCGCTCTGGGTGAGTGACTGGTGGAGAGCCCTGTGAAGACTGTGTGAGCATCCACCAGCCTGCATGTCTCGCTCTGGGTAAGTGACTGGTGGAGAGCCCTGTGAAGCCTGTGTCAGCATCCACCAGCCTGCATGTCTCGCTCTGGGTAAGTGACTGGTGGAAAGCCATGTGAAGCCTGTGTGTTTCAGGATCCACCAGCCTGCATGTCTCGCTCTGGGTAAGTGTCTGGTGGAGAGCCCTGTGAAGCCTTTGTCAGCATCCACCAGCCTGCATGTCTCACTCTGGGTAAGTGACTGGTGGAGAGCCCTGTGAAGCCTGTGTCAGCATCCACCAGCCTGCATGTCTCGCTCTGGGTAAGTGACTGGTTGAGAGCCCTGTGCAGCCTGTGTCAGGATCCACCAGCCTGCATGTCTCGCTCTGGGTAAGTAACTGGTGGAGAGCCCTGTGAAGCCTGTGTCAGCATTCACCAGCCTGCATGTCTCACTCTGGGTAAGTGACTGGTGGAGAGCCCTGTGAAGCTTGTGTCAGCATCCATCAGCCTGCATGTCACGCTCTAGGTAAGTGACTGGTGGAGAGCCCTGCGCAGCCTGTGTGTGTCAGGATCCACCAGCCTGCATGTCTTGCTCTGGGTAAGTGACTGGTGGAGAGCCCTGTGCAGCCTGTGTGTGTCAGGACCCACCAGCCTGCATGTCTCACTCTGGGTAAGTGACTAGTGGAGAACCCTGTGAAGCCTGTGTCAGCATTCACCAGCCTGCATGTCTCGCTCTGGGTAAGTGACTGGTGGAGAGCCCTGTGAATCCTGTGTCAGCATCCACCAGCCTCCATGTCTCGCTCTGGGTAAGTGACTGGTGGAGAGCCCTGTGAAGCCTGTGTCAGCATCCACCAGCCTGAATGTCTCGCTCTGGGTAAGTGACCGGTGGGGAACCCTGTGAAGGCTGTGTCAGCATCCACCAGCCTGCATGTCTCACTCTGGGTGAGTGACTGGTGGAGAGCCCTGTGAAGCCTGTGTCAGGATCCACCACCCTGCATGTCTCGCTCTGGGTAAGTGACTGGTGGAGAGCCCTGTGCAGCCAGTGTCTTTCAGGATCCAACAGCCTGCATGTCTCGCTCTGGGTAAGTGACTGGTGGAGAGCCCTGTGAAGCCTGTGTCAGCATCCACCAGCCTGCATGTCTCACTCGGGGTAAGTGACTGGTGGAGAGCCCTGTGAAGCCTGTGTCAGCATCCACCAGCCTGCATGTATCGCTCTGGGTAAGTGACTGGTGGAGAGCCCTGTGAAGCCTGTGTCAGCATCCACCAGCCTGCATGTCTCGCTCTGGGTAAGTGACTGGTTGAGAGCCCTGTGCAGCCTGTGTCAGGATCCACCAGCCTGCATGTCTCGCTCTGGGTAAGTGACTGGTGGAGAGCCCTGTGAAGCTTGTGTCAGCATCCACCAGCCTGCATGTCACGCTCTAGGTAAGTGACTGGTGGAGAGCCCTGTGCAGCCTGTGTGTGTCAGGATCCACCAGCCTGCATGTCTTGCTCTGGGTAAGTGACTGGTGGAGAGCCCTGTGCAGCCTGTGTGTGTCAGGACCCCCCAGCCTGCATGTCTCACTCTGGGTAACTGACTGGTGGAGAGCCCTGTGCAGCCTGTGTCAGGATCCACCAGCCTGCATGTCTCACTCTGGGTAAGTGACTGGTGGAGAGCTCTGTGAAGCCTGTGTCAGCATCCACCAGCCTGCATGGCTCACTCTGGGTAACTGGTGGAGAGCCCTGTGCAGCCTGTGTCAGGATCCACCAGCCTGCATGTCTCACCCTGGGTAAGTGACTAGTGGAGAACCCTGTGAAGCCTGTGTCAGCATTCACCAGCCTGCATGTCTCGCTCTGAGTAAGTGACTGGTGGAGAGCCCTGTGAATCCTGTGTCAGCATCCACCAGCCTGCATGTCTCGCTCTGAGTAAGTGACTGGTGGAGAGCCCTGTGCAGCCTGTGTGTTTCAGGATCCACCAGCCTGCATGTCTCGCTCTGGGTAAGTGAGTGGTGGAGAGCCCTGTGCAGCCTGTGTCAGGATCCACCAGCCTGCATGTCTCGCTCAAGGTAAGTGACTAGTGGAAAGCCCTGTGAAGCCTGTGTCAGCATCCACCAGCCTGAATGTCTCGCTCTGGGTAAGTGACCGGTGGAGAACCCTGTGAAGGCTGTGTCAGCATCCACCAGCCTGCATGTCTCACTCTGGGTGAGTGACTGTTGGAGAGCCCTGTGAAGCCTGTGTCAGGATCCACCAGCCTGCATGTCTCGCTCTGGGTAAGTGACTGGTGGAGAGCCCTGTGCAGCCAATGTCTTTCAGGATCCAACAGCCTGCATGTCTCGCTCTGGGTAAGTGACTGGTGGAGAGCCCTATGAAGCCTGTGTCAGCATCCACCAGCCTGCATGTCTCGCTCGGGGTAAGTGACTGGTGGAGAGCCCTATGAAGCCTGTGTCAGCATCCACCAGCCTGCATGTCTCGCTCTGGGTAAGTGACTGGTGGAGAGCCCTGTGAAGCCTGTGTCAGCATCCACCAGCCTGCATGTCTCGCTCTGGGTAAGTGACTGGTTGAGAGCCCTGTGCAGCCTGTGTCAGGATCCACCAGCCTGCATGTCTCGCTCTGGGTACGTAACTGGTGGAGAGCCCTGTGAAGCCTGTGTCAGGATCCACCAGCCTGCATGTCTCACTCTGGGTAAGTGACTGGTGGAGAGCTCTGTGAAGCCTGTGTCAGCATCCACCAGCCTGCATGGCTCACTCTGTGACTGGTGGAGAGCCCTGTGCAGCCTGTGTCAAGATCCACCAGCCTGCATGTCTCACTCTGGGTAAGTGACTAGTGGAGAACCCTGTGAAGCCAGTGTCAGCATTCACCAGCCTGCATGTCTCGCTCTGGGTAAGTGACTGGTGGAGAGCCCTGTGAATCCTGTGTCAGCATACACCAGCCTCCATGTCTCGCTCTGGGTAAGTGACTGGTGGAGAGCCCTGTGCAGCCTGGGTGTTTCAGGATCCACCAGCCTGCATGTCTCGCTCTGGGTGAGTGACTGGTGGAGAGCCCTGTGAAGACTGTGTGAGCATCCACCAGCCTGCATGTCTCGCTCTGGGTAAGTGACTGGTGGAGAGCCCTGTGAAGCCTGTGTCAGCATCCACCAGCCTGCATGTCTCGCTCTGGGTAAGTGACTGGTGGAAAGCCATGTGAAGCCTGTGTGTTTCAGGATCCACCAGCCTGCATGTCTCGCTCTGGGTAAGTGTCTGGTGGAGAGCCCTGTGAAGCCTTTGTCAGCATCCACCAGCCTGCATGTCTCACTCTGGGTAAGTGACTGGTGGAGAGCCCTGTGAAGCCTGTGTCAGCATCCACCAGCCTGCATGTCTCGCTCTGGGTAAGTGACTGGTTGAGAGCCCTGTGCAGCCTGTGTCAGGATCCACCAGCCTGCATGTCTCGCTCTGGGTAAGTAACTGGTGGAGAGCCCTGTGAAGCCTGTGTCAGCATTCACCAGCCTGCATGTCTCACTCTGGGTAAGTGACTGGTGGAGAGCCCTGTGAAGCTTGTGTCAGCATCCATCAGCCTGCATGTCACGCTCTAGGTAAGTGACTGGTGGAGAGCCCTGCGCAGCCTGTGTGTGTCAGGATCCACCAGCCTGCATGTCTTGCTCTGGGTAAGTGACTGGTGGAGAGCCCTGTGCAGCCTGTGTGTGTCAGGACCCACCAGCCTGCATGTCTCACTCTGGGTAAGTGACTAGTGGAGAACCCTGTGAAGCCTGTGTCAGCATTCACCAGCCTGCATGTCTCGCTCTGGGTAAGTGACTGGTGGAGAGCCCTGTGAATCCTGTGTCAGCATCCACCAGCCTCCATGTCTCGCTCTGGGTAAGTGACTGGTGGAGAGCCCTGTGCAGCCTGTGTGTTTAAGGATCCACCAGCCTAAATGTCTCGCTCTGGGGAAGTGACTGGTGGAGAGCCCTGTGAAGCCTGTGTGAGCATCCACCAGCCTGCATGTCTCGCTCTGGGTAAGTGACTGGTGGAGAGCCCTGTGAAGCCTGTGTGAGCATCCACCAGCCTGCATGTCTCGCTCTGGGTAAGTGACTGGTGGAAAGCCATGTGAAGCCTGTGTGTTTCAGGATCCACCAGCCTGCATGTCTCGCTCTGGGTAAGTGTCTGGTGGAGAGCCCTGTGAAGCCTTAGTCAGCATCCACCAGCCTGCATGTCTCACTCTTCGTAAGTGACTGGTGGAGAGCCCTGTGCAGCCTGTGTGTGTCATTATCCACCAGCCTGCACGTCTCGCTCTCGGTAAGTGACTGGTGGAGAGCCCTGTGCAGCCTTGTCAGGACCCACCAGCCTGCATGTCTCACTCAGGGTAAATGACTGGTGGAGAGCCCTGTGCAGCCTGTGTGTGGCAGGATCCACCAGCCTGCATGTCTCACACTGGGTAAATGACTGGTGGAGAGCCCTGTGTGGCCTGTGTCAGGATCCACCAGCCTACATGTCTCGCTCTGGGTAAGTGACTGGTGGAGAGCCCTGTGTAGCCTGTGTCAGCATCCACCAGCCTGCATGTCTCACTCGGGGTAAGTGACTGGTGGAGAGCCCTGTGCAGCCTGTGTCAGCATCCACCAGCCTGCATGTCTCACTCTGGGTAAGTGACTGGTGGAGAGCCCTGTGCAGCCTGTGTCAAGATCCACCAGCCTGCATGTCTCGCTCAAGGTAAGTGACTGGTGGAAAGCCCTGTGAAGCCTGTGTCAGCATTCACCAGCCTGAATGTCCCGCTCTGGGTAAGTGACCGGTGGAGAGCCCTGTGAAGGCTGTGTCAGCATCCACCAGCCTGCATGTTTCACTCTGGGTGAGTGACTGGTGGAGAACCCTGTGAAGCCTGTGTCAGGATCCACCAGCCTGCATGTCTCGCTCTGGGTAAGTGACTGGTGGAGAGCCCTGAGCAGCCAGTGTCTTTCAGGATCCAACAACCTGCATGTCTCGCTCTGGGTAAGTGACTGGTGGAGAGCCCTGTGAAGCCTGTGTCAGCATCCATCAGCCTGCATGTCTCGCTCGGGGTAAGTGACTGGTGGAGAGCCCTGTGCAGCCTGTGTGTGTCAGGATCCACCAGCCTGCATGTCTCACTCTGGGTAAGTGACTTGTGGCAAGCCCTATGCAGCCAGTGTGTTTCGGGATCCACCAGCCTGCATGTCTCGCTCTGGGTAAATGACCGGTGGAGAGCCCTGTGAAGCCTGTGTCAGGATCCACCAACCTGCATGTCTCACTCTGGGTAAGTGACTGGTGGAGAGCCCTGTGAAGCCTGTGTCCGCATCCACCAGCCTGCATGTGTCACTCTGGGTAAGTGACTGGTGGAGAGTCTGTGAAGCCTGAGTCAGCATCCACCAGCCTGCATGTCTCGCTCTGGGTAACTGACTGGTGGAGAGCCCTGTGAAGCCTGAGTCAGCATCCACCAGCCTGCATGTCTCACTTTGGGTAAATGACTGGTGGAGAGCCCTGTGCAGCCTGTGTCAGGATCCAGCAGCCTGCATGTCTCGCTGTGGGTAAGTAACTGGCAGAGAGCCCTGTGAAGCCTGTGTCAGCATCCACCAGCCTGCATGTCTCACTCTGGGTAAGAGACTGGTGGAGAGCCCTGTGAAGCCTGTGTCAGCATCCACCAGCCTGCATGTCGCGCTCTAAGTAAGTGACAGGTGGAGAGCCCTTTGCAGCCTGTTTTTGTCAGGATCCACCAGCATGCATGTCTTGCTCTGGGTAAGTGACTGGTGGAGAGCCCTGTGCAGCCTGTGTGTGTCAGGACCCACAAGCCTGCATGTCTCACTCTCGGTAAGTGACTGATGGAGAGCCCTGTGCAGTCTGTGTCAGGATCCACCAGCCTGCATGTCTCGCTCTGGGTAAGTGGCTGGTTGAGAGCCCTGTGAAGCCTGTGTCAGCATCCACCAGTCTGCATGGCTCACTCTGGGTGACTGGTGGAGAGCCCTGTGCAGCCTGTGTCAAGATCCACCAGCCTGCAGGTCTCGCTCTGGGTAAGTGACTAGTGGAGAGCCCTGTGAAGCCTGTGTCTGCATTCACCAGCCTGCATGTGTCGCTCTAAGTAAGTGACTGGTGGAGAGCCCTGTGAAGCCTGTGTCAGCATCCACCAGCCTGCATGTCTCGCTCTGGGTAAGGGACTGGTGGAGAGCCCTGTGCAGCCTGGGTGTTTCAGGATCCACCAGCCTGCATGTCTCGATCTGGGTAAGTGACTGGTGGAGAGCCCTGTGAAGCCTGTGTCAGCATCCACCAGCCTGCATGTCTCGCTCTGGGTAAGTGACTGGTGGAGAGCCCCGTGAAGCCTGTGTCAGCATCCACCAGCCTGCATGTCTCACTCTGGGTAAGTGACTGGCGGTAAGCCCTGTGAGGCCTGTTTCAGCATCCACCAGCCTGCATGTCTCACCATGGGTCAGTGACTGGTGGAGAGTCCTGTGCAGCCTGTGTCAGGATCCACCAGCCTGCATGTCTCACTCTGGGTAAGTGACTGGTGGAGAGCTCTGTGAAGCCTGTGTCAGCGTCCACCAGCCTGCATGTCTCTTTCTGGGTAAGTGACTGGTGGAGAGCCGTGTGAAGCCTGTGTGTTTCAGGATCCACCAGCCTGCATGTCTCACTCTGGGAAAGTGACTGGAGAAGAGCCCTGTGCAGCCTGTGTCAGGATCTACCAGCCTACATGTCTCGCTCTGGGTAAGTGACTGGTGGAGAGCCCTGCGAAGCCTGTGTCAGCATCCACCAGCCTGCATGTCTCGCTCTGGGTAAGTGACTGGTTGAGAGCCCTGTGAAGCCTATGTGAGCATCCACTAGCCTGTATGTCTCACTCTGGGTGAGTGACTGGTGGAGAGCACTGTGAAGCCTGTGTCAGCATCCACCAGCCTATATTTCTCGCTCTGGGTAAGTGACTGGTGGAGAGCCCTGTGAAGCCTGTGTCAGCATCCACCAGCCTGCATATCTCACTCTGGGTAAGTGACTGGTGGAGAGCCCTGTGCAGCCTGTGTCAGGATCCAGCAGCCTGCATGTCTCGCTCTGGGTAAGTAACTGGCGGAGAGCCCTGTGAAGCCTGTGTCAGCATCCACCAGCCTGCATGTCTCACTCTGGGTAAGAGACTAGTGGAGAGCCCTCTGAAGCCTGTGTCAGCATCCACCAGCCTGCATGTCGCGCTCTAAGTAAGTGACAGGTGAAGAGCCCTGTGCAGCCTGTGTGTGTCAGGATCCACCAGCATGCATGTCTTGCTCGGGGTAAGTGACTGGTGGAGAGCCCTGTGCAGCCTGTGTGTGTCAGGATCCACCAGCCTGCATGTCTCACTCTGGGTAAGTGACTTGTGGCAAGCCCTATGCAGCCAGTGTGTTTCAGGATCCACCAGCCTGCATGTCTCGCTCTGGGTAAATGACCGGTGGAGAGCCCTGTGAAGCCTGTGTCAGGATCCACCAACCTGCATGTCTCACTCTGGGTAAGTGACTGGTGGAGAGCCCTGTGAAGCCTGTGTCCGCATCCACCAGCCTGCATGTCTCACTCTGGGTAAGTGACTGGTGGAGAGTCTGTGAAGCCTGAGTCAGCATCCACCAGCCTGCATGTCTCGCTCTGGGTAACTGACTGGTGGAGAGCCCTGTGAAGCCTGAGTCAGCATCCACCAGCCTGCATGTCTCACTTTGGGTAAATGACTGGTGGAGAGCCCTGTGCAGCCTGTGTCAGGATCCAGCAGCCTGCATGTCTCGCTGTGGGTAAGTAACTGGCGGAGAGCCCTGTGAAGCCTGTGTCAGCATCCACCAGCCTGCATGTCTCACTCTGGGTAAGAGACTGGTGGAGAGCCCTGTGAAGCCTGTGTCAGCATCCACCAGCCTGCATGTCGCGCTCTAAGTAAGTGACAGGTGGAGAGACCTTTGCAGCCTGTTTTTGTCAGGATCCACCAGCATGCATGTCTTGCTCTGGGTAAGTGACTGGTGGAGAGCCCTGTGCAGCCTGTGTGTGTCAGGACCCACAAGCCTGCATGTCTCACTCTTGGTAAGTGACTGGTGGAGAGCCCTGTGCAGCCTGTGTCAGGATCCACCAGCCTGCATGTCTCGCTCTGGGTAAGTGGCTGGTTGAGAGCCCTGTGAAGCCTGTGTCAGCATCCACCAGTCTGCATGGCTCACTCTGGGTGACTGGTGGAGAGCCCTGTGCAGCCTGTGTCAGGATCCACCAGCCTGCAGGTCTCGCTCTGGGTAAGTGACTAGTGGAGAGCCCTGTGAAGCCTGTGTCTGCATTCACCAGCCTGCATGTGTCGCTCTAAGTAAGTGACTGGTGGAGAGCCCTGTGAAGCCTGTGTCAGCATCCACCAGCCTGCATGTCTCGCTCTGGGTAAGGGACTGGTGGAGAGCCCTGTGCAGCCTGGGTGTTTCAGGATCCACCAGCCTGCATGTCTCGATCTGGGTAAGTGACTGGTGGAGAGCCCTGTGAAGCCTGTGTCAGCATCCACCAGCCTGCATGTCTCGCTCTGGGTAAGTGACTGGTGGAGAGCCCCGTGAAGCCTGTGTCAGCATCCACCAGCCTGCATGTCTCACTCTGGGTAAGTGACTGGCGGTAAGCCCTGTGAGGCCTGTTTCAGCATCCACCAGCCTGCATGTCTCACCATGGGTCAGTGACTGGTGGAGAGTCCTGTGCAGCCTGTGTCAGGATCCACCAGCCTGCATGTCTCACTCTGGGTAAGTGACTGGTGGAGAGCTCTGTGAAGCCTGTGTCAGCGTCCACCAGCCTGCATGTCTCTTTCTGGGTAAGTGACTGGTGGAGAGCCGTGTGAAGCCTGTGTGTTTCAGGATCCACCAGCCTGCATGTCTCACTCTGGGAAAGTGACTGGAGAAGAGCCCTGTGCAGCCTGTGTCAGGATCTACCAGCCTACATGTCTTGCTCTGGGTAAGTGACTGGTGGAGAGCCCTGCGAAGCCTGTGTCAGCATCCACCAGCCTGCATGTCTCGCTCTGGGTAAGTGACTGGTTGAGAGCCCTGTGAAGCCTATGTGAGCATCCACTAGCCTGTATGTCTCACTCTGGGTGAGTGACTGGTGGAGAGCACTGTGAAGCCTGTGTCAGCATCCACCAGCCTATATTTCTCGCTCTGGGTAAGTGACTGGTGGAGAGCCCTGTGAATCCTGTGTCAGCATCCACCAGCCTGCATATCTCACTCTGGGTAAGTGACTGGTGGAGAGCCCTGTGCAGCCTGTGTCAGGATCCAGCAGCCTGCATGTCTCGCTCTGGGTAAGTAACTGGCGGAGAGCCCTGTGAAGCCTGTGTCAGCATCCACCAGCCTGCATGTCTCACTCTGGGTAAGAGACTAGTGGAGAGCCCTCTGAAGCCTGTGTCAGCATCCACCAGCCTGCATGTCGCGCTCTAAGTAAGTGACAGGTTAAGAGCCCTGTGCAGCCTGTGTGTGTCAGGATCCACCAGCATGCATGTCTTGCTCTGGGTAAGTGACTGGTGGAGAGCCCTGTGCAGCCTGTGTGTGTCAGGACCCACCAGTCTGCATGTCTCACTCTGGGTAAGTGACTGGTGGAGAGCCCTGTGCAGCCTGTGTCAGCATCCACCAGCCTGCATATCTCACTCTGGGTAAGTGACTGGTGGAGAGCCCTGTACAGCCTGTGTCAGGATCCAGCAGCCTGCATGACTCGCTCTGGGTAAGTAACTGGCGGAGAGCCCTGTGAAGCCTTTGTCAGCATCCACCAGCCTGCATGTCTCACTCTGGGTAAGAGACTGGTGGAGAGCCCTGTGAAGCCTGTGTCAGCATCCACCAGCCTGCATGTCGCGCTCTAAGTAAGTGACAGGTGAAGAGCCCTGTTCAGCCTGTGTGTGTCAGGATCCACCAGCGTGCATGTCTTGCTCTGGGTAAGTGACTGGTGGAGAGCCCTGTGCAGCCTGTGTGTGTCAGGACCCACCAGCCTGCATGTCTCACTCTGGGTAAGTGACTGGTGGAGAGCCCTGTGCAGCCTGTGTCAGGATCCACCAGCCTGCATATCTCGCTCTGGGTAAGTGGCTGGTTGAGAGCCCTGTGAAGCCTGTGTCAGCATCCACCAGCCTGCATGGCTCACTCTGGGTGACTGGTGGAGAGCCCTGTGCATTCTGTGTCAGAATCCACCATCCTGCAGGTCTCGCTCTGGGTAAGTGACTAGTGGAGAGCCCTGTGAAGCCTGTGTCTGCATTCACCAGCCTGCATGTCTCGCTCTAAGTAAGTGACTGGTGGAGAGCCCTGTGAAGCCTGTGTTAGCATCCACCAGCCTGCATGTCTCGCTCTGGGTAAGTGACTGGTGGAGAGCCCTGTGCAGCCTGGGTGTTTCAGGATCCACTAGCCTGCATGTCTCGATCTGGGTAAGTGACTGGTGGAGAGCCCTGTGAAGCCTGTGGCAGCATCCACCAGCCTGCATGTCTCGCTCTGGGTAAGTGACTGGTGGAGAGCCATGTGAAGCCTGTGTGTTTCAGGATCCACCAGCCTGCATGTCTCGCTCTGGGTAAGTGACTGGTGGAGAACCCTGTGAAGCCTGTGTCAGCATCCACCAGCCTGCATGTCTCGCTCTGGGTAAGTGACTGGTGGGGAGCCCTGTGAAGCCTGTGTCAGCATCCACCAGCCTGCATGTCTCACTTTGGGTAAATGACTGCTGGAGAGCCCTGTGCAGCCTGTGTGTGTCAGGATCCACCAGCCTGCATGTCTCACTCTGGGTAAGTGACTGGTGGAGATCCCTGTGCAGCCTGTGTCAGGATCCACCAGCCTGCATGTCTCACTCTGGGTAAGTGACTGGTGGAGAGCCCTGTGAAGCCTGTGTCAGCATCCACCAGCCTGCATGCCTCACTCTGGGTAAGTGACTGGTGGACACCCCTGTGCAGCCTGTGTCAGCATCCACCAGCCTGCATGTCTCGCTCTGGGTAAGTGACTGGTGGAGAGCCATGTGAAGCCTGGGTGTTTCAGGATCCACCAGCCTGCATGTCTCGCTCTGGGTAAGTGACTGGTGGAGAGCCCTGTGAATCCTGTGTCAGCATCCACCAGCCTGCATGTCTCGCTCTGGGTAAGTGACTGGTGGAGAGCCCTGTGCAGCCTGTGTGTTTCTGGATCCACCAGCCTGCATGTCTCGCTCTGGGTAAGTGACTGGTGGAGAGCCCTGTGAAGCCTGTGTGAGCATCCACCAGCCTGCATGTCTCACTCTGGGTAAGTGACTGGCGGAGAGCCCTGTGAAGCCTGTGTCAGCATCCACCAGCCTGCATGTCTCGCTCTGGGTAAGTGACTGGTGGAAAGCCATGTGAAGCCTGTGTGTTTCAGGATCCACAAGCCTGCATGTCTCGCTCTGGGTAAGTGACTGGTGGAGAGCCCTGTGAAGCCTTTGTCAGCATCCACCAGCCTGCATGTCTCACTCTTCGTAAGTGACTGGTGGAGAGCCCTGTGCAGCCTGTGTGTGTCAGGATCCACCAGCCTGCACGCCTCGCTCTGGGTAAGTGACTGGTGGAGAGCCCTGTGCAGCCTTGTCAGGACCCACAAGCCTGCATGTATCACTCAGGGTAAGTGACTGGTGGAGAGCCCTGTGAAGCCTCTGTCAGAATCCACCAGCCTGAATGTATCACTTTGGGTAAATGACTGGTAGAGAGCCCTGTGCAGCCTGTGTGTGTCAGGATCCACCAGCCTGCATGTCTCACTCTGGGTAAATGACTGGTGGAGAGCCCTGTGTAGCCTGTGTCAGGATCCACCAGCATACATGTCTCGCTCTGGGTAAGTGACTGGTGGAGAGCCCTGTGTAGCCTGTGTCAGCATCAACCAGCCTGCATGTCTCACTCGGGGTAAGTGACTGGTGGAGAGCCCTGTGCAGCCTGTGTCAGCATCCACCAGCCTGCATGTCTCACTCTGGGTAAGTGACTGGTGGAGAGCCCTGTGCAGCCTGTGTCAGGATCCACCAGCCTGCATGTCTCGCTCAAGGTAAGTGACTGGTGGAAAGCCCTGTGAAGCCTGTGTCAGCATCCACCAGCCTGAATGTCTCGCTCTGGGTAAGTGACCGGTGGAGAACCCTGTGAAGGCTGTGTCAGCATCCACCAGCCTGCATGTCTCACTCTGGGTGAGTGACTGGTGGAGAGCCCTGTGAAGCCTGTGTCAGGATCCACCATCCTGCATGTCTCGCTCTGGGTAAGTGACTGGTGGAGAGCCCTGTGCAGCCAGTGTCTTTCAGGATCCAACAGCCTGCATGTCTCGCTCTGGGTAAGTGACTGGTGGAGAGCCCTGTGAAGCCTGTGTCAGCATCCACCAGCCTGCATGTCTCACTCGGGGTAAGTGACTGGTGGAGAGCCCTGTGAAGCCTGTGTCAGCATCCACCAGCCTGCATGTATCACTCTGGGTAAGTGACTGGTGGAGAGCCCTGAGAAGCCTGTGTCAGCATCCACCAGCCTGCATGTCTCGCTCTGGGTAAGTGACTGGTTGAGAGCCCTGTGCAGCCTGTGTCAGGATCCACCAGCCTGCATGTCTCGCTCTGGGTAGGTAACTGGTGGAGAGCCCTGTTAAGCCTGTGTCAGCATTCACCAGCCTGCATGTCTCACTCTGGGTAAGTGACTGGTGGAGAGCCCTGTGAAGCTTGTGTCAGCATCCACCAGCCTGCATGTCACGCTCTAGGTAAGTGACTGGTGGAGAGCCCTGTGCAGCCTGTGTGTGTCAGGATCCACCAGCCTGCATGTCTTGCTCTGGGTAAGTGACTGGTGGAGAGCCCTGTGCAGCCTGTGTGTGTCAGGACCCACCAGCCTGCATGTCTCACTCTGGGTAAGTGACTGGTGGAGAGCCCTGTGCAGCCTGTGTCAGGATCCACCAGCCTGCATGTCTCACTCTGGGTAAGTGACTGGTGGAGAGCCCTGTGCAGCCTGTGTCAGGATCCAGCAGCCTGCATGTCTCGCTCTGGGTAAGTAACTGGCGGAGAGCCCTGTGAAGCCTGTGTCAGCATCCACCAGCCTGCATGTCTCACTCTGGGTAAGAGACTAGTGGAGAGCCCTGTGAAGCCTGTGTCAGCATCCACCAGCCTGCATGTCTCGCTCTGGGTAAGTGGCTGGTTGAGAGCCCTGTGAAGCCTGTGTCAGCATCCACCAGCCTGCATGGCTCACTCTGGGTGACTGGTGGAGAGCCCTGTGCATTCTGTGTCAGGATCCACCAGCCTGCAGGTCTCACTCTGGGTAAGTGACTAGTGGAGAGCCCAGTGAAGCCTAGGTCTGCATTCACCAGCCTGCATGTCTCGCACTAAGTAAGTGACTGGTGCAGAGCCCTGTGAAGCCTGTGGCAGCATCCACCAGCCTACATGTCTCGCTCTGGGTAAGTGACTGGTGGAGAACCCTGTGATGCCTGTGTCAGCATCCACCAGCCTGCATATCTCACTCTGGGTAAGTGACTGGTGGAGAGCCCTGTGCAGCCTGTGTCAGGATCCAGCAGCCTGCATGTCTCGCTCTGGGTAAGTAACTGGCGGAGAGCCCTGTGAAGCCTGTGTCAGCATCCACCAGCCTGCATGTCTCACTCTGGGTAAGAGACTGGTGGAGAGCCCTGTGAAGCCTGTGTCAGCATCCACCAGCCTGCATGTCGCGCTCTAAGTAAGTGACAGGTGAAGAGCCCTGTTCAGCCTGTGTGTGTCAGGATCCACCAGCGTGCATGTCTTGCTCTGGGTAAGTGACTGGTGGAGAGCCCTGTGCAGCCTGTGTGTGTCAGGACCCACCAGTCTGCATGTCTCACTCTGGGTAAGTGACTGGTGGAGAGCCCTGTGCAGCCTGTGTCAGGATCCACCAGCCTGCATATCTCGCTCTGGGAAAGTGGCTGGTTGAGAGCCCTGTGAAGCCTGTGTCAGCATCCACCAGCCTGCATGGCTCACTCTGGGTGACTGGTGGAGAGCCCTGTGCATTCTGTGTCAGGATCCACCAGCCTGCAGGTCTCGCTCTGGGTAAGTCACTAGTGGAGAGCCCTGTGAAGCCTGTGTCTTCATTCACCAGCCTGCATGTCTCGCTCTAAGTAAGTGACTGGTGGAGAGCCCTGTGAAGCCTGTGTCAGCATCCACCAGCCTGCATGTCTCGCTCTGGGTAAGTGACTGGTGGAGAGCCCTGTGCAGCCTGGGTGTTTCAGGATCCACCAGCCTGCATGTCTCGATCTGGGTAAGTGACTGGTGGAGAGCCCTGTGAAGCCTGTGGCAGCATCCACCAGCCTGCATGTCTCGCTCTGGGTAAGTGACTGGTGGAGAGCCCTGTGAAGCCTGTGTCAGCATCCACCAGCCTGCATGTTTCGCTCTGGGTAAGTGACTGGTGGAGAGCCATGTGAAGCCTGTGTGTTTCAGGATCCACCAGCCTGCATGTCTCGCTCTGGGTAAGTGACTGGCGGAGAGCCCTGTGAAGCCTGTGTCAGCATCCACCAGCCTGCATGTCTCGCTCTGGGTAAGTGACTGGTGGAGAGCTCTGTGAAGCCTGTGTCAGCATCCACCAGCCTGCATGACTCGCTCTGGGTAAGTAACTGGTGGAGAGCCCTGTTAAGCCTGTGTCAGCATTCACCAGCCTGCATGTCTCACTCTGGGTAAGTGACTGGTGGAGAGCCCTGTGAAGCTTGTGTCAGCATCCACCAGCCTGCATGTCACGCTCTAGGTAAGTGACTGGTGGAGAGCCCTGTGCAGCCTGTGTGTGTCAGGATCCACCAGCCTGCATGTCTTGCTCTGGGTAAGTGACTGGTGGAGAGCCCTGTGCAGCCTGTGTGTGTCAGGACCCACCAGCCTGCATGTCTCACTCTGGGTAACTGACTGGTGGAGAGCCCTGTGCAGCCTGTGTCAGGATCCACCAGCCTGCATGTCTCACTCTGGGTAAGTGACTGGTGGAGAGCTCTGTGAAGCCTGTGTCAGCATCCACCAGCCTGCATGGCTCACTCTGGGTAACTGGTGGAGAGCCCTGTGCAGCCTGTGTCAGGATCCACCAGCCTGCATGTCTCACCCTGGGTAAGTGACTAGTGGAGAACCCTGTGAAGCCTGTGTCAGCATTCACCAGCCTGCATGTCTCGCTCTGAGTAAGTGACTGGTGGAGAGCCCTGTGAATCCTGTGTCAGCATCCACCAGCCTGCATGTCTCGCTCTGAGTAAGTGACTGGTGGAGAGCCCTGAGCAGCCTGTGTGTTTCAGGATCCACCAGCCTGCATGTCTCGCTCTGGGTAAGTGAGTGGTGGAGAGCCCTGTGCAGCCTGTGTCAGGATCCACCAGCCTGCATGTCTAGCTCAAGGTAAGTGACTGGTGGAAAGCCCTGTGAAGCCTGTGTCAGCATCCACCAGCCTGAATGTCTCGCTCTGGGTAAGTGACCGGTGGAGAACCCTGTGAAGGCTGTGTCAGCATCCACCAGCCTGCATGTCTCACTCTGGGTGAGTGACTGTTGGAGAGCCCTGTGAAGCCTCTGTCAGGATCCACCAGCCTGCATGTCTCGCTCTGGGTAAGTGACTGGTGGAGAGCCCTGTGCAGCCAATGTCTTTCAGGATCCAACAGCCTGCATGTCTCACTCTGGGTAAGTGACTGGTGGAGAGCCCTATGAAGCCTGTGTCAGCATCCACCAGCCTGCATGTCTTGCTCGGGGTAAGTGACTGGTGGAGAGCCCTGTGAAGCCTGTGTCAGCATCCACCAGCCTGCATGTCTCGCTCTGGGTAAGTGACTGGTGGAGAGCCCTGTGAAGCCTGTGTCAGCATCCACCAGCCTGCATGTCTCGCTCTGGGTAAGTGACTGGTTGAGAGCCCTGTGCAGCCTGTGTCAGGATCCACCAGCCTGCATGTCTCGCTCTGGGTACGTAACTGGTGGAGAGCCCTGTGAAGCCTGTGTCAGCATTCACCAGCCTGCATGTCTCACTCTGGGTAAGTGACTGGTGGAGAGCCCTGTGAAGCTTGTGTCAGCATCCACCAGCATGCATGTCACGCTCTAGGTAAGTGACTGGTGGAGAGCCCTGTGCAGCCTGTGTGTGTCAGGATCCACCAGCCTGCATGATTTGCTCTGGGTAAGTGACTGGTGGAGAGCCCTGTGCAGCCTGTGTGTGTCAGGACCCACCAGCCTGCATGTCTCACTCTGGGTAAGTGACTGGTGGAGAGCCCTGTGCAGCCTGTGTCAGGATCCACCAGCCTGCATGTCTCACTCTGGGTAAGTGACTGGTGGAGAGCTCTGTGAAGCCTGTGTCAGCATCCACCAGCCTGCATGGCTCACTCTGTGACTGGTGGAGAGCCCTGTGCAGCCTGTGTCAAGATCCACCAGCCTGCATGTCTCACTCTGGGTAAGTGACTAGTGGAGAACCCTGTGAAGCCTGTGTCAGCATTCACCAGCCTGCATGTCTCGCTCTGGGTAAGTGACTGGTGGAGAGCCCTGTGAATCCTGTGTCAGCATCCACCAGCCTCCATGTCTCGCTCTGGGTAAGTGACTGGTGGAGAGCCCTGTGCAGCCTGGGTGTTTCAGGATCCACCAGCCTGCATGTCTCGCTCTGGGTGAGTGACTGGTGGAGAGCCCTGTGAAGACTGTGTGAGCATCCACCAGCCTGCATGTCTCGCTCTGGGTAAGTGACTGGTGGAGAGCCCTGTGAAGCCTGTGTCAGCATCCACCAGCCTGCATGTCTCGCTCTGGGTAAGTGACTGGTGGAGAGCCATGTGAAGCCTGTGTGTTTCAGGATCCACCAGCCTGCATGTCTCGCTCTGGGTAAGTGACTGGTGGAGAACCCTGTGAAGCCTGTGTCAGCATCCACCAGCCTGCATGTCTCGCTCTGGGTAAGTGACTGGTGGAGAGCCCTGTGAAGCCTGTGTCAGCATCCACCAGCCTGCAAGTCTCGCCCTGGGTAAGTAACTGGTGGAGAGCCCTGTTAAGCCTGTGTCAGCATTCACCAGCCTGCATGTCTCACTCTGGGTAAGTGACTGGTGGAGAGCCCTGTGAAGCTTGTGTCAGCATCCACCAGCCTGCATGTCACGCTCTAGGTAAGTGACTGGTGGAGAGCCCTGTGCAGCCTGTGTGTGTCAGGATCCACCAGCCTGCATGTCTTACTCTGGGTAAGTGACTGGTGGAGAGCCCTGTGCAGCCTGTGTGTGTCAGGACCCACCAGCCTGCATGTCTCACTCTGGGTAACTGACTGGTGGAGAGCCCTGTGCAGCCTGTGTCAGGATCCACCAGCCTGCATGTCTCACTCTGGGTAAGTGACTGGTGGAGAGCTCTGTGAAGCCTGTGTCAGCATCCACCAGCCTGCATGCCTCACTCTGGGTAAGTGACTGGTGGACACCCCTGTGCAGCCTGTGTCAGCATCCACCAGCCTGCATGTCTCGCTCTGGGTAAGTGACTGGTGGAGAGCCATGTGAAGCCTGGGTGTTTCAGGATCCACCAGCCTGCATGTCTCGCTCTGGGTAAGTGACTGGTGGAGAGCCCTGTGAAGCCTATGTCAGCATCCACCAGCCTGCATGTCTCACTCTGGGTAAGTGACTAGTGGAGAACCCTGTGAAGCCTGTGTCAGCATTCACCAGCCTGCATGTCTCGCTCTGAGTAAGTGACTGGTGGAGAGCCCTGTGAATCCTGTGTCAGCATCCACCAGCCTGCATGTCTCGCTCTGAGTAAGTGACTGGTGGAGAGCCCTGTGAATCCTGTGTCAGCATCTACCAGCCTCCATGTCTCGCTCTGGGTAAGTGACTGGTGGAGAGCCCTGTGCAGCCTGTGTGTTTCAGGATCCACCAGCCTGCATGTCTCGCTCTGGGTAAGTGAGTGGTGGAGAGCCCTGTGCAGCCTGTGTCAGGATCCACCAGCCTGCATGTCTCGCTCAAGGTAAGTGACTGGTGGAAAGCCCTGTGAAGCCTGTGTCAGCATCCACCAGCCTGAATGTCTCGCTCTGGGTAAGTGACCGGTGGAGAACCCTGTGAAGGCTGTGTCAGCATCCACCAGCCTGCATGTCTCACTCTGGGTGAGTGACTGTTGGAGAGCCCTGTGAAGCCTGTGTCAGGATCCACCAGCTTGCATGTCTCGCTCTGGGTAAGTGACTGGTGGAGAGCCCTGTGCAGCCAATGTCTTTCAGGATCCAACAGCCTGCATGTCTCGCTCTGGGTAAGTGACTGGTGGAGAGCCCTATGAAGCCTGTGTCAGCATCCACCAGCCTGCATGTCTCGCTCGGGGTAAGTGACTGGTGGAGAGCCCTGTGAAGCCTGTGTCAGCATCCACCAGCCTGCATGTCTCGCTCTGGGTAAGTGACTGGTGGAGAGCCCTGTGAAGCCTGTGTCAGCATCCACCAGCCTGCATGTCTCGCTCTGGGTAAGTGACTGGTTGAGAGCCCTGTGCAGCCTATGTCAGGATCCACCAGCCTGCATGTCTCGCTCTGGGTACGTAACTGGTGGAGAGCCCTGTGAAGCCTGTGTCAGCATTCACCAGCCTGCATGTCTCACTCTGGGTAAGTGACTGGTGGAGAGCCCTGTGAAGCTTGTGTCAGCATCCACCAGCATGCATGTCACGCTCTAGGTAAGTGACTGTTGGAGAGCCCTGTGCAGCCTGTGTGTGTCAGGATCCACCAGCCTGCATGATTTGCTCTGGGTAAGTGACTGGTGGAGAGCCCTGTGCAGCCTGTGTGTGTCAGGACCCACCAGCCTGCATGTCTCACTCTGGGTAAGTGACTGGTGGAGAGCCCTGTGCAGCCTGTGTCAGGATCCACCAGCCTGCATGTCTCACTCTGGGTAAGTGACTGGTGGAGAGCTCTGTGAAGCCTGTGTCAGCATCCACCAGCCTGCATGGCTCACTCTGTGACTGGTGGAGAGCCCTGTGCAGCCTGTGTCAAGATCCACCAGCCTGCATGTCTCACTCTGGGTAAGTGACTAGTGGAGAACCCTGTGAAGCCTGTGTCAGCATTCACCAGCCTGCATGTCTCGTTCTGGGTAATTGACTGGTGGAGAGCCCTGTGAATCCTGTGTCAGCATCCACCAGCCTCCATGTCTCGCTCTGGGTAAGTGACTGGTGGAGAGCCCTGTGCAGCCTGGGTGTTTCAGGATCCACCAGCCTGCATGTCTCGCTCTGGGTGAGTTACTGGTGGAGAGCCCTGTGAAGACTGTGTGAGCATCCACCAGCCTGCATGTCTCGCTCTGGGTAAGTGACTGGTGGAGAGCCCTGTGAAGCCTGTGTCAGCATCCACCAGCCTGCATGTCTCGCTCTGGGTAAGTGACTGGTGGAAAGCCATGTGAAGCCTGTGTGTTTCAGGATCCACCAGCCTGCATGTCTCGCTCTGGGTAAGTGTCTGGTGGAGAGCCCTGTGAAGCCTTTGTCAGCATCCACCAGCCTGCATGTCTCACTCTGGGTAAGTGACTGGTGGAGAGCCCTGTGCAGCCTTGTCAGGACCCACCAGCCTGCATGTATCACTCAGGGTAAATGACTGGTGGAGAGCCCTGTGCAGCCTGTGTGTGTCAGGATCCACCAGCCTGCATGTCTCACACTGGGTAAATGACTGGTGGAGAGCCCTGTGTGGCCTGTGTCAGGATCCACCAGCCTACATGTCTCGCTCTGGGTAAGTGACTGGTGGAGAGCCCTGTGTAGCCTGTGTCAGCATCCACCAGCCTGCATGTCTCACTCGGGGTAAGTGACTGGTGGAGAGCCCTGTGCAGCCTGTGTCAGCATCCACCAGCCTGCATGTCTCACTCTGGGTAAGTGACTGGTGGAGAGCCCTGTGCAGCCTGTGTCAAGATCCACCAGCCTGCATGTCTCGCTCAAGGTAAGTGACTGGTGGAAAGCCCTGTGAAGCCTGTGTCAGCATCCACCAGCCTGAATGTCCCGGTCTGGGTAAGTGACCGGTGGAGAGCCCTGTGAAGGCTGTGTCAGCATCCACCAGCCTGCATGTTTCACTCTGGGTGAGTGACTGGTGGAGAACCCTGTGAAGCCTGTGTCAGGATCCACCAGCCTGCATGTCTCGCTCTGGGTAAGTGACTGGTGGAGAGCCCTGAGCAGCCAGTGTCTTTCAGGATCCAACAACCTGCATGTCTCGCTCTGGGTAAGTGACTGGTGGAGAGCCCTGTGAAGCCTGTGTCAGCATCCACCAGCCTGCATGTCTCGCTCGGGGTAAGTGACTGGTGGAGAGCCCTGTGCAGCCTGTGTGTGTCAGGATCCACCAGCCTGCATGTCTCACTCTGGGTAAGTGACTTGTGGCAAGCCCTATGCAGCCAGTGTGTTTCAGGATCCACCAGCCTGCATGTCTCGCTCTGGGTAAATGACCGGTGGAGAGCCCTGTGAAGCCTGTGTCAGGATCCACCAACCTGCATGTCTCACTCTGGGTAAGTGACTGGTGGAGAGCCCTGTGAAGCCTGTGTCCGCATCCACCAGCCTGCATGTCTAACTCTGGGTAAGTGACTGGTGGAGAGTCTGTGAAGCCTGAGTCAGCATCCACCAGCCTGCATGTCTCGCTCTGGGTAACTGACTGGTGGAGAGCCCTGTGAAGCCTGAGTCAGCATCCACCAGCCTGCATGTCTCACTTTGGGTAAATGACTGGTGGAGAGCCCTGTGCAGCCTTTGTCAGGATCCAGCAGCCTGCATGTCTAGCTGTGGGTAAGTAACTGGCGGAGAGCCCTGTGAAGCCTGTGTCAGCATCCACCAGCCTGCATGTCTCACTCTGGGTAAGAGACTGGTGGAGAGCCCTGTGAAGCCTGTGTCAGCATCCACCAGCCTGCATGTCGCGCTCTAAGTAAGTGACAGGTGGAGAGCCCTTTGCAGCCTGTTTTTGTCAGGATCCACCAGCATGCATGTCTTGCTCTGGGTAAGTGACTGGTGGAGAGCCCTGTGCAGCCTGTGTGTGTCAGGACCCACAAGCCTGCATGTCTCACTCTCGGTAAGTGACTGGTGGAGAGCCCTGTGCAGCCTGTGTCAGGATCCACCAGCCTGCATGTCTCGCTCTGGGTAAGTGGCTGGTTGAGAGCCCTGTGAAGCCTGTGTCAGCATCCACCAGTCTGCATGGCTCACTCTGGGTGACTGGTGGAGAGCCCTGTGCAGCCTGTGTCAGGATCCACCAGCCTACAGGTCTCGCTCTGGGTAAGGGACTGGTGGAGAGCCCTGTGCAGCCTGGGTGTTTCAGGATCCACCAGCCTGCATGTCTCGATCTGGGTAAGTGACTGGTGGAGAGCCCTGTGAAGCCTGTGTCAGCATCCACCAGCCTGCATGTCTCGCTCTGGGTAAGTGACTGGTGGAGAGCCCTGTGAAGCCTGTGTCAGCATCCACCAGCCTGCATGTCTCGCTCTGGGTAAGTGACTGGTGGAGAGCCCTGTGAAGCCTGTGTCAGCATCCACCAGCCTGCATGTCTCACTCTGGGTAAGTGACTGGTGGAGAGCTCTGTGAAGCCTGTGTCAGCGTCCACCAGCCTGCATGTCTCTTTCTGGGTAAGTGACTGGTGGAGAGCCGTGTGAAGCCTGTGTGTTTCAGGATCCACCAGCCTGCATGTCTCACTCTGGGAAAGTGACTGGAGAAGAGACCTGTGCAGCCTGTGTCAGGATCTACCAGCCTACATGTCTCGCTCTGGGTAAGTGACTGGTGGAGAGCCCTGCGAAGCCTGTGTCAGCATCCACCAGCCTGCATGTCTCGCTCTGGGTAAGTGACTGGTTGAGAGCCCTGTGAAGCCTATGTGAGCATCCACTAGCCTGTATGTCTCACTCTGGGTGAGTGACTGGTGGAGAGCACTGTGAAGCCTGTGTCAGCATCCACCAGCCTATATTTCTCGCTCTGGGTAAGTGACTGGTGGAGAGCCCTGTGAAGCCTGTGTCAGCATCCACCAGCCTGCATATCTCACTCTGGGTAAGTGACTGGTGGAGAGCCCTGTGCAGCCTGTGTCAGGATCCAGCAGCCTGCATGTCTTGCTCTGGGTAAGTAACTGGCGGAGAGCCCTGTGAAGCCTGTGTCAGCATCCACCAGCCTGCATGTCTCACTCTGGGTAAGAGACTGGTGGAGAGCCCTGTGAAGCCTGTGTCAGCATCCACCAGCCTGCATGTCGCGCTCTAAGTAAGTGACAGGTGAAGAGCCCTGTTCAGCCTGTGTGTGTCAGGATCCACCAGCGTGCATGTCTTGCTCTGGGTAAGTGACTGGTGGAGAGCCCTGTGCAGCCTGTGTGTGTCAGGACCCACCAGCCTGCATGTCTCACTCTGGGTAAGTGACTGGTGGAGAGCCCTGTGCAGCCTGTGTCAGGATCCACCAGCCTGTATATCTCGCTCTGGGTAAGTGGCTGGTTGAGATCCCTGTGAAGCCTGTGTCAGCATCCACCAGCCTGCATGGCTCACTCTGGGTGACTGGTGGAGAGCCCTGTGCATTCTGTGTCAGGATCCACCAGCCTGCAGGTCTCGCTCTGGGTAAGTGACTAGTGGAGAGCCCTGTGAAGCCTGTGTCTGCATTCACCAGCCTGCATGTCTCGCAATAAGTAAGTGACTGGTGGAGAGCCCTGTGAAGCCTATGCCAGCATCCACCAGCCTGCATGTCTCGCTCTGGGTAAGTGACTGGTGGAGAGCCTTGTGCAGCCTGGGTGTTTCAGGATCCACCGGCCTGCATGTCTCGATCTGGGTAAGTGACTGGTGGAGAGCCCTGTGAAGCCTGTGGCAGCATCCACCAGCCTGCATGTCTCGCTGTGGGTAAGTGACTGGTGGAGAGCCCTGTGAAGCCTGTGTCAGCATCCACCAGCCTGCATGTCTCGCTCTGGGTAAGTGACGGGTGGAGAGCCATGTGAAGCCTGTGTGTTTCAGGATCCACCAGCCTGCATTTCTCGCTCTGGGTAAGTGACTGGTGGAGAACCCTGTGAAGCCTGTGTCAGCATCCACCAGCCTGCATGTCTCGCTCTGGGTAAGTGACTGGTTGAGAGCCCTGTGAAGCCTGTGTCAGCATCCACCAGCCTGCATGTCTCACTCTGGGTAAATGACTGGTGGAGAGCCATGTGCAGCCTGTGTGTGTCAGCATCCACCAGCCTGCATGTCTCGCTCTGGGTAAGTGAATAGTGGAGAGCCCTGTGCAGCCTGTGTGGGTCAGGATCCACCAGCCTGCATTTCTCACATTGGCTAAGTGACTGGTGGAGAGCCCTGTGCAGCCTGTGTCAGGATCCACCAGCCTGCATGTCTCACTCTGGGTAAGTGACTGGTGGGGAGCCCTGTGAAGCCTGTGTCAGCATCCACCAGCCTGCATGTCTCACTTTGGGTAAATGACTGCTGGAGAGCCCTGTGCAGCCTGTGTGTGTCAGGATCCACCAGCCTGCATGTCTCACTCTGGGTAAGTGACTGGTGGAGATCCCTGTGCAGCCTGTGTCAGGATCCACCAGCCTGCATGTCTCACTCTGGGTAAGTGACTGGTGGAGAGCCCTGTGAAGCCTGTGTCAGCATCCACCAGCCTGCATGCCTCACTCTGGGTAAGTGACTGGTGGACACCCCTGTGCAGCCTGTGTCAGCATCCACCAGCCTGCATGTCTCGCTCTGGGTAAGTGACTGGTGGAGAGCCATGTGAAGCCTGGGTGTTTCAGGATCCACCAGCCTGCATGTCTCGCTCTGGGTAAGTGACTGGTGGAGAGCCCTGTGAATCCTGTGTCAGCCTGCATGTCACGCTCTGGGTAAGTGACTGGTGGAGAGCCCTGTGCAGCCTGTGTGTTTCTGGATCCACCAGCCTGCATGTCTCGCTCTGGGTAAGTGACTGGTGGAGAGCCCTGTGAAGCCTGTGTGAGCATCCAGCAGCCTGCATGTCTCACTCTGGGTAAGTGACTGGTGGAGAGCCCTGTGAAGCCAGTATCAGCATCCACCAGCCTGCATGTCTCGCTCTGGGTAAGTGACTGGTGGAAAGCCATGTGAAGCCTGTGTGTTTCAGGATCCACAAGCCTGCATGTCTCGCTCTGGGTAAGTGACTGGTGGAGAGCCCTGTGAAGCCTTTGTCAGCATCCACCAGCCTGCATGTCTCACTCTTCGTAAGTGACTGGTGGAGAGCCCTGTGCAGCCTGTGTGTGTCAGGATCCACCAGCCTGCACGCCTCGCTCTGGGTAAGTGACTGGTGGAGAGCCCTGTGCAGCCTTGTCAGGACCCACAAGCCTGCATGTATCACTCAGGGTAAGTGACTGGTGGAGAGCCCTGTGAAGCCTCTGTCAGAATCCACCAGCCTCAATGTATCACTTTGGGTAAATGACTGGTGGAGAGCCCTGTGCAGCCTGTGTGTGTCAGGATCCACCAGCCTGCATGTCTCACTCTGGGTAAATGACTGGTGGAGAGCCCTGTGTAGCCTGTGTCAGGATCCACCAGCATACATGTCTCGCTCTGGGTAAGTGACTGGTGGAGAGCCCTGTGTAGTCTGTGTCAGCATCAACCAGCCTGCATGTCTCACTCGGGGTAAGTGACTGGTGGAGAGCCCTGTGCAGCCTGTGTCAGCATCCACCAGCCTGCATGTCTCACTCTGGGTAAGTGACTGGTGGAGAGCCCTGTGCAGCCTGTGTCAGGATCCACCAGCCTGCATGTCTCGCTCAAGGTAAGTGACTGGTGGAAAGCCCTGTGAAGCCTGTGTCAGCATCCACCAGCCTGAATGTCTCACTCTGGGTAAGTGACCGGTGGAGAACCCTGTGAAAGCTGTGTCAGCATCCACCAGCCTGCATGTCTCACTCTGGGTGAGTGACTGGTGGAGAGCCCTGTGAAGCCTGTGTCAGGATCCACCATCCTGCATGTCTCGCTCTGGGTAAGTGACTGGTGGAGAGCCCTGTGCAGCCAGTGTCTTTCAGGATCCAACAGCCTGCATGTCTCGCTCTGGGTAAGTGACTGGTGGAGAGCCCTGTGAAGCCTGTGTCAGCATCCACAAGCCTGCATGTCTCACTCGGGGTAATTGACTGGTGGAGAGCCCTGTGAAGCCTGTGTCAGCATTCACCAGCCTGCATGTATCACTCTGGGTAAGTGACTGGTGGAGAGCCCTGTGAAGCCTGTGTCAGAATCCACCAGCCTGCATGTCTCGCTCTGGGTAAGTGACTGGTTGAGAGCCCTGTGCAGCCTGTGTCAGGATCCACCAGCCTGCATGTCTTGCTCTGGGTAAGTAACTGGTGGAGAGCCCTGTTAAGCCTGTGTCAGCATTCACCAGCCTGCATGTCTCACTCTGGGTAAGTGACTGGTGGAGAGCCCTGTGAAGCTTGTGTCAGCATCCACCAGCCTGCATGTCACGCTCTAGGTAAGTGACTGGTGGAGAGCCCTGTGCAGCCTGTGTGTGTCAGGATCCACCAGCCTGCATGTCTTGCTCTGGGTAAGTGACTGGTGGAGAGCCCTGTGCAGCCTGTGTGTGTCAGGACCCACCAGCCTGCATGTCTCACTCTGGGTAAGTGACTGGTGGAGAGCCCTGTGCAGCCTGTGTCAGGATCCACCAGCCTGCATGTCTCACTCTGGGTAAGCGACTGGTGGAGAGCCCTGTGCAGCCTGTGTCAGGATCCAGCAGCCTGCATGTCTCGCTCTGGGTAAGTAACTGGCGGAGAGCCCTGTGAAGCCTGTGTCAGCATCCACCAGCCTGCATGTCTCACTCTGGGTAAGAGACTAGTGGAGAGCCCTGTGAAGCCTGTGTCAGCATCCACCAGCCTGCATGTCGCGCTCTAAGTAAGTGACAGGTGAAGAGCCCTGTTTAGCCTGTGTGTGTCAGGATCCACCAGCATGCATGTCTTGCTCTGGGTAAGTGACTGGTGGAGAGCCCTGTGAAGCCTGTGTGTGTCAGGACCCACCAGTCTGCATGTCTCACTCTGGGTAAGTGACTGGTGGAGAGCCCTGTACAGCCTGTGTCAGGATCCACCAGCCTGCATGTCTCGCTCTGGGTAAGTGGCTGGTTGAGAGCCCTGTGAAGCCTGTGTCAGCATCCACCAGCCTGCATGGCTCACTCTGGGTGACTGGTGGAGAGCCCTGTGCATTCTGTGTCAGGATCCACCAGCCTGCAGGTCTCACTCTGGGTAAGTGACTAGTGGAGAGCCCTGTGAAGCCTATGTCTGCATTCACCAGCCTGCATGTCTCGCACTAAGTAAGTGACTGGTGCAGAGCCCTGTGAAGCCTGTGGCAGCATCCACCAGCCTACATGTCTCGCTCTGGGTAAGTGACTGGTGGAGAGCCCTGTGATGCCTGTGTCAGCATCCACCAGCCTGCATATCTCACTCTGGGTAAGTGACTGGTGGAGAGCCCTGTGCAGCCTGTGTCAGGATCCAGCAGCCTGCATGTCTCGCTCTGGGTAAGTAACTGTCGGAGAGCCCTGTGAAGCCTGTGTCAGCATCCACCAGCCTGCATGTCTCACTCTGGGTAAGAGACTGGTGGAGAGCCCTGTGAAGCCTGTGTCAGCATCCACCAGCCTGCATGTCGCGCTCTAAGTAAGTGACAGGTGAAGAGCCCTGTTCAGCCTGTGTGTGTCAGGATCCACCAGCGTGCATGTCTTGCTCTGGGTAAGTGACTGGTGGAGAGCCCTGTGCAGCCTGTGTGTGTCAGGACCCACCAGCCTGCATGTCTCACTCTGGGTAAATGACTGGTGGAGAGCCCTGTGTAGCCTGTGTCAGGATCCACCAGCATACATGTCTCGCTCTGGGTAAGTGACTGGTGGAGAGCCCTATGTAGCCTGTGTCAGCATCAACCAGCCTGCATGTCTCACTCGGGGTAAGTGACTGGTGGAGAGCCCTGTGCAGCCTGTGTCAGCATCCACCAGCCTGCATGTCTCACTCTGGGTAAGTGACTGGTGGAGAGCCCTGTGCAGCCTGTGTCAGGATCCACCAGCCTGCATGTCTCGCTCAAGGTAAGTGACTGGTGGAAAGCCCTGTGAAGCCTGTGTCATTATCCACCAGCCTGAATGTCTCACTCTGGGTAAGTGACCGGTGGAGAACCCTGTGAAGGCTGTGTCAGCATCCACCAGCCTGCATGTCTCACTCTGGGTGAGTGACTGGTGGAGAGCCCTGTGAAGCCTGTGTCAGGATCCACCATCCTGCATGTCTCGCTCTGGGTAAGTGACTGGTGGAGAGCCCTGTGCAGCCAGTGTCTTTCAGGATCCAACAGCCTGCATGTCTCGCTCTGGGTAAGTGACTGGTGGAGAGCCCTGTGAAGCCTGTGTCAGCATCCACCAGCCTGCATGTCTCACTCGGGGTAAGTGACTGGTGGAGAGCCCTGTGAAGCCTGTGTCAGCATCCACCAGCCTGCATGTCTCGCTCTGGGTAAGTGACTGGTTGAGAGCCCTGTGCAGCCTGTGTCAGGATCCACCAGCCTGCATGTCTCGCTCTGGGTAAGTAACTGGTGGAGAGCCCTGTTAAGCCTGTGTCAGCATTCACCAGCCTGCATGTCTCACTCTGGGTAAGTGACTGGTGGAGAGCCCTGTGAAGCTTGTGTCAGCATCCACCAGCCTGCATGTCACGCTCTAGGTAAGTGACTGGTGGAGAGCCCTGTGCAGCCTGTGTGTGTCAGGATCCACCAGCCTGCATGTCACGCTCTAGGTAAGTGACTGGTGGAGAGCCCTGTGCAGCCTGTGTGTGTCAGGATCCACCAGCCTGCATGTCTTGCTCTGGGTAAGTGACTGGTGGAGAGCCCTGTGCAGCCTGTGTGTGTCAGGACCCACCAGCCTGCATGTCTCACTCTGGGTAAGTGACTGGTGGAGAGCCCTGTGCAGCCTGTGTCAGGATCCACCAGCCTGCATGTCTCACTCTGGGTAAGCGACTGGTGGAGAGCCCTGTGCAGCCTGTGTCAGGATCCAGCAGCCTGCATGTCTCGCTCTGGGTAAGTAACTGGCGGAGAGCCCTGTGAAGCCTGTGTCAGCATCCACCAGCCTGCATGTCTCACTCTGGGTAAGAGACTAGTGGAGAGCCCTGTGAAGCCTGTGTCAGCATCCACCAGCCTGCATGTCGCGCTCTAAGTAAGTGACAGGTGAAGAGCCCTGTGCAGCCTGTGTGTGTCAGGATCCACCAGCATGCATGTCTTGCTCTGGGAAATGACTGGTGGAGAGCCCTGTGCAGCTTGTGTGTGTCAGGACCCACCAGTCTGCATGTCTCACTCTGGGTAAGTGACTGGTGGAGAGCCCTGTACAGCCTGTGTCAGGATCCACCAGCCTGCATGTCTCGCTCTGGGTAAGTGGCTGGTTGAGAGCCCTGTGAAGCCTGTGTCAGCATCCACCAGCCTGCATGGCTCACTCTGGGTGACTGGTGGAGAGCCCTGTGCATTCTGTGTCAGGATCCACCAGCCTGCAGGTCTCACTCTGGGTAAGTGACTAGTGGAGAGCCCTGTGAAGCCTATGTCTGCATTCACCAGCCTGCATGTCTCGCACTAAGTAAGTGACTGGTGCAGAGCCCTGTGAAGCCTGTGGCAGCATCCACCAGCCTACATGTCTCGCTCTGGGTAAGTGACTGGTGGAGAGCCCTGTGATGCCTGTGTCAGCATCCACCAGCCTGCATATCTCACTCTGGGTAAGTGACTGGTGGAGAGCCCTGTGCAGCCTGTGTCAGGATCCAGCAGCCTGCATGTCTCGCTCTGGGTAAGTAACTGGCGGAGAGCCCTGTGAAGCCTGTGTCAGCATCCACCAGCCTGCATGTCTCACTCTGGGTAAGAGACTGGTGGAGAGCCCTGTGAAGCCTGTGTCAGCATCCACCAGCCTGCATGTCGCGCTCTAAGTAAGTGACAGGTGAAGAGCCCTGTTCAGCCTGTGTGTGTCAGGATCCACCAGCGTGCATGTCTTGCTCTGGGTAAGTGACTGGTGGAGAGCCCTGTGCAGCCTCTGTGTGTCAGGACCCACCAGCCTGCATGTCTCACTCTGGGTAAGTGACTGGTGGAGAGCCCTGTGCAGCCTGTGTCAGGATCCACCAGCCTGCATATCTCGCTCTGGGTAAGTGGCTGGTTGAGAGCCCTGTGAAGCCTGTATCAGCATCCACCAGCCTGCATGGCTCACTCTGGGTGACTGGTGGAGAGCCCTGTGCATTCTGTGTCAGGATCCACCAGCCTGCAGGTCTCGCTCTGGGTAAGTGACTAGTGGAGAGCCCTGTGAAGCCTGTGTCTGCATTCACCAGCCTGCATGTCTCGCTCTAAGTAAGTGACTGGTGGAGAGCCCTGTGAAGCCTGTGTCAGCATCCACCAGCCTGCATGTCTCGCTCTGGGTAAGTGACTGGTGGAGAGCCCTGTGAAGCCTGTGTGAGCATCCACCAGCCTGCATGTCTCGCTCTGGGTAAGTGACTGGTGGAGAGCCCTGTGCAGCCTGGGTGTTTCAGGATCCACCAGCCTGCATGTCTCGATCTGGGTAAGTGACTGGTGGAGAGCCCTGTGAAGCCTGTGGCAGCATCCACCAGCCTGCATGTCTCGCTCTGGGTAAGTGACTGGTGGAGAGCCCTGTGAAGCCTGTGTCAGCATCCACCAGCCTGCATGTCTCGCTCTGGGTAAGTGACTGTTGGAGAGCCATATGAAGCCTGTGTGTTTCAGGATCCACCAGCCTGCATGTCTCGCCCTGGGTAAGTGACTGGTGGAGAACCCTGTGAAGCCTGTGTCAGCATCCACCAGCCTGCATGTCTCACTCTGGGTAAGTGACTGGTGGAGAGCCCTGTGAAGCCTGTGTAAGCATCCACCAGCCTGCATGTCTCACTCTGGGTAAATGACTGGTGGAGAGCCATGTGCAGCCTGTGTGTGTCAGCATCCACCAGCCTGCATGTCTCGCTCTGGGTAAGTGAATGGTGGAGAGCCCTGTAGAATCTCCAATATCATAAGTAAACATCCATCGTATTTAAATTATAGGAAAACAAGAGAAAAAGCTAAAACATACATATAGTACAGGTGTTATGGATTTTATTTCTTTATGTTGCTCACATGGTCAATAAACAATATATTTGACATACAATATAAATTTAAAAATAATGAATCAACAATAATAAAATTGCATCTACAATACAATATAAAATAGGTGGCAGCTAGTAATGAATATTGGCAATCGACGCGCGTTTCGGCGTACACAACGCCTTCATCAGGAGTAGCCACTTAGGTATCTATAATAATAAAAAACATATAATTGTAGACAAATAAATAATATTTCTCTTTAAAACAAACACATAATACCATCCCTGTACAAATACTTTCTCGAGTTCCATGTTTTATAAATTGATATCATGTTTGTGATAATAGAAAACTAGTTTTCTCCACCAGTCACTTACCCAGAGTGTACGCCGAAACGCGCGTCGATTGCCAATATTCATTACTAGCTGCCACCTATTTTATATTGTATTGTAGATGCAATTTTATTATTGTTGATTCATTATTTTTAAATTTATATTGTATGTCAAATATATTGTTTATTGACCATGTGAGCAACATAAAGAAATAAAATCCATAACACCTGTACTATATGTATGTTTTAGCTTTTTCTCTTGTTTTCCTATAATTTAAATACGATGGATGTTTACTTATGATATTGGAGATTGCCTAGGAATTTATTTTTCTACATGAACATTACCCTGTCCTAGGAATACAACTATTTGCTGTTCAGGGGGTCCTTGTTTTTTTCCCATTGGTGGAGAGCCCTGTGCAGCCTGTGTGGGTCAGGATCCACCAGCCTGCATTTCTCACTCTGGGTAAGTGACTGGTGGAGAGCCCTGTGCAGCCTGTGTCAGGATCCACCAGCCTGCATGTCTCACTCTGGGTAAGTGACTGGTGGGGAGCCCTGTGAAGCCTGTGTCTGCATCCACCAGCCTGCATGTCTCACTTTGGGTAAATGACTGCTGGAGAGCCCTGTGCAGCCTGTGTGTGTCAGGATCCACCAGCCTGCATGTCTCACTCTGGGTAAGTGACTGGTGGAGATCCCTGTGCAGCCTGTGTCAGGATCCACCAGCCTGCATGTCTCAATCTGGGTAAGTGACTGGTGGAGAGCCCTGTGAAGCCTGTGTCAGCATCCACCTGCCTGCATGCCTCACTCTGGGTAAGTGACTGGTGGACACCCCTGTGCAGCCTGTGTCAGCATCCACCAGCCTGCATGTCTCGCTCTGGGTAAGTGACAGGTGGAGAGCCATGTGAAGCCTGGGTGTTTAAGGATCCACCAGCCTGCATGTCTCGCTCTGGGTAAGTGACTGGTGGAGAGCCCTGTGAATCCTGTGTCAGCATCCACCAGCCTGCATGTCTCGCTCTGGGTAAGTGACTGGTGGAGAGCCCTGTGCAGCCTGTGTGTTTCTGGATCCACCAGCCTGCATGTCTCGCTCTGGGTAATTGACTGGTGGAGAGCCCTGTGAAGCCTGTGTGAGCATCCACCAGCCTGCATGTCTCACTCTGGGTAAGTGACTGGTGGAGAGCCCTGTGAAGCCTGTGTCAGCATCCACCAGCCTGCATGTCTCGCTCTGGGTAAGTGACTGGTGGAAAGCCATGTGAAGCCTGTGTGTTTCAGGATCCACAAGCCTGCATGTCTCGCTCTGGGTAAGTGACTGGTGGAGAGCCCTGTGAAGCCTTTGTCAGCATCCACCAGCCTGCATGTCTCACTCTTCGTAAGTGACTGGTGGAGAACCCTGTGCAGCCTGTGTGTGTCAGGATCCACCAGCCTGCACGCCTCGCTCTGGGTAAGTGACTGGTGGAGAGCCCTGTGCAGCCTTGTCAGGACCCACAAGCCTGCATGTATCACTCAGGGTAAGTGACTGGTGGAGAGCCCTGTGAAGCCTCTGTCAGAATCCACCAGCCTGAATGTATCACTTTGGGTAAATGACTGGTGGAGAGCCCTGTGCAGCCTGTGTGTGTCAGGATCCACCAGCCTGCATGTCTCACTCTGGGTGAATGACTGGTGGAGAGCCCTGTGTAGCCTGTGTCAGGATCCACCAGCGTACATGTCTCGCTCTGGGTAAGTGACTGGTGGAGAGCCCTGTGTAGCCTGTGTCAGCATCCACCAGCCTGAATGTCTCGCTCTGGGTAAGTGACCGGTGGAGAACCCTGTGAAGGCTCTGTCAGCATCCACCAGCCTGCATGTCTCACTCTGGGTGAGTGACTGGTGGAGAGCCCTGTGAAGCCTGTGTCAGGATCCACCATCCTGCATGTCTCACTCTGGGTAAGTGACTGGTGGAGAGCCCTGTGCAGCCAGTGTCTTTCAGGATCCAACAGCCTGCATGTCTCGCTCTGGGTAAGTGACTGGTGGAGAGCCCTGTGAAGCCTGTGTCAGCATCCACCAGCCTGCATGTCTCACTTGGGGTAAGTGACTGGTGGAGAGCCCTGTGCAGCCTGTGTCAGGATCCACCAGCCTGCATGTCTCACTCTGGGTAAGCGACTGGTGGAGAGCCCTGTGCAGCCTGTGTCAGGATCCAGCAGCCTGCATGTCTCGCTCTGGGTAAGTAACTGGCGGAGAGCCCTGTGAAGCCTGTGTCAGCATCCACCAGCCTGCATGTCTCACTCTGGGTAAGAGACTAGTGGAGAGCCCTGTGAAGCCTGTGTCAGCATCCACCAGCCTGCATGTCGCGCTCTAAGTAAGTGACAGGTGAAGAGCCCTGTGCAGCCTGTGTGTGTCAGGATCCACCAGCATGCATGTCTTGCTCTGGGTAAGTGACTGGTGGAGAGCCCTGTGCAGCTTGTGTGTGTCAGGACCCACCAGTCTGCATGTCTCACTCTGGGTAAGTGACTGGTGGAGAGCCCTGTACAGCCTGTGTCAGAATCCACCAGCCTGCATGTCTCGCTCTGGGTAAGTGGCTGGTTGAGAGCCCTGTGAAGCCTGTGTCAGCATCCACCAGCCTGCATGGCTCACTCTGGGTGACTGGTGGAGAGCCCTGTGCATTCTGTGTCAGGATCCACCAGCCTGCAGGTCTCACTCTGGGTAAGTGACTAGTGGAGAGCCCTGTGAAGCCTATGTCTGCATTCACCAGCCTGCATGTCTCGCACTAAGTAAGTGACTGGTGCAGAGCCCTGTGAAGCCTGTGGCAGCATCCACCAGCCTACATGTCTCGCTCTGGGTAAGTGACTGGTGGAGAGCCCTGTGATGCCTGTGTCAGCATCCACCAGCCTGCATATCTCACTCTGGGTAAGTGACTGGTGGAGAGCCCTGTGCAGCCTGTGTCAGGATCCAGCAGCCTGCATGTCTCGCTCTGGGTAAGTAACTGGCGGAGAGCCCTGTGAAGCCTGTGTCAGCATCCACCAGCCTGCATGTCTCACTCTGGGTAAGAGACTGGTGGAGAGCCCTGTGAAGCCTGTGTCAGCATCCACCAGCCTGCATGTCGCGCTCTAAGTAAGTGACAGGTGAAGAGCCCTGTTCAGCCTGTGTGTGTCAGGATCCACCAGCGTGCATGTCTTGCTCTGGGTAAGTGACTGGTGGAGAGCCCTGTGCAGCCTGTGTGTGTCAGGACCCACCAGCCTGCATGTCTCACTCTGGGTAAGTGACTGGTGGAGAGCCCTGTGCAGCCTGTGTCAGGATCCACCAGCCTGCATATCTCGCTCTGGGTAAGTGGCTGGTTGAGAGCCCTGTGAAGCCTGTATCAGCATCCACCAGCCTGCATGGCTCACTCTGGGTGACTGGTGGAGAGCCCTGTGCATTCTGTGTCAGGATCCACCAGCCTGCAGGTCTCGCTCTGGGTAAGTGACTAGTGGAGAGCCCTGTGAAGCCTGTGTCTGCATTCACCAGCCTGCATGTCTCGCTCTAAGTAAGTGACTGGTGGAGAGCCCTGTGAAGCCTGTGTCAGCATCCACCAGCCTGCATGTCTCGCTCTGGGTAAGTGACTGGTGGAGAGCCCTGTGAAGCCTGTGTGAGCATCCACCAGCCTGCATGTCTCGCTCTGGGTAAGTGACTGGTGGAGAGCCCTGTGCAGCCTGGGTGTTTCAGGATCCACCAGCCTGCATGTCTCGATCTGGGTAAGTGACTGGTGGAGAGCCCTGTGAAGCCTGTGGCAGCATCCACCAGCCTGCATGTCTCGCTCTGGGTAAGTGACTGGTGGAGAGCCCTGTGAAGCCTGTGTCAGCATCCACCAGCCTGCATGTCTCGCTCTGGGTAAGTGACTGTTGGAGAGCCATATGAAGCCTGTGTGTTTCAGGATCCACCAGCCTGCATGTCTCGCCCTGGGTAAGTGACTGGTGGAGAACCCTGTGAAGCCTGTGTCAGCATCCACCAGCCTGCATGTCTCGCTCTGGGTAAGTGACTGGTGGAGAGCCCTGTGAAGCCTGTGTAAGCATCCACCAGCCTGCATGTCTCACTCTGGGTAAATGACTGGTGGAGAGCCATGTGCAGCCTGTGTGTGTCAGCATCCACCAGCCTGCATGTCTCGCTCTGGGTAAGTGAATGGTGGAGAGCCCTGTGCAGCCTGTGTGGGTCAGGATCCACCAGCCTGCATTTCTCACTCTGGGTAAGTGACTGGTGGAGAGCCCTGTGCAGCCTGTGTCAGGATCCACCAGCCTGCATGTCTCACTCTGGGTAAGTGACTGGTGGGGAGCCCTGTGAAGCCTGTGTCTGCATCCACCAGCCTGCATGTCTCACTTTGGGTAAATGACTGCTGGAGAGCCCTGTGCAGCCTGTGTCAGGATCCACCAGCCTGCATGTCTCACTCTGGGTAAGTGACTGGTGGAGAGCCCTGTGAAGCCTGTGTCAGCATCCACCTGCCTGCATGCCTCACTCTGGGTAAGTGACTGGTGGACACCCCTGTGCAGCCTGTGTCAGCATCCACCAGCCTGCATGTCTCGCTCTGGGTAAGTGACAGGTGGAGAGCCATGTGAAGCCTGGGTGTTTAAGGATCCACCAGCCTGCATGTCTCGCTCTGGGTAAGTGACTGGTGGAGAGCCCTGTGAATCCTGTGTCAGCATCCACCAGCCTGCATATCTCGCTCTGGGTAAGTGACTGGTGGAGAGCCCTGTGCAGCCTGTGTGTTTCTGGATCCACCAGCCTGCATGTCTCGCTCTGGGTAAGTGACTGGTGGAGAGCCCTGTGAAGCCTGTGTGAGCATCCACCAGCCTGCATGTCTCACTCTGGGTAAGTGACTGGTGGAGAGCCCTGTGAAGCCTGTGTCAGCATCCACCAGCCTGCATGTCTCGCTCTGGGTAAGTGACTGGTGGAAAGCCATGTGAAGCCTGTGTGTTTCAGGATCCACAAGCCTGCATGTCTCGCTCTGGGTAAGTGACTGGTGGAGAGCCCTGTGAAGCCTTTGTCAGCATCCACCAGCCTGCATGTCTCACTCTTCGTAAGTGACTGGTGGAGAGCCCTGTGCAGCCTGTGTGTTTCTGGATCCACCAGCCTGCATGTCTCGCTCTGGGTAAGTGACTGGTGGAGAGCCCTGTGAAGCCTGTGTGAGCATCCACCAGCCTGCATGTCTCACTCTGGGTAAGTGACTGGTGGAGAGCCCTGTGAAGCCTGTGTCAGCATCCACCAGCCTGCATGTCTCGCTCTGGGTAAGTGACTGTTGGAGAGCCATATGAAGCCTGTGTGTTTCAGGATCCACCAGCCTGCATGTCTCGCCCTGGGTAAGTGACTGGTGGAGAACCCTGTGAAGCCTGTGTCAGCATCCACCAGCCTGCATGTCTCGCTCTGGGTAAGTGACTGGTGGAGAGCCCTGTGAAGCCTGTGTAAGCATCCACCAGCCTGCATGTCTCACTCTGGGTAAATGACTGGTGGAGAGCCATGTGCAGCCTGTGTGTGTCAGCATCCACCAGCCTGCATGTCTCGCTCTGGGTAAGTGAATGGTGGAGAGCCCTGTGCAGCCTGTGTGGGTCAGGATCCACCAGCCTGCATTTCTCACTCTTGGTAAGTGACTGGTGGAGAGCCCTGTGCAGCCTGTGTCAGGATCCACCAGCCTGCATGTCTCACTCTGGGTAAGTGACTGGTGGGGAGCCCTGTGAAGCCTGTGTCTGCATCCACCAGCCTGCATGTCTCACTTTGGGTAAATGACTGCTGGAGAGCCCTGTGCAGCCTGTGTCAGGATCCACC
The DNA here is from genome assembly GCF_964204655.1 of Triturus cristatus. NCBI lineage: Eukaryota > Metazoa > Chordata > Amphibia > Caudata > Salamandridae > Triturus > Triturus cristatus. The sequence goes on along the minus strand of NW_028188132.1, from coordinate 236,550 downwards.
AGCCTGCATGTCTCACTCTGGGTAAGTGACTGGTGGAGAGCCCTGTGAAGCCTGTGTCAGCATCCACCTGCCTGCATGCCTCACTCTGGGTAAGTGACTGGTGGACACCCCTGTGCAGCCTGTGTCAGCATCCACCAGCCTGCATGTCTCGCTCTGGGTAAGTGACAGGTGGAGAGCCATGTGAAGCCTGGGTGTTTAAGGATCCACCAGCCTGCATGTCTCGCTCTGGGTAAGTGACTGGTGGAGAGCCCTGTGAATCCTGTGTCAGCATCCACCAGCCTGCATATCTCGCTCTGGGTAAGTGACTGGTGGAGAGCCCTGTGCAGCCTGTGTGTTTCTGGATCCACCAGCCTGCATGTCTCGCTCTGGGTAAGTGACTGGTGGAGAGCCCTGTGAAGCCTGTGTGAGCATCCACCAGCCTGCATGTCTCACTCTGGGTAAGTGACTGGTGGAGAGCCCTGTGAAGCCTGTGTCAGCATCCACCAGCCTGCATGTCTCGCTCTGGGTAAGTGACTGGTGGAAAGCCATGTGAAGCCTGTGTGTTTCAGGATCCACAAGCCTGCATGTCTCGCTCTGGGTAAGTGACTGGTGGAGAGCCCTGTGAAGCCTTTGTCAGCATCCACCAGCCTGCATGTCTCACTCTTCGTAAGTGACTGGTGGAGAACCCTGTGCAGCCTGTGTGTGTCAGGATCCACCAGCCTGCACGCCTCGCTCTGGGTAAGTGACTGGTGGAGAGCCCTGTGCAGCCTTGTCAGGACCCACAAGCCTGCATGTATCACTCAGGGTAAGTGACTGGTGGAGAGCCCTGTGAAGCCTCTGTCAGAATCCACCAGCCTGAATGTATCACTTTGGGTAAATGACTGGTGGAGAGCCCTGTGCAGCCTGTGTGTGTCAGGATCCACCAGCCTGCATGTCTCACTCTGGGTGAATGACTGGTGGAGAGCCCTGTGTAGCCTGTGTCAGGATCCACCAGCGTACATGTCTCGCTCTGGGTAAGTGACTGGTGGAGAGCCCTGTGTAGCCTGTGTCAGCATCCACCAGCCTGAATGTCTCGCTCTGGGTAAGTGACCGGTGGAGAACCCTGTGAAGGCTGTGTCAGCATCCACCAGCCTGCATGTCTCACTCTGGGTGAGTGACTGGTGGAGAGCCCTGTGAAGCCTGTGTCAGGATCCACCATCCTGCATGTCTCACTCTGGGTAAGTGACTGGTGGAGAGCCCTGTGCAGCCAGTGTCTTTCAGGATCCAACAGCCTGCATGTCTCGCTCTGGGTAAGTGACTGGTGGAGAGCCCTGTGAAGCCTGTGTCAGCATCCACCAGCCTGCATGTCTCACTTGGGGTAAGTGACTGGTGGAGAGCCCTGTGAAGCCTGTGTCAGCATCCACCAGCCTGCATGTATCACTCTGGGTAAGTGACTGGTGGAGAGCCCTGTGAAGCCTGTGTCAGCATCCACCAGCCTGCATGTCTCGCTCTGGGTAAGTGACTGGTTGAGAGCCCTGTGCAGCCTGTGTCAGGATCCACCAGCCTGCATGTCTCGCTCTGGGTAAGTAACTGGTGGAGAGCCCTGTTAAGCCTGTGTCAGCATTCACCAGCCTGCATGTCTCACTCTGGGTAAGTGACTGGTGGAGAGCCCTGTGAAGCTTGTGTCAGCATCCACCAGCCTGCATGTCACGCTCTAGGTAAGTGACTGGTGGAGAGCCCTGTGCAGCCTGTGTGTGTCAGGATCCACCAGCCTGCATGTCTTGCTCTGGGTAAGTGACTGGTGGAGAGCCCTGTGCAGCCTGTGTGTGTCAGGACCCACCAGCCTGCATGTCTCACTCTGGGTAACTGACTGGTGGAGAGCCCTGTGCAGCCTGTGTCAGGATCCACCAGCCTGCATGTCTCACTCTGGGTAAGTGACTGGTGGAGAGCTCTGTGAAGCCTGTGTCAGCATCCACCAGCCTGCATGGCTCACTCTGGGTAACTGGTGGAGAGCCCTGTGCAGCCTGTGTCAGGATCCACCAGCCTGCATGTCTCACCCTGGGTAAGTGACTAGTGGAGAACCCTGTGAAGCCTGTGTCAGCATTCACCAGCCTGCATGTCTCGCTCTGAGTAAGTGACTGGTGGAGAGCCCTGTGAATCCTGTGTCAGCATCCACCAGCCTGCATGTCTCGCTCTGAGTAAGTGACTGGTGGAGAGCCCTGTGCAGCCTGTGTGTTTCAGGATCCACCAGCCTGCATGTCTCGCTCTGGGTAAGTGAGTGGTGGAGAGCCCTGTGCAGCCTGTGTCAGGATCCACCAGCCTGCATGTCTCGCTCAAGGTAAGTGACTGGTGGAAAGCCCTGTGAAGCCTGTGTCAGCATCCACCAGCCTGAATGTCTCGCTCTGGGTAAGTGACCGGTGGAGAACCCTGTGAAGGCTGTGTCAGCATCCACCAGCCTGCATGTCTCACTCTGGGTGAGTGACTGTTGGAGAGCCCTGTGAAGCCTGTGTCAGGATCCACCAGCCTGCATGTCTCGCTCTGTGTAAGTGACTGGTGGAGAGCCCTGTGCAGCCAATGTCTTTCAGGATCCAACAGCCTGCATGTCTCGCTCTGGGTAAGTGACTGGTGGAGAGCCCTATGAAGCCTGTGTCAGCATCCACCAGCCTGCATGTCTCGCTCGGGGTAAGTGACTGGTGGAGAGCCCTGTGAAGTCTGTGTCAGCATCCACCAGCCTGCATGTCTCGCTCTGGGTAAGTGACTGGTGGAGAGCCCTGTGAAGCCTGTGTCAGCATCCACCAGCCTGCAAATCTCGCTCTGGGTAAGTGACTGGTTGAGAGCCCTGTGCAGCCTGTGTCAGGAACCACCAGCCTGCATGTCTCGCTCTGGGTACGTAACTGGTGGAGAGCCCTGTGAAGCCTGTGTCAGCATTCACCAGCCTGCATGTCTCACTCTGGGTAAGTGACTGGTGGAGAGCCCTGTGAAGCTTGTGTCAGCATCCACCAGCATGCATGTCACGCTCTAGGTAAGTGACTGTTGGAGAGCCCTGTGCAGCCTGTGTGTGTCAGGATCCACCAGCCTGCATGATTTGCTCTGGGTAAGTGACTGGTGGAGAGCCCTGTGCAGCCTGTGTGTGTCAGGACCCATCAGCCTGCATGTCTCACTCTGGGTAAGTGACTGGTGGAGAGCCCTGTGCAGCCTGTGTCAGGATCCACCAGCCTGCATGTCTCACTCTGGGTAAGTGACTGGTGGAGAGCTCTGTGAAGCCTGTGTCAGCATCCACCAGCCTGCATGGCTCACTCTGTGACTGGTGGAGAGCCCTGTGCAGCCTGTGTCAAGATCCACCAGCCTGCATGTCTCACTCTGGGTAAGTGACTAGTGGAGAACCCTGTGAAGCCTGTGTCAGCATTCACCAGCCTGCATGTCTCGCTCTGGGTAAGTGACTGGTGGAGAGCCCTGTGAATCCTGTGTCAGCATCCACCAGCCTCCATGTCTCGCTCTGGGTAAGTGACTGGTGGAGAGCCCTGTGCAGCCTGGGTGTTTCAGGATCCACCAGCCTGCATGTCTCGCTCTGGGTGAGTGACTGGTGGAGAGCCCTGTGAAGACTGTGTGAGCATCCACCAGCCTGCATGTCTCGCTCTGGGTAAGTGACTGGTGGAGAGCCCTGTGAAGCCTGAGTCAGCATCCACCAGCCTGCATGTCTCGCTCTGGGTAAGTGACTGGTGGAAAGCCATGTGAAGCCTGTGTGTTTCAGGATCCACCAGCCTGCATGTCTCGCTCTGGGTAAGTGTCTGGTGGAGAGCCCTGTGAAGCCTTTGTCAGCATCCACCAGCCTGCATGTCTCACTCTGGGTAAGTGACTGGTGGAGAGCCCTGTGAAGCCTGTGTCAGCATCCACCAGCCTGCATGTCTCGCTCTGGGTAAGTGACTGGTTGAGAGCCCTGTGCAGCCTGTGTCAGGATCCACCAGCATGCATGTCTCGCTCTGGGTAAGTAACTGGTGGAGAGCCCTGTGAAGCCTGTGTCAGCATTCACCAGCCTGCATGTCTCACTCTGGGTAAGTGACTGGTGGAGAGCCCTGTGAAGCTTGTGTCAGCATCCATCAGCCTGCATGTCACGCTCTAGGTAAGTGACTGGTGGAGAGCCCTGTGCAGCCTGTGTGTGTCAGGATCCACCAGCCTGCATGTCTTGCTCTGGGTAAGTGACTGGTGGAGAGCCCTGTGCAGCCTGTGTGTGTCAAGACCCACCAGCCTGCATGTCTCACTCTGGGTAAGTGACTAGTGGAGAACCCTGTGAAGCATGTGTCTGCATTCACCAGCCTGCATGTCTCGCTCTGGGTAAGTGACTGGTGGAGAGCCCTGTGAATCCTGTGTCAGCATCCACCAGCCTCCATGTCTCGCTCTGGGTAAGTGACTGGTGGAGAGCCCTGTGCAGCCTGTGTGTTTAAGGATCCACCAGCCTAAATGTCTCGCTCTGGGGAAGTGACTGGTGGAGAGCCCTGTGAAGCCTGTGTGAGCATCCACCAGCCTGCATGTCTCGCTCTGGGTAAGTGACTGGTGGAGAGACCTGTGCAGCCTGTGTCAGCATCCACCAGCCTGCATGTCTCGCTCTGGGTAAGTGACTGGTGGAAAGCCATGTGAAGCCTGTGTGTTTCAGGATCCACCAGCCTGCATGTCTCGCTCTGGGTAAGTGTCTGGTGGAGAGCCCTGTGAAGCCTTAGTCAGCATCCACCAGCCTGCATGTCTCACTCTTCATAAGTGACTGGTGGAGAGCCCTGTGCAGCCTGTGTGTGTCATTATCCACCAGCCTGCACGTCTCGCTCTCGGTAAGTGACTGGTGGAGAGCCCTGTGCAGCCTTGTCAGGACCCACCAGCCTGCATGTATCACTCAGGGTAAATGACTGGTGGAGAGCCCTGTGCAGCCTGTGTGTGTCAGGATCCACCAGCCTGCATGTCTCACACTGGGTAAATGACTGGTGGAGAGCCCTGTGTGGCCTGTGTCAGGATCCACCAGCCTACATGTCTCGCTCTGGGTAAGTGACTGGTGGAGAGCCCTGTGTAGCCTGTGTCAGCATCCACCAGCCTGCATGTCTCACTCGGGGTAAGTGACTGGTGGAGAGCCCTGTGCAGCCTGTGTCAGCATCCACCAGCCTGCATGTCTCACTCTGGGTAAGTGACTGGTAGAGAGCCCTGTGCAGCCTGTGTCAAGATCCACCAGCCTGCATGTCTCGCTCAAGGTAAGTGACTGGTGGAAAGCCCTGTGAAGCCTGTGTCAGCATCCACCAGCCTGAATGTCCCGGTCTGGGTAAGTGACCGGTGGAGAGCCCTGTGAAGGCTGTGTCAGCATCCACCAGCCTGCATGTTTCACTCTGGGTGAGTGACTGGTGGAGAACCCTGTGAAGCCTGTGTCAGGATCCACCAGCCTGCATGTCTCGCTCTGGGTAAGTGACTGGTGGAGAGCCCTGAGCAGCCAGTGTCTTTCAGGATCCAACAACCTGCATGTCTCGCTCTGGGTAAGTGACTGGTGGAGAGCCCTGTGAAGCCTGTGTCAGCATCCACCAGCCTGCATGTCTCGCTCGGGGTAAGTGACTGGTGGAGAGCCCTGTGCAGCCTGTGTGTGTCAGGATCCACCAGCCTGCATGTCTCACTCTGGGTAAGTGACTTGTGGCAAGCCCTATGCAGCCAGTGTGTTTCAGGATCCACCAGCCTGCATGTCTCGCTCTGGGTAAATGACCGGTGGAGAGCCCTGTGAAGCCTGTGTCAGGATCCATCAACCTGCATGTCTCACTCTGGGTAAGTGACTGGTGGAGAGCCCTGTGAAGCCTGTGTCCGCATCCACCAGCCTGCATGTCTCACTCTGGGTAATTGACTGGTGGAGAGTCTGTGAAGCCTGAGTCAGCATCCACCAGCCTGCATGTCTCGCTCTGGGTAACTGACTAGTGGAGAGCCCTGTGAAGCCTGAGTCAGCATCCACCAGCCTGCATGTCTCACTTTGGGTAAATGACTGGTGGAGAGCCCTGTGCAGCCTTTGTCAGGATCCAGCAGCCTGCATGTCTCGCTGTGGGTAAGTAACTGGCGGAGAGCCCTGTGAAGCCTGTGTCAGCATCCACCAGCCTTCATGTCGTGCTCTATGTAAGTGACAGGTGGAGAGCCCTTTGCAGCCTGTTTTTGTCAGGATCCACCAGCATGCATGTCTTGCTCTGGGTAAGTGACTGGTGGAGAGCCCTGTGCAGCCTGTGTGTGTCAGGACCCACAAGCCTGCATGTCTCACTCTCGGTAAGTGACTGGTGGAGAGCCCTGTGCAGCCTGTGTCAGCATCCACCAGTCTGCATGGCTCACTCTGGGTGACTGGTGGAGAGCCCTGTGCAGCCTGTGTCAGGATCCACCAGCCTGCATGTCTCGCTCTGGGTAAGTGACTGGTGGAGAGCCCTGTGCAGCCTGTGTCAGCATCCACCAGCCTGCATGTCTCGCTCTGGGTAAGTGACTGGTGGAAAGCCATGTGAAGCCTGAGTGTTTCAGGATCCACCAGCCTGCATGTCTCGCTCTGGGTAAGTGTCTGGTGGAGAGCCCTGTGAAGCCTTAGTCAGCATCCACCAGCCTGCATGTCTCACTCTTCATAAGTGACTGGTGGAGAGCCCTGTGCAGCCTGTGTGTGTCATTATCCACCAGCCTGCACGTCTCGCTCTCGGTAAGTGACTGGTGGAGAGCCCTGTGCAGCCTTGTCAGGACCCACCAACCTGCATGTATCACTCAGGGTAAATGACTGGTGGAGAGCCCTGTGCAGCCTGTGTGTGTCAGGATCCACCAGCCTGCATGTCTCACACTGGGTAAATGACTGGTGGAGAGCCCTGTGTGGCCTGTGTCAGGATCCACCAGCCTACATGTCTCGCTCTGGGTAAGTGACTGGTGGAGAGCCCTGTGTAGCCTGTGTCAGCATCCACCAGCCTGCATGTCTCACTCGGGGTAAGTGACTGGTGGAGAGCCCTGTGCAGCCTGTGTCAGCATCCACCAGCCTGCATGTCTCACTCTGGGTAAGTGACTGGTAGAGAGCCCTGTGCAGCCTGTGTCAAGATCCACCAGCCTGCATGTCTCGCTCAAGGTAAGTGACTGGTGGAAAGCCCTGTAAAGCCTGTGTCAGCATCCACCAGCCTGAATGTCCCGGTCTGGGTAAGTGACCGGTGGAGAGCCCTGTGAAGGCTGTGTCAGCATCCACCAGCCTGCATGTTTCACTCTGGGTGAGTGACTGGTGGAGAACCCTGTGAAGCCTGTGTCAGGATCCACCAGCCTGCATGTCTCGCTCTGGGTAAGTGACTGGTGGAGAGCCCTGAGCAGCCAGTGTCTTTCAGGATACAACAACCTGCATGTCTCGCTCTGGGTAACTGACTGGTGGAGAGCCCTGTGAAGCCTGTGTCAGCATCCACCAGCCTGCATGTCTCGCTCGGGGTAAGTGACTGGTGGAGAGCCCTGTGCAGCCTGTGTGTGTCAGGATCCACCAGCCTGCATGTCTCACTCTGGGTAAGTGACTTGTGGCAAGCCCTATGCAGCCAGTGTGTTTCAGGATCCACCAGCCTGCATGTCTCGCTCTGGGTAAATGACCGGTGGAGAGCCCTGTGAAGCCTGTGTCAGGATCCATCAACCTGCATGTCTCACTCTGGGTAAGTGACTGGTGGAGAGCCCTGTGAAGCCTGTGTCCGCATCCACCAGCCTGCATGTCTCACTCTGGGTAATTGACTGGTGGAGAGTCTGTGAAGCCTGAGTCAGCATCCACCAGCCTGCATGTCTCGCTCTGGGTAACTGACTGGTGGAGAGCCCTGTGAAGCCTGAGTCAGCATCCACCAGCCTGCATGTCTCACTTTGGGTAAATGACTGGTGGAGAGCCCTGTGCAGCCTTTGTCAGGATCCAGCAGCCTGCATGTCTCGCTGTGGGTAAGTAACTGGCGGAGAGCCCTGTGAAGCCTGTGTCAGCATCCACCAGCCTGCATGTCTCACTCTGGGTAAGAGACTGGTGGAGAGCCCTGTGAAGCCTGTGTCAGCATCCACCAGCCTTCATGTCGTGCTCTAAGTAAGTGACAGGTGGAGAGCCCTTTGCAGCCTGTTTTTGTCAGGATCCACCAGCATGCATGTCTTGCTCTGGGTAAGTGACTGGTGGAGAGCCCTGTGCAGCCTGTGTGTGTCAGGACCCACAAGCCTGCATGTCTCACTCTCGGTAAGTGACTGGTGGAGAGCCCTGTGCAGCCTGTGTCAGCATCCACCAGTCTGCATGGCTCACTCTGGGTGACTGGTGGAGAGCCCTGTGCAGCCTGTGTCAGGATCCACCAGCCTGCAGGTCTCGCTCTGGGTAAGTGACTAGTGGAGAGCCCTGTGAAGCCTGTGTCTGCATTCACCAGCCTGCATGTGTCGCTCTAAGTAAGTGACTGGTGGAGAGCCCTGTGAAGCCTGTGTCAGCATCCACCAGCCTGCATGTCTCGCTCTGGGTAAGGGACTGGTGGAGAGCCCTGTGCAGCCTGGGTGTTTCAGGATCCACCAGCCTGCATGTCTCGATCTGGGTAAGTGACTGGTGGAGAGCCCTGTGAAGCCTGTGGCAGCATCCACCAGCCTGCATGTCTCGCTCTGGGTAAGTGACTGTTGGAGAGCCCTGTGAAGCCTGTGTCAGCATCCACCAGCCTGCATGTCTCGCTCTGGGTAAGTGACGGGTGGAGAGCCATGTGAAGCCTGTGTGTTTCAGGATCCACCAGCCTGCATGTCTCGCTCTGGGTAAGTGACTGGTGGAGAACCCTGTGAAGCCTGTGTCAGCATCCACCAGCCTGCATGTCTCGCTCTGGGTAAGTGACTGGTGGAGAGCCCTGTGAAGCCTGTGTCAGCATCCACCAGCCTGCATGTCTCACTCTGGGTAAATGACTGGTGGAGAGCCATGTGCAGCCTGTGTGTGTCAGCATCCACCAGCCTGCATGTCTCGCTCTGGGTAAGTGAATGGTGGAGAGCCCTGTGCAGCCTGTGTGGGTCAGGATCCACCAGCCTGCATTTCTCACTCTGGCTAAGTGACTGGTGGAGAGCCCTGTGCAGCCTGTGTCAGGATCCACCAGCCTGCATGTCTCACTCTGGGTAAGTGACTGGTGGGGAGCCCTGTGAAGCCTGTGTCAGCATCCACCAGCCTGCATGTCTCACTTTGGGTAAATGACTGCTGGAGAGCCCTGTGCAGCCTGTGTGTGTCAGGATCCACCAGCCTGCATGTCTCACTCTGGGTAAGTGACTGGTGGAGATCCCTGTGCAGCCTGTGACAGGATCCACCAGCCTGCATGTCTCACTCTGGGTAAGTGACTGGTGGAGAGCCCTGTGAAGCCTGTGTCAGCATCCACCAGCCTGCATGTCTCGCTCTGGGTAAGTGACTGGTGGAGAGCCCTGTGAATCCTGTGTCAGCCTGCATGTCACGCTCTGGGTAAGTGACTGGTGGAGAGCCCTGTGCAGCCTGTGTGTTTCTGGATCCACCAGCCTGCATGTCTCGCTCTGGGTAAGTGACTGGTGGAGAGCCCTGTGAAGCCTGTGTGAGCATCCACCAGCCTGCATGTCTCACTCTGGGTAAGTGACTGGTGGAGAGCCCTGTGAAGCCTGTGTCAGCATCCACCAGCCTGCATGTCTCGCTCTGGGTAAGTGACTGGTGGAAAGCCATGTGAAGCCTGTGTGTTTCAGGATCCACAAGCCTGCATGTCTCGCTCTGGGTAAGTGACTGGTGGAGAGCCCTGTGAAGCCTTTGTCAGCATCCACCAGCCTGCATGTCTCACTCTTCGTAAGTGACTGGTGGAGAGCCCTGTGCAGCCTGTGTGTGTCAGGATCCACCAGCCTGCACGCCTCGCTCTGGGTAAGTGACTGGTGGAGAGCCCTGTGCAGCCTTGTCAGGACCCACAAGACTGCATGTATCACTCAGGGTAAGTGACTGGTGGAGAGCCCTGTGAAGCCTCTGTCAGAATCCACCAGCCTGAATGTATCACTTTGGGTAAATGACTGGTGGAGAGCCCTGTGCAGCCTGTGTGTGTCAGGATCCACCAGCCTGCATGTCTCACTCTGGGTAAATGACTGGTGGAGAGCCCTGTGTAGCCTGTGTCAGGATCCACCAGCATACATGTCTCGCTCTGGGTAAGTGACTGGTGGAGAGCCCTGTGTAGTCTGTGTCAGCATCAACCAGCCTGCATGTCTCACTCGGGGTAAGTGACTGGTGGAGAGCCCTGTGCAGCCTGTGTCAGCATCCACCAGCCTGCATGTCTCACTCTGGGTAAGTGACTGGTGGAGAGCCCTGTGCAGCCTGTGTCAAGATCCACCAGCCTGCATGTCTCGCTCAAGGTAAGTGACTGGTGGAAAGCCCTGTGAAGCCTGTGTCAGCATCCACCAGCCTGAATGTCCCGGTCTGGGTAAGTGACCGGTGGAGAGCCCTGTGAAGGCTGTGTCAGCATCCACCAGCCTGCATGTTTCACTCTGGGTAAGTGACTGGTGGAGAGCCCTGTGAAGCCTGTGTCAGCATCCACCAGCCTGTATGTCTCACTCTGGGTAAGTGACTGGCGGTAAGCCCTGTGAGGCCTGTTTCAACATCCACCAGCCTGCATGTCTCACCATGGGTCAGTGACTGGTGGAGAGTCCTGTGCAGTCTGTGTCAGGATCCACCAGCCTGCATGTCTCACTCTGGGTAAGTGACTGGTGGAGAGCTCTGTGAAGCCTGTGTCAGCGTGCACCAGCCTGCATGTCTCTTTCTGGGTAAGTGACTGGTGGAGAGCCGTGTGAAGCCTGTGTGTTTCAGGATCCACCAGCCTGCATGTCTCACTCTGGGAACGTGACTGGAGAAGAGCCCTGTGCAGCCTGTGTCAGGATCTACCAGCCTACATGTCTCGCTCTGGGTAAGTGACTGGTGGAGAGCCCTGCGAAGCCTGTGTCAGCATCCACCAGCCTGCATGTCTCGCTCTGGGTAAGTGACTGGTTGAGAGCCCTGTGAAGCCTATGTGAGCATCCACTAGCCTGTATGTCTCACTCTGGGTGAGTGACTGGTGGGGAGCACTGTGAAGCCTGTGTCAGCATCCACCAGCCTATATTTCTCGCTCTGGGTAAGTGACTGGTGGAGAGCCCTGTGAAGCCTGTGTCAGCATCCACCAGCCTGCATATCTCACTCTGGGTAAGTGACTGGTGGAGAGCCCTGTGCAGCCTGTGTCAGGATCCAGCAGCCTGCATGTCTTGCTCTGGGTAAGTAACTGGCGGAGAGCCCTGTGAAGCCTGTGTCAGCATCCACCAGCCTGCATGTCTCACTCTGGGTAAGAGACTGGTGGAGAGCCCTGTGAAGCCTGTGTCAGCATCCACCAGCCTGCATGTCGCGCTCTAAGTAAGTGACAGGTGAAGAGCCCTGTTCAGCCTGTGTGTGTCAGGATCCACCAGCGTGCATGTCTTGCTCTGGGTAAGTGACTGGTGGAGAGCCCTGTGCAGCCTGTGTGTGTCAGGACCCACCAGCCTGCATGTCTCACTCTGGGTAAGTGACTGGTGGAGAGCCCTGTGCAGCCTGTGTCAGGATCCACCAGCCTGCATATCTCGCTCTGGGTAAGTGGCTGGTTGAGAGCCCTGTGAAGCCTGTGTCAGCATCCACCAGCCTGCATGGCTCACTCTGGGTGACTGGTGGAGAGCCCTGTGCTTTCTGGGTCAGGATCCACCAGCCTGCAGGTCTCGCTCTGGGTAAGTGACTAGTGGAGAGCCCTGTGAAGCCTGTGTCTGCATTCACCAGCCTGCATGTCTCGCAATAAGTAAGTGACTGGTGGAGAGCCCTGTGAAGCCTATGCCAGCATCCACCAGCCTGCATGTCTCGCTCTGGGTAAGTGACTGGTGGAGAGCCTTGTGCAGCCTGGGTGTTTCAGGATCCACCAGCCTGCATGTCTCGATCTGGGTAAGTGACTGGTGGAGAGCCCTGTGAAGCCTGTGGCAGCATCCACCAGCCTGCATGTCTCGCTCTGGGTAAGTGACTGGTGGAGAGCCCTGTGAAGCCTGTGTCAGCATCCACCAGCCTGCATGTCTCGCTCTGGGTAAGTGACGGGTGGAGAGCCATGTGAAGCCTGTGTGTTTCAGGATCCACCAGCCTGCATGTCTCGCTCTGGGTAAGTGACTGGTGGAGAACCCTGTGAAGCCTGTGTCAGCATCCACCTGCCTGCATGTCTCGCTCTGGGTAAGTGACTGGTTGAGAGCCCTGTGAAGCCTGTGTCAGCATCCACCAGCCTGCATGTCTCACTCTGGGTAAATGACTGGTGGAGAGCCATGTGCAGCCTGTGTGTATCAGCATCCACCAGCCTGCATGTCTCGCTCTGGGTAAGTGAATGGTGGAGAGCCCTGTGCAGCCTGTGTGGGTCAGGATCCACCAGCCTGCATTTCTCACTCTGGCTAAGTGACTGGTGGAGAGCCCTGTGCAGCCTGTGTCAGGATCCACCAGCCTGCATGTCTCACTCTGGGTAAGTGACTGGTGGGGAGCCCTGTGAAGCCTGTGTCAGCATCCACCAGCCTGCATGTCTCACTTTGGGTAAATGACTGCTGGAGAGCCCTGTGCAGCCTGTGTGTGTCAGGATCCACCAGCCTGCATGTCTCACTCTGGGTAAGTGACTGGTGGAGATCCCTGTGCAGCCTGTGTCAGGATCCACCAGCCTGCATGTCTCACTCTGGGTAAGTGACTGGTGGAGAGCCCTGTGAAGCCTGTGTCAGCATCCACCAGCCTGCATGCCTCACTCTGGGTAAGTGACTGGTGGACACCCCTGTGCAGCCTGTGTCAGCATCCACCAGCCTGCATGTCTCGCTCTGGGTAAGTGACTGGTGGAGAGCCATGTGAAGCCTGGGTGTTTCAGGATCCACCAGCCTGCATGTCTCGCTCTGGGTAAGTGACTGGTGGAGAGCCCTGTGAATCCTGTGTCAGCCTGCATGTCACGCTCTGGGTAAGTGACTGGTGGAGAGCCCTGTGCAGCCTGTGTGTTTCTGGATCCACCAGCCTGCATGTCTCGCTCTGGGTAAGTGACTGGTGGAGAGCCCTGTGAAGCCTGTGTGAGCATCCACCAGCCTGCATGTCTCACTCTGGGTAAGTGACTGGTGGAGAGCCCTGTGAAGCCTGTGTCAGCATCCACCAGCCTGCATGTCTCGCTCTGGGTAAGTGACTGGTGGAAAGCCATGTGAAGCCTGTGTGTGTCAGGATCCACCAGCCTGCATGTCTCACTCTGGGTAAGTGACTTGTGGCAAGCCCTATGCAGCCAGTGTGTTTCAGGATCCACCAGCCTGCATGTCTCGCTCTGGGTAAATGACCGGTGGAGAGCCCTGTGAAGCCTGTGTCAGGATCCATCAACCTGCATGTCTCACTCTGGGTAAGTGACTGGTGGAGAGCCCTGTGAAGCCTGTGTCCGCATCCACCAGCCTGCATGTCTCACTCTGGGTAATTGACTGGTGGAGAGTCTGTGAAGCCTGAGTCAGCATCCACCAGCCTGCATGTCTCGCTCTGGGTAACTGACTGGTGGAGAGCCCTGTGAAGCCTGAGTCAGCATCCACCAGCCTGCATGTCTCACTTTGGGTAAATGACTGGTGGAGAGCCCTGTGCAGCCTTTGTCAGGATCCAGCAGCCTGCATGTCTCGCTGTGGGTAAGTAACTGGCGGAGAGCCCTGTGAAGCCTGTGTCAGCATCCACCAGCCTGCATGTCTCACTCTGGGTAAGAGACTGGTGGAGAGCCCTGTGAAGCCTGTGTCAGCATCCACCAGCCTTCATGTCGTGCTCTAAGTAAGTGACAGGTGGAGAGCCCTTTGCAGCCTGTTTTTGTCAGGATCCACCAGCATGCATGTCTTGCTCTGGGTAAGTGACTGGTGGAGAGCCCTGTGCAGCCTGTGTGTGTCAGGACCCACAAGCCTGCATGTCTCACTCTCGGTAAGTGACTGGTGGAGAGCCCTGTGCAGCCTGTGTCAGCATCCACCAGTCTGCATGGCTCACTCTGGGTGACTGGTGGAGAGCCCTGTGCAGCCTGTGTCAGGATCCACCAGCCTGCAGGTCTCGCTCTGGGTAAGTGACTAGTGGAGAGCCCTGTGAAGCCTGTGTCTGCATTCACCAGCCTGCATGTGTCGCTCTAAGTAAGTGACTGGTGGAGAGCCCTGTGAAGCCTGTGTCAGCATCCACCAGCCTGCATGTCTCGCTCTGGGTAAGGGACTGGTGGAGAGCCCTGTGCAGCCTGGGTGTTTCAGGATCCACCAGCCTGCATGTCTCGATCTGGGTAAGTGACTGGTGGAGAGCCCTGTGAAGCCTGTGGCAGCATCCACCAGCCTGCATGTCTCGCTCTGGGTAAGTGACTGTTGGAGAGCCCTGTGAAGCCTGTGTCAGCATCCACCAGCCTGCATGTCTCGCTCTGGGTAAGTGACGGGTGGAGAGCCATGTGAAGCCTGTGTGTTTCAGGATCCACCAGCCTGCATGTCTCGCTCTGGGTAAGTGACTGGTGGAGAACCCTGTGAAGCCTGTGTCAGCATCCACCAGCCTGCATGTCTCGCTCTGGGTAAGTGACTGGTGGAGAGCCCTGTGAAGCCTGTGTCAGCATCCACCAGCCTGCATGTCTCACTCTGGGTAAATGACTGGTGGAGAGCCATGTGCAGCCTGTGTGTGTCAGCATCCACCAGCCTGCATGTCTCGCTCTGGGTAAGTGAATGGTGGAGAGCCCTGTGCAGCCTGTGTGGGTCAGGATCCACCAGCCTGCATTTCTCACTCTGGCTAAGTGACTGGTGGAGAGCCCTGTGCAGCCTGTGTCAGGATCCACCAGCCTGCATGTCTCACTCTGGGTAAGTGACTGGTGGGGAGCCCTGTGAAGCCTGTGTCAGCATCCACCAGCCTGCATGTCTCACTTTGGGTAAATGACTGCTGGAGAGCCCTGTGCAGCCTGTGTGTGTCAGGATCCACCAGCCTGCATGTCTCACTCTGGGTAAGTGACTGGTGGAGATCCCTGTGCAGCCTGTGACAGGATCCACCAGCCTGCATGTCTCACTCTGGGTAAGTGACTGGTGGAGAGCCCTGTGAAGCCTGTGTCAGCATCCACCAGCCTGCATGCCTCACTCTGGGTAAGTGACTGGTGGACACCCCTGTGCAGCCTGTGTCAGCATCCACCAGCCTGCATGTCTCGCTCTGGGTAAGTGACTGGTGGAGAGCCATGTGAAGCCTGGGTGTTTCAGGATCCACCAGCCTGCATGTCTCGCTCTGGGTAAGTGACTGGTGGAGAGCCCTGTGAATCCTGTGTCAGCCTGCATGTCACGCTCTGGGTAAGTGACTGGTGGAGAGCCCTGTGCAGCCTGTGTGTTTCTGGATCCACCAGCCTGCATGTCTCGCTCTGGGTAAGTGACTGGTGGAGAGCCCTGTGAAGCCTGTGTGAGCATCCACCAGCCTGCATGTCTCACTCTGGGTAAGTGACTGGTGGAGAGCCCTGTGAAGCCTGTGTCAGCATCCACCAGCCTGCATGTCTCGCTCTGGGTAAGTGACTGGTGGAAAGCCATGTGAAGCCTGTGTGTTTCAGGATCCACAAGCCTGCATGTCTCGCTCTGGGTAAGTGACTGGTGGAGAGCCCTGTGAAGCCTTTGTCAGCATCCACCAGCCTGCATGTCTCACTCTTCGTAAGTGACTGGTGGAGAGCCCTGTGCAGCCTGTGTGTGTCAGGATCCACCAGCCTGCACGCCTCGCTCTGGGTAAGTGACTGGTGGAGAGCCCTGTGCAGCCTTGTCAGGACCCACAAGACTGCATGTATCACTCAGGGTAAGTGACTGGTGGAGAGCCCTGTGAAGCCTCTGTCAGAATCCACCAGCCTGAATGTATCACTTTGGGTAAATGACTGGTGGAGAGCCCTGTGCAGCCTGTGTGTGTCAGGATCCACCAGCCTGCATGTCTCACTCTGGGTAAATGACTGGTGGAGAGCCCTGTGTAGCCTGTGTCAGGATCCACCAGCATACATGTCTCGCTCTGGGTAAGTGACTGGTGGAGAGCCCTGTGTAGTCTGTGTCAGCATCAACCAGCCTGCATGTCTCACTCGGGGTAAGTGACTGGTGGAGAGCCCTGTGCAGCCTGTGTCAGCATCCACCAGCCTGCATGTCTCACTCTGGGTAAGTGACTGGTGGAGAGCCCTGTGCAGCCTGTGTCAAGATCCACCAGCCTGCATGTCTCGCTCAAGGTAAGTTACTGGTGGAAAGCCCTGTGAAGCCTGTGTCAGCATCCACCAGCCTGAATGTCCCGGTCTGGGTAAGTGACCGGTGGAGAGCCCTGTGAAGGCTGTGTCAGCATCCACCAGCCTGCATGTTTCACTCTGGGTAAGTGACTGGTGGAGAGCCCTGTGAAGCCTGTGTCAGCATCCACCAGCCTGTATGTCTCACTCTGGGTAAGTGACTGGCGGTAAGCCCTGTGAGGCCTGTTTCAACATCCACCAGCCTGCATGTCTCACCATGGGTCAGTGACTGGTGGAGAGTCCTGTGCAGCCTGTGTCAGGATCCACCAGCCTGCATGTCTCACTCTGGGTAAGTGACTGGTGGAGAGCTCTGTGAAGCCTGTGTCAGCGTGCACCAGCCTGCATGTCTCTTTCTGGGTAAGTGACTGGTGGAGAGCCGTGTGAAGCCTGTGTGTTTCAGGATCCACCAGCCTGCATGTCTCACTCTGGGAACGTGACTGGAGAAGAGCCCTGTGCAGCCTGTGTCAGGATCTACCAGCCTACATGTCTCGCTCTGGGTAAGTGACTGGTGGAGAGCCCTGCGAAGCCTGTGTCAGCATCCACCAGCCTGCATGTCTCGCTCTGGGTAAGTGACTGGTTGAGAGCCCTGTGAAGCCTATGTGAGCATCCACTAGCCTGTATGTCTCACTCTGGGTGAGTGACTGGTGGAGAGCACTGTGAAGCCTGTGTCAGCATCCACCAGCCTATATTTCTCGCTCTGGGTAAGTGACTGGTGGAGAGCCCTGTGAAGCCTGTGTCAGCATCCACCAGCCTGCATATCTCACTCTGGGTAAGTGACTGGTGGAGAGCCCTGTGCAGCCTGTGTCAGGATCCAGCAGCCTGCATGTCTTGCTCTGGGTAAGTAACTGGCGGAGAGCCCTGTGAAGCCTGTGTCAGCATCCACCAGCCTGCATGTCTCACTCTGGGTAAGAGACTGGTGGAGAGCCCTGTGAAGCCTGTGTCAGCATCCACCAGCCTGCATGTCGCGCTCTAAGTAAGTGACAGGTGAAGAGCCCTGTTCAGCCTGTGTGTGTCAGGATCCACCAGCGTGCATGTCTTGCTCTGGGTAAGTGACTGGTGGAGAGCCCTGTGCAGCCTGTGTGTGTCAGGACCCACCAGCCTGCATGTCTCACTCTGGGTAAGTGACTGGTGGAGAGCCCTGTGCAGCCTGTGTCAGGATCCACCAGCCTGCATATCTCGCTCTGGGTAAGTGGCTGGTTGAGAGCCCTGTGAAGCCTGTGTCAGCATCCACCAGCCTGCATGGCTCACTCTGGGTGACTGGTGGAGAGCCCTGTGCATTCTGGGTCAGGATCCACCAGCCTGCAGGTCTCGCTCTGGGTAAGTGACTAGTGGAGAGCCCTGTGAAGCCTGTGTCTGCATTCACCAGCCTGCATGTCTCGCAATAAGTAAGTGACTGGTGGAGAGCCCTGTGAAGCCTATGCCAGCATCCACCAGCCTGCATGTCTCGCTCTGGGTAAGTGACTGGTGGAGAGCCTTGTGCAGCCTGGGTGTTTCAGGATCCACCAGCCTGCATGTCTCGATCTGGGTAAGTGACTGGTGGAGAGCCCTGTGAAGCCTGTGGCAGCATCCACCAGCCTGCATGTCTCGCTCTGGGTAAGTGACTGGTGGAGAGCCCTGTGAAGCCTGTGTCAGCATCCACCAGCCTGCATGTCTCGCTCTGGGTAAGTGACGGGTGGAGAGCCATGTGAAGCCTGTGTGTTTCAGGATCCACCAGCCTGCATGTCTCGCTCTGGGTAAGTGACTGGTGGAGAACCCTGTGAAGCCTGTGTCAGCATCCACCTGCCTGCATGTCTCGCTCTGGGTAAGTGACTGGTTGAGAGCCCTGTGAAGCCTGTGTCAGCATCCACCAGCCTGCATGTCTCACTCTGGGTAAATGACTGGTGGAGAGCCATGTGCAGCCTGTGTGTATCAGCATCCACCAGCCTGCATGTCTCGCTCTGGGTAAGTGAATGGTGGAGAGCCCTGTGCAGCCTGTGTGGGTCAGGATCCACCAGCCTGCATTTCTCACTCTGGCTAAGTGACTGGTGGAGAGCCCTGTGCAGCCTGTGTCAGGATCCACCAGCCTGCATGTCTCACTCTGGGTAAGTGACTGGTGGGGAGCCCTGTGAAGCCTGTGTCAGCATCCACCAGCCTGCATGTCTCACTTTGGGTAAATGACTGCTGGAGAGCCCTGTGCAGCCTGTGTGTGTCAGGATCCACCAGCCTGCATGTCTCACTCTGGGTAAGTGACTGGTGGAGATCCCTGTGCAGCCTGTGTCAGGATCCACCAGCCTGCATGTCTCACTCTGGGTAAGTGACTGGTGGAGAGCCCTGTGAAGCCTGTGTCAGCATCCACCAGCCTGCATGCCTCACTCTGGGTAAGTGACTGGTGGACACCCCTGTGCAGCCTGTGTCAGCATCCACCAGCCTGCATGTCTCGCTCTGGGTAAGTGACTGGTGGAGAGCCATGTGAAGCCTGGGTGTTTCAGGATCCACCAGCCTGCATGTCTCGCTCTGGGTAAGTGACTGGTGGAGAGCCCTGTGAATCCTGTGTCAGCCTGCATGTCACGCTCTGGGTAAGTGACTGGTGGAGAGCCCTGTGCAGCCTGTGTGTTTCTGGATCCACCAGCCTGCATGTCTCGCTCTGGGTAAGTGACTGGTGGAGAGCCCTGTGAAGCCTGTGTGAGCATCCACCAGCCTGCATGTCTCACTCTGGGTAAGTGACTGGTGGAGAGCCCTGTGAAGCCTGTGTCAGCATCCACCAGCCTGCATGTCTCGCTCTGGGTAAGTGACTGGTGGAAAGCCATGTGAAGCCTGTGTGTTTCAGGATCCACAAGCCTGCATGTCTCGCTCTGGGTAAGTGACTGGTGGAGAGCCCTGTGAAGCATTTGTCAGCATCCACCAGCCTGCATGTCTCACTCTTCGTAAGTGACTGGTGGAGAGCCCTGTGCAGCCTGTGTGTGTCAGGATCCACCAGCCTGCACGCCTCGCTCTGGGTAAGTGACTGGTGGAGAGCCCTGTGCAGCCTTGTCAGGACCCACAAGACTGCATGTATCACTCAGGGTAAGTGACTGGTGGAGAGCCCTGTGAAGCCTCTGTCAGAATCCACCAGCCTGAATGTATCACTTTGGGTAAATGACTGGTGGAGAGCCCTGTGCAGCCTGTGTGTGTCAGGATCCACCAGCCTGCATGTCTCACTCTGGGTAAATGACTGGTGGAGAGCCCTGTGTAGCCTGTGTCAGGATCCACCAGCATACATGTCTCGCTCTGGGTAAGTGACTGGTGGAGAGCCCTGTGTAGTCTGTGTCAGCATCAACCAGCCTGCATGTCTCACTCGGGGTAAGTGACTGGTGGAGAGCCCTGTGCAGCCTGTGTCAGCATCCACCAGCCTGCATGTCTCACTCATGGTAAGTGACTGGTGGAGAGCCCTGTGCAGCCTGTGTCAGGATCCACCAGCCTGCATGTCTCGCTCAAGGTAAGTGACTGGTGGAAAGCCCTGTGAAGCCTGTGTCAGCATCCACCAGCCTGAATGTCTCACTCTGGGTAAGTGACCGGTGGAGAACCCTGTGAAAGCTGTGTCAGCATCCACCAGCCTGCATGTCTCACTCTGGGTGAGTGACTGGTGGAGAGCCCTGTGAAGCCTGTGTCAGGATCCACCATCCTGCATGTCTCGCTCTGGGTAAGTGACTGGTGGAGAGCCCTGTGCAGCCAGTGTCTTTCAGGATCCAACAGCCTGCATGTCTCGCTCTGGGTAAGTGACTGGTGGAGAGCCCTGTGAAGCCTGTGTCAGCATCCACAAGCCTGCATGTCTCACTCGGGGTAATTGACTGGTGGAGAGCCCTGTAAAGCCTGTGTCAGCATTCACCAGCCTGCATGTATCACTCTGGGTAAGTGACTGGTGGAGAGCCCTGTGAAGCCTGTGTCAGCATCCACCAGCCTGCATGTCTCGCTCTGGGTAAGTGACTGGTTGAGAGCCCTGTGCAGCCTGTGTCAGGATCCACCAGCCTGCATGTCTTGCTCTGGGTAAGTAACTGGTGGAGAGCCCTGTTAAGCCTGTGTCAGCATTCACCAGCCTGCATGTCTCACTCTAGATAAGTGACTGGTGGAGAGCCCTGTGAAGCTTGTGTCAGCATCCACCAGCCTGCATGTCACGCTCTAGGTAAGTGACTGGTGGAGAGCCCTGTGCAGCCTGTGTGTGTCAGGATCCACCAGCCTGCATGTCTTGCTCTGGGTAAGTGACTGGTGGAGAGCCCTGTGCAGCCTGTGTGTGTCAGGACCCACCAGCCTGCATGTCTCACTCTGGGTAAGTGACTGGTGGAGAGCCCTGTGCAGCCTGTGTCAGGATCCACCAGCCTGCATGTCTCACTCTGGGTAAGCGACTGGTGGAGAGCCCTGTGCAGCCTGTGTCAGGATCCAGCAGCCTGCATGTCTCGCTCTGGGTAAGTAACTGGCGGAGAGCCCTGTGAAGCCTGTGTCAGCATCCACCAGCCTGCATGTCTCACTCTGGGTAAGAGACTAGTGGAGAGCCCTGTGAAGCCTGTGTCAGCATCCACCAGCCTGCATGTCGCGCTCTAAGTAAGTGACAGGTGAAGAGCCCTGTTTAGCCTGTGTGTGTCAGGATCCACCAGCATGCATGTCTTGCTCTGGGTAAGTGACTGGTGGAGAGCCCTGTGAAGCCTGTGTGTGTCAGGACCCACCAGTCTGCATGTCTCACTCTGGGTAAGTGACTGGTGGAGAGCCCTGTACAGCCTGTGTCAGGATCCACCAGCCTGCATGTCTCGCTCTGGGTAAGTGGCTGGTTGAGAGCCCTGTGAAGCCTGTGTCAGCATCCACCAGCCTGCATGGCTCACTCTGGGTGACTGGTGGAGAGCCCTGTGCATTCTGTGTCAGGATCCACCAGCCTGCAGGTCTCACTCTGGGTAAGTGACTAGTGGAGAGCCCTGTGAAGCCTATGTCTGCATTCACCAGCCTGCATGTCTCGCACTAAGTAAGTGACTGGTGCAGAGCCCTGTGAAGCCTGTGGCAGCATCCACCAGCCTACATGTCTCGCTCTGGGTAAGTGACTGGTGGAGAGCCCTGTGATGCCTGTGTCAGCATCCACCAGCCTGCATATCTCACTCTGGGTAAGTGACTGGTGGAGAGCCCTGTGCAGCCTGTGTCAGGATCCAGCAGCCTGCATGTCTCGCTCTGGGTAAGTAACTGGCGGAGAGCCCTGTGAAGCCTGTGTCAGCATCCACCAGCCTGCATGTCTCACTCTGGGTAAGAGACTGGTGGAGAGCCCTGTGAAGCCTGTGTCAGCATCCACCAGCCTGCATGTCGCGCTCTAAGTAAGTGACAGGTGAAGAGCCCTGTTCAGCCTGTGTGTGTCAGGATCCACCAGCGTGCATGTCTTGCTCTGGGTAAGTGACTGGTGGAGAGCCCTGTGCAGCCTGTGTGTGTCAGGACCCACCAGCCTGCATGTCTCACTCTGGGTAAATGACTGGTGGAGAGCCCTGTGTAGCCTGTGTCAGGATCCACCAGCATACATGACTCGCTCTGGGTAAGTGACTGGTGGAGAGCCCTGTGTAGCCTGTGTCAGCATCAACCAGCCTGCATGTCTCACTCGGGGTAAGTGACTGGTGGAGAGCCCTGTGCAGCCTGTGTCAGCATCCACCAGCCTGCATGTCTCACTCTGGGTAAGTGACTGGTGGAGAGCCCTGTGCAGCCTGTGTCAGGATCCACCAGCCTGCATGTCTCGCTCAAGGTAAGTGACTGGTGGAAAGCCCTGTGAAGCCTGTGTCATCATCCACCAGCCTGAATGTCTCACTCTGGGTAAGTGACCGGTGGAGAACCCTGTGAAGGCTGTGTCAGCATCCACCAGCCTGCATGTCTCACTCTGGGTGAGTGACTGGTGGAGAGCCCTGTGAAGCCTGTGTCAGGATCCACCATCCTGCATGTCTCGCTCTGGGTAAGTGACTGGTGGAGAGCCCTGTGCAGCCAGTGTCTTTCAGGATCCAACAGCCTGCATGTCTCGCTCTGGGTAAGTGACTGGTGGAGAGCCCTGTGAAGCCTGTGTCAGCATCCACCAGCCTGCATGTCTCACTCGGGGTAAGTGACTGGTGGAGAGCCCTGTGAAGCCTGTGTCAGCATCCACCAGCCTGCATGTCTCGCTCTGGGTAAGTGACTGGTTGAGAGCCCTGTGCAGCCTGTGTCAGGATCCACCAGCCTGCATGTCTCGCTCTGGGTAAGTAACTGGTGGAGAGCCCTGTTAAGCCTGTGTCAGCATTCACCAGCCTGCATGTCTCACTCTGGGTAAGTGACTGGTGGAGAGCCCTGTGAAGCTTGTGTCAGCATCCACCAGCCTGCATGTCACGCTCTGGGTAAGTGACTGGTGGAGAGCCCTGTGATGCCTGTGTCAGCATCCACCAGCCTGCATGGCTCACTCTGGGTGACTGGTGGAGAGCCCTGTGCATTCTGTGTCAGGATCCACCAGCCTGCAGGTCTCGCTCTGGGTAAGTGACTAGTGGAGAGCCCTGTGAAGCCTGTGTCAGCATCCACCAGCCTGCATGTCTCACTCTGGGTAAGAGACTGGTGGAGAGCCCTGTGAAGCCTGTGTCAGCATCCACCAGCCTGCATGTCGCGCTCTAAGTAAGTGACAGGTGAAGAGCCCTGTTCAGCCTGTGTGTGTCAGGATCCACCAGCGTGCATGTCTTGCTCTGGGTAAGTGACTGGTGGAGAGCCCTGTGCAGCCTGTGTGTGTCAGGACCCACCAGCCTGCATGTCTCACTCTGGGTAAGTGACTGGTGGAGAGCCCTGTGCAGCCTGTGTCAGGATCCACCAGCCTGCATATCTCGCTCTGGGTAAGTGGCTGGTTGAGAGCCCTGTGAAGCCTGTATCAGCATCCACCAGCCTGCATGGCTCACTCTGGGTGACTGGTGGAGAGCCCTGTGCATTCTGTGTCAGGATCCACCAGCCTGCAGGTCTCGCTCTGGGTAAGTGACTAGTGGAGAGCCCTGTGAAGCCTGTGTCTGCATTCACCAGCCTGCATGTCTCGCTCTAAGTAAGTGACTGGTGGAGAGCCCTGTGAAGGCTGTGTCAGCATCCACCAGCCTGCATGTCTCGCTCTGGGTAAGTGACTGGTGGAGAGCCCTGTGAAGCCTGTGTGAGCATCCACCAGCCTGCATGTCTCGCTCTGGGTAAGTGACTGGTGGAGAGCCCTGTGCAGCCTGGGTGTTTCAGGATCCACCAGCCTGCATGTCTCGATCTGGGTAAGTGACTGGTGGAGAGCCCTGTGAAGCCTGTGGCAGCATCCACCAGCCTGCATGTCTCGCTCTGGGTAAGTGACTGGTGGAGAGCCCTGTGAAGCCTGTGTCAGCATCCACCAGCCTGCATGTCTCGCTCTGGGTAAGTGACTGGTGGAGAGCCATGTGAAGCCTGTGTGTTTCAGGATCCACCAGCCTGCATGTCTCGCTCTGGGTAAGTGACTGGTGGAGAACCCTGTGAAGCCTGTGTCAGCATCCACCAGCCTGCATGTCTTGCTCTGGGTAAGTGACTGGTGGAGAGCCCTGTGAAGCCTGTATCAGCATCCACCAGCCTGCATGTCTCACTCTGGGTAAATGACTGGTGGAGAGCCATGTGCAGCCTGTGTGTGTCAGCATCCACCAGCCTGCATGTCTCGCTCTGGGTAAGTGAATGGTGGAGAGCCCTGTGCAGCCTGTGTGGGTCAGGATCCACCAGCCTGCATTTCTCACTCTGGGTAAGTGACTGGTGGAGAGCCCTGTGCAGCCTGTGTCAGGATCCACCAGCCTGCATGTCTCACTCTGGGTAAGTGACTGGTGGGGAGCTCTGTGAAGCCTGTGTCTGCATCCACCAGCCTGCATGTCTCACTTTGGGTAAATGACTGCTGGAGAGCCCTGTGCAGCCTGTGTGTGTCAGGATCCACCAGCCTGCATGTCTCACTCTGGGTAAGTGACTGGTGGAGATCCCTGTGCAGCCTGTGTCAGGATCCACCAGCCTGCATGTCTCACTCTGGGTAAGTGACTGGTGGAGAGCCCTGTGAAGCCTGTGTCAGCATCCACCAGCCTGCATGCCTCACTCTGGGTAAGTGACTGGTGGACACCCCTGTGCAGCCTGTGTCAGCATCCACCAGCCTGCATGTCTCGCTCTGGGTAAGTGACTGGTGGAGAGCCATGTGAAGCCTGGGTGTTTAAGGATCCACCAGCCTGCATGTCTCGCTCTGGGTAAGTGACTGGTGGAGAGCCCTGTGAATCCTGTGTCAGCATCCACCAGCCTGCATGTCTCACTCTGGGTAAGTGACTGGTGGAGAGCCCTGTGCAGCCTGTGTGTTTCTGAATCCACCAGCCTGCATGTCTCGCTCTGGGTAAGTGACTGGTGGAGAGCCCTGTGAAGCCTGTGTGAGCATCCACCAGCCTGCATGTCTCACTCTGGGTAAGTGACTGGTGGAGAGCCCTGTGAAGCCTGTGTCAGCATCCACCAGCCTGCATGTCTCGCTCTGGGTAAGTGACTGGTGGAAAGCCATGTGAAGCCTGTGTGTTTCAGGATCCACAAGCCTGCATGTCTCGCTCTGGGTAAGTGACTGGTGGAGAGCCCTGTGAAGCCTTTGTCAGCATCCACCAGCCTGCATGTCTCACTCTTCGTAAGTGACTGGTGGAGAACCCTGTGCAGCCTGTGTGTGTCAGGATCCACCAGCCTGCACGCCTCGCTCTGGGTAAGTGACTGGTGGAGAGCCCTGTGCAGCCTTGTCAGGACCCACAAGCCTGCATGTATCACTCAGGGTAAGTGACTGGTGGAGAGCCCTGTGAAGCCTCTGTCAGAATCCACCAGCCTGAATGTATCACTTTGGGTAAATGACTGGTGGAGAGCCCTGTGCAGCCTGTGTGTGTCAGGATCCACCAGCCTGCATGTCTCACTCTGGGTGAATGACTGGTGGAGAGCCCTGTGTAGCCTGTGTCAGGATCCACCAGCGTACATGTCTCGCTCTGGGTAAGTGACTGGTGGAGAGCCCTGTGTAGCCTGTGTCAGCATCAACCAGCCTGCATGTCTCACTCTGGGTAAGTGTCTGGTGGAGAGCCCTGTGCAGCCTGTGTCAGGATCCACCAGCCTGCATGTCTCGCTCAAGGTAAGTGACTGGTGGAAAGCCCTGTGAAGCCTGTGTCAGCATCCACCAGCCTGAATGTCTCGCTCTGGGTAAGTGACCGGTGGAGAACCCTGTGAAGGCTGTGTCAGCATCCACCAGCCTGCATGTCTCACTCTGGGTGAGTGACTGGTGGAGAGCCCTGTGAAGCCTGTGTCAGGATCCACCATCCTGCATGTCTCGCTCTGGGTAAGTGACTGGTGGAGAGCCCTGTGCAGCCAGTGTCTTTCAGGATCCAACAGCCTGCATGTCTCGCTCTGGGTAAGTGACTGGTGGAGAGCCCTGTGAAGCCTGTGTCAGCATCCACCAGCCTGCATGTCTCACTTGGGGTAAGTGACTGGTGGAGAGCCCTGTGAAGCCTGTGTCAGCATCCACCAGCCTGCATGTATCACTCTGGGTAAGTGACTGGTGGAGAGCCCTGTGAAGCCTGTGTCAGCATCCACCAGCCTGCATGTCTCGCTCTGGGTAAGTGACTGGTTGAGAGCCCTGTGCAGCCTGTGTCAGGATCCACCAGCCTGCATGTCTCGCTCTGGGTAAGTAACTGGTGGAGAGCCCTGTTAAGCCTGTGTCAGCATTCACCAGCCTGCATGTCTCACTCTGGGTAAGTGACTGGTGGAGAGCCCTGTGAAGCTTGTGTCAGCATCCACCAGCCTGCATGTCACGCTCTAGGTAAGTGACTGGTGGAGAGCCCTGTGCAGCCTGTGTGTGTCAGGATCCACCAGCCTGCATGTCTTGCTCTGGGTAAGTGACTGGTGGAGAGCCCTGTGCAGCCTGTGTGTGTCAGGACCCACCAGCCTGCATGTCTCACTCTGGGTAACTGACTGGTGGAGAGCCCTGTGCAGCCTGTGTCAGGATCCACCAGCCTGCATGTCTCACTCTGGGTAAGTGACTGGTGGAGAGCTCTGTGAAGCCTGTGTCAGCATCCACCAGCCTGCATGGCTCACTCTGGGTAACTGGTGGAGAGCCCTGTGCAGCCTGTGTCAGGATCCACCAGCCTGCATGTCTCACCCTGGGTAAGTGACTAGTGGAGAACCCTGTGAAGCCTGTGTCAGCATTCACCAGCCTGCATGTCTCGCTCTGAGTAAGTGACTGGTGGAGAGCCCTGTGAATCCTGTGTCAGCATCCACCAGCCTGCATGTCTCGCTCTGAGTAAGTGACTGGTGGAGAGCCCTGTGCAGCCTGTGTGTTTCAGGATCCACCAGCCTGCATGTCTCGCTCTGGGTAAGTGAGTGGTGGAGAGCCCTGTGCAGCCTGTGTCAGGATCCACCAGCCTGCATGTCTCGCTCAAGGTAAGTGACTGGTGGAAAGCCCTGTGAAGCCTGTGTCAGCATCCACCAGCCTGAATGTCTCGCTCTGGGTAAGTGACCGGTGGAGAACCCTGTGAAGGCTGTGTCAGCATCCACCAGCCTGCATGTCTCACTCTGGGTGAGTGACTGTTGGAGAGCCCTGTGAAGCCTGTGTCAGGATCCACCAGCCTGCATGTCTCGCTCTGGGTAAGTGACTGGTGGAGAGCCCTGTGCAGCCAATGTCGTTCAGGATCCAACAGCCTGCATGTCTCGCTCTGGGTAAGTGACTGGTGGAGAGCCCTATGAAGCCTGTGTCAGCATCCACCAGCCTGCATGTCTCGCTCGGGGTAAGTGACTGGTGGAGAGCCCTGTGAAGTCTGTGTCAGCATCCACCAGCCTGCATGTCTCGCTCTGGGTAAGTGACTGGTGGAGAGCCCTGTGAAGCCTGTGTCAGCATCCACCAGCCTGCATGTCTCGCTCTGGGTAAGTGACTGGTTGAGAGCCCTGTGCAGCCTGTGTCAGGAACCACCAGCCTGCATGTCTCGCTCTGGGTACGTAACTGGTGGAGAGCCCTGTGAAGCCTGTGTCAGCATTCACCAGCCTGCATGTCTCACTCTGGGTAAGTGACTGGTGGAGAGCCCTGTGAAGCTTGTGTCAGCATCCACCAGCATGCATGTCACGCTCTAGGTAAGTGACTGTTGGAGAGCCCTGTGCAGCCTGTGTGTGTCAGGATCCACCAGCCTGCATGATTTGCGCTGGGTAAGTGACTGGTGGAGAGCCCTGTGCAGCCTGTGTGTGTCAGGACCCACCAGCCTGCATGTCTCACTCTGGGTAAGTGACTGGTGGAGAGCCCTGTGCAGCCTGTGTCAGGATCCACCAGCCTGCATGTCTCACTCTGGGTAAGTGACTGGTGGAGAGCTCTGTGAAGCCTGTGTCAGCATCCACCAGCCTGCATGGCTCACTCTGTGACTGGTGGAGAGCCCTGTGCAGCCTGTGTCAAGATCCACCAGCCTGCATGTCTCACTCTGGGTAAGTGACTAGTGGAGAACCCTGTGAAGCCTGTGTCAGCATTCACCAGCCTGCATGTCTCGCTCTGGGTAAGTGACTGGTGGAGAGCCCTGTGAATCCTGTGTCAGCATCCACCAGCCTCCATGTCTCGCTCTGGGTAAGTGACTGGTGGAGAGCCCTGTGCAGCCTGGGTGTTTCAGGATCCACCAGCCTGCATGTCTCGCTCTGGGTGAGTGACTGGTGGAGAGCCCTGTGAAGACTGTGTGAGCATCCACCAGCCTGCATGTCTCGCTCTGGGTAAGTGACTGGTGGAGAGCCCTGTGAAGCCTGTGTCAGCATCCACCAGCCTGCATGTCTCGCTCTGGGTAAGTGACTGGTGGAAAGCCATGTGAAGCCTGTGTGTTTCAGGATCCACCAGCCTGCATGTCTCGCTCTGGGTAAGTGTCTGGTGGAGAGCCCTGTGAAGCCTTTGTCAGCATCCACCAGCCTGCATGTCTCACTCTGGGTAAGTGACTGGTGGAGAGCCCTGTGAAGCCTGTGTCAGCATCCACCAGCCTGCATGTCTCGCTCTGGGTAAGTGACTGGTTGAGAGCCCTGTGCAGCCTGTGTCAGGATCCACCAGCATGCATGTCTCGCTCTGGGTAAGTAACTGGTGGAGAGCCCTGTGAAGCCTGTGTCAGCATTCACCAGCCTGCATGTCTCACTCTGGGTAAGTGACTGGTGGAGAGCCCTGTGAAGCTTGTGTCAGCATCCATCAGCCTGCATGTCACGCTCTAGGTAAGTGACTGGTGGAGAGCCCTGTGCAGCCTGTGTGTGTCAGGATCCACCAGCCTGCATGTCTTGCTCTGGGTAAGTGACTGGTGGAGAGCCCTGTGCAGCCTGTGTGTGTCAGGACCCACCAGCCTGCATGTCTCACTCTGGGTAAGTGACTAGTGGAGAACCCTGTGAAGCCTGTGTCAGCATTCACCAGCCTGCATGTCTCGCTCTGGGTAAGTGACTGGTGGAGAGCCCTGTGAATCCTGTGTCAGCATCCACCAGCCTCCATGTCTCGCTCTGGGTAAGTGACTGGTGGAGAGCCCTGTGCAGCCTGTGTGTTTAAGGATCCACCAGCCTAAATGTCTCGCTCTGGGGAAGTGACTGGTGGAGAGCCCTGTGAAGCCTGTGTGAGCATCCACCAGCCTGCATGTCTCGCTCTGGGTAAGTGACTGGTGGAGAGCCCTGTGCAGCCTGTGTCAGCATCCACCAGCCTGCATGTCTCGCTCTGGGTAAGTGACTGGTGGAAAGCCATGTGAAGCCTGTGTGTTTCAGGATCCACCAGCCTGCATGTCTCGCTCTGGGTAAGTGTCTGGTGGAGAGCCCTGTGAAGCCTTAGTTAGCATCCACCAGCCTGCATGTCTCACTCTTCATAAGTGACTGGTGGAGAGCCCTGTGCAGCCTGTGTGTGTCATTATCCACCAGCCTGCACGTCTCGCTCTCGGTAAGTGACTGGTGGAGAGCCCTGTGCAGCCTTGTCAGGACCCACCAGCCTGCATGTATCACTCAGGGTAAATGACTGGTGGAGAGCCCTGTGCAGCCTGTGTGTGTCAGGATCCACCAGCCTGTATGTCTCACACTGGGTAAATGACTGGTGGAGAGCCCTGTGTGGCCTGTGTCAGGATCCACCAGCCTACATGTCTCGCTCTGGGTAAGTGACTGGTGGAGAGCCCTGTGTAGCCTGTGTCAGCATCCACCAGCCTGCATGTCTCACTCGGGGTAAGTGACTGGTGGAGAGCCCTGTGCAGCCTGTGTCAGCATCCACCAGCCTGCATGTCTCACTCTGGGTAAGTGACTGGTGGAGAGCCCTGTGCAGCCTGTGTCAAGATCCACCAGCCTGCATGTCTCGCTCAAGGTAAGTGACTGGTGGAAAGCCCTGTGAAGCCTGTGTCAGCATCCACCAGCCTGAATGTCCCGGTCTGGGTAAGTGACCGGTGGAGAGCCCTGTGAAGGCTGTGTCAGCATCCACCAGCCTGCATGTTTCACTCTGGGTGAGTGACTGGTGGAGAACCCTGTGAAGCCTGTGTCAGTATCCACCAGCCTGCATGTCTCGCTCTGGGTAAGTGACTGGTGGAGAGCCCTGAGCAGCCAGTGTCTTTCAGGATCCAACAACCTGCATGTCTCGCTCTGGGTAAGTGACTGGTGGAGAGCCCTGTGAAGCCTGTGTCAGCATCCACCAGCCTGCATGTCTCGCTCGGGGTAAGTGACTGGTGGAGAGCCCTGTGCAGCCTGTGTGTGTCAGGATCCACCAGCCTGCATGTCTCACTCTGGGTAAGTGACTTGTGGCAAGCCCTATGCAGCCAGTGTGTTTCAGGATCCACCAGCCTGCATGTCTCGCTCTGGGTAAATGACCGGTGGAGAGCCCTGTGAAGCCTGTGTCAGGATCCACCAACCTGCATGTCTCACTCTGGGTAAGTGACTGGTGGAGAGCCCTGTGAAGCCTGTGTCCGCATCCACCAGCCTGCATGTCTCACTCTGGGTAAGTGACTGGTGGAGAGTCTGTGAAGCCTGAGTCAGCATCCACCAGCCTGCATGTCTCGCTCTGGGTAACTGACTGGTGGAGAGCCCTGTGAAGCCTGAGTCAGCATCCACCAGCCTGCATGTCTCACTTTGGGTAAATGACTGGTGGAGAGCCCTGTGCAGCCTTTGTCAGGATCCAGCAGCCTGCATGTCTCGCTGTGGGTAAGTAACTGGCGGAGAGCCCTGTGAAGCCTGTGTCAGCATCCACCAGCCTGCATGTCTCACTCTGGGTAAGAGACTGGTGGAGAGCCCTGTGAAGCCTGTGTCAGCATCCACCAGCCTTCATGTCGTGCTCTAAGTAAGTGACAGGTGGAGAGCACTTTGCAGCCTGTTTTTGTCAGGATCCACCAGCATGCATGTCTTGCTCTGGGTAAGTGACTGGTGGAGAGCCCTGTGCAGCCTGTGTGTGTCAGGACCCACAAGCCTGCATGTCTCACTCTCGGTAAGTGACTGGTGGAGAGCCCTGTGCAGCCTGTGTCAGCATCCACCAGTCTGCATGGCTCACTCTGGGTGACTGGTGGAGAGCCAAGTGCAGCCTGTGTCAGGATCCACCAGCCTGCAGGTCTCGCTCTGGGTAAGTGACTAGTGGAGAGCCCTGTGAAGCCTGTGTCTGCATTCACCAGCCTGCATGTGTCGCTCTAAGTAAGTGACTGGTGGAGAGCCCTGTGAAGCCTGTGTCAGCATCCACCAGCCTGCATGTCTCGCTCTGGGTAAGGGACTGGTGGAGAGCCCTGTGCAGCCTGGGTGTTTCAGGATCCACCAGCCTGCATGTCTCGATCTGGGTAAGTGACTGGTGGAGAGCCCTGTGAAGCCTGTGTCAGCATCCACCAGCCTGCATGTCTCGCTCTGGGTAAGTGACTGGTGGAGAGCCCTGTGAAGCCTGTGTCAGCATCCACCAGCCTGCATGTCTCGCTCTGGGTAAGTGACTGGTGGAGAGCCCTGTGAAGCCTGTGTCAGCATCCACCAGCCTGCATGTCTCACTCTGGGTAAGTGACTGGCGGTAAGCCCTGTGAGGCCTGTTTCAACATCCACCAGCCTGCATGTCTCACCATGGGTCAGTGACTGGTGGAGAGTCCTGTGCAGCCTGTGTCAGGATCCACCATCCTGCATGTCTCACTCTGGGTAAGTGACTGGTGGAGAGCTCTGTGAAGCCTGTGTCAGCGTCCACCAGCCTGCATGTCTCTTTCTGGGTAAGTGACTGGTGGAGAGCCGTGTGAAGCCTGTGTGTTTCAGGATCCACCAGCCTGTATGTCTCACTCTGGGTGAGTGACTGGTGGAGAGCACTGTGAAGCCTGTGTCAGCATCCACCAGCCTATATTTCTCGCTCTGGGTAAGTGACTGGTGGAGAGCCCTGTGAAGCCTGTGTCAGCATCCACCAGCCTGCATATCTCACTCTGGGTAAGTGACTGGTGGAGAGCCCTGTGCAGCCTGTGTCAGGATCCAGCAGCCTGCATGTCTCGCTCTGGGTAAGTAACTGGCGGAGAGCCCTGTGAAGCCTGTGTCAGCATCCACCAGCCTGCATGTCTCACTCTGGGTAAGAGACTGGTGGAGAGCCCTGTGAAGCCTGTGTCAGCATCCATCAGCCTGCATGTCGCGCTCTAAGTAAGTGACAGGTGAAGAGCCCTGTTCAGCCTGTGTGTGTCAGGGTCCACCAGCGTGCATGTCTTGCTCTGGGTAAGTGACTGGTGGAGAGCCCTGTGCAGCCTGTGTGTGTCAGGACCCACCAGCCTGCATGTCTCACTCTGGGTAAGTGACTGGTGGAGAGCCCTGTGCAGCCTGTGTCAGGATCCACCAGCCTGCATATCTCGCTCTGGGTAAGTGGCTGGTTGAGAGCCCTGTGAAGCCTGTGTCAGCATCCACCAGCCTGCATGGCTCACTCTGGGTGACTGGTGGAGAGCCCTGTGCATTCTGTGTCAGGATCCACCAGCCTGCAGGTCTCGCTCTGGGTAAGTGACTAGTGGAGAGCCCTGTGAAGCCTGTGTCTGCATTCACCAGCCTGCATGTCTCGCAATAAGTAAGTGACTGGTGGAGAGCCCTGTGAAGCCTATGCCAGCATCCACCAGCCTGCATGTCTCGCTCTGGGTAAGTGACTGGTGGAGAGCCCTGTGCAGCCTGGGTGTTTCAGGATCCACCAGCCTGCATGTCTCGATCTGGGTAAGTGACTGGTGGAGAGCCCTGTGAAGCCTGTGGCAGCATCCACCAGCCTGCATGTCTCGCTCTGGGTAAGTGACTGTTGGAGAGCCCTGTGAAGCCTGTGTCAGCATCCACCAGCCTGCATGTCTCGCTCTGGGTAAGTGACGGGTGGAGAGCCATGTGAAGCCTGTGTGTTTCAGGATCCACCAGCCTGCATGTCTCGCTCTGGGTAAGTGACTGGTGGAGAACCCTGTGAAGCCTGTGTCAGCATCCACCAGCCTGCATGTCTCGCTCTGGGTAAGTGACTAGTGGAGAGCCCTGTGAAGCCTGTGTCTGCATTCACCAGCCTGCATGTGTCGCTCTAAGTAAGTGACTGGTGGAGAGCCCTGTGAAGCCTGTGTCAGCATCCACCAGCCTGCATGTCTCGCTCTGGGTAAGGGACTGGTGGAGAGCCCTGTGCAGCCTGGGTGTTTCAGGATCCACCAGCCTGCATGTCTCGATCTGGGTAAGTGACTGGTGGAGAGCCCTGTGAAGCCTGTGTCAGCATCCACCAGCCTGCATGTCTCGCTCTGGGTAAGTGACTGGTGGAGAGCCCTGTGAAGCCTGTGTCAGCATCCACCAGCCTGCATGTCTCGCTCTGGGTAAGTGACTGGTGGAGAGCCCTGTGAAGCCTGTGTCAGCATCCACCAGCCTGCATGTCTCACTCTGGGTAAGTGACTGGCGGTAAGCCCTGTGAGGCCTGTTTCAACATCCACCAGCCTGCATGTCTCACCATGGGTCAGTGACTGGTGGAGAGTCCTGTGCAGCCTGTGTCAGGATCCACCAGCCTGCATGTCTCACTCTGGGTAAGTGACTGGTGGAGAGCTCTGTGAAGCCTGTGTCAGCGTCCACCAGCCTGCATGTCTCTTTCTGGGTAAGTGACTGGTGGAGAGCCGTGTGAAGCCTGTGTGTTTCAGGATCCACCAGCCTGCATGTCTCACTCTGGGAAAGTGACTGGAGAAGAGCCCTGTGCAGCCTGTGTCAGGATCTACCAGCCTACATGTCTCGCTCTGGGTAAGTGACTGGTGGAGAGCCCTGTGAAGCCTGTGTCAGCATCCACCAGCCTGCATGTCTCGCTCTGGGTAAGTGACAGGTTGAGAGCCCTGTGAAGCCTATGTGAGCATCCACTAGCCTGTATGTCTCACTCTGGGTGAGTGACTGGTGGAGAGCACTGTGAAGCCTGTGTCAGCATCCACCAGCCTATATTTCTCGCTCTGGGTAAGTGACTGGTGGAGAGCCCTGTGAAGCCTGTGTCAGCATCCACCAGCCTGCATATCTCACTCTGGGTAAGTGACTGGTGGAGAGCCCTGTGCAGCCTGTGTCAGGATCCAGCAGCCTGCATGTCTCGCTCTGGGTAAGTAACTGGCGGAGAGCCCTGTGAAGCCTGTGTCAGCATCCACCAGCCTGCATGTCTCACTCTGGGTAAGAGACTGGTGGAGAGCCCTGTGAAGCCTGTGTCAGCATCCACCAGCCTGCATGTCGCGCTCTAAGTAAGTGACAGGTGAAGAGCCCTGTTCAGCCTGTGTGTGTCAGGGTCCACCAGCGTGCATGTCTTGCTCTGGGTAAGTGACTGGTGGAGAGCCCTGTGCAGCCTGTGTGTGTCAGGACCCACCAGCCTGCATGTCTCACTCTGGGTAAGTGACTGGTGGAGAGCCCTGTGCAGCCTGTGTCAGGATCCACCAGCCTGCATATCTCGCTCTGGGTAAGTGGCTGGTTGAGAGCCCTGTGAAGCCTGTGTCAGCATCCACCAGCCTGCATGGCTCACTCTGGGTGACTGGTGGAGAGCCCTGTGCATTCTGTGTCAGGATCCACCAGCCTGCAGGTCTCGCTCTGGGTAAGTGACTAGTGGAGAGCCCTGTGAAGCCTGTGTCTGCATTCACCAGCCTGCATGTCTCGCAATAAGTAAGTGACTGGTGGAGAGCCCTGTGAAGCCTATGCCAGCATCCACCAGCCTGCATGTCTCGCTCTGGGTAAGTGACTGGTGGAGAGCCCTGTGCAGCCTGGGTGTTTCAGGATCCACCAGCCTGCATGTCTCGATCTGGGTAAGTGACTGGTGGAGAGCCCTGTGAAGCCTGTGGCAGCATCCACCAGCCTGCATGTCTCGCTCTGGGTAAGTGACTGTTGGAGAGCCCTGTGAAGCCTGTGTCAGCATCCACCAGCCTGCATGTCTCGCTCTGGGTAAGTGACGGGTGGAGAGCCATGTGAAGCCTGTGTGTTTCAGGATCCACCAGCCTGCATGTCTCGCTCTGGGTAAGTGACTGGTGGAGAACCCTGTGAAGCCTGTGTCAGCATCCACCAGCCTGCATGTCTCGCTCTGGGTAAGTGACTGGTGGAGAGCCCTGTGAAGCCTGTGTCAGCATCCACCAGCCTGCATGTCTCACTCTGGGTAAATGACTGGTGGAGAGCCATGTGCAGCCTGTGTGTGTCAGCATCCACCAGCCTGCATGTCTCGCTCTGGGTAAGTGAATGGTGGAGAGCCCTGTGCAGCCTGTGTGGGTCAGGATCCACCAGCCTGCATTTCTCACTCTGGCTAAGTGACTGGTGGAGAGCCCTGTGCAGCCTGTGTCAGGATCCACCAGCCTGCATGTCTCACTCTGGGTAAGTGACTGGTGGGGAGCCCTGTGAAGCCTGTGTCAGCATCCACCAGCCTGCATGTCTCACTTTGGGTAAATGACTGCTGGAGAGCCCTGTGCAGCCTGTGTGTGTCAGGATCCACCAGCCTGCATG
Organism: Triturus cristatus; assembly: GCF_964204655.1. NCBI lineage: Eukaryota > Metazoa > Chordata > Amphibia > Caudata > Salamandridae > Triturus > Triturus cristatus. Next base: position 201,508 of record NW_028188132.1, on the reverse strand, counting down.
TCTCACTCTGGGTAAGTGACTGGTGGAGATCCCTGTGCAGCCTGTGTCAGGATCCACCAGCCTGCATGTCTCACTCTGGGTAAGTGACTGGTGGAGAGCCCTGTGAAGCCTGTGTCAGCATCCACCAGCCTGCATGCCTCACTCTGGGTAAGTGACTGGTGGACACCCCTGTGCAGCCTGTGTCAGCATCCACCAGCCTGCATGTCTCGCTCTGGGTAAGTGACTGGTGGAGAGCCATGTGAAGCCTGGGTGTTTCAGGCTCCACCAGCCTGCATGTCTCGCTCTGGGTAAGTGACTGGTGGAGAGCCCTGTGAATCCTGTGTCAGCCTGCATGTCACGCTCTGGGTAAGTGACTGGTGGAGAGCCCTGTGAAGCCTGTGTCAGCATCCACCAGCCTGCATGTCTCGCTCGGGGTAAGTGACTGGTGGAGAGCCCTGTGCAGCCTGTGTGTGTCAGGATCCACCAGCCTGCATGTCTCACTCTAGGTAAGTGACTTGTGGCAAGCCCTATGCAGCCAGTGTGTTTCAGGATCCACCAGCCTGCATGTCTCGCTCTGGGTAAATGACCGGTGGAGAGCCCTGTGAAGCCTGTGTCAGGATCCACCAACCTGCATGTCTCACTCTGGGTAAGTGACTGGTGGAGAGCCCTGTGAAGCCTGTGTCCGCATCCACCAGCCTGCATGTCTCACTCTGGGTAAGTGACTGGTGGAGAGTCTGTGAAGCCTGAGTCAGCATCCACCAGCCTGCATGTCTCGCTCTGGGTAACTGACTGGTGGAGAGCCCTGTGAAGCCTGAGTCAGCATCCACCAGCCTGCATGTCTCACTTTGGGTAAATGACTGGTGGAGAGCCCTGTGCAGCCTTTGTCAGGATCCAGCAGCCTGCATGTCTCGCTGTGGGTAAGTAACTGGCGGAGAGCCCTGTGAAGCCTGTGTCAGCATCCACCAGCCTGCATGTCTCACTCTGGGTAAGAGACTGGTGGAGAGCCCTGTGAAGCCTGTGTCAGCATCCACCAGCATGCATGTCACGCTCTAGGTAAGTGACTGTTGGAGAGCCCTGTGCAGCCTGTGTGTGTCAGGATCCACCAGCCTGCATGATTTGCTCTGGGTAAGTGACTGGTGGAGAGCCCTGTGCAGCCTGTGTGTGTCAGGACCCACCAGCCTGCATGTCTCACTCTGGGTAAGTGACTGGTGGAGAGCCCTGTGCAGCCTGTGTCAGGATCCACCAGCCTGCATGTCTCACTCTGGGTAAGTGACTGGTGGAGAGCTCTGTGAAGCCTGTGTCAGCATCCACCAGCCTGCATGGCTCACTCTGTGACTGGTGGAGAGCCCTGTGCAGCCTGTGTCAAGATCCACCAGCCTGCATGTCTCACTCTGGGTAAGTGACTAGTGGAGAACCCTGTGAAGCCTGTGTCAGCATTCACCAGCCTGCATGTCTCGCTCTGGGTAAGTGACTGGTGGAGAGCCCTGTGAATCCTGTGTCAGCATCCACCAGCCTCCATGTCTCGCTCTGGGTAAGTGACTGGTGGAGAGCCCTGTGCAGCCTGGGTGTTTCAGGATCCACCAGCCTGCATGTCTCGCTCTGGGTGAGTGACTGGTGGAGAGCCCTGTGAAGACTGTGTGAGCATCCACCAGCCTGCATGTCTCGCTCTGGGTAAGTGACTGGTGGAGAGCCCTGTGAAGCCTGTGTCAGCATCCACCAGCCTGCATGTCTCGCTCTGGGTAAGTGACTGGTGGAAAGCCATGTGAAGCCTGTGTGTTTCAGGATCCACCAGCCTGCATGTCTCGCTCTGGGTAAGTGTCTGGTGGAGAGCCCTGTGAAGCCTTTGTCAGCATCCACCAGCCTGCATGTCTCACTCTGGGTAAGTGACTGGTGGAGAGCCCTGTGAAGCCTGTTTCAGCATCCACCAGCCTGCATGTCTCGCTCTGGGTAAGTGACTGGTTGAGAGCCCTGTGCAGCCTGTGTCAGGATCCACCAGCCTGCATGTCTCGCTCTGGGTAAGTAACTGGTGGAGAGCCCTGTGAAGCCTGTGTCAGCATTCACCAGCCTGCATGTCTCACTCTGGGTAAGTGACTGGTGGAGAGCCATGTGAAGCTTGTGTCAGCATCCATCAGCCTGCATGTCACGCTCTAGGTAAGTGACTGGTGGAGGGCCCTGTGCAGCCTGTGTGTGTCAGGATCCACCAGCCTGCATGTCTTGCTCTGGGTAAGTGACTGGTGGAGAGCCCTGTGCAGCCTGTGTGTGTCAGGACCCACCAGCCTGCATGTCTCACTCTGGGTAAGTGACTAGTGGAGAACCCTGTGAAGCCTGTGTCAGCATTCACCAGCCTGCATGTCTCGCTCTGGGTAAGTGACTGGTGGAGAGCCCTGTGAATCCTGTGTCAGCATCCACCAGCCTCCATGTCTCGCTCTGGGTAAGTGACTGGTGGAGAGCCCTGTGCAGCCTGTGTGTTTAAGGATCCACCAGCCTAAATGTCTCGCTCTGGGGAAGTGACTGGTGGAGAGCCCTGTGAAGCCTGTGTGAGCATCCACCAGCCTGCATGTCTCGCTCTGGGTAAGTGACTGGTGGAGAGCCCTGTGCAGCCTGTGTCAGCATCCACCAGCCTGCATGTCTCACTCGGGGTAAGTGACTGGTGGAGAGCCCTGTGCAGCCTGTGTCAGCATCCACCAGCCTGCATGTCTCACTCTGGGTAAGTGACTGGTGGAGAGCCCTGTGCAGCCTGTGTCAAGATCCACCAGCCTGCATGTCTTGCTCAAGGTAAGTGACTGGTGGAAAGCCCTGTGAAGCCTGTGTCAGCATCCACCAGCCTGAATGTCCCGGTCTGGGTAAGTGACCGGTGGAGAGCCCTGTGAAGGCTGTGTCAGCATCCACCAGCCTGCATGTTTCACTCTGGGTGAGTGACTGGTGGAGAGCCATGTGAAGCCTGTGTGTTTCAGGATCCACCAGCCTGCATGTCTCGCTCTGGGTAAGTGACTGGTGGAGAACCCTGTGCAGCCTGTGTGTGTCAGGATCCACCAGCCTGCATGATTTGCTCTGGGTAAGTGACTGGTGGAGAGCCCTGTGCAGCCTGTGTGTGTCTGGATCCACCAGCCTGCATGTCTCACTCTGGGTAAGTGACTGGTGGAGAGCTCTGTGAAGCCTGTGTCAGCATCCACTAGCCTGCATGGCTCACTCTGTGACTGGTGGAGAGCTCTGCACAGCCTGTGTCAAGATCCACCAGCCTGCATGTCTCACTCTGGGTAAGTGACTAGTGGAGAACCCTGTGAAGCCTGTGTCAGCATTCACCAGACTGCATGTCTCGCTCTGGGTAAGTGACTAGTGGAGAACCCTGTGAAGCCTGTGTCAGCATTCACCAGCCTGCATGTCTCGCTCTGGGTAAGTGACTGGTGGAGAGCCCTGTGAATCCTGTGTCAGCATCCACCAGCCTCCATGTCTCGCTCTGGGTAAGTGACTGGTGGAGAGCCCTGTGCAGCCTGTGTGTTTAAGGATCCACCAGCCCAAATGTCTCGCTCTGGGGAAGTGACTGGTGGAGAGCCCTGTGAAGCCTGTGTGAGCATCCACCAGCCTGCATGTCTCGCTCTGGGTAAGTGACTGGTGGAGAGCCCTGTGCAGCCTGTGTCAGCATCCACCAGCCTGCATGTCTTGCTCTGGGTAAGTGACTGGTGGAAAGCCATATGAAGCCTGTGTGTTTCAGGATCCACCAGCCTGCATGTCTCGCTCTGGGTAAGTGTCTGGTGGAGAGCCCTGTGAAGCCTTAGTCAGCATCCACCAGCCTGCATGTCTCACTCTTCGTAAGTGACTGGTGGAGAGCCCTGTGCAGCCTGTGTGTGTCATTATCCACCAGCCTGCACGTCTCGCTCTCGGTAAGTGACTGGTGGAGAGCCCTGTGCAGCCTTGTCAGGACCCACCAGCCTGCATGTATCACTCAGGGTAAATGACTGGTGGAGAGCCCTGTGCAGCCTGTGTGTGTCAGGATCCAACAGCCTGCATGTCTCACACTGGGTAAATGACTGGTGGAGAGCCCTGTGTGGCCTGTGTCAGGATCCACCAGCCTACATGTCTCGCTCTGGGTAAGTGACTGGTGGAGAGCCCTGTGCAGCCTGTGTCAGCATCCACCAGCCTGCATGTCTCACTCTGGGTAAGTGACTGGTGGAGAGCCCTGTGAAGCCTGTGTCAGCATCCACCAGCCTGAATGTCTCGCTCTGGGGAAGTGACCGGTGGAGAGCCCTGTGAAGGCTGTGTCAGCATCCACCAGCCTGCATGTTTCACTCTGGGTGAGTGACTGGTGGAGAACCCTGTGAAGCCTGTGTCAGGATCCACCAGCCTGCATGTCTCGCTCTGGGTAAGTGACTGGTGGAGAGCCCTGAGCAGCCAGTGTCTTTCAGGATTCAACAGCCTGCATGTCTCGCTCTGGGTAAGTGACTGGTGGAGAGCCCTGTGAAGCCTGTGTCAGCATCCACCAGCCTGCATGTCTCGCTCGGGGTAAGTGACTGGTTGAGAGCCCTGTGCAGCCTGTGTGTGTCAGGATCCACCAGCCTGCATGTCTCACTCTGGGTAAGTGACTTGTGGCAAGCCCTATGCAGCCAGTGTGTTTCAGGATCCACCAGCCTGCATGTCTCGCTCTGGGTAAATGACCGGTGGAGAGCCCTGTGAAGCCTGTGTCAGGATCCACCAACCTGCATGTCTCACTCTGGGTAAGTGACTGGTGGAGAGCCCTGTGAATCCTGTGTCAGCATCCACCAGCCTCCATGTCTCGCTCTGGGTAAGTGACTGGTGGAGAGCCCTGTGCAGCCTGTGTGTTTAAGGATCCACCAGCCTAAATGTCTCGCTCTGGGGAAGTGCCTGGTGGAGAGCCCTGTGAAGCCTGTGTGAGCATCCACCAGCCTGCATGTCTCGCTCTGGGTAAGTGACTGGTGGAGAGCCCTGTGCAGCCTGTGTCAGCATCCACCAGCCTGCATGTCTCGCTCTGGGTAAGTGACTGGTGGAAAGCCATGTGAAGCCTGTGTGTTTCAGGATCCACCAGCCTGCATGTCTCGCTCTGGGTAAGTGTCTGGTGGAGAGCCCTGTGAAGCCTTTGTCAGCATCCACCAGCCTGCATGTCTCACTCGGGGTAAGTGACTGGTGGTGAGCCCTGTGCAGCCTGTGTCAGCATCCACCAGCCTGCATGTCTCACTCTGGGTAAGTGACTAGTGGAGAACCCTGTGAAGCCTGTGTCAGCATTCACCAGCCTGCATGTCTCGCTCTGGGTAAGTGACTGGTGGAGAGCCCTGTGAATCCTGTGTCAGCATCCACCAGCCTCCATGTCTCGCTCTGGGTAAGTGACTGGTGGAGAGCCCTGTGCAGCCTGGGTGTTTCAGGATCCACCAGCCTGCATGTCTCGCTCTGGGTGAGTGACTGGTGGAGAGCCCTGTGAAGACTGTGTGAGCATCCACCAGCCTGCATGTCTCGCTCTGGGTAAGTGACTGGTGGAGAGCCCTGTGAAGCCTGTGTCAGCATCCACCAGCCTGCATGTCTCGCTCTGGGTAAGTGACTGGTGGAAAGCCATGTGAAGCCTGTGTGTTTCAGGATCCACCAGCCTGCATGTCTCGCTCTGGGTAAGTGTCTGGTGGAGAGCCCTGTGAAGCCTTTGTCAGCATCCACCAGCCTGCATGTCTCACTCTGGGTAAGTGACTGGTGGAGAGCCCTGTGAAGCCTGTTTCAGCATCCACCAGCCTGCATGTCTCGCTCTGGGTAAGTGACTGGTTGAGAGCCCTGTGCAGCCTGTTTCAGGATCCACCAGCCTGCATGTCTCGCTCTGGGTAAGTAACTGGTGGAGAGCCCTGTGAAGCCTGTGTCAGCATTCACCAGCCTGCATGTCTCACTCTGGGTAAGTGACTGGTGGAGAGCCCTGTGAAGCTTGTGTCAGCATCCATCAGCCTGCATGTCACGCTCTAGGTAAGTGACTGGTGGAGAGCCCTGTGCAGCCTGTGTGTGTCAGGATCCACCAGCCTGCATGTCTTGCTCTGGGTAAGTGACTGGTGGAGAGCCCTGTGCAGCCTGTGTGTGTCAGGACCCACCAGCCTGCATGTCTCACTCTGGGTAAGTGACTAGTGGAGAACCCTGTGAAGCCTGTGTCAGCATCCACCAGTCTGCATGGCTCACTCTGGGTGACTGGTGGAGAGCCCTGTGCAGCCTGTGTCAGGATCCACCAGCCTGCAGGTCTCGCTCTGGGTAAGTGACTAGTGGAGAGCCCTGTGAAGCCTGTGTCTGCATTCACCAGCCTGCATGTGTCGCTCTAAGTAAGTGACTGGTGGAGAGCCCTGTGAAGCCTGTGTCAGCATCCACCAGCCTGCATGTCTCGCTCTGGGTAAGGGACTGGTGGAGAGCCCTGTGCAGCCTGGGTGTTTCAGGATCCACCAGCCTGCATGTCTCGATCTGGGTAAGTGACTGGTGGAGAGCCCTGTGAAGCCTGTGTCAGCATCCACCAGCCTGCATGTCTCGCTCTGGGTAAGTGACTGGTGGAGAGCCCTGTGAAGCCTGTGTCAGCATCCACCAGCCTGCATGTCTCGCTCTGGGTAAGTGACTGGTGGAGAGCCCTGTGAAGCCTGTGTCAGCATCCACCAGCCTGCATGTCTCACTCTGGGTAAGTGACTGGCGGTAAGCCCTGTGAGGCCTGTTTCAACATCCACCAGCCTGCATGTCTCACCATGGGTCAGTGACTGGTGGAGAGTCCTGTGCAGCCTGTGTCAGGATCCACCAGCCTGCATGTCTCACTCTGGGTAAGTGACTGGTGGAGAGCTCTGTGAAGCCTGTGTCAGCGTCCACCAGCCTGCATGTCTCTTTCTGGGTAAGTGACTGGTGGAGAGCCGTGTGAAGCCTGTGTGTTTCAGGATCCACCAGCCTGCATGTCTCACTCTGGGAAAGTGACTGGAGAAGAGCCCTGTGCAGCCTGTGTCAGGATCTACCAGCCTACATGTCTCGCTCTGGGTAAGTGACTGGTGGAGAGCCCTGTGAAGCCTGTGTCAGCATCCACCAGCCTGCATGTCTCGCTCTGGGTAAGTGACAGGTTGAGAGCCCTGTGAAGCCTATGTGAGCATCCACTAGCCTGTATGTCTCACTCTGGGTGAGTGACTGGTGGAGAGCACTGTGAAGCCTGTGTCAGCATCCACCAGCCTATATTTCTCGCTCTGGGTAAGTGACTGGTGGAGAGCCCTGTGAAGCCTGTGTCAGCATCCACCAGCCTGCATATCTCACTCTGGGTAAGTGACTGGTGGAGAGCCCTGTGCAGCCTGTGTCAGGATCCAGCAGCCTGCATGTCTCGCTCTGGGTAAGTAACTGGCGGAGAGCCCTGTGAAGCCTGTGTCAGCATCCACCAGCCTGCATGTCTCACTCTGGGTAAGAGACTGGTGGAGAGCCCTGTGAAGCCTGTGTCAGCATCCACCAGCCTGCATGTCGCGCTCTAAGTAAGTGACAGGTGAAGAGCCCTGTTCAGCCTGTGTGTGTCAGGGTCCACCAGCGTGCATGTCTTGCTCTGGGTAAGTGACTGGTGGAGAGCCCTGTGCAGCCTGTGTGTGTCAGGACCCACCAGCCTGCATGTCTCACTCTGGGTAAGTGACTGGTGGAGAGCCCTGTGCAGCCTGTGTCAGGATCCACCAGCCTGCATATCTCTCTCTGGGTAAGTGGCTGGTTGAGAGCCCTGTGAAGCCTGTGTCAGCATCCACCAGCCTGCATGGCTCACTCTGGGTGACTGGTGGAGAGCCCTGTGCATTCTGTGTCAGGATCCACCAGCCTGCAGGTCTCGCTCTGGGTAAGTGACTAGTGGAGAGCCCTGTGAAGCCTGTGTCTGCATTCACCAGCCTGCATGTCTCGCAATAAGTAAGTGACTGGTGGAGAGCCCTGTGAAGCCTATGCCAGCATCCACCAGCCTGCATGTCTCGCTCTGGGTAAGTGACTGGTGGAGAGCCCTGTGCAGCCTGGGTGTTTCAGGATCCACCAGCCTGCATGTCTCGATCTGGGTAAGTGACTGGTGGAGAGCCCTGTGAAGCCTGTGGCAGCATCCACCAGCCTGCATGTCTCGCTCTGGATAAGTGACTGTTGGAGAGCCCTGTGAAGCCTGTGTCAGCATCCACCAGCCTGCATGTCTCGCTCTGGGTAAGTGACGGGTGGAGAGCCATGTGAAGCCTGTGTGTTTCAGGATCCACCAGCCTGCATGTCTCGCTCTGGGTAAGTGACTGGTGGAGAACCCTGTGAAGCCTGTGTCAGCATCCACCAGCCTGCATGTCTCACTTTGGGTAAATGACTGCTGGAGAGCCCTGTGCAGCCTGTGTGTGTCAGGATCCACCAGCCTGCATGTCTCACTCTGGGTAAGTGACTGGTGGAGATCCCTGTGCAGCCTGTGTCAGGATCCACCAGCCTGCATGTCTCACTCTGGGTAAGTGACTGGTGGAGAGCCCTGTGAAGCCTGTGTCAGCATCCACCAGCCTGCATGCCTCACTCTGGGTAAGTGACTGGTGGACACCCCTGTGCAGCCTGTGTCAGCATCCACCAGCCTGCATGTCTCGCTCTGGGTAAGTGACTGGTGGAGAGCCATGTGAAGCCTGGGTGTTTCAGGCTCCACCAGCCTGCATGTCTCGCTCTGGGTAAGTGACTGGTGGAGAGCCCTGTGAATCCTGTGTCAGCCTGCATGTCACGCTCTGGGTAAGTGACTGGTGGAGAGCCCTGTGAAGCCTGTGTCAGCATCCACCAGCCTGCATGTCTCGCTCGGGGTAAGTGACTGGTGGAGAGCCCTGTGTAGCCTGTGTGTGTCAGGATCCACCAGCCTGCATGTCTCACTCTAGGTAAGTGACTTGTGGCAAGCCCTATGCAGCCAGTGTGTTTCAGGATCCACCAGCCTGCATGTCTCGCTCTGGGTAAATGACCGGTGGAGAGCCCTGTGAAGCCTGTGTCAGGATCCACCAACCTGCATGTCTCACTCTGGGTAAGTGACTGGTGGAGAGCCCTGTGAAGCCTGTGTCCGCATCCACCAGCCTGCATGTCTCACTCTGGGTAAGTGACTGGTGGAGAGTCTGTGAAGCCTGAGTCAGCATCCACCAGCCTGCATGTCTCGCTCTGGGTAACTGACTGGTGGAGAGCCCTGTGAAGCCTGAGTCAGCATCCACCAGCCTGCATGTCTCACTTTGGGTAAATGACTGGTGGAGAGCCCTGTGCAGCCTTTGTCAGGATCCAGCAGCCTGCATGTCTCGCTGTGGGTAAGTAACTGGCGGAGAGCCCTGTGAAGCCTGTGTCAGCATCCACCAGCCTGCATGTCTCACTCTGGGTAAGAGACTGGTGGAGAGCCCTGTGAAGCCTGTGTCAGCATCCACCAGCATGCATGTCACGCTCTAGGTAAGTGACTGTTGGAGAGCCCTGTGCAGCCTGTGTGTGTCAGGATCCACCAGCCTGCATGATTTGCTCTGGGTAAGTGACTGGTGGAGAGCCCTGTGCAGCCTGTGTGTGTCAGGACCCACCAGCCTGCATGTCTCACTCTGGGTAAGTGACTGGTGGAGAGCCCTGTGCAGCCTGTGTCAGGATCCACCAGCCTGCATGTCTCACTCTGGGTAAGTGACTGGTGGAGAGCTCTGTGAAGCCTGTGTCAGCATCCACCAGCCTGCATGGCTCACTCTGTGACTGGTGGAGAGCCCTGTGCAGCCTGTGTCAAGATCCACCAGCCTGCATGTCTCACTCTGGGTAAGTGACTAGTGGAGAACCCTGTGAAGCCTGTGTCAGCATTCACCAGCCTGCATGTCTCGCTCTGGGTAAGTGACTGGTGGAGAGCCCTGTGAATCCTGTGTCAGCATCCACCAGCCTCCATGTCTCGCTCTGGGTAAGTGACTGGTGGAGAGCCCTGTGCAGCCTGGGTGTTTCAGGATCCACCAGCCTGCATGTCTCGCTCTGGGTGAGTGACTGGTGGAGAGCCCTGTGAAGACTGTGTGAGCATCCACCAGCCTGCATGTCTCGCTCTGGGTAAGTGACTGGTGGAGAGCCCTGTGAAGCCTGTGTCAGCATCCACCAGCCTGCATGTCTCGCTCTGGGTAAGTGACTGGTAGAAAGCCATGTGAAGCCTGTGTGTTTCAGGATCCACCAGCCTGCATGTCTCGCTCTGGGTAAGTGTCTGGTGGAGAGCCCTGTGAAGCCTTTGTCAGCATCCACCAGCCTGCATGTCTCACTCTGGGTAAGTGACTGGTGGAGAGCCCTGTGAAGCCTGTTTCAGCATCCACCAGCCTGCATGTCTCGCTCTGGGTAAGTGACTGGTTGAGAGCCCTGTGCAGCCTGTGTCAGGATCCACCAGCCTGCATGTCTCGCTCTGGGTAAGTAACTGGTGGAGAGCCCTGTGAAGCCTGTGTCAGCATTCACCAGCCTGCATGTCTCACTCTGGGTAAGTGACTGGTGGAGAGCCCTGTGAAGCTTGTGTCAGCATCCATCAGCCTGCATGTCACGCTCTAGGTAAGTGACTGGTGGAGGGCCCTGTGCAGCCTGTGTGTGTCAGGATCCACCAGCCTGCATGTCTTGCTCTGGGTAAGTGACTGGTGGAGAGCCCTGTGCAGCCTGTGTGTGTCAGGACCCACCAGCCTGCATGTCTCACTCTGGGTAAGTGACTAGTGGAGAACCCTGTGAAGCCTGTGTCAGCATTCACCAGCCTGCATGTCTCGCTCTGGGTAAGTGACTGGTGGAGAGCCCTGTGAATCCTGTGTCAGCATCCACCAGCCTCCATGTCTCGCTCTGGGTAAGTGACTGGTGGAGAGCCCTGTGCAGCCTGTGTGTTTAAGGATCCACCAGCCTAAATGTCTCGCTCTGGGGAAGTGACTGGTGGAGAGCCCTGTGAAGCCTGTGTGAGCATCCACCAGCCTGCATGTCTCGCTCTGTGTAAGTGACTGGTGGAGAGCCCTGTGCAGCCTGTGTCAGCATCCACCAGCCTGCATGTCTCACTCGGGGTAAGTGACTGGTGGAGAGCCCTGTGCAGCCTGTGTCAGCATCCACCAGCCTGCATGTCTCACTCTGGGTAAGTGACTGGTGGAGAGCCCTGTGCAGCCTGTGTCAAGATCCACCAGCCTGCATGTCTTGCTCAAGGTAAGTGACTGGTGGAAAGCCCTGTGAAGCCTGTGTCAGCATCCACCAGCCTGAATGTCCCGGTCTGGGTAAGTGACCGGTGGAGAGCCCTGTGAAGGCTGTGTCAGCATCCACCAGCCTGCATGTTTCACTCTGGGTGAGTGACTGGTGGAGAGCCATGTGAAGCCTGTGTGTTTCAGGATCCACCAGCCTGCATGTCTCGCTCTGGGTAAGTGACTGGTGGAGAACCCTGTGCAGCCTGTGTGTGTCAGGATCCACCAGCCTGCATGATTTGCTCTGGGTAAGTGACTGGTGGAGAGCCCTGTGCAGCCTGTGTGTGTCAGGATCCACCAGCCTGCATGTCTCACTCTGGGTAAGTGACTGGTGGAGAGCTCTGTGAAGCCTGTGTCAGCATCCACTAGCCTGCATGGCCCACTCTGTGACTGGTGGAGAGCCCTGCACAGCCTGTGTCAAGATCCACCAGCCTGCATGTCTCACTCTGGGTAAGTGACTAGTGGAGAACCCTGTGAAGCCTGTGTCAGCATTCACCAGACTGCATGTCTCGCTCTGGGTAAGTGACTAGTGGAGAACCCTGTGAAGCCTGTGTCAGCATTCACCAGCCTGCATGTCTCGCTCTGGGTGAGTGACTGGTGGAGAGCCCTGTGAAGACTGTGTGAGCATCCACCAGCCTGCATGTCTCGCTCTGGGTAAGTGACTGGTGGAGAGCCCTGTGAAGCCTGTGTCAGCATCCACCAGCCTGCATGTCTCGCTCTGGGTAAGTGACTGGTGGAAAGCCATGTGAAGCCTGTGTGTTTCAGGATCCACCAGCCTGCATGTCTCGCTCTGGGTAAGTGTCTGGTGGAGAGCCCTGTGAAGCCTTTGTCAGCATCCACCAGCCTGCATGTCTCACTCTGGGTAAGTGACTGGTGGAGAGCCCTGTGAAGCCTGTTTCAGCATCCACCAGCCTGCATGTCTCGCTCTGGGTAAGTGACTGGTTGAGAGCCCTGTGCAGCCTGTGTCAGGATCCACCAGCCTGCATGTCTCGCTCTGGGTAAGTAACTGGTGGAGAGCCCTGTGAAGCCTGTGTCAGCATTCACCAGCCTGCATGTCTCACTCTGGGTAAGTGACTGGTGGAGAGCCCTGTGAAGCTTGTGTCAGCATCCATCAGCCTGCATGTCACGCTCTAGGTAAGTGACTGGTGGAGGGCCCTGTGCAGCCTGTGTGTGTCAGGATCCACCAGCCTGCATGTCTTGCTCTGGGTAAGTGACTGGTGGAGAGCCCTGTGCAGCCTGTGTGTGTCAGGACCCACCAGCCTGCATGTCTCACTCTGGGTAAGTGACTAGTGGAGAACCCTGTGAAGCCTGTGTCAGCATTCACCAGCCTGCATGTCTCGCTCTGGGTAAGTGACTGGTGGAGAGCCCTGTGAATCCTGTGTCAGCATCCACCAGCCTCCATGTCTCGCTCTGGGTAAGTGACTGGTGGAGAGCCCTGTGCAGCCTGTGTGTTTAAGGATCCACCAGCCTAAATGTCTCGCTCTGGGGAAGTGACTGGTGGAGAGCCCTGTGAAGCCTGTGTGAGCATCCACCAGCCTGCATGTCTCGCTCTGTGTAAGTGACTGGTGGAGAGCCCTGTGCAGCCTGTGTCAGCATCCACCAGCCTGCATGTCTCACTCGGGGTAAGTGACTGGTGGAGAGCCCTGTGCAGCCTGTGTCAGCATCCACCAGCCTGCATGTCTCACTCTGGGTAAGTGACTGGTGGAGAGCCCTGTGCAGCCTGTGTCAAGATCCACCAGCCTGCATGTCTTGCTCAAGGTAAGTGACTGGTGGAAAGCCCTGTGAAGCCTGTGTCAGCATCCACCAGCCTGAATGTCCCGGTCTGGGTAAGTGACCGGTGGAGAGCCCTGTGAAGGCTGTGTCAGCATCCACCAGCCTGCATGTTTCACTCTGGGTGAGTGACTGGTGGAGAGCCATGTGAAGCCTGTGTGTTTCAGGATCCACCAGCCTGCATGTCTCGCTCTGGGTAAGTGACTGGTGGAGAACCCTGTGCAACCTGTGTGTGTCAGGATCCACCAGCCTGCATGATTTGCTCTGGGTAAGTGACTGGTGGAGAGCCCTGTGCAGCCTGTGTGTGTCAGGATCCACCAGCCTGCATGTCTCACTCTGGGTAAGTGACTGGTGGAGAGCTCTGTGAAGCCTGTGTCAGCATCCACTAGCCTGCATGGCCCACTCTGTGACTGGTGGAGAGCCCTGCACAGCCTGTGTCAAGATCCACCAGCCTGCATGTCTCACTCTGGGTAAGTGACTAGTGGAGAACCCTGTGAAGCCTGTGTCAGCATTCACCAGACTGCATGTCTCGCTCTGGGTAAGTGACTAGTGGAGAACCCTGTGAAGCCTGTGTCAGCATTCACCAGCCTGCATGTCTCGCTCTGGGTAAGTGACTGGTGGAGAGCCCTGTGAATCCTGTGTCAGCATCCACCAGCCTCCATGTCTCGCTCTGGGTAAGTGACTGGTGGAGAGCCCTGTGCAGCCTGTGTGTTTAAGGATCCACCAGCCCAAATGCCTCGCTCTGGGGAAGTGACTGGTGGAGAGCCCTGTGAAGCCTGTGTGAGCATCCACCAGCCTGCATGTCTCGCTCTGGGTAAGTGACTGGTGGAGAGCCCTGTGCAGCCTGTGTCAGCATCCACCAGCCTGCATGTCTTGCTCTGGGTAAGTGACTGGTGGAAAGCCATATGAAGCCTGTGTGTTTCAGGATCCACCAGCCTGCATGTCTCGCTCTGGGTAAGTGTCTGGTGGAGAGCCCTGTGAAGCCTTAGTCAGCATCCACCAGCCTGCATGTCTCACTCTTCGTAAGTGACTGGTGGAGAGCCCTGTGCAGCCTGTGTGTGTCATTATCCACCAGCCTGCACGTCTCGCTCTCGGTAAGTGACTGGTGGAGAGCCCTGTGCAGCCTTGTCAGGACCCACCAGCCTGCATGTATCACTCAGGGTAAATGACTGGTGGAGAGCCCTGTGCAGCCTGTGTGTGTCAGGATCCAACAGCCTGCATGTCTCACACTGGGTAAATGACTGGTGGAGAGCCCTGTGTGGCCTGTGTCAGGATCCACCAGCCTACATGTCTCGCTCTGGGTAAGTGACTGGTGGAGAGCCCTGTGCAGCCTGTGTCAGCATCCACCAGCCTGCATGTCTCACTCTGGGTAAGTGACTGGTGGAGAGCCCTGTGCAGCCTGTGTCAGGATCCACCAGCCTGCATGTCTCGCTCAAGGTAAGTGACTGGTGGAAAGCCCTGTGAAGCCTGTGTCAGCATCCACCAGCCTGAATGTCTCGCTCTGGGGAAGTGACCGGTGGAGAGCCCTGTGAAGGCTGTGTCAGCATCCACCAGCCTGCATGTTTCACTCTGGGTGAGTGACTGGTGGAGAACCCTGTGAAGCCTGTGTCAGGATCCACCAGCCTGCATGTCTCGCTCTGGGTAAGTGACTGGTGGAGAGCCCTGAGCAGCCAGTGTCTTTCAGGATTCAACAGCCTGCATGTCTCGCTCTGGGTAAGTGACTGGTGGAGAGCCCTGTGAAGCCTGTGTCAGCATCCACCAGCCTGCATGTCTCGCTCGGGGTAAGTGACTGGTTGAGAGCCCTGTGCAGCCTGTGTGTGTCAGGATCCACCAGCCTGCATGTCTCACTCTGGGTAAGTGACTTGTGGCAAGCCCTATGCAGCCAGTGTGTTTCAGGATCCACCAGCCTGCATGTCTCGCTCTGGGTAAATGACCGGTGGAGAGCCCTGTGAAGCCTGTGTCAGGATCCACCAACCTGCATGTCTCACTCTGGGTAAGTGACTGGTGGAGAGCCCTGTGAATCCTGTGTCAGCATCCACCAGCCTCCATGTCTCGCTCTGGGTAAGTGACTGGTGGAGAGCCCTGTGCAGCCTGTGTGTTTAAGGATCCACCAGCCTAAATGTCTCGCTCTGGGGAAGTGACTGGTGGAGAGCCCTGTGAAGCCTGTGTGAGCATCCACCAGCCTGCATGTCTCGCTCTGGGTAAGTGACTGGTGGAGAGCCCTGTGCAGCCTGTGTCAGCATCCACCAGCCTGCATGTCTCGCTCTGGGTAAGTGACTGGTGGAAAGCCATGTGAAGCCTGTGTGTTTCAGGATCCACCAGCCTGCATGTCTCGCTCTGGGTAAGTGTCTGGTGGAGAGCCCTGTGAAGCCTTTGTCAGCATCCACCAGCCTGCATGTCTCACTCGGGGTAAGTGACTGGTGGTGAGCCCTGTGCAGCCTGTGTCAGCATCCACCAGCCTGCATGTCTCACTCTGGGTAAGTGACTAGTGGAGAACCCTGTGAAGCCTGTGTCAGCATTCACCAGCCTGCATGTCTCGCTCTGGGTAAGTGACTGGTGGAGAGCCCTGTGAATCCTGTGTCAGCATCCACCAGCCTCCATGTCTCGCTCTGGGTAAGTGACTGGTGGAGAGCCCTGTGCAGCCTGGGTGTTTCAGGATCCACCAGCCTGCATGTCTCGCTCTGGGTGAGTGACTGGTGGAGAGCCCTGTGAAGACTGTGTGAGCATCCACCAGCCTGCATGTCTCGCTCTGGGTAAGTGACTGGTGGAGAGCCCTGTGAAGCCTGTGTCAGCATCCACCAGCCTGCATGTCTCGCTCTGGGTAAGTGACTGGTGGAAAGCCATGTGAAGCCTGTGTGTTTCAGGATCCACCAGCCTGCATGTCTCGCTCTGGGTAAGTGTCTGGTGGAGAGCCCTGTGAAGCCTTTGTCAGCATCCACCAGCCTGCATGTCTCACTCTGGGTAAGTGACTGGTGGAGAGCCCTGTGAAGCCTGTTTCAGCATCCACCAGCCTGCATGTCTCGCTCTGGGTAAGTGACTGGTTGAGAGCCCTGTGCAGCCTGTGTCAGGATCCACCAGCCTGCATGTCTCGCTCTGGGTAAGTAACTGGTGGAGAGCCCTGTGAAGCCTGTGTCAGCATTCACCAGCCTGCATGTCTCACTCTGGGTAAGTGACTGGTGGAGAGCCCTGTGAAGCTTGTGTCAGCATCCATCAGCCTGCATGTCACGCTCTAGGTAAGTGACTGGTGGAGAGCCCTGTGCAGCCTGTGTGTGTCAGGATCCACCAGCCTGCATGTCTTGCTCTGGGTAAGTGACTGGTGGAGAGCCCTGTGCAGCCTGTGTGTGTCAGGACCCACCAGCCTGCATGTCTCACTCTGGGTAAGTGACTAGTGGAGAACCCTGTGAAGCCTGTGTCAGCATTCACCAGCCTGCATGTCTCGCTCTGGGTAAGTGACTGGTGGAGAGCCCTGTGCAGCCTGTGTGTTTAAGGATCCACCAGCCTAAATGTCTCGCTCTGGGGAAGTGACGGGTGGAGAGCCCTGTGAAGCCTGTGTGAGCATCCACCAGCCTGCATGTCTCGCTCTGGGTAAGTGACTGGTGGAGAGCCCTGTGCAGCCTGTGTCAGCATCCACCAGCCTGCATGTCTCACTCGGGGTAAGTGACTGGTGGAGAGCCCTGTGCAGCCTGTGTCAGCATCCACCAGCCTGCATGTCTCACTCTGGATAAATGACTGGTGGAGAGCCCTGTGTGGCCTGTGTCAGGATCCACCAGCCTACATGTCTCGCTCTGGATAAGTGACTGGTGGAGAGCCCTGTGTAGCCTGTGTCAGCATCCACCAGCCTGAATGTCTCGCTCTGGGTAAGTGACCGGTGGAGAGCCCTGTGAAGGCTGTGTCAGCATCCACCAGCCTGCATGTCTCACTCTGCGTGAGTGACTGGTGGAGAACCCTGTGAAGCCGGTGTCAGGATCCACCAGCCCAAATGTCTCGCTCTGGGGAAGTGACTGGTGGAGAGCCCTGTGAAGCCTGTGTGAGCATCCACCAGCCTGCATGTCTCGCTCTGGGTAAGTGACTGGTGGAGAGCCCTGTGCAGCCTGTGTCAGCATCCACCAGCCTGCATGTCTTGCTCTGGGTAAGTGACTGGTGGAAAGCCATATGAAGCCTGTGTGTTTCAGGATCCACCAGCCTGCATGTCTCGCTCTGGGTAAGTGTCTGGTGGAGAGCCCTGTGAAGCCTTAGTCAGCATCCACCAGCCTGCATGTCTCACTCTTCGTAAGTGACTGGTGGAGAGCCCTGTGCAGCCTGTGTGTGTCATTATCCACCAGCCTGCACGTCTCGCTCTCGGTAAGTGACTGGTGGAGAGCCCTGTGCAGCCTTGTCAGGACCCACCAGCCTGCATGTATCACTCAGGGTAAATGACTGGTGGAGAGCCCTGTGCAGCCTGTGTGTGTCAGGATCCAACAGCCTGCATGTCTCACACTGGGTAAATGACTGGTGGAGAGCCCTGTGTGGCCTGTGTCAGGATCCACCAGCCTACATGTCTCGCTCTGGGTAAGTGACTGGTGGAGAGCCCTGTGCAGCCTGTGTCAGCATCCACCAGCCTGCATGTCTCACTCTGGGTAAGTGACTGGTGGAGAGCCCTGTGCAGCCTGTGTCAGGATCCACCAGCCTGCATGTCTCGCTCAAGGTAAGTGACTGGTGGAAAGCCCTGTGAAGCCTGTGTCAGCATCCACCAGCCTGAATGTCTCGCTCTGGGGAAGTGACCGGTGGAGAGCCCTGTGAAGGCTGTGTCAGCATCCACCAGCCTGCATGTTTCACTCTGGGTGAGTGACTGGTGGAAAACCCTGTGAAGCCTGTGTCAGGATCCACCAGCCTGCATGTCTCGCTCTGGGTAAGTGACTGGTGGAGAGCCCTGAGCAGCCAGTGTCTTTCAGGATTCAACAGCCTGCATGTCTCGCTCTGGGTAAGTGACTGGTGGAGAGCCCTGTGAAGCCTGTGTCAGCATCCACCAGCCTGCATGTCTCGCTCGGGGTAAGTGACTGGTTGAGAGCCCTGTGCAGCCTGTGTGTGTCAGGATCCACCAGCCTGCATGTCTCACTCTGGGTAAGTGACTTGTGGCAAGCCCTATGCAGCCAGTGTGTTTCAGGATCCACCAGCCTGCATGTCTCGCTCTGGGTAAATGACCGGTGGAGAGCCCTGTGAAGCCTGTGTCAGGATCCACCAACCTGCATGTCTCACTCTGGGTAAGTGACTGGTGGAGAGCCCTGTGAATCCTGTGTCAGCATCCACCAGCCTCCATGTCTCGCTCTGGGTAAGTGACTGGTGGAGAGCCCTGTGCAGCCTGTGTGTTTAAGGATCCACCAGCCTAAATGTCTCGCTCTGGGGAAGTGACTGGTGGAGAGCCCTGTGAAGCCTGTGTGAGCATCCACCAGCCTGCATGTCTCGCTCTGGGTAAGTGACTGGTGGAGAGCCCTGTGCAGCCTGTGTCAGCATCCACCAGCCTGCATGTCTCGCTCTGGGTAAGTGACTGGTGGAAAGCCATGTGAAGCCTGTGTGTTTCAGGATCCACCAGCCTGCATGTCTCGCTCTGGGTAAGTGTCTGGTGGAGAGCCCTGTGAAGCCTTTGTCAGCATCCACCAGCCTGCATGTCTCACTCGGGGTAAGTGACTGGTGGTGAGCCCTGTGCAGCCTGTGTCAGCATCCACCAGCCTGCATGTCTCACTCTGGGTAAGTGACTAGTGGAGAACCCTGTGAAGCCTGTGTCAGCATTCACCAGCCTGCATGTCTCGCTCTGGGTAAGTGACTGGTGGAGAGCCCTGTGAATCCTGTGTCAGCATCCACCAGCCTCCATGTCTCGCTCTGGGTAAGTGACTGGTGGAGAGCCCTGTGCAGCCTGGGTGTTTCAGGATCCACCAGCCTGCATGTCTCGCTCTGGGTGAGTGACTGGTGGAGAGCCCTGTGAAGACTGTGTGAGCATCCACCAGCCTGCATGTCTCGCTCTGGGTAAGTGACTGGTGGAGAGCCCTGTGAAGCCTGTGTCAGCATCCACCAGCCTGCATGTCTCGCTCTGGGTAAGTGACTGGTGGAAAGCCATGTGAAGCCTGTGTGTTTCAGGATCCACCAGCCTGCATGTCTCGCTCTGGGTAAGTGTCTGGTGGAGAGCCCTGTGAAGCCTTTGTCAGCATCCACCAGCCTGCATGTCTCACTCTGGGTAAGTGACTGGTGGAGAGCCCTGTGAAGCCTGTTTCAGCATCCACCAGCCTGCATGTCTCGCTCTGGGTAAGTGACTGGTTGAGAGCCCTGTGCAGCCTGTGTCAGGATCCACCAGCCTGCATGTCTCGCTCTGGGTAAGTAACTGGTGGAGAGCCCTGTGAAGCCTGTGTCAGCATTCACCAGCCTGCATGTCTCACTCTGGGTAAGTGACTGGTGGAGAGCCCTGTGAAGCTTGTGTCAGCATCCATCAGCCTGCATGTCACGCTCTAGGTAAGTGACTGGTGGAGAGCCCTGTGCAGCCTGTGTGTGTCAGGATCCACCAGCCTGCATGTCTTGCTCTGGGTAAGTGACTGGTGGAGAGCCCTGTGCAGCCTGTGTGTGTCAGGACCCACCAGCCTGCATGTCTCACTCTGGGTAAGTGACTAGTGGAGAACCCTGTGAAGCCTGTGTCAGCATTCACCAGCCTGCATGTCTCGCTCTGGGTAAGTGACTGGTGGAGAGCCCTGTGCAGCCTGTGTGTTTAAGGATCCACCAGCCTAAATGTCTCGCTCTGGGGAAGTGACTGGTGGAGAGCCCTGTGAAGCCTGTGTGAGCATCCACCAGCCTGCATGTCTCGCTCTGGGTAAGTGACTGGTGGAGAGCCCTGTGCAGCCTGTGTCAGCATCCACCAGCCTGCATGTCTCACTCGGGGTAAGTGACTGGTGGAGAGCCCTGTGCAGCCTGTGTCAGCATCCACCAGCCTGCATGTCTCACTCTGGGTAAGTGACTGGTGGAGAGCCCTGTGCAGCCTGTGTCAAGATCCACCAGCCTGCATGTCTCGCTCAAGGTAAGTGACTGGTGGAAAGCCCTGTGAAGCCTGTGTCAGCATCCACCAGCCTGAATGTCCCGGTCTGGGTAAGTGACCGGTGGAGAGCCCTGTGAAGGCTGTGTCAGCATCCACCAGCCTGCATGTTTCACTCTGGGTGAGTGACTGGTGGAGAGCCATGTGAAGCCTGTGTGTTTCAGGATCCACCAGCCTGCATGTCTCGCTCTGGGTAAGTGACTGGTGGAGAACCCTGTGCAGCCTGTGTGTGTCAGGATCCACCAGCCTGCATGATTTGCTCTGGGTAAGTGACTGGTGGAGAGCCCTGTGCAGCCTGTGTGTGTCAGGATCCACCAGCCTGCATGTCTCACTCTGGGTAAGTGACTGGTGGAGAGCTCTGTGAAGCCTGTGTCAGCATCCACCAGCCTGCATGGCTCACTCTGTGACTGGTGGAGAGCCCTGCACAGCCTGTGTCAAGATCCACCAGCCTGCATGTCTCACTCTGGGTAAGTGACTAGTGGAGAACCCTGTGAAGCCTGTGTCAGCATTCACCAGCCTGCATGTCTCGCTCTGGGTAAGTGACTAGTGGAGAACCCTGTGAAGCCTGTGTCAGCATTCACCAGCCTGCATGTCTCGCTCTGGGTAAGTGACTGGTGGAGAGCCCTGTGAATCCTGTGTCAGCATCCACCAGCCTCCATGTCTCGCTCTGGGTAAGTGACTGGTGGAGAGCCCTGTGCAGCCTGTGTGTTTAAGGATCCACCAGCCCAAATGTCTCGCTTTGGGGAAGTGACTGGTGGAGAGCCCTGTGAAGCCTGTGTGAGCATCCACCAGCCTGCATGTCTCGCTCTGGGTAAGTGACTGGTGGAGAGCCCTGTGCAGCCTGTGTCAGCATCCACCAGCCTGCATGTCTCTCTCTGGGTAAGTGACTGGTGGAAAGCCATATGAAGCCTGTGTGTTTCAGGATCCACCAGCCTGCATGTCTCGCTCTGGGTAAGTGTCTGGTGGAGAGCCCTGTGAAGCCTTAGTCAGCATCCACCAGCCTGCATGTCTCACTCTTCGTAAGTGACTGGTGGAGAGCCCTGTGCAGCCTGTGTGTGCCATTATCCACCAGCCTGCACGTCTCGCTCTCGGTAAGTGACTGGTGGAGAGCCCTGTGCAGCCTTGTCAGGACCCACCAGCCTGCATGTATCACTCAAGGTAAATGACTGGTGGAGAGCCCTGTGCAGCCTGTGTGTGTCAGGATCCAACAGCCTGCATGTCTCACACTGGGTAAATGACTGGTGGAGAGCCCTGTGTGGCCTGTGTCAGGATCCACCAGCCTACATGTCTCGCTCTGGGTAAGTGACTGGTGGAGAGCCCTGTGCAGCCTGTGTCAGCATCCACCAGCCTGCATGTCTCACTCTGGGTAAGTGACTGGTGGAGAGCCCTGTGCAGCCTGTGTCAGGATCCACCAGCCTGCATGTCTCGCTCAAGGTAAGTGACTGGTGGAAAGCCCTGTGAAGCCTGTGTCAGCATCCACCAGCCTGAATGTCTCGCTCTGGGGAAGTGACCGGTGGAGAGCCCTGTGAAGGCTGTGTCAGCATCCACCAGCCTGCATGTTTCACTCTGGGTGAGTGACTGGTGGAGAACCCTGTGAAGCCTGTGTCAGGATCCACCAGCCTGCATGTCTCGCTCTGGGTAAGTGACTGGTGGAGAGCCCTGAGCAGCCAGTGTCTTTCAGGATTCAACAGCCTGCATGTCTCGCTCTGGGTAAGTGACTGGTGGAGAGCCCTGTGAAGCCTGTGTCAGCATCCACCAGCCTGCATGTCTCGCTCGGGGTAAGTGACTGGTTGAGAGCCCTGTGCAGCCTGTGTGTGTCAGGATCCACCAGCCTGCATGTCTCACTCTGGGTAAGTGACTTGTGGCAAGCCCTATGCAGCCAGTGTGTTTCAGGATCCATCAGCCTGCATGTCTCGCTCTGGGTAAATGACCGGTGGAGAGCCCTGTGAAGCCTGTGTCAGGATCCACCAACCTGCATGTCTCACTCTGGGTAAGTGACTGGTGGAGAGCCCTGTGAATCCTGTGTCAGCATCCACCAGCCTCCATGTCTCGCTCTGGGTAAGTGACTGGTGGAGAGCCCTGTGCAGCCTGTGTGTTTAAGGATCCACCAGCCTAAATGTCTCGCTCTGGGGAAGTGACTGGTGGAGAGCCCTGTGAAGCCTGTGTGAGCATCCACCAGCCTGCATGTCTCGCTCTGGGTAAGTGACTGGTGGAGAGCCCTGTGCAGCCTGTGTCAGCATCCACCAGCCTGCATGTCTCGCTCTGGGTAAGTGACTGGTGGAAAGCCATGTGAAGCCTGTGTGTTTCAGGATCCACCAGCCTGCATGTCTCGCTCTGGGTAAGTGTCTGGTGGAGAGCCCTGTGAAGCCTTTGTCAGCATCCACCAGCCTGCATGTCTCACTCGGGGTAAGTGACTGGTGGGGAGCCCTGTGCAGCCTGTGTCAGCATCCACCAGCCTGCATGTCTCACTCTGGGTAAGTGACTGGTGGAGAGCCCTGTGCAGTCTGTGTCAGGATCCACCAGCCTGCATGTCTCGCTCAAGGTAAGTGACTGGTGGAAAGCCCTGTGAAGCCTGTGTCAGCATCCACCAGCCTGAATGTCTCGCTCTGGGTAAGTGACCGGTGGAGAACCCTGTGAAGGCTGTGTCAGCATCCACCAGCCTGCATGTCTCACTCTGGGTGAGTGACTGGTGGAGAGCCCTGTGAAGCCTGTGTCAGGATCCACCAGCCTGCATGTCTCACTCGGGGTAAGTGACTGGTGGAGAGCCCTGTGCAGCCTGTGTCAGCATCCACCAGCCTGCATGTCTCACTCTGGGTAAGTGAGTGGTGGAGAGCCCTGTGCAGCCTGTGTCAGGATCCACCAGCCTGCATGTCTCGCTCAAGGTAAGTGACTGGTGGAAAGCCCTGTGAAGCCTGTGTCAGCATCCACCAGCCTGAATGTCTCGCTCTGGGTAAGTGACCGGTGGAGAACCCTGTAAAGGCTGTGTCAGCATCCACCAGCCTGCATGTCTCGCTCTGGGTAAGTGACTGGTGGAGAGCCCTGTGCAGCCAGTGTCTTTCAGGATCCAACAGCCTGCATGTCTCGCTCTGGGTAAGTGACTGGTGGAGAGCCCTATGAAGCCTGTGTCAGCATCCACCAGCCTGCATGTCTCGCTCGGGGGAAAAGTGACTGGTGGAGAGCCCTGTGAAGCCTGTGTCAGCATCCACCAGCCTGCATGTCTCGCTCTGGGTAAGTGACTGGTGGAGAGCCTTGTGAAGCCTGTGTCAGCATTCACCAGCCTGCATGTCTCGCTCTGGGTAAGTGACTGGTTGAGAGCCCTGTGCAGCCTGTGTCAGGATCCACCAGCCTGCATGTCTCGCTCTGGGTAAGTAACTGATGGAGAGCCCTGTGAAGCCTGTGTCAGCATTCACCAGCCTGCATGTCTCACTCTGGGTAAGTGACTGGTGGAGAGCCCTGTGAAGCTTGTGTCAGCATCCACCAGCCTGCATGTCACGCTCTAGGTAAGTGACTGGTGGAGAGCCCTGTGCAGCCTGTGTGTGTCAGGATCCACCAGCCTGCATGTCTTGCTCTGGGTAAGTGACTGGTGGAGAGCCCTGTGCAGCCTGTGTGTGTCAGGACCCACCAGCCTGCATGTCTCACTCTGGGTAAGTGACTGGTGGAGAGCTCTGTGAAGCCTGTGTCAGCATCCACCAGCCTGCATGGCTCACTCTGGGTGACTGGTGGAGAGCCCTGTGCCGCCTGTGTCAAGATCCACCAGCCTGCATGTCTCACTCTGGGTAAGTGACTAGTGGAGAACCCTGTGAAGCCTGTGTCAGCATTCACCAGCCTGCATGTCTCGCTCTGGGTAAGTGACTGGTGGAGAGCCCTGTGAATCCTGTGTCAGCATCCACCAGCCTCCATGTCTCGCTCTGGGTAAGTGACTGGTGGAGAGCCCTGTGCAGCCTGTGTCTTTCAGGATCCACCAGCCTGCATGTCTCGCTCTGGGTAAGTGACTGGTGGAGAGCCCTGTGAAGCCTGTGTGAGCATCCACCAGCCTGCATGTCTCGCTCTGGGTAAGTGACTGGTGGAGAGCCCTGTGAAGCCTGTGTCATCATCCACCAGCCTGCATGTCTCGCTCTGGGTAAGTGACTGGTGGAAAGCCATGTGAAGCCTGTGTGTTTCAGGATCCACCAGCCTGCATGTCTCGCTCTGGGTAAGTGTCTGGTGGAGAGCCCTGTGAAGCCTTTGTCAGCATCCACCAGCCTGCATGTCTCACTCTGGGTAAGTGACTGGTGGAGAGCCCTGTGAAGCCTGTGTCAGCATCCACCAGCCTGCATGTCTCGCTCTGGGTAAGTGACTGGTTGAGAGCCCTGTGCAGCCTGTGTCAGGATCCACCAGCCTGCATGTCTCGCTCTGGGTAAGTAACTGGTGGAGAGCCCTGTGAAGCCTGTGTCAGCATTCACCAGCTTGCATGTCTCACTCTGGGTAAGTGATTGGTGGAGAGCCCTGTGAAGCTTGTGTCAGCATCCGCCAGCCTGCATGTCACGCTCTAGGTAAGTGACTGGTGGAGAGCCCTGTGCAGCCTGTGTGTGTCAGGATCCACCAGCCTGCATGTCTTGCTCTGGGTAAGTGACTGGTGGAGAGCCCTGTGCAGCCTGTGTGTGTCAGGACCCACCAGCCTGCATGTCTCACTCTGGGTAAGTGACTAGTGGAGAACCCTGTGAAGCCTGTGTCAGCATTCACCAGCCTGCATGTCTCGCTCTGGGTAAGTGACTGGTGGAGAGCCCTGTGAATCCTGTGTCAGCATCCACCAGCCTCCATGTCTCGCTCTGGGTAAGTGACTGGTGGAGAGCCCTGTGCAGCCTGTGTGTTTAAGGATCCACCAGCCTAAATGTCTCGCTCTGGGGAAGTGACTGGTGGAGAGCCCTGTGAAGCCTGTGTGAGCATCCACCAGCCTGCATGTCTCGCTCTGGGTAAGTGACTGGTGGAGAGCCCTGTGCAGCCTGTGTCAGCATCCACCAGCCTGCATGTCTCGCTCTGGGTAAGTGTCTGGTGGAGAGCCCTGTGAAGCCTTAGTCAGCATCCACCAGCCTGCATGTCTCACTCTTCGTAAGTGACTGGTGGAAAGCCCTGTGCAGCCTTGTCAGGACCCACCAGCCTGCATGTATCACTCAGGGTAAATGACTGGTGGAGAGCCCTGTGCAGCCTGTATGTGTCAGGATCCACCAGCCTGCATGTCTCACACTGGGTAAATGACTGGTGGAGAGCCCTGTGTGGCCTGTGTCACGATCCACCAGCCTACATGTCTCGCTCTGGGTAAGTGACTGGTGGAGAGCCCTATGTAGCCTGTGTCAGCATCCACCAGCCTGCATGTCTCACTCGGGGTAAGTGACTTTTGGAGAGCCCTGTGCAGCCTGTGTCAGCATCCACCAGCCTGCATGTCTCTCTCTGGGTAAGTGACTGGTGGAGAGCCCTGTGCAGCCTGTGTCAGGATCCACCAGCCTGCATGTCTCGCTCAAGGTAAGTGACTGGTGGAAAGCCCTGTGAAGCCTGTGTCAGCATCCACCAGCCTGAATGTCTCGCTCTGGGTAAGTGACCGGTGGAGAGCCCTGTGAAGGCTGTGTCAGCATCCACCAGCCTGCATGTTTCACTCTGGGTGAGTGACTGGTGGAGAACCCTGTGAAGCCTGTGTCAGGATCCACCAGCCTGCATGTCTCGCTCTGGGTAAGTGACTGGTGGAGAGCCCTGAGCAGCCAGTGTCTTTCAGGATCCAACAGCCTGCATGCCTCGCTCTGGGTAAGTGACTAGTCGAGAGCCCTGTGAAGCTTGTGTCAGCATCCACCAGCCTGCATGTCTCGCTCGGGGTAAGTGACTGGTGGAGAGCCCTGTGAAGCATGTGTCAGCATCCACCAGCCTGCATGTCTCGCTCTGGGTAAGTGACTGGTGGAGAGCCCTGTGAAGCCTGTGTCAGCATCCACCAGCCTGCATGTCTCGCTCTGGGTAACTGACTGGTGGAGAGCCCTGTGAAGCCTGAGTCAGCATCCACCAGCCTCCATGTCTCGCTCTGGGTAAGTGACTGGTGGAGAGCCCTGTGCAGCCTGTGTCTTTCAGGATCCACCAGCCTGCATGTCTCGCTCTGGGTAAGTGACTGGTGGAGAGCCCTGTGCAGCCTGTGTGTGTCAGGATCCACCAGCCTGCATGTCTTGCTCTGGGTAAGTGACTGGTGGAGAGCCCTGTGCAGCCTGTGTGTGTCAGGACCCACCAGCCTGCATGTCTCACTCTGGGTAAGTGACTGGTGGAGAGCTCTGTGAAGCCTGTGTCAGCATCCACCAGCCTGCATGGCTCACTCTGGGTGACTGGTGGAGAGCCCTGTGCAGCCTGTGTCAAGATCCACCAGCCTGCATGTCTCACTCTGGGTAAGTGACTAGTGGAGAACCCTGTGAAGCCTGTGTCAGCATTCACCAGCCTGCATGTCTCGCTCTGGGTAACTGACTGGTGGAGAGCCCTGTGAATCCTGTGTCAGCATCCACCAGCCTCCATGTCTCGCTCTGGGTAAGTGACTGGTGGAGAGCCCTGTGCAGCCTGTGTCTTTCAGGATCCACCAGCCTGCATGTCTCGCTCTGGGTAAGTGACTGGTGGAGAGCCCTGTGAAGCCTGTGTGAGCATCCACCAGCCTGCATGTCTCGCTCTGGGTAAGTGACTGGTGGAGAGCCCTGTGAAGCCTGTGTCATCATCCACCAGCCTGCATGTCTCGCTCTGGGTAAGTGACTGGTGGAAAGCCATGTGAAGCCTGTGTGTTTCAGGATCCACCAGCCTGCATGTCTCGCTCTGGGTAAGTGTCTGGTGGAGAGCCCTGTGAAGCCTTTGTCAGCATCCACCAGCCTGCATGTCTCACTCTGGGTAAGTGACTGGTGGAGAGCCCTGTGAAGCCTGTGTCAGCATCCACCAGCCTGCATGTCTCGCTCTGGGTAAGTGACTGATTGAGAGCCCTGTGCAGCCTGTGTCAGGATCCACCAGCCTGCATGTCTCGCTCTGGGTAAGTAACTGGTGGAGAGCCCTGTGAAGCCTGTGTCAGCATTCACCAGCTTGCATGTCTCACTCTGGGTAAGTGATTGGTGGAGAGCCCTGTGAAGCTTGTGTCAGCATCCACCAGCCTGCATGTCACGCTCTAGGTAAGTGACTGGTGGAGAGCCCTGTGCAGCCTGTGTGTGTCAGGATCCACCAGCCTGCATGTCTTGCTCTGGGTAAGTGACTGGTGGAGAGCCCTGTGCAGCCTGTGTGTGTCAGGACCCACCAGCCTGCATGTCTCACTCTGGGTAAGTGACTAGTGGAGAACCCTGTGAAGCCTGTGTCAGCATTCACCAGCCTGCATGTCTCGCTCTGGGTAAGTGACTGGTGGAGAGCCCTGTGAATCCTGTGTCAGCATCCACCAGCCTCCATGTCTCGCTCTGGGTAAGTGACTGGTGGAGAGCCCTGTGCAGCCTGTGTGTTTAAGGATCCACCAGCCTAAATGTCTCGCTCTGGGGAAGTGACTGGTGGAGAGCCCTGTGAAGCCTGTGTGAGCATCCACCAGCCTGCATGTCTCGCTCTGGGTAAGTGACTGGTGGAGAGCCCTGTGCAGCCTGTGTCAGCATCCACCAGCCTGCATGTCTCGCTCTGGGTAAGTGTCTGGTGGAGAGCCCTGTGAAGCCTTAGTCAGCATCCACCAGCCTGCATGTCTCACTCTTCGTAAGTGACTGGTGGAAAGCCCTGTGCAGCCTTGTCAGGACCCACCAGCCTGCATGTATCACTCAGGGTAAATGACTGGTGGAGAGCCCTGTGCAGCCTGTATGTGTCAGGATCCACCAGCCTGCATGTCTCACACTGGGTAAATGACTGGTGGAGAGCCCTGTGTGGCCTGTGTCACGATCCACCAGCCTACATGTCTCGCTCTGGGTAAGTGACTGGTGGAGAGCCCTATGTAGCCTGTGTCAGCATCCACCAGCCTGCATGTCTCACTCGGGGTAAGTGACTTTTGGAGAGCCCTGTGCAGCCTGTGTCAGCATCCACCAGCCTGCATGTCTCTCTCTGGGTAAGTGACTGGTGGAGAGCCCTGTGCAGCCTGTGTCAGGATCCACCAGCCTGCATGTCTCGCTCAAGGTAAGTGACTGGTGGAAAGCCCTGTGAAGCCTGTGTCAGCATCCACCAGCCTGAATGTCTCGCTCTGGGTAAGTGACCGGTGGAGAGCCCTGTGAAGGCTGTGTCAGCATCCACCAGCCTGCATGTTTCACTCTGGGTGAGTGACTGGTGGAGAACCCTGTGAAGCCTGTGTCAGGATCCACCAGCCTGCATGTCTCGCTCTGGGTAAGTGACTGGTGGAGAGCCCTGAGCAGCCAGTGTCTTTCAGGATCCAACAGCCTGCATGCCTCGCTCTGGGTAAGTGACTAGTCGAGAGCCCTGTGAAGCCTGTGTCAGCATCCACCAGCCTGCATGTCTCGCTCGGGGTAAGTGACTGGTGGAGAGCCCTGTGAAGCATGTGTCAGCATCCACCAGCCTGCATGTCTCGCTCTGGGTAAGTGACTGGTGGAGAGCCCTGTGAAGCCTGTGTCAGCATCCACCAGCCTGCATGTCTCACTTTGGGTAAATGACTGGTGGAGAGCCCTGTGCAGCCTGTGTGTGTCAGGATCCACCAGCCTGCATGTCTCACTCTGGGTAAGTGACTTGTGGCAAGCCCTATGCAGCCAGTGTGTTTCAGGATCCACCAGCCTGCATGTCTCGCTCTGGGTAAATGACCGGTGGAGAGCCCTGTGAAGCCTGTGTCAGGATCCACCAACCTGCATGTCTCACTCTGGGTAAGTGACTGGTGGAGAGCCCTGTGAAGCATGTGTCCGCATCCACCAGCCTGCATGTCTCACTCTGGGTAAGTGACTGGTGGAGAGTCTGTGAAGCCTGAGTCAGCATCCACCAGCCTGCATGTCTCGCTCTGGGTAACTGACTGGTGGAGAGCCCTGTGAAGCCTGAGTCAGCATCCACCAGCCTGCATGTCTAACTTTGGGTAAATGACTGGTGGATAGCCCTGTGCAGCCTGTGTGTGTCAGGATCCACCAGCCTGCATGTCTCACTCTGGGTAAGTGACTGGTGGAGAGCCCTGTGCAGCCTGTGTCAGGATCCACCAGCCTGCATGTCTAACTCTGGGTAAGTGACTGGTGGAGAGCCCTGTGAAGCCTGTGTCAGCATCCACCAGCCTGCATGCCTCACTCTGGGTAAGTGACTGGTGGACACCCCTGTTCAGCCTGTGTCAGCATCCACCAGCCTGCATGTCTCGCTCTGGGTAAGTGACTGGTGGAGAGCCATGTGAAGCCTGGGTGTTTCAGGATCCACCAGCCTGCATGTCTCGCTCTGGGTAAGTGACTGGTGGAGAGCCCTGTGAAGCCTATCTTGCAGCCTGGATGTCCGCCAACTGCCTTAAATTAAATGGCAACACGACCGAGGTGCTCGTAGTGGGGGGGAACCCGTCTGTCTGGTCGTCGGCGTGGTGGCCTCCATGTCTGGGTGAGGCTCCAACACCTTGCCAAGAAGTCCGGAACCTTGGAGTCTGGATGGATGCTGACCTGTCTTTTGGACCTCAGATAGGACGTGTGGCGGGCGTATGTTTCAGCGTCCTGAAAAGTCTACGTAAGGTTTTGGATCTCCTCCCCACGTCAGCCCGCAGAACGTTGGTGCACGCCCTCGTTACGTCACGCCTAGATTATGGCAATCTGCTGTACCTGGGAGCAACCAACAAGGCCTTAAATCGCCTTCAGGTATTGCAGAACGCAGCTGCCCGCCTCATTTTAAAATTTCCCAAAAGAGAGTCCTCTAATACTGCCCTTCGGGCTCTTCACTGGTTGCCAGTGAGGAGCAGGGTTGAGTTTAAGGCCCTTTGTACCTGCCACCGTATTCTCACTAGGAAAGCGCCAATACCGCTCCAGGACCTGATCACCAGGTATGTACCAACACGCTCCCTTCGCTCGTCCCACGGAGCCCTTTTAAAGGTCCCGAAGATAAGGCGAGCTCGTATGGGAGGCAGATCTTTTCACTACCTGGCGGCCAAGAGCTGGAATGCTTTACCTCTGGACCTTCGTCTTGAGTCATCTGAACTTGGCTTCAGGAGGAAGCTAAAAACATACTTATATACACGCTAGCTTGCACAGTCTCAAGGGCTGAGTCTGATGGGAGTCTCTCTGTTTTAGCGCGGGGACACGCTGTGAGCGTAACCAAGCGCTTTATAAAATTCCCTTATTATTATCATTATTATGTCAGCATCCACCAGCCTGCATGTCTCACTCTGGGTAAATGACTGGTGGAGAGCCCTGTGAATCCTGTGTCAGCATCCACCAGCCTGCATGTCTCGCTCTGGGTAAGTGACTGGTGGAGAGCCCTGTGCAGCCTGTGTGTTTCTGGATCCACAGGCCTGCATGTCTCGCTCTGGGTAAGTGACTGGTGGAGAGCCCAGTGAAGCCTGTGTGAGCATCCACCAGCCTGCATGTCTCGCTCTGGGTAAGTGACTGGTGGAGAGCCCTGTGAAGCCTGTGTCAGCATCCACCAGCCTGCATGTCTCGCTCTGGGTAAGTGACTGGTGGAAAGCCATGTGCAGCCTGTGTGTTTCAGGATCCACCAGCCTGCATGTCTCGCTCTGGGTAAGTGACTGGTGGAGAGCCCTGTGAAGCCTTTGTCAGCATCCACCAGCCTGCATGTCTCACTCTTCGTAAGTGACTGGTGGAGAGCCCTGT
The DNA here is from genome assembly GCF_964204655.1 of Triturus cristatus. Classification (NCBI taxonomy): domain Eukaryota; kingdom Metazoa; phylum Chordata; class Amphibia; order Caudata; family Salamandridae; genus Triturus; species Triturus cristatus. The sequence continues at coordinate 170,843 of NW_028188132.1, read as the reverse complement.
GCAGCCTGTGTGTGTCAGGATCCACCAGCCTGCACGTCTCGATCTGGGTAAGTGACTGGTGGAGAGCCCTGTGCAGCCTTGTCAGGACCCACAAGCCTGCATGTATCACTCAGGGTAAGTGACTGGTGGAGAGCCCTGTGAAGCCTCTGTCAGCATCCACCAGCCTGAATGTCTCACTTTGGGTAAATGACTGGTGGAGAGCACTGTGCAGCCTGTGTGTGTCAGGATCCACCAGCCTGCATGTCTCACTCTGGGTAAATGACTGGTGGAGAGCCCTGTGTAGCCTGTGTCAGGATCCACCAGCCTACATGTCTCGCTCTGGGTAAGTGACTGGTGGAGAGCCCTGTGTAGCCTGTGTCAGCATCCACCAGCCTGCATGTCTCACTCGGGGTAAGTGACTGGTGGTGAGCCCTGTGCAGCCTGTGTCAGCATCCACCAGCCTGCATGTCTCACTCTGGGTAAGTGACTGGTGGAGAGCCCTGTGCAGTCTGTGTCAGGATTCACCAGCCTGCATGTCTCGCTCAAGGTAAGTGACTGGTGGAAAGCCCTGTGAAGCCTGTGTCAGCATCCACCAGCCTGAATGTCTCGCTCTGGGTAAGTGACCGGTGGAGAACCCTGTGAAGGCTGTGTCAGCATCCACCAGCCTGCATGCCTCACTCTGGGTGACTGACTGGTGGAGAGCCCTGTGAAGCCTGTGTCAGGATCCACCATCCTGCATGTCTCGCTCTGGGTAAGTGACTGGTGGAGAGCCCTGTGCAGCCAGTGTCTTTCAGGATCCAACAGCCTGCATGTCTCGCTCTGGGTAAGTGACTGGTGGAGAGCCCTGTGAAGCCTGTGTCAGCATCCACCAGCCTGCATATCTCGCTCTGGGTAAGTGACTGGTGGAGAGCCCTGTGTAGCCTGTGTCAGCATCCACCAGCCTGCATGTCTCACTCGGGGTAAGTGACTGGTGGAGAGCCCTGTGCAGCCTGTGTCAGCATCCACCAGCCTGCATGTCTCACTCTGGGTAAGTGAGTGGTGGAGAGCCCTGTGCAGCCTGTGTCAGGATCGACCAGCCTGCATGTCTCGCTCAAGGTAAGTGACTGGTGGAAAGCCCTGTGAAGCCTGTGTCAGCATCCACCAGCCTGAATGTCTCGCTCTGGGTAAGTGACCGGTGGAGAACCCTGTGAAGGCTGTGTCAGCATCCACCAGCCTGCATGTCTCGCTCTGGGTAAGTGACTGGTGGAGAGCCCTGTGCAGCCAGTGTCTTTCAGGATCCAACAGCCTGCATGTCTCGCTCTGGGTAAGTGACTGGTGGAGATCCCTATGAAGCCTGTGTCAGCATCAACCAGCCTGCATGTCTCGCTCGGGGGAAAAGTGACTGGTGGAGAGTCCTGTGAAGCCTGTGTCAGCATCCACCAGCCTGCATGTCTCGCTCTGGGTAAGTGACTGGTGGAGAGCCTTGTGAAGCCTGTGTCAGCATCCACCAGCCTGCATGTCTCGCTCTGGGTAAGTGACTGGTTGAGAGCCCTGTGCAGCCTGTGTCAGGATCCACCAGCCTGCATGTCTCGCTCTGGGTAAGTAACTGATGGAGAGCCCTGTGAAGCCTGTGTCAGCATTCACCAGCCTGCATGTCTCACTCTGGGTAAGTGACTGGTGGAGAGCCCTGTGAAGCTTGTGTCAGCATCCACCAGCCTGCATGTCACGCTCTAGGTAAGTGACTGGTGGAGAGCCCTGTGCAGCCTGTGTGTGTCAGGATCCACCAGCCTGCATGTCTTGCTCTGGGTAAGTGACTGGTGGAGAGCCCTGTGCAGCCTGTGTGTGTCAGGACCCACCAGCCTGCATGTCTCACTCTGGGTAAGTGACTGGTGGAGAGCTCTGTGAAGCCTGTGTCAGCATCCACCAGCCTGCATGGCTCACTCTGGGTGACTGGTGGAGAGCCCTGAGCAGCCTGTGTCAAGATCCACCAGCCTGCATGTCTCACTCTGAGTAAGTGACTAGTGGAGAACCCTGTGAAGCCTGTGTCAGCATTCACCAGCCTGCATGTCTCGCTCTGGGTAAGTGACTGGTGGAGAGCCCTGTGAATCCTGTGTCAGCATCCACCAGCCTCCATGTCTCGCTCTGGGTAAGTGACTGGTGGAGAGCCCTGTGCAGCCTGTGTGAGCATCCACCAGCCTGCATGTCTCGCTCTGGGTAAGTGACTGGTGGAGAGCCCTGTGAAGCCTGTGTCATTATCCACCAGCCTGCATGTCTCGCTCTGGGTAAGTGACTGGTGGAAAGCCATGTGAAGCCTGTGTGTTTCAGGATCCACCAGCCTGCATGTCTCGCTCTGGGTAAGTGTCTGGTGGAGAGCCCTGTGAAGCCTTTGTCAGCATCCACCAGCCTGCATGTCTCACTCTGGGTAAGTGACTGGTGGAGAGCCCTGTGAAGCCTGTGTCAGCATCCACCAGCCTGCATGTCTCGCTCTGGGTAAGTGACTGGTTGAGAGCCCTGTGCAGCCTGTGTCAGGATCCACCAGCCTGCATGTCTCGCTCTGGGTAAGTAACTGGTGGAGAGCCCTGTGAAGCCTGTGTCAGCATTCACCAGCTTGCATGTCTCACTCTGGGTAAGTGATTGGTGGAGAGCCCTGTGAAGCTTGTGTCAGCATCCACCAGCCTGCATGTCACGCTCTAGGTAAGTGACTGGTGGAGAGCCCTGTGCAGCCTGTGTGTGTCAGGATCCACCAGCCTGCATGTCTTGCTCTGGGTAAGTGACTGGTGGAGAGCCGTGTGCAGCCTGTGTGTGTCAGGACCCACCAGCCTGCATGTCTCACTCTGGGTAAGTGACTAGTGGAGAACCCTGTGAAGCCTGTGTCAGCATTCACCAGCCTGCATGTCTCGCTCTGGGTAAGTGACTGGTGGAGAGCCCTGTGAATCCTGTGTCAGCATCCACCAGCCTCCATGTCTCGCTCTGGGTAAGTGACTGGTGGAGAGCCCTGTGCAGCCTGTGTGTTTAAGGATCCACCAGCCTAAATGTCTCGCTCTGGGGAAGTGACTGGTGGAGAGCCCTGTGAAGCCTGTGTGAGCATCCACCAGCCTGCATGTCTCGCTCTGGGTAAGTGACTGGTGGAGAGCCCTGTGCAGCCTGTGTCAGCATCCACCAGCCTGCATGTCTCGCTCTGGGTAAGTGTCTGGTGGAGAGCCCTGTGAAGCCTTAGTCAGCATCCACCAGCCTGCATGTCTCACTCTTCGTAAGTGACTGGTGGAGAGCCCTGTGCAGCCTTGTCAGGACCCACCAGCCTGCATGTATCACTCAGGGTAAATGACTGGTGGAGAGCCCTGTGCAGCCTGTGTGTGTCAGGATCCACCAGCCTGCATGTCTCACACTGGGTAAATGACTGGTGGAGAGCCCTGTGTGGCCTGTGTCAGGATCCACCAGCCTACATGTCTCGCTCTGGGTAAGTGACTGGTGGAGAGCCCTATGTAGCCTGTGTCAGCATCCACCAGCCTGCATGTCTCACTCGGGGTAAGTGACTGGTGGAGAGCCCTGTGCAGCCTGTGTCAGCATCCACCAGCCTGCATGTCTCGCTCTGGGTAAGTGACTGGTGGAGAGCCCTGTGCAGCCTGTGTCAGGATCCACCAGCCTGCATGTCTCGCTCAAGGTAAGTGACTGGTGGAAAGCCCTGTGAAGCCTGTGTCAGCATCCACCAGCCTGAATGTCTCGCTCTGGTTAAGTGACCGGTGGAGAGCCCTGTGAAGGCTGTGTCAGCATCCACCAGCCTGCATGTTTCACTCTGGGTGAGTGACTGGTGGAGAACCCTGTGAAGCCTGTGTCAGGATCCACCAGCCTGCATGTCTCGCTCTGGGTAAGTGACTGGTGGAGAGCCCTGAGCAGCCAGTGTCTTTCAGGATCCAACAGCCTGCATGTCTCGCTCTGGGTAAGTGACTGGTCGAGAGCCCTGTGAAGCCTGTGTCAGCATCCACCAGCCTGCATGTCTCGCTCGGGGTAAGTGACTGGTGGAGAGCCCTGTGAAGCATGTGTCAGCATCCACCAGCCTGCATGTCTCGCTCTGGGTAAGTGACTGGTGGAGAGCCCTGTGAAGCCTGTGTCAGCATCCACCAGCCTGCATGTCTCACTTTGGGTAAATGACTGGTGGAGAGCCCTGTGCAGCCTGTGTGTGTCAGGATCCACCAGCCTGCATGTCTCACTCTGGGTAAGTGACTTGTGGCAAGCCCTATGCAGCCAGTGTGTTTCAGGATCCACCAGCCTGCATGTCTCGCTCTGGGTAAATGACCGGTGGAGAGCCCTGTGAAGCCTGTGTCAGGATCCACCAACCTGCATGTCTCACTCTGGGTAAGTGACTGGTGGAGAGCCCTGTGAAGCATGTGTCCGCATCCACCAGCCTGCATGTCTCACTCTGGGTAAGTGACTGGTGGAGAGTCTGTGAAGCCTGAGTCAGCATCCACCAGCCTGCATGTCTCGCTCTGGGTAACTGACTGGTGGAGAGCCCTGTGAAGCCTGAGTCAGCATCCACCAGCCTGCATGTCTCACTTTGGGTAAATGACTGGTGGAGAGCCCTGTGCAGCCTGTGTCAGGATCCAGCAGCCTGCATGTCTCGCTGTGGGTAAGTAACTGGCGGAGAGCCCTGTGAAGCCTGTGTCAGCATCCACCAGCCTGCATGTCTCACTCTGGGTAAGAGACTGGTGGAGAGCCCTGTGAAGCCTGTGTCAGCATCCACCAGCCTGCATGTCGCGCTCTAAGTAAGTGACAGGTGGAGAGCCCTGTGTAGCCTGTTTTTGTCAGGATCCACCAGCATGCATGTCTTGCTCTGGGTAAGTGACTGGTGGAGAGCCCTGTGCAGCCTGTGTGTGTCAGGACACACAAGCCTGCATGTCTCACTCTCGGTAAGTGACTGGTGGAGAGCCCTGTGCAGCCTGTGTCAGGATCCACCAGCCTGCATGTCTCGCTCTGGGTAAGTGGCTGGTTGAGAGCCCTTTGAAGCCTGTGTCAGCATCCACCAGTCTGCATGGCTCACTCTGGGTGACTGGTGGAGAGCCCTGTGCAGCCTGTGTCAGGATCCACCAGCCTGCAGGTCTCGCTCTGGGTAAGTGACTAGTGGAGAGCCCTGTGAAGCCTGTGTCTGCATTCACCAGCCTGCATGTCTCGCTCTGGGTAAGTGACTGGTGGAGAGCCCTGTGAAGCCTGTGTCAGCATCCACCAGCCTGCATGTCTCGCTCTGGGTAAGTGACTGGTGGAGAGCCCTGTGAAGCCTGTGTCAGCATCCACCAGCCTGCATGTCTCGCTCTGGGTAAGTGACTGGTGGAGAGCCCTGTGAAGCCTGTGTCAGCATCCACCAGCCTGCATGTCTCACTCTGGGTAAGTGACTGGTGGTAAGCCCTGTGAAGCCTGTTTCAACATCCAATAGCCTGCATGTCTCACCATGGGTCAGTGACTGGTGGAGAGACCTGTGCAGCCTGTGTCAGGATCCACCAGCCTGCATGTCTCACTCTGGGAAAGTGACTGGAGAAGAGCCCTGTGCAGCCTGTGTCAGGATCTACCAGCCTACATGTCTCGCTCTGGGTAAGTGACTGGTGGAGAGCCCTGCGAAGCCTGTGTCAGCATCCACCAGCCTGCATGTCTCGCTCTGGGTAAGTGACTGGTTGAGAGCCCTGTGAAGCCTATGTGAGCATCCACCAGCCTGTATGTCTCACTCTGGGTGAGTGACTGGTGGAGAGCACTGTGAAGCCTGTGTCAGCATCCACCAGCCTATATTTCTCGCTCTGGGTAAGTGACTGGTGGAGAGCCCTGTGAAGCCTGTGTCAGCATCCACCAGCCTGCATATCCCACTCTGGGTAAGTGACTGGTGGAGAGCCCTGTGCAGCCTGTGTCAGGATCCAGCAGCCTGCATGTCTCGCTCTGGGTAAGTAACTGGCGGAGAGCCCTGTGAAGCCTGTGTCAGCATCCACCAGCCTGCATGTCTCACTCTGGGTAAGAGACTGGTGGAGAGCCCTGTGAAGCCTGTGTCAGCATCCACCAGCCTGCATGTCGCGCTCTAAGTAAGTGACAGGTGAAGAGCCCTGTGCAGCCTGTGTATGTCAGGATCCACCAGCATGCATGTCTTGCTCTGGGTAAGTGACTGGTGGAGAGCCCTGTGCAGCCTGTGTGTGTCAGGACCCACCAGTCTGCATGTCTCACTCTGGGTAAGTGACTGGTGGAGAGCCCTGTGCAGCCTGTGTCAGGATCCACCAGCCTGCATGTCTCACTCTGGGTAAGTGGCTGGTTGAGAGCCCTGTGAAGCCTGTGTCAGCATCCACCAGCCTGCATGGCTCACTCTGGGTGACTGGTGGAGAGCCCTGTGCATTCTGTGTCAGGATCCACCAGCCTGCAGGTCTCGCTCTGGGTAAGTGACTAGTGGAGAGCCCTGTGAAGCCTATGTCTGCATTCACCAGCCTGCATGTCTCGCTCTAAGTAAGTGACTGGTGCAGAGCCCTGTGAAGCCTGTGGCAGCATCCACCAGCCTGCATGTCTCACTCTGGGTAAGTGACTGGTGGAGAGCCCTGTGAAGCCTGTGTCAGCATCCACCAGCCTGCATGTCTCGCTCTGGGTAAGTGACTGGTGGAGAGCCATGTGAAGCCTGTGTGTTTCAGGATCAACAAGCCTGCATGTCTCGCTGTGGGTAAGTGACTGTTGGAGAACCCTGTGAAGCCTGTGTCAGCATCCACCAGCCTGCATGTCTCGCTCTGGGTAAGTGACTGGTGGAGAGCCCTGTGAAGCCTGTGTCAGCATCCACCAGCCTGCATGTCTGTCTCACTCTGGGTAAATGACTGGTGGGGAGCCATGTGCAGCCTGTGTGTTTCAGCATCCACCAGCCTGCATGTCTCACTCTGGGTAAGTGAATGGTGGAGAGCCCTGTGCAGCCTGTGTGGGTCAGGATCCACCAGCCTGCATTTCTCACTCTGGGTAAGTGACTGGTGGAGAGCCCTGTGCAGCCTGTGTCAGGATCCACCAGCCTGCATGTCTCACTCTGGGTAAGTGACTGGTGGGGAGCCCTGTGAAGCCTGTGTCAGCATCCACCAGCCTGCATGTCTCAGTTTGGGTAAATGACTGCTGAAGAGCCCTGTGCAGCCTGTGTGTGTCAGGATCCACCAGCCTGCATGTCTCACTCTGGGTAAGTGACTGGTGGAGAGCCCTGTGCAGCCTGTGTCAGGATCCACCTGCCTGCATGTCTCACTCTGGGTAAGTGACTGGTGGAGAGCCCTGTGAAGCCTGTGTCAGCATCCACCAGCCTGCATGCCTCACTCTGGGTAAGTGACTGGTGGACACCCCTGTGCAGCCTGTGTCAGCATCCACCAGCCTGCATGTCTCGCTCTGGGTAAGTGACTGGTGGAGAGCCATGTGAAGCCTGGGTGTATCAGGATCCACCAGCCTGCATGTCTCGCTCTGGGTAAGTGACTGGTGGAGAGCCCTGTGAAGCCTATGTCAGCATCCACCAGCCTGCATGTCTCACTCTGGGTAAATGACTGGTGGAGAGCCCTGTGAATCCTGTGTCAGCATCCACCAGCCTGCATGTCTCGCTCTTGGTAAGTGACTGGTGGAGAGCCCTGTGCAGCCTGTGTGTTTCTGGATCCACCAGCATGCATGTCTCGCTCTGGGTAAGTGACTGGTGGAGAGCCCTGTGAAGCCTGTGTGAGCATCCACCAGCCTGCATGTCTCGCTCTGGGTAAGTGACTGGTGGAGAGCCCTGTGAAGCCTTTGTCAGCATCCACCAGCCTGCATGTCTCACTCTTCGTAAGTGACTGGTGGAGAGCCCTGTGCAGCCTGTGTGTGTCAGGATCCACCAGCCTGCACGTCTCGCTCTGGGTAAGTGACTGGTGGAGAGCCCTGTGCAGCCTTGTCAGGACCCACAAGCCTGCATGTATCACTCAGGGTAAGTGACTGGTGGAGAGCCCTGTGAAGCCTCTGTCAGCATCCACCAGCCTGAATGTCTCACTTTGGGTAAATGACTGGTGGAGAGCCCTGTGCAGCCTGTGTGTGTCAAGATCCACCAGCCTGCACGTCTCGCTCTGGGTAAGTGACTGGTGGAGAGCCCTGTGCAGCCTTGTCAGGACCCACAAGCCTGCATGTATCACTCAGGGTAAGTGACTGGTGGAGAGCCCTGTGAAGCCTCTGTCAGCATCCACCAGCCTGAATGTCTCACTTTGGGTAAATGACTGGTGGAGAGCCCTGTGCAGCCTGTGTGTGTCAAGATCCACCAGCCTGCATGTCTCACTCTGGGTAAATGACTGGTGGAGAGCCCTGTGTAGCCTGTGTCAGGATCCACCAGCCTACATGTCTCGCTCTGGGTAAGTGACTGGTGGAGAGCCCTGTGTAGCCTGTGTCAGCATCCACCAGCCTGCATGTCTCACTCGGGGTAAGTGACTGGTGGTGAGCCCTGTGCAGCCTGTGTCAGCATCCACCAGCCTGCATGTCTCACTCTGGGTAAGTGACTGGTGGAGAGCCCTGTGCAGTCTGTGTCAGGATCCACCAGCCTGCATATCTCTCTCAAGGTAAGTGACTGGTGGAAAGCCCTGTGAAGCCTGTGTCAGCATCCACCAGCCTGAATGTCTCGCTCTGGGTAACTGACCGGTGGAGAACCCTGTGAAGGCTGTGTCAGCATCCACCAGCCTGCATGTCTCACTCTGGGTGAGTGACTGGTGGAGAGCCCTGTGAAGCCTGTGTCAGCATCCACCAGCCTGCATGTCTCGCTCTGAGTAAGTGACTGGTGGAGAGCCCTGTGCAGCCTGTGTGTTTCAGGATCCACCAGCCTGCATGTCTCGCTCTGGGTAAGTGACTGGTGGAGAGCCCTGTGAAGCCTGTGTGAGCATCAACCAGCCTGCACGTCTCGCTCTGGGTAAGTCACTGGTGGAGAGCCCTGTGAATCCTGGGTCAGCATCCACCAGCCTGCATGTCTCGCTCTGGGTAAGTGACTGGTGGAAAGCCATGTGAAGCCTGTGTGTTTCAGGATCCACCAGCCTGCATGTCTCGCTCTGGGTAAGTGACTGGTGGAGAACCCTGTGAAGCCTGTGTCAGCATCCACCAGCCTGCATGTCTCGCTCTGGGTAAGTGACTGGTGGAGAGCCCTGTGCAGCCTTTGTCAGGATCCACCAGCCTGCATGTCTCGCTCAAGGTAAGGGACTGGTGGAAAGCCCTGTGAAGCCTGTGTCAGCATCCACCAGCCTGAATGTCTCGCTCTGGGTAAGTGACCGGTGGAGAACCCTGTGAAGGCTGTGTCAGCATCCACAAGCCTGCATGTCTCACTCTGGGTGAGTGACTGGTGGAGAGCCCTGTGAAGCCTGTGTCAGCACCCACCAGCCTGCATGTCTCGCTCTGGGTAAGTGACTGGTTGAGAGCCCTGTGCAGCCTGTGTCAGGATCCACCAGCCTGCATGTCTCGCTCTGGGTAAGTAACTGGTGGAGAGCCCTGTTAAGCCTGTGTCAGCATTCACCAGCCTGCATGTCTCACTCTGGGTAAGTGACTGGTGGAGAGCCCTGTGAAGCTTGTGTCAGCATCCACCAGCCTGCATGTCACGCTCTAGGTAAGTGACTGGTGGAGAGCCCTGTGCAGCCTCTGTGTGTCAGGATCCACCAGCCTGCATGTCTTGCTCTGGGTAAGTGACTGGTGGAGAGCCCTGTGCAGCCTGTGTGTGTCAGGACCCACCAGCCTGCATGTCTCACTCTGAGTAAGTGACTGGTGGAGAGCCCTGTGCAGCCTGTGTCAGGATCCACCAGCCTGCATGTCTCACTCTGGGTAAGTGACTGGTGGAGAGCTCTGTGAAGCCTGTGTCAGCATCCACCAGCCTGCATGGCTCACTCTGGGTAAGTGACTGGTTGAGAGCCCTGTGAAGCCTATGTGAGCATCCACCAGCCTGTATGTCTCACTCTGGGTGAGTGACTGGTGGAGAGCACTGTGAAGCCTGTGTCAGCATCCACCAGCCTATATTTCTCGCTCTGGGTAAGTGACTGGTGGAGAGCCCTGTGAAGCCTGTGTCAGCATCCACCAGCCTGCATATCCCACTCTGGGTAAGTGACTGGTGGAGAGCCCTGTGCAGCCTGTGTCAGGATCCAGCAGCCTGCATGTCTCGCTCTGGGTAAGTAACTGGCGGAGAGCCCTGTGAAGCCTGTGTCAGCATCCACCAGCCTGCATGTCTCACTCTGGGTAAGAGACTGGTGGAGAGCCCTGTGAAGCCTGTGTCAGCATCCACCAGCCTGCATGTCGCGCTCTAAGTAAGTGACAGGTGAAGAGCCCTGTGCAGCCTGTGTATGTCAGGATCCACCAGCATGCATGTCTTGCTCTGGGTAAGTGACTGGTGGAGAGCCCTGTGCAGCCTGTGTGTGTCAGGACCCACCAGTCTGCATGTCTCACTCTGGGTAAGTGACTGGTGGAGAGCCCTGTGCAGCCTGTGTCAGGATCCACCAGCCTGCATGTCTCACTCTGGGTAAGTGGCTGGTTGAGAGCCCTGTGAAGCCTGTGTCAGCATCCACCAGCCTGCATGGCTCACTCTGGGTGACTGGTGGAGAGCCCTGTGCATTCTGTGTCAGGATCCACCAGCCTGCAGGTCTCGCTCTGGGTAAGTGACTAGTGGAGAGCCCTGTGAAGCCTATGTCTGCATTCACCAGCCTGCATGTCTCGCTCTAAGTAAGTGACTGGTGCAGAGCCCTGTGAAGCCTGTGGCAGCATCCACCAGCCTGCATGTCTCACTCTGGGTAAGTGACTGGTGGAGAGCCCTGTGAAGCATGTGTCAGCATCCACCAGCCTGCATGTCTCGCTCTGGGTAAGTGACTGGTGGAGAGCCATGTGAAGCCTGTGTGTTTCAGGATCAACAAGCCTGCATGTCTCGCTGTGGGTAAGTGACTGTTGGAGAACCCTGTGAAGCCTGTGTCAGCATCCACCAGCCTGCATGTCTCGCTCTGGGTAAGTGACTGGTGGAGAGCCCTGTGAAGCCTGTGTCAGCATCCACCAGCCTGCATGTCTGTCTCACTCTGGGTAAATGACTGGTGGGGAGCCATGTGCAGCCTGTGTGTTTCAGCATCCACCAGCCTGCATGTCTCACTCTGGGTAAGTGAATGGTGGAGAGCCCTGTGCAGCCTGTGTGGGTCAGGATCCACCAGCCTGCATTTCTCACTCTGGGTAAGTGACTGGTGGAGAGCCCTGTGCAGCCTGTGTCAGGATCCACCAGCCTGCATGTCTCACTCTGGGTAAGTGACTGGTGGGGAGCCCTGTGAAGCCTGTGTCAGCATCCACCAGCCTGCATGTCTCAGTTTGGGTAAATGACTGCTGAAGAGCCCTGTGCAGCCTGTGTGTGTCAGGATCCACCAGCCTGCATGTCTCACTCTGGGTAAGTGACTGGTGGAGAGCCCTGTGCAGCCTGTGTCAGGATCCACCTGCCTGCATGTCTCACTCTGGGTAAGTGACTGGTGGAGAGCCCTGTGAAGCCTGTGTCAGCATCCACCAGCCTGCATGCCTCACTCTGGGTAAGTGACTGGTGGACACCCCTGTGCAGCCTGTGTCAGCATCCACCAGCCTGCATGTCTCGCTCTGGGTAAGTGACTGGTGGAGAGCCATGTGAAGCCTGGGTGTATCAGGATCCACCAGCCTGCATGTCTCGCTCTGGGTAAGTGACTGGTGGAGAGCCCTGTGAAGCCTATGTCAGCATCCACCAGCCTGCATGTCTCACTCTGGGTAAATGACTGGTGGAGAGCCCTGTGAATCCTGTGTCAGCATCCACCAGCCTGCATGTCTCGCTCTTGGTAAGTGACTGGTGGAGAGCCCTGTGCAGCCTGTGTGTTTCTGGATCCACCAGCATGCATGTCTCGCTCTGGGTAAGTGACTGGTGGAGAGCCCTGTGAAGCCTGTGTGAGCATCCACCAGCCTGCATGTCTCGCTCTGGGTAAGTGACTGGTGGAGAGCCCTGTGAAGCCTTTGTCAGCATCCACCAGCCTGCATGTCTCACTCTTCGTAAGTGACTGGTGGAGAGCCCTGTGCAGCCTGTGTGTGTCAGGATCCACCAGCCTGCACGTCTCGCTCTGGGTAAGTGACTGGTGGAGAGCCCTGTGCAGCCTTGTCAGGACCCACAAGCCTGCATGTATCACTCAGGGTAAGTGACTGGTGGAGAGCCCTGTGAAGCCTCTGTCAGCATCCACCAGCCTGAATGTCTCACTTTGGGTAAATGACTGGTGGAGAGCCCTGTGCAGCCTGTGTGTGTCAAGATCCACCAGCCTGCACGTCTCGCTCTGGGTAAGTGACTGGTGGAGAGCCCTGTGCAGCCTTGTCAGGACCCACAAGCCTGCATGTATCACTCAGGGTAAGTGACTGGTGGAGAGCCCTGTGAAGCCTCTGTCAGCATCCACCAGCCTGAATGTCTCACTTTGGGTAAATGACTGGTGGAGAGCCCTGTGCAGCCTGTGTGTGTCAAGATCCACCAGCCTGCATGTCTCACTCTGGGTAAATGACTGGTGGAGAGCCCTGTGTAGCCTGTGTCAGGATCCACCAGCCTACATGTCTCGCTCTGGGTAAGTGACTGGTGGAGAGCCCTGTGTAGCCTGTGTCAGCATCCACCAGCCTGCATGTCTCACTCGGGGTAAGTGACTGGTGGTGAGCCCTGTGCAGCCTGTGTCAGCATCCACCAGCCTGCATGTCTCACTCTGGGTAAGTGACTGGTGGAGAGCCCTGTGCAGTCTGTGTCAGGATCCACCAGCCTGCATATCTCTCTCAAGGTAAGTGACTGGTGGAAAGCCCTGTGAAGCCTGTGTCAGCATCCACCAGCCTGAATGTCTCGCTCTGGGTAACTGACCGGTGGAGAACCCTGTGAAGGCTGTGTCAGCATCCACCAGCCTGCATGTCTCACTCTGGGTGAGTGACTGGTGGAGAGCCCTGTGAAGCCTGTGTCAGCATCCACCAGCCTGCATGTCTCGCTCTGAGTAAGTGACTGGTGGAGAGCCCTGTGCAGCCTGTGTGTTTCAGGATCCACCAGCCTGCATGTCTCGCTCTGGGTAAGTGACTGGTGGAGAGCCCTGTGAAGCCTGTGTGAGCATCAACCAGCCTGCATGTCTCGCTCTGGGTAAGTCACTGGTGGAGAGCCCTGTGAATCCTGGGTCAGCATCCACCAGCCTGCATGTCTCGCTCTGGGTAAGTGACTGGTGGAAAGCCATGTGAAGCCTGTGTGTTTCAGGATCCACCAGCCTGCATGTCTCGCTCTGGGTAAGTGACTGGTGGAGAACCCTGTGAAGCCTGTGTCAGCATCCACCAGCCTGCATGTCTCGCTCTGGGTAAGTGACTGGTGGAGAGCCCTGTGCAGCCTTTGTCAGGATCCACCAGCCTGCATGTCTCGCTCAAGGTAAGGGACTGGTGGAAAGCCCTGTGAAGCCTGTGTCAGCATCCACCAGCCTGAATGTCTCGCTCTGGGTAAGTGACCGGTGGAGAACCCTGTGAAGGCTGTGTCAGCATCCACAAGCCTGCATGTCTCACTCTGGGTGAGTGACTGGTGGAGAGCCCTGTGAAGCCTGTGTCAGCATCCACCAGCCTGCATGTCTCGCTCTGGGTAAGTGACTGGTGGAGAGCCCTGTGAAGCCTGTGTCAGCACCCACCAGCCTGCATGTCTCGCTCTGGGTAAGTGACTGGTTGAGAGCCCTGTGCAGCCTGTGTCAGGATCCACCAGCCTGCATGTCTCGCTCTGGGTAAGTAACTGGTGGAGAGCCCTGTTAAGCCTGTGTCAGCATTCACCAGCCTGCATGTCTCACTCTGGGTAAGTGACTGGTGGAGAGCCCTGTGAAGCTTGTGTCAGCATCCACCAGCCTGCATGTCACGCTCTAGGTAAGTGACTGGTGGAGAGCCCTGTGCAGCCTCTGTGTGTCAGGATCCACCAGCCTGCATGTCTTGCTCTGGGTAAGTGACTGGTGGAGAGCCCTGTGCAGCCTGTGTGTGTCAGGACCCACCAGCCTGCATGTCTCACTCTGAGTAAGTGACTGGTGGAGAGCCCTGTGCAGCCTGTGTCAGGATCCACCAGCCTGCATGTCTCACTCTGGGTAAGTGACTGGTGGAGAGCTCTGTGAAGCCTGTGTCAGCATCCACCAGCCTGCATGGCTCACTCTGGGTAACTGGTGGAGAGCCCTGTGCAGCCTGTGTCAGGATCCACCAGCCTGCATGTCTCACTCTGGGTAAGTGACTAGTGGAGAACCCTGTGAAGCCTGTGTCAGCATTCACCAGCCTGCATGTCTCGCTCTGAGTAAGTGACTGGTGGAGAGCCCTGTGAATCCTGTGTCAGCATCCACCAGCCTGCATGTCTCGCTCTGAGTAAGTGACTGATGGAGAGCCCTCTGCAGCCTGTGTGTTTCAGGATCCACCAGCCTGCATGTCTCGCTCTGGGTAAGTGACTGGTGGAGAGCCCTGTGAAGCCTGTGTGAGCATCCACCAGCCTGCATGTCTCGCTCTGGGTAAGTGACTGGTGGAGAGCCCTGTGAATCCTGTGTCAGCATCCACCAGCCTGCATGTCTCGCTCTGGGTAAGTGACTGGTGGAAAGCCATGTGAAGCCTGTGTGTTTCAGGATCCACCAGCCTGCATGTCTCGCTCTGGGTAAGTGACTGGTGGAGAACCCTGTGAAGCCTGTGTCAGCATCCACCAGCCTGCATGTCTCGCTCTGGGTAAGTGACTGGTGGAGAGCCCTGTGAAGCCTGTGTCAGCATCCACCAGCCTGCATGTCTCACTCTGGGTAAATGACTGGTGGAGAGCCATGTGCAGCCTGTGTGTGTCAGCATCCACCAGCCTGCATGTCTCACTCTGGGTAAGTGAATGGTGGAGAGCCCTGTGCAGCCTGTGTGGGTCAGGATCCACCAGCCTGCATTTCTCACTCTGGGTAAGTGACTGTTGGAGAGCCCTGTGCAGCCTGTGTCAGGATCCTCCAGCCTGCATGTCTCACTCTGGGTAAGTGACTGGTGGGGAGCCCTGTGAAGCCTGTGTCAGCATCCACCAGCCTGCATGTCTCACTTTGGGTAAATGACTGCTGGAGAGCCCTGTGCAGCCTGTGTGTGTCAGGATCTACCAGCCTGCATGTCTCACTCTGGGTAAGTGACTGGTGGAGAGCCCTGTGCAGCCTGTGTCAGGATCCACCAGCCTGCATGTCTCACTCTGGGTAAGTGACTAGTGGAGAGCCCTGTGAAGCCTGTGTCAGCATCCACCAGCCTGCATGCCTCACTCTGGGTAAGTGACTGGTGGACACCCCTTTGCAGCCTGTGTCAGCATCCACCAGCCTGCATGTCTCGCTCTGGGTAAGTGACTGGTGGAGAGCCATGTGAAGCTTGGGTGTTTCAGGATCCACCAGCCTGCATGTCTTGCTCTGGGTAAGTGACTGGTGGAGAGCCCTGTGAAGCCTATGTCAGCATCCACCAGCCTGCATGTCTCGCTCTGGGTAAGTGACTGGTGGAGAGCCCTGTGCAGCCTGTGTGTTTCTGGATCAACCAGCCTGCATGTCTCGCTCTGGGTAAGTGACTGGTGGAGAGCCCTGTGAAGCCTGTGTGAGCATCCACCAGCCTGCATGTCTCGCTCTGGGTAAGTGACTGGTGGAGAGCCCTGTGAAGCCTGTGTCAGCATCCACCAGCCTGCATGTCTCGCTCTGGGTAAGTGACTGGTGGAAAGCCATGTGAAGCCTGTGTGTTTCAGGATCCACCAGCCTGCATGTCTCGCTCTGGGTAAGTGACTGGTGGAGAGCCCTGTGAAGCCTTTGTCAGCATCCACCAGTCTGCATGTCTCACTCTTCGTAAGTGACTGGTGGAGAGCCCTGTGCAGCCTGTGTGTGTCAGGATCCACCAGCCTGCACGTCTCGCTCTGGGTAAGTGACTGGTGGAGAGCCCTGTGCAGCCTTGTCAGGACCCACAAGCCTGCATGTATCACTCAGGGTAAGTGACTGGTGGAGAGCCCTGTGAAGCCTCTGTCAGCATCCACCAGCCTGAATGTCTCACTTTGGGTAAATGACTGGTGGAGAGCCCTCTGCAGCCTGTGTGTGTCAGGATCCACCAGCCTGCATGTCTCACTCTGGGTAAATGACTGGTGGAGAGCCCTGTGTAGCCTGTGTCAGGATCCACCAGCCTACATGTCTCGCTCTGGGTAAGTGACTGGTGGAGAGCCCTGTGTAGCCTGTGTCAGCATCCACCAGCCTGCATGTCTCACTCGGGGTAAGTGACTGGTGGAGAGCCCTGTGCAGCCTGTGTCAGCATCCACCAGCCTGCATGTCTCGCTCAAGGTAAGTGACTGGTGGAAAGCCCTGTGAAGCCTGTGTCAGCATCCACCAGCCTGAATGTCTCGCTCTGGGTAAGTGGCCGGTGGAGAACCCTGTGAAGGCTGTGTCAGCATCCACCAGCCTGCATGTCTCACTCTGGGTGAGTGACTGGTGGAGAGCCCTGTGAAGCCTGTGTCAGGATCCACCATCCTGCATGTCTCGCTCTGGGTAAGTGACTGGTGGAGAGCCCTGTGCAGCCAGTGTCTTCAGGATCCAACAGCCTGCATGTCTCGCTCTGGGTAAGTGACTGGTGGAAAGCCCTGTGAAGCCTGTGTCAGCATCCACCAGCCTGCATGTCTCACTCGGGGTAAGTCACTGGTGGAGAGCCCTGTGAAGCCTGTGTCAGCATCCACCAGCCTGCATGTCTCGCTCTGGGTAAGTGACTGGTGGAGAGCCCTGTGAAGCCTATGTCAGCATCCACCAGCCTGCATGTCTCGCTCTGGGTAAGTGACTGGTGGAGAGCCCTGTGCAGCCTGTGTGTTTCTGGATCCACCAGCCTGCATGTCTCGCTCTGGGTAAGTGACTGGTGGAGAGCCCTGTGAAGCCTGTGTGAGCATCCACCAGCCTGCATGTCTCGCTCTGGGTAAGTGACTGGTGGAGAGCCCTGTGAAGCCTGTGTCAGCATCCACCAGCCTGCATGTCTCGCTCTGGGTAAGTGACTGGTGGAAAGCCATGTGAAGCCTGTGTGTTTCAGGATCCACCAGCCTGCATGTCTCGCTCTGGGTAAGTGACTGGTGGAGAGCCCTGTGAAGCCTTTGTCAGCATCCACCAGTCTGCATGTCTCACTCTTCGTAAGTGACTGGTGGAGAGCCCTGTGCAGCCTGTGTGTGTCAGGATCCACCAGCCTGCACGTCTCGTTCTGGGTAAGTGACTGGTGGAGAGCCCTGTGCAGCCTTGTCAGGACCCACAAGCCTGCATGTATCACTCAGGGTAAGTGACTGGTGGAGAGCCCTGTGAAGCCTCTGTCAGCATCCACCAGCCTGAATGTCTCACTTTGGGTAAATGACTGGTGGAGAGCCCTGTGCAGCCTGTGTGTGTCAGGATCCACCAGCCTGCATGTCTCACTCTGGGTAAATGACTGGTGGAGAGCCCTGTGTAGCCTGTGTCAGGATCCACCAGCCTACATGTCTCGCTCTGGGTAAGTGACTGGTGGAGAGCCCTGTGTAGCCTGTGTCAGCATCCACCAGCCTGCATGTCTCACTCGGGGTAAGTGACTGGTGGAGAGCCCTGTGCAGCCTGTGTCAGCATCCACCAGCCTGCATGTCTCACTCTGGGTAAGTGACTGGTGGAGAGCCCTGTGCAGCCTGTGTCAGGATCCACCAGCCTGCATGTCTCGCTCAAGGTAAGTGACTGGTGGAAAGCCCTGTGAAGCCTGTGTCAGCATCCACCAGCCTGAATGTCTCGCTCTGGGTAAGTGGCCGGTGGAGAACCCTGTGAAGGCTGTGTCAGCATCCACCAGCCTGCATGTCTCACTCTGGGTGAGTGACTGGTGGAGAGCCCTGTGAAGCCTGTGTCAGGATCCACCATCCTGCATGTCTCGCTCTGGGTAAGTGACTGGTGGAGAGCCCTGTGCAGCCAGTGTCTTCAGGATCCAACAGCCTGCATGTCTCGCTCTGGGTAAGTGACTGGTGGAAAGCCCTGTGAAGCCTGTGTCAGCATCCACCAGCCTGCATGTCTCACTCGGGGTAAGTGACTGGTGGAGAGCCCTGTGAAGCCTGTGTCAGCATCCACCAGCCTGCATGTCTCGCTCTGGGTAAGTGACTGGTGGAGAGCCCTGTGAAGCCTGTGTCAGCATCCACCAGCCTGCATGTCTCGCTCTGGGTAAGTGACTGGTTGAGAGCCCTGTGCATCCTGTGTCAGGATCCACCAGCCTGCATGTCTCGCTCTGGGTAAGTAACTGGTGGAGAGCCCTGTTAAGCCTGTGTCAGCATTCACCAGCCTGCATGTCTCACTCTGGGTAAGTGACTGGTGGAGAGCCCTGTGAAGCTTGTGTCAGCATCCACCAGCCTGCATGTCACGCTCTAGGTAAGTGACTGGTGGAGAGCCCTGTGCAGCCTGTGTGTGTCAGGATCCACCAGCCTGCATTTCTTGCTCTGGGTAAGTGACTGGTGGAGAGCCCTGTGCAGCCTGTGTGTGTCAGGACCCACCAGCCTGCATGTCTCACTCTGGGTAAGTGACTGGTGGAGAGCCCTGTGCAGCCTGTGTCAGGATCCACCAGCCTGCATGTCTCACTCTGGGTAAGTGACTGGTGGAGAGCTCTGTGAAGCCTGTGTCAACATCCACCAGCCTGCATGGCTCACTCTGGGTAACTGGTGGAGAGCCCTGTGCAGCCTGTGTCAGGATCCACCAGCCTGCATGTCTCACTCTGGGTAAGTCACTAGTGGAGAACCCTGTGAAGCCTGTGTCAGCATTCACCAGCCTGCATGTCTCGCTCTGAGTAAGTGACTGGTGGAGAGCCCTGTGAATCCTGTGTCAGCATCCACCAGCCTGCATGTCTCGCTCTGAGTAAGTGACTGGTGGAGAGCCCTGTGAAGCCTGTGTCAGCATCCACCAGCCTGCATGTCTCGCTCTGGGTAAGTGACTGGTGGAGAGCCCTGTGAAGCCTGTGTCAGCACCCACCAGCCTGCATGTCTCGCTCTGGGTAAGTGACTGGTTGAGAGCCCTGTGCAGCCTGTGTCAGGATCCACCAGCCTGCATGTCTCGCTCTGGGTAAGTAACTGGTGGAGAGCCCTGTTAAGCCTGTGTCAGCATTCACCAGCCTGCATGTCTCACTCTGGGTAAGTGACTGGTGGAGAGCCCTGTGAAGCTTGTGTCAGCATCCACCAGCCTGCATGTCACGCTCTAGGTAAGTGACTGGTGGAGAGCCCTGTGCAGCCTCTGTGTGTCAGGATCCACCAGCCTGCATGTCTTGCTCTGGGTAAGTGACTGGTGGAGAGCCCTGTGCAGCCTGTGTGTGTCAGGACCCACCAGCCTGCATGTCTCACTCTGAGTAAGTGACTGGTGGAGAGCCCTGTGCAGCCTGTGTCAGGATCCACCAGCCTGCATGTCTCACTCTGGGTAAGTGACTGGTGGAGAGCTCTGTGAAGCCTGTGTCAGCATCCACCAGCCTGCATGGCTCACTCTGGGTAACTGGTGGAGAGCCCTGTGCAGCCTGTGTCAGGATCCACCAGCCTGCATGTCTCACTCTGGGTAAGTGACTAGTGGAGAACCCTGTGAAGCCTGTGTCAGCATTCACCAGCCTGCATGTCTCGCTCTGAGTAAGTGACTGGTGGAGAGCCCTGTGAATCCTGTGTCAGCATCCACCAGCCTGCATGTCTCGCTCTGAGTAAGTGACTGATGGAGAGCCCTCTGCAGCCTGTGTGTTTCAGGGTCCACCAGCCTGCATGTCTCGCTCTGGGTAAGTGACTGGTGGAGAGCCCTGTGAAGCCTGTGTGAGCATCCACCAGCCTGCATGTCTCGCTCTGGGTAAGTGACTGGTGGAGAGCCCTGTGAATCCTGTGTCAGCATCCACCAGCCTGCATGTCTCGCTCTGGGTAAGTGACTGGTGGAAAGCCATGTGAAGCCTGTGTGTTTCAGGATCCACCAGCCTGCATGTCTCGCTCTGGGTAAGTGACTGGTGGAGAACCCTGTGAAGCCTGTGTCAGCATCCACCAGCCTGCATGTCTCGCTCTGGGTAAGTGACTGGTGGAGAGCCCTGTGAAGCCTGTGTCAGCATCCACCAGCCTGCATGTCTCACTCTGGGTAAATGACTGGTGGAGAGCCATGTGCAGCCTGTGTGTGTCAGCATCCACCAGCCTGCATGTCTCACTCTGGGTAAGTGAATGGTGGAGAGCCCTGTGCAGCCTGTGTGGGTCAGGATCCACCAGCCTGCATTTCTCACTCTGGGTAAGTGACTGTTGGAGAGCCCTGTGCAGCCTGTGTCAGGATCCTCCAGCCTGCATGTCTCACTCTGGGTAAGTGACTGGTGGGGAGCCCTGTGAAGCCTGTGTCAGCATCCACCAGCCTGCATGTCTCACTTTGGGTAAATGACTGCTGGAGAGCCCTGTGCAGCCTGTGTGTGTCAGGATCTACCAGCCTGCATGTCTCACTCTGGGTAAGTGACTGGTGGAGAGCCCTGTGCAGCCTGTGTCAGGATCCACCAGCCTGCATGTCTCACTCTGGGTAAGTGACTAGTGGAGAGCCCTGTGAAGCCTGTGTCAGCATCCACCAGCCTGCATGCCTCACTCTGGGTAAGTGACTGGTGGACACCCCTTTGCAGCCTGTGTCAGCATCCACCAGCCTGCATGTCTCGCTCTGGGTAAGTGACTGGTGGAGAGCCATGTGAAGCCTGGGTGTTTCAGGATCCACCAGCCTGCATGTCTCGCTCTGGGTAAGTGACTGGTGGAGAGCCCTGTGAAGCCTATGTCAGCATCCACCAGCCTGCATGTCTCGCTCTGGGTAAGTGACTGGTGGAGAGCCCTGTGCAGCCTGTGTGTTTCTGGATCCACCAGCCTGCATGTCTCGCTCTGGGTAAGTGACTGGTGGAGAGCCCTGTGAAGCCTGTGTGAGCATCCACCAGCCTGCATGTCTCGCTCTGGGTAAGTGACTGGTGGAGAGCCCTGTGAAGCCTGTGTCAGCATCCACCAGCCTGCATGTCTCGCTCTGGGTAAGTGACTGGTGGAAAGCCATGTGAAGCCTGTGTGTTTCAGGATCCACCAGCCTGCATGTCTCGCTCTGGGTAAGTGACTGGTGGAGAGCCCTGTGAAGCCTTTGTCAGCATCCACCAGTCTGCATGTCTCACTCTTCGTAAGTGACTGGTGGAGAGCCCTGTGCAGCCTGTGTGTGTCAGGATCCACCAGCCTGCACGTCTCGCTCTGGGTAAGTGACTGGTGGAGAGCCCTGTGCAGCCTTGTCAGGACCCACAAGCCTGCATGTATCACTCAGGGTAAGTGACTGGTGGAGAGCCCTGTGAAGCCTCTGTCAGCATCCACCAGCCTGAATGTCTCACTTTGGGTAAATGACTGGTGGAGAGCCCTCTGCAGCCTGTGTGTGTCAGGATCCACCAGCCTGCATGTCTCACTCTGGGTAAATGACTGGTGGAGAGCCCTGTGTAGCCTGTGTCAGGATCCACCAGCCTACATGTCTCGCTCTGGGTAAGTGACTGGTGGAGAGCCCTGTGTAGCCTGTGTCAGCATCCACCAGCCTGCATGTCTCACTCGGGGTAAGTGACTGGTGGAGAGCCCTGTGCAGCCTGTGTCAGCATCCACCAGCCTGCATGTCTCGCTCAAGGTAAGTGACTGGTGGAAAGCCCTGTGAAGCCTGTGTCAGCATCCACCAGCCTGAATGTCTCGCTCTGGGTAAGTGGCCGGTGGAGAACCCTGTGAAGGCTGTGTCAGCATCCACCAGCCTGCATGTCTCACTCTGGGTGAGTGACTGGTGGAGAGCCCTGTGAAGCCTGTGTCAGGATCCACCATCCTGCATGTCTCGCTCTGGGTAAGTGACTGGTGGAGAGCCCTGTGCAGCCAGTGTCTTCAGGATCCAACAGCCTGCATGTCTCGCTCTGGGTAAGTGACTGGTGGAAAGCCCTGTGAAGCCTGTGTCAGCATCCACCAGCCTGCATGTCTCACTCGGGGTAAGTCACTGGTGGAGAGTCCTGTGAAGCCTGTGTCAGCATCCACCAGCCTGCATGTCTCGCTCTGGGTAAGTGACTGGTGGAGAGCCCTGTGAAGCCTATGTCAGCATCCACCAGCCTGCATGTCTCGCTCTGGGTAAGTGACTGGTGGAGAGCCCTGTGCAGCCTGTGTGTTTCTGGATCCACCAGCCTGCATGTCTCGCTCTGGGTAAGTGACTGGTGGAGAGCCCTGTGAAGCCTGTGTGAGCATCCACCAGCCTGCATGTCTCGCTCTGGGTAAGTGACTGGTGGAGAGCCCTGTGAAGCCTGTGTCAGCATCCACCAGCCTGCATGTCTCGCTCTGGGTAAGTGACTGGTGGAAAGCCATGTGAAGCCTGTGTGTTTCAGGATCCACCAGCCTGCATGTCTCGCTCTGGGTAAGTGACTGGTGGAGAGCCCTGTGAAGCCTTTGTCAGCATCCACCAGTCTGCATGTCTCACTCTTCGTAAGTGACTGGTGGAGAGCCCTGTGCAGCCTGTGTGTGTCAGGATCCACCAGCCTGCACGTCTCGCTCTGGGTAAGTGACTGGTGGAGAGCCCTGTGCAGCCTTGTCAGGACCCACAAGCCTGCATGTATCACTCAGGGTAAGTGACTGGTGGAGAGCCCTGTGAAGCCTCTGTCAGCATCCACCAGCCTGAATGTCTCACTTTGGGTAAATGACTGGTGGAGAGCCCTGTGCAGCCTGTGTGTGTCAGGATCCACCAGCCTGCATGTCTCACTCTGGGTAAATGACTGGTGGAGAGCCCTGTGTAGCCTGTGTCAGGATCCACCAGCCTACATGTCTCGCTCTGGGTAGGTGACTGGTGGAGAGCCCTGTGTAGCCTGTGTCAGCATCCACCAGCCTGCATGTCTCACTCGGGGTAAGTGACTGGTGGAGAGCCCTGTGCAGCCTGTGTCAGCATCCACCAGCCTGCATGTCTCACTCTGGGTAAGTGACTGGTGGAGAGCCCTGTGCAGCCTGTGTCAGGATCCACCAGCCTGCATGTCTCGCTCAAGGTAAGTGACTGGTGGAAAGCCCTGTGAAGCCTGTGTCAGCATCCACCAGCCTGAATGTCTCGCTCTGGGTAAGTGGCCGGTGGAGAACCCTGTGAAGGCTGTGTCAGCATCCACCAGCCTGCATGTCTCACTCTGGGTGAGTGTCTAGTGGAGAGCCCTGTGAAGCCTGTGTCAGGATCCACCATCCTGCATGTCTCGCTCTGGGTAAGTGACTGGTGGAGAGCCCTGTGCAGCCAGTGTCTTCAGGATCCAACAGCCTGCATGTCTCGCTCTGGGTAAGTGACTGGTGGAAAGCCCTGTGAAGCCTGTGTCAGCATCCACCAGCCTGCATGTCTCACTCGGGGTAAGTGACTGGTGGAGAGCCCTGTGAAGCCTGTGTCAGCATCCACCAGCCTGCATGTCTCGCTCTGGGTAAGTGACTGGTGGAGAGCCCTGTGAAGCCTGTGTCAGCATCCACCAGCCTGCATGTCTCGCTCTGGGTAAGTGACTGGTTGAGAGCCCTGTGCAGCCTGTGTCAGGATCCACCAGCCTGCATGTCTCGCTCTGGGTAAGTAACTGGTGGAGAGCCCTGTTAAGCCTGTGTCAGCATTCACCAGCCTGCATGTCTCACTCTGGGTAAGTGACTGGTGGAGAGCCCTGTGAAGCTTGTGTCAGCATCCACCAGCCTGCATGTCACGCTCTAGGTAAGTGACTGGTGGAGAGCCCTGTGCAGCCTGTGTGTGTCAGGATCCACCAGCCTGCATTTCTTGCTCTGGGTAAGTGACTGGTGGAGAGCCCTGTGCAGCCTGTGTGTGTCAGGACCCACCAGCCTGCATGTCTCACTCTGGGTAAGTGACTGGTGGAGAGCCCTGTGCAGCCTGTGTCAGGATCCACCAGCCTGCATGTCTCACTCTGGGTAAGTGACTGGTGGAGAGCTCTGTGAAGCCTGTGTCAACATCCACCAGCCTGCATGGCTCACTCTGGGTAACTGGTGGAGAGCCCTGTGCAGCCTGTGTCAGGATCCACCAGCCTGCATGTCTCACTCTGGGTAAGTCACTAGTGGAGAACCCTGTGAAGCCTGTGTCAGCATTCACCAGCCTGCATGTCTCGCTCTGAGTAAGTGACTGGTGGAGAGCCCTGTGAATCCTGTGTCAGCATCCACCAGCCTGCATGTCTCGCTCTGAGTAAGTGACTGGTGGAGAGCCCTGTGCAGCCTGTGTGTTTCAGGATCCACCAGCCTGCATGTCTCGCTCTGGTTAAGTGACTGGTGGAGAGCCCTGTGAAGCCTGTGTGAGCATCCACCAGCCTGCATGTCTCGCTCTGGGTAAGTGACTGGTGGAGAGCCCTGTGAAGCCTGTGTGTTTCAGGATCCACCAGCCTGCATGTCTCGCTCTGGGTAAGTGACTGGTGGAGAACCCTGTGAAGCCTGTGTCAGCATCCACCAGCCTGCATGTCTCGCTCTGGGTAAGTGACTGGTGGAGAGCCCTGTGCAGCCTTTGTCAGGATCCACCAGCCTGCATGTCTCGCTCAAGGTAAGGGACTGGTGGAAAGCCCTGTGAAGCCTGTGTCAGCATCCACCAGCCTGAATGTCTCGCTCTGGGTAAGTGACCGGTGGAGAACCCTGTGAAGGCTGTGTCAGCATCCACAAGCCTGCATGTCTCACTCTGGGTGAGTGACTGGTGGAGAGCCCTGTGAAGCCTGTGTCAGCATCCACCAGCCTGCATGTCTCGCTCTGGGTAAGTGACTGGTGGAGAGCCCTGTGAAGCCTGTGTCAGCACCCACCAGCCTGCATGTCTCGCTCTGGGTAAGTGACTGGTTGAGAGCCCTGTGCAGCCTGTGTCAGGATCCACCAGCCTGCATGTCTCGCTCTGGGTAAGTAACTGGTGGAGAGCCCTGTTAAGCCTGTGTCAGCATTCACCAGCCTGCATGTCTCACTCTGGGTAAGTGACTGGTGGAGAGCCCTGTGAAGCTTGTGTCAGCATCCACCAGCCTGCATGTCACGCTCTAGGTAAGTGACTGGTGGAGAGCCCTGTGCAGCCTGTGTGTGTCAGGATCCACCAGCCTGCATGTCTTGCTCTGGGTAAGTGACTGGTGGAGAGCCCTGTGCAGCCTGTGTGTGTCAGGACCCACCAGCCTGCATGTCTCACTCTGAGTAAGTGACTGGTGGAGAGCCCTGTGCAGCCTGTGTCAGGATCCACCAGCCTGCATGTCTCACTCTGGGTAAGTGACTGGTGGAGAGCTCTGTGAAGCCTGTGTCAGCATCCACCAGCCTGCATGGCTCACTCTGGGTAACTGGTGGAGAGCCCTGTGCAGCCTGTGTCAGGATCCACCAGCCTGCATGTCTCACTCTGGGTAAGTGACTAGTGGAGAGCCCTGTGAATCCTGTGTCAGCATCCACCAGCCTGCATGTCTCGCTCTGAGTAAGTGACTGGTGGAGAGCCCTGTGCAGCCTGTGTGTTTCAGGATCCACCAGCCTGCATGTCTCGCTCTGGGTAAGTGACTGGTGGAGAGCCCTGTGAAGCCTGTGTGAGCATCCACCAGCCTGCATGTCTTGCTCTGGGTAAGTGACTGGTGGAGAGCCCTGTGAATCCTGTGTCAGCATCCACCAGCTTGCATGTCTCGCTCTGGGTAAGTGACTGGTGGAAAGCCATGTGAAGCCTGTGTGTTTCAGGATCCACCAGCCTGCATGTCTCGCTCTGGGTAAGTGACTGGTGGAGAACCCTGTGAAGCCAGTGTCAGCATCCACCAGCCTGCATGTCTCGCTCTGGGTAAGTGACTGGTGGAGAGCCCTGTGAAGCCTGTGTCAGCATCCACCAGCCTGCATGTCTCACTCTGTGTAAATGACTGGTGGAGAGCCATGTGCAGCCTGTGTTTGTCAGCATCCACCAGTCTGCATGTCTCACTCTGGGTAAGTGAATGGTGGAGAGCCCTGTGCAGCCTGTGTGGGTCAGGATCCACCAGCCTGCATTTCTCACTCTGGGTAAGTGACTGGTGGAGAGCCCTGTGCAGCCTGTGTCAGGATCCACCAGCCTGCATGTCTCACTCTGGGTAAGTGACTGGTGGGGAGCCCTGTGAACCCTGTGTCAGCATCCACCAGCCTGCATGTCTCACTTTGAGTAAATGACTGCTGGAGAGCCCTGTGCAGCCTGTGTGTGTCAGGATCCACCAGCCTGCATGTCTCACTCTGGGTAAGTGACTGGTGGAGAGCCCTGTGCAGCCTGTGTCAGGATCCACCAGCCTGCATGTCTCGCTCTGGGTAAGTGACTGGTGGAAAGCCATGTGAAGCCTGTGTGTTTCAGGATACACCAGCCTGCATGTCTCGCTCTGGGTAAGTGACTGGTGGAGAACCCTGTGAAGCCTGTGTCAGCATCCACCAGCCTGCATGTCTCACTCTGGGTGAGTGACTGGTGGAGAGCCCTGTGAAGCCTGTGTCAGCATCCACCAGCCTGCATGTCTCGCTCTGGGTAAGTGACTGGTGGAGAGCCCTGTGAAGCCTGTGTCAGCACCCACCAGCCTGCATGTCTCGCTCTGGGTAAGTGACTGGTTGAGAGCCCTGTGCAGCCTGTGTCAGGATCCACCAGCCTGCATGTCTCGCTCTGGGTAAGTAACTGGTGGAGAGCCCTGTTAAGCCTGTGTCAGCATTCACCAGCCTGCATGTCTCACTCTGGGTAAGTGACTGGTGGAGAGCCCTGTGAAGCTTGTGTCAGCATCCACCAGCCTGCATGTCACGCTCTAGGTAAGTGACTGGTGGAGAGCCCTGTGCAGCCTGTGTGTGTCAGGATCCACCAGCCTGCATGTCTTGCTCTGGGTAAGTGACTGGTGGAGAGCCCTGTGCAGCCTGTGTGTGTCAGGACCCACCAGCTTGCATGTCTCACTCTGAGTAAGTGACTGGTGGAGAGCCCTGTGCAGCCTGTGTCAGGATCCACCAGCCTGCATGTCTCACTCTGGGTAAGTGACTGGTGGAGAGCTCTGTGAAGCCTGTGTCAGCATCCACCAGCCTGCATGGCTTACTCTGGGTAACTGGTGGAGAGCCCTGTGCAGCCTGTGTCAGGATCCACCAGCCTGCATGTCTCACTCTGGGTAAGTGACTAGTGGAGAACCCTGTGAAGCCTGTGTCAGCATTCACCAGCCTGCATGTCTCGCTCTGAGTAAGTGACTGGTGGAGAGCCCTGTGAATCCTGTGTCAGCATCCACCAGCCTGAATGTCTCGCTCTGAGTAAGTGACTGGTGGAGAGCCCTGTGCAGCCTGTGTGTTTCAGGATCCACCAGCCTGCATGTCTCGCTCTGGGTAAGTGACTGGTGGAGAGCCCTGTGAAGCCTGTGTGAGCATCCACCAGCCTGCATGTCTCGCTCTGGGTAAGTGACTGGTGGAGAGCCCTGTGAATCCTGTGTCAGCATCCACCAGCCTGCATGTCTCGCTCTGGGTAAGTGACTGGTGGAAAGCCATGTGAAGCCTGTGTGTTTAAGGATCCACCAGCCTGCATGTCTCGCTCTGGGTAAGTTACTGGTGGAGAACCCTGTGAAGCCTGTGTCAGCATCTACCAGCCTGCATGTCTCGCTCTGGGTAAGTGACTGGTGGAGAGCCCTGTGAAGCCTGTGTCAGCATCCACCAGCCTGCATGTCTCACTCTGGGTAAATGACTGGTGGAGAGCCATGTGCAGCCTGTGTGTGTCAGCATCCACCAGTCTGCATGTCTCACTCTGGGTAAGCGAATGGTGGAGAGCCCTGTGCAGCCTGTGTGGGTCAGGATCCACCAGCCTGCATTTCTCACTCTGGGTAAGTGACTGGTGGAGAGCCCTGTGCAGCCTGTGTCAGGATCCACCAGCCTGCATGTCTCACTCTGGGTAAGTGACTGGTGGGGAGCCCTGTGAAGCCTGTGTCAGCATCCACCAGCCTGCATGTCTCACTTTGAGTAAATGACTGCTGGAGAGCCCTGTGCAGCCTGTGTGTGTCAGGATCCACCAGCCTGCATGTCTCACTCTGGGTAAGTGACTGGTGGAGAGCCCTGTGCAGCCTGTGTCAGGATCCACCAGCCTGCATGTCTCACTCTGGGTAAGTGACTGGTGGAGAGCCCTGTGAAGCCTCTGTCAGCATCCACCAGCCTGAATGTCTCACTTTGGGTAAATGACTGGTGGAGAGCCCTGTGCAGCCTGTGTGTGTCAGGATCCACCAGCCTGCATGTCTCACTCTGGGTAAATGACTGGTGGAGAGCCCTGTGTAGCCTGTGTCAGGATCCACCAGCCTACATGTCTCGCTCTGGGTAAGTGACTGGTGGAGAGCCCTGTGTAGCCTGTGTCAGCATCCACCAGCCTGCATGTCTCACTCGGGGTAAGTGACTGGTGGTGAGCCCTGTGCAGCCTGTGTCAGCATCCACCAGCCTGCATGTCTCACTCTGGGTAAGTGACTGGTGGAGAGCCCTGTGCAGTCTGTGTCAGGATCCACCAGCCTGCATCTCTCGCTCAAGGTAAGTGACTGGTGGAAAGCCCTGTGAAGCCTGTGTCAGCATCCACCAGCCTGAATGTCTCGCTCTGGGTAAGTGACCGGTGGAGAACCCTGTGAAGGCTGTGTCAGCATCCACCAGCCTGCATGTCTCACTCTGGGTGAGTGACTGGTGGAGAGCCCTGTGAAGCCTGTGTCAGGATCCACCATCCTGCATGTCTCGCTCTGGGTAAGTGACTGGTGGAGAGCCCTGTGCAGCCAGTGTCTTTCAGGATCCAACAGCCTGCATGTCTCGCTCTGGGTAAGTGACTGGTGGAGAGCCCTGTGAAGCCTGTGTCAGCATCCACCAGCCTGCATATCTCACTCTGGGTAAGTGACTGGTGGAGAGCCCTGTGTAGCCTGTGTCAGCATCCACCAGCCTGCATGTCTCACTCGGGGTAAGTGACTGGTGGAGAGCCCTGTGCAGCCTGTGTCAGCATCCACCAGCCTGCATGTCTCACTCTGGGTAATTGAGTGGTGGAGAGCCCTGTGCAGCCTGTGTCAGGATCCACCAGCCTGCATGTCTCGCTCAAGGTAAGTGACTGGTGGAAAGCCCTGTGAAGCCTGTGTCAGCATCCACCAGCCTGAATGTCTCGCTCTGGGTAAGTGACCGGTGGAGAACCCTGTGAAGGCTGTGTCAGCATCCACCAGCCTGCATGTCTCACTCTGGGTGAGTGACTGTTGGAGAGCCCTGTGAAGCCTGTGTCAGGATCCACCAGCCTGCATGTCTCGCTCTGGGTAAGTGACTGGTGAAGAGCCCTGTGCAGCCAGTGTCTTTCAGGATCCAACAGCCTGCATGTCTCGCTCTGGGTAAGTGACTGGTGGAGAGCCCTATGAAGCCTGTGTCAGCATCCACCAGCCTGCATGTCTCGCTCGGGGAAAAAGTGACTGGTGGAGAGCCCTGTGAAGCCTGTGTCAGCATCCACCAGCCTGCATGTCTCGCTCTGGGTAAGTGACTGGTGGAGAGCCTTGTGAAGCCTGTGTCAGCATCCACCAGCCTGCATGTCTCGCTCTGGGTAAGTGACTGGTTGAGAGCCCTGTGCAGCCTGTGTCAGGATCCACCAGCCTGCATGTCTCGCTCTGGGTAAGTAACTGGTGGAGAGCCCTGTGAAGCCTGTGTCAACATTCACCAGCCTGCATGTCTCACTCTGGGTAAGTGACTGGTGGAGAGCCCTGTGAAGCTTGTGTCAGCATCCACCAGCCTGCATGTCACGCTCTAGGTAAGTGACTGGTGGAGAGCCCTGTGCAGCCTGTGTGTGTCAGGATCCACCAGCCTGCATGTCTTGCTCTGGGTAAGTGACTGGTGGAGAGCCCTGTGCAGCCTGTGTGTGTCAGGACCCACCAGCCTGCATGTCTCACTCTGGGTAAGTGACTGGTGGAGAGCTCTGTGAAGCCTGTGTCAGCATCCACCAGCCTGCATGGCTCACTCTGGGTGACTGGTGGAGAGCCCTGTGCAGCCTGTGTCAAGATCCACCAGCCTGCATGTCTCACTCTGGGTAAGTGACTAGTGGAGAACCCTGTGAAGCCTGTGTCAGCATTCACCAGCCTGCATGTCTCGCTCTGGGTAAGTGACTGGTGGAGAGCCCTGCGAATCCTGTGTCAGCATCCACCAGCCTCCATGTCTCGCTCTGGGTAAGTGACTGGTGGAGAGCCCTGTGCAGCCTGTGTCTTTCAGGATCCACCAGCCTGCATGTCTCGCTCTGGGTAAGTGACTGGTGGAGAGCCCTGTGAAGCCTGTGTGAGCATCCACCAGCCTGCATATCTCGCTCTGGGTAAGTGACTGGTGGAGAGCCCTGTGAAGCCTGTGTCATCATCCACCAGCCTGCATGTCTCGCTCTGGGTAAGTGACTGGTGGAAAGCCATGTGAAGCCTGTGTGTTTCAGGATCCACCAGCCTGCATGTCTCGCTCTGGGTAAGTGTCTGGTGGAGAGCCCTGTGAAGCCTTTGTCAGCATCCACCAGCCTGCATGTCTCACTCTGGGTAAGTGACTGGTGGAGAGCCCTGTGAAGCCTGTGTCAGCATCCACCAGCCTGCATGTCTCGCTCTGGGTAAGTGACTGGTTGAGAGCCCTGTGCAGCCTGTGTCAGGATCCACCAGCCTGCATGTCTCGCTCTGGGTAAGTAACTGGTGGAGAGCCCTGTGAAGCCTGTGTCAGCATTCACCAGCTTGCATGTCTCACTCTGGGTAAGTGACTGGTGGAGAGCCCTGTGAAGCTTGTGTCAGCATCCACCAGCCTGCATGTCACGCTCTAGGTAAGTGACTGGTGGAGAGCCCTGTGCAGCCTGTGTGTGTCAGGATCCACCAGCCTGCATGTCTTGCTCTGGGTAAGTGACTGGTGGAGAGCCCTGTGCAGCCTGTGTGTGTCAGGACCCACCAGCCTGCATGTCTCACTCTGGGTAAGTGACTAGTGGAGAACCCTGTGAAGCCTGTGTCAGCATTCACCAGCCTGCATGTCTCGCTCTGGGTAAGTGACTGGTGGAGAGCCCTGTGAATCCTGTGTCAGCATCCACCAGCCTCCATGTCTCGCTCTGGGTAAGTGACTGGTGGAGAGCCCTGTGCAGCCTGTGTGTTTAAGGATCCACCAGCCTAAATGTCTCGCTCTGGGGAAGTGACTGGTGGAGAGCCCTGTGAAGCCTGTGTGAGCATCCACCAGCCTGCATGTCTCGCTCTGGGTAAGTGACTGGTGGAGAGCCCTGTGCAGCCTGTGTCAGCATCCACCAGCCTGCATGTCTCGCTCTGGGTAAGTGTCTGGTGGAGAGCCCTGTGAAGCCTTAGTCAGCATCCACCAGCCTGCATGTCTCACTCTTCGTAAGTGACTGGTGGAGAGCCCTGTGCAGCCTTGTCAGGACCCACCAGCCTGCATGTATCACTCAGGGTAAATGACTGGTGGAGAGCCCTGTGCAGCCTGTGTGTGTCAGGATCCACCAGCCTGCATGTCTCACACTGGGTAAATGACTGGTGGAGAGCCCTGTGTGGCCTGTGTCAGGATCCACCAGCCTGCATGTCTCGCTCTGGGTAAGTGACTGGTGGAAAGCCATGTGAAGCCTGTGTGTTTTAGGATCCACCAGCCTGCATGTCTCGCTCTGGGTAAGTGTCTGGTGGAGAGCCCTGTGAAGCCTTTGTCAGCATCCACCAGCCTGCATGGCTCACTCTGGGTAACTGGTGGAGAGCCCTGTGCAGCCTGTGTCAGGATCCACCAGCCTGCATGTCTCACTCTGGGTAAGTGACTAGTGGAGAACCCTGTGAAGCATGTGTCAGCATTCACCAGCCTGCATGTCTCGCTCTGAGTAAGTGACTGGTGGAGAGCCCTGTGAATCCTGTGTCAGCATCCACCAGCCTGCATGTCTCGCTCTGAGTAAGTGACTGGTGGAGAGCCCTGTGCAGCCTGTGTGTTTCAGGATCCACCAGCCTGCATGTCTCGCTCTGGGTAAGTGACTGGTGGAGAGCCCTGTGAAGCCTGTGTGAGCATCCACCAGCCTGCATGTCTCGCTCTGGGTAAGTGACTGGTGGAGAGCCCTGTGAATCCTGTGTCAGCATCCACCAGCCTGCATGTCTCGCTCTGGGTAAGTGACTGGTGGAAAGCCATGAGAAGCCTGTGTGTTTCAGGATCCACCAGCCTGCATGTCTCGCTCTGGGTAAGTGACTGGTGGAGAACCATGTGAAGCCTGTGTCAGCATCCACCAGCCTGCATGTCTCGCTCTGGGTAAGTGACTGGTGGAGAGCCCTGTGAAGCCTGTGTCAGCATCCACCAGCCTGCATGTCTCACTCTGGGTAAATGACTGGTGGAGAGCCATGTGCAGCCTGTGTGTGTCAGCATCCACCAGCCTGCATGTCTCACTCTGGGTAAGTGAATGGTGGAGAGCCCTGTGCAGCCTGTGTGGGTCAGGATTCACCAGCCTGCATTTCTCACTCTGGGTAAGTGACTGTTGGAGAGCCCTGTGCAGCCTGTGTCAGGATCCACCAGCCTGCATGTCTCACTCTGGGTAAGTGACTGGTGGGGAGCCCTGTGAAGCCTGTGTCAGCATCCACCAGCCTGCATGTCTCACTTTGGGTAAATGACTGCTGGAGAGCCCTGTGCAGCCTGTGTGTGTCAGGATCTACCAGCCTGCATGTCTCACTCTGGGTAAGTGACTGGTGGAGAGCCCTGTGCAGCCTGTGTCAGGATCCACCAGCCTGCATGTCTCACTCTGGGTAAGTGACTAGTGGAGAGCCCTGTGAAGCCTGTGTCAGCATCCACCAGCCTGCATGCCTCACTCTGGGTAAGTGACTGGTGGACACCCCTTTGCAGCCTGTGTCAGCATCCACCAGCCTGCATGTCTCGCTCTGGGTAAGTGACTGGTGGAGAGCCATGTGAAGCCTGGGTGTTTCAGGATCCACCAGCCTGCATGTCTCGCTCTGGGTAAGTGACTGGTGGAGAGCCCTGTGAAGCCTATGTCAGCATCCACCAGCCTGCATGTCTCGCTCTGGGTAAGTGACTGGTGGAGAGCCCTGTGCAGCCTGTGTGTTTCTGGATCCACCAGCCTGCATGTCTCGCTCTGGGTAAGTGACTGGTGGAGAGCCCTGTGAAGCCTGTGTGAGCATCCACCAGCCTGCATGTCTCGCTCTGGGTAAGTGACTGGTGGAGAGCCCTGTGAAGCCTGTGTCAGCATCCACCAGCCTGCATGTCTCGCTCTGGGTAAGTGACTGGTGGAAAGCCATGTGAAGCCTGTGTGTTTCAGGATCCACCAGCCTGCATGTCTCGCTCTGGGTAAGTGACTGGTGGAGAGCCCTGTGAAGCCTTTGTCAGCATCCACCAGTCTGCATGTCTCACTCTTCGTAAGTGACTGGTGGAGAGCCCTGTGCAGCCTGTGTGTGTCAGGATCCACCAGCCTGCACGTCTCGCTCTGGGTAAGTGACTGGTGGAGAGCCCTGTGCAGCCTTGTCAGGACCCACAAGCCTGCATGTATCACTCAGGGTAAGTGACTGGTGGAGAGCCCTGTGAAGCCTCTGTCAGCATCCACCAGCCTGAATGTCTCACTTTGGGTAAATGACTGGTGGAGAGCCCTGTGCAGCCTGTGTGTGTCAGGATCCACCAGCCTGCATGTCTCACTCTGGGTAAATGACTGGTGGAGAGCCCTGTGTAGCCTGTGTCAGGATCCACCAGCCTACATGTCTCGCTCTGGGTAAGTGACTGGTGGAGAGCCCTGTGTAGCCTGTGTCAGCATCCACCAGCCTGCATGTCTCACTCGGGGTAAGTGACTGGTGGAGAGCCCTGTGCAGCCTGTGTCAGCATCCACCAGCCTGCATGTCTCACTCTGGGTAAGTGACTGGTGGAGAGCCCTGTGCAGCCTGTGTCAGGATCCACCAGCCTGCATGTCTCGCTCAAGGTAAGTGACTGGTGGAAAGCCCTGTGAAGCCTGTGTCAGCATCCACCAGCCTGAATGTCTCGCTCTGGGTAAGTGGCCGGTGGAGAACCCTGTGAAGGCTGTGTCAGCATCCACCAGCCTGCATGTCTCACTCTGGGTGAGTGACTGGTGGAGAGCCCTGTGAAGCCTGTGTCAGGATCCACCATCCTGCATGTCTCGCTCTGGGTAAGTGACTGGTGGAGAGCCCTGTGCAGCAAGTGTCTTCAGGATCCAACAGCCTGCATGTCTCGCTCTGGGTAAGTGACTGGTGGAAAGCCCTGTGAAGCCTGTGTCAGCATCCACCAGCCTGCATGTCTCACTCGGGGTAAGTGACTGGTGGAGAGCCCTGTGAAGCCTGTGTCAGCATCCACTAGCCTGCATGTCTCGCTCTGGGTAAGTGACTGGTGGAGAGCCCTGTGAAGCCTATGTCAGCATCCACCAGACTGCATGTCTCGCTCTGGGTAAGTGACTGGTGGAGAGCCCTGTGCAGCCTGTGTGTTTCTGGATCCACCAGCCTGCATGTCTCGCTCTGGGTAAGTGACTGGTGGAGAGCCCTGTGAAGCCTGTGTGAGCATCCACCAGCCTGCATGTCTCGCTCTGGGTAAGTGACTGGTGGAGAGCCCTGTGAAGCCTGTGTCAGCATCCACCAGCCTGCATGTCTCGCTCTGGGTAAGTGACTGGTGGAAAGCCATGTGAAGCCTGTGTGTTTCAGGATCCACCAGCCTGCATGTCTCGCTCTGGATAAGTGACTGGTGGAGAGCCCTGTGAAGCCTTTGTCAGCATCCACCAGTCTGCATGTCTCACTCTTCGTAAGTGACTGGTGGAGAGCCCTGTGCAGCCTGTGTGTGTCAGGATCCACCAGCCTGCACGTCTCGCTCTGGGTAAGTGACTGGTGGAGAGCCCTGTGCAGCCTTGTCAGGACCCACAAGCCTGCATGTATCACTCAGGGTAAGTGACTGGTGGAGAGCCCTGTGAAGCCTCTGTCAGCATCCACCAGCCTGAATGTCTCACTTTGGGTAAATGACTGGTGGAGAGCCCTGTGCAGCCTGTGTGTGTCAGGATCCACCAGCCTGCATGTCTCACTCTGGGTAAATGACTGGTGGAGAGCCCTGTGTAGCCTGTGTCAGGATCCACCAGCCTACATTTCTCGCTCTGGGTAAGTGACTGGTGGAGAGCCCTGTGTAGCCTGTGTCAGCATCCACCAGCCTGCATGTCTCACTCGGGGTAAGTGACTGGTGGAGAGCCCTGTGCAGCCTGTGTCAGCATCCACCAGCCTGCATGTCTCACTCTGGGTAAGTGACTGGTGGAGAGCCCTGTGCAGCCTGTGTCAGGATCCACCAGCCTGCATGTCTCGCTCAAGGTAAGTGACTGGTGGAAAGCCCTGTGAAGCCTGTGTCAGCATCCACCAGCCTGAATGTCTCGCTCTGGGTAAGTGGCCGGTGGAGAACCCTGTGAAGGCTGTGTCAGCATCCACCAGCCTGCATGTCTCACTCTGGGTGAGTGACTGGTGGAGAGCCCTGTGAAGCCTGTGTCAGGATCCACCATCCTGCATGTCTCGCTCTGGGTAAGTGACTGGTGGAGAGCCCTGTGCAGCCAGTGTCTTCAGGATCCAACAGCCTGCATGTCTCGCTCTGGGTAAGTGACTGGTGGAAAGCCCTGTGAAGCCTGTGTCAGCATCCACCAGCCTGCATGTCTCACTCGGGGTAAGTGACTGGTGGAGAGCCCTGTGAAGCCTGTGTCAGCATCCACCAGCCTGCATGTCTCGCTCTGGGTAAGTGACTGGTGGAGAGCCCTGTGAAGCCTGTGTCAGCATCCACCAGCCTGCATGTCTCGCTCTGGGTAAGTGACTGGTTGAGAGCCCTGTGCAGCCTGTGTCAGGATCCACCAGCCTGCATGTCTCGCTCTGGGTAAGTAACTAGTGGAGAGCCCTGTTAAGCCTGTGTCAGCATCCACCAGCCTGCATGTCACGCTCTAGGTAAGTGACTGGTGGAGAGCCCTGTGCAGCCTGTGTGTGTCAGGATCCACCAGCCTGCATTTCTTGCTCTGGGTAAGTGACTGGT
This sequence comes from Triturus cristatus, assembly GCF_964204655.1. Classification (NCBI taxonomy): domain Eukaryota; kingdom Metazoa; phylum Chordata; class Amphibia; order Caudata; family Salamandridae; genus Triturus; species Triturus cristatus. The sequence goes on along the minus strand of NW_028188132.1, from coordinate 135,031 downwards.
GGAGAGCCCTGTGCAGCCTGTGTGTGTCAGGACCCACCAGCCTGCATGTCTCACTCTGGGTAAGTGACTGGTGGAGAGCCCTGTGCAGCCTGTGTCAGGATCCACCAGCCTGCATGTCTCACTCTGGGTAAGTGACTGGTGGAGAGCTCTGTGAAGCCTGTGTCAACATCCACCAGCCTGCATGGCTCACTCTGGGTAACTGGTGGAGAGCCCTGTGCAGCCTGTGTCAGGATCCACCAGCCTGCATGTCTAACTCTGGGTAAGTCACTAGTGGAGAACCCTGTGAAGCCTGTGTCAGCATTCACCAGCCTGCATGTCTCGCTCTGAGTAAGTGACTGGTGGAGAGCCCTGTGAATCCTGTGTCAGCATCCACCAGCCTGCATGTCTCGCTCTGAGTAAGTGACTGGTGGAGAGCCCTGTGCAGCCTGTGTGTTTCAGGATCCACCAGCCTTCATGTCTCGCTCTGGGTAAGTGACTGGTGGAGAGCCCTGTGAAGCCTGTGTGAGCATCCACCAGCCTGCATGTCTCGCTCTGGGTAAGTGACTGGTGGAGAGCCCTGTGAAGCCTGTGTGTTTCAGGATCCACCAGCCTGCATGTCTCGCTCTGGGTAAGTGACTGGTGGAGAGCCCTGTGCAGCCTTTGTCAGGATCCACCAGCCTGCATGTCTCGCTCAAGGTAAGGGACTGGTGGAAAGCCCTGTGAAGCCTGTGTCAGCATCCACCAGCCTGAATGTCTCGCTCTGGGTAAGTGACCGTTGGAGAACCCTGTGAAGGCTGTGTCAGCATCCACAAGCCTGCATGTCTCACTCTGGGTGAGTGACTGGTGGAGAGCCCTGTGAAGCCTGTGTCAGCATCCACCAGCCTGCATGTCTCGCTCTGGGTAAGTGACTGGTGGAGAGCCCTGTGAAGCCTGTGTCAGCACCCACCAGCCTGCTTGTCTCTCTCTGGGTAAGTGACTGGTTGAGAGCCCTGTGCAGCCTGTGTCAGGATCCACCAGCCTGCATGTCTCACTCTGGGTAAGTGACTGGTGGAGAGCCCTGTGAAGCTTGTGTCAGCATCCACCAGCCTGCATGTCACGCTCTAGGTAAGTGACTGGTGGAGAGCCCTGTGCAGCCTGTGTGTGTCAGGATCCACCAGCCTGCATGTCTTGCTCTGGGTAAGTGACTGGTGGAGAGCCCTGTGCAGCCTGTGTGTGTCAGGACCCACCAGCCTGCATGTCTCACTCTGAGTAAGTGACTGGTGGAGAGCCCTGTGCAGCCTGTGTCAGGATCCACCAGCCTGCATGTCTCACTCTGGGTAAGTGACTGGTGGAGAGCTCTGTGAAGCCTGTGTCAGCATCCACCAGCCTGCATGGCTCACTCTGGGTAACTGGTGGAGAGCCCTGTGCAGCCTGTGTCAGGATCCACCAGCCTGCATGTCTCACTCTGGGTAAGTGACTAGTGGAGAGCCCTGTGAATCCTGTGTCAGCATGCACCAGCCTGCATGTCTCGCTCTGAGTAAGTGACTGGTGGAGAGCCCTGTGCAGCCTGTGTGTTTCAGGATCCACCAGCCTGCATGTCTCGCTCTGGGTAAGTGACTGGTGGAGAGCCCTGTGAAGCCTGTGTGAGCATCCACCAGCCTGCATGTCTCGCTCTGGGTAAGTGACTGGTGGAGAGCCCTGTGAATCCTGTGTCAGCATCCACCAGCCTGCATGTCTCGCTCTGGGTAAGTGACTGGTGGAAAGCCATGTGAAGCCTGTGTGTTTCAGGATCTACCAGCCTGCATGTCTCGCTCTGGGTAAGTGACTGGTGGAGAACCCTGTGAAGCCTGTGTCAGCATCCACCAGCCTGCATGTCTCGCTCTGGGTAAGTGACTGGTGGAGAGCCCTGTGAAGCCTGTGTCAGCATCCACCAGCCTGCATGTCTCACTCTGTGTAAATGACTGGTGGAGAGCCATGTGCAGCCTGTGTGTGTCAGCATCCACCAGTCTGCATGTCTCACTCTGGGTAAGTGAATGGTGGAGAGCCCTGTGCAGCCTGTGTGGGTCAGGATCCACCAGCCTGCATTTCTCACTCTGGGTAAGTGACTGGTGGAGAGCCCTGTGCAGCCTGTGTCAGGATCCACCAGCCTGCATGTCTCACTCTGGGTAAGTGACTGGTGGGGAGCCCTGTGAAGCCTGTGTCAGCATCCACCAGCCTGCATGTCTCACTTTGAGTAAATGACTGCTGGAGAGCCCTGTGCAGCCTGTGTGTGTCAGGATCCACCAGCCTGCATGTCTCACTCTGGGTAAGTGACTGGTGGAGAGCCCTGTGCAGCCTGTGTCAGGATCCACCAGCCTGCATGTCTCGCTCTGGGTAAGTGACTGGTGGAAAGCCATGTGAAGCCTGTGTGTTTCAGGATCCACCAGCCTGCATGTCTCGCTCTGGGTAAGTGACTGGTGGAGAACCCTGTGAAGCCTGTGTCAGCATCCACCAGCCTGCATGTCTCGCTCTGGGTAAGTGACTGGTGGAGAGCCCTGTGAAGCCTGTGTCAGCACCCACCAGCCTGCATGTCTCGCTCTGGGTAAGTGACTGGTTGAGAGCCCTGTGCAGCCTGTGTCAGGATCCACCAGCCTGCATGTCTCGCTCTGGGTAAGTAACTGGTGGAGAGCCCTGTTAAGCCTGTGTCAGCATTCACCAGCCTGCATGTCTCACTCTGGGTAAGTGACTGGTGGAGAGCCCTGTGAAGCTTGTGTCAGCATCCACCAGCCTGCATGTCACGCTCTAGGTAAGTGACTGGTGGAGAGCCCTGTGCAGCCTGTGTGTGTCAGGATCCACCAGCCTGCATGTCTTGCTCTGGGTAAGTGACTGGTGGAGAGCCCTGTGCAGCCTGTGTGTGTCAGGACCCACCAGCCTGCATGTCTCACTCTGAGTAAGTGACTGGTGGAGAGCCCTGTGCAGCCTGTGTCAGGATCCACCAGCCTGCATGTCTCACTCTGGGTAAGTGACTGGTGGAGAGCTCTGTGAAGCCTGTGTCAGCATCCACCAGCCTGCATGGCTCACTCTGGGTAACTGGTGGAGAGCCCTGTGCAGCCTGTGTCAGGATCCACCAGCCTGCATGTCTCACTCTGGGTAAGTGACTAGTGGAGAACCCTGTGAAGCCTGTGTCAGCATTCACCAGCCTGCATGTCTCGCTCTGAGTAAGTGACTGGTGGAGAGCCCTGTGAATCCTGTGTCAGCATCCACCAGCCTGAATGTCTCGCTCTGAGTAAGTGACTGGTGGAGAGCCCTGTGCAGCCTTTGTGTTTCAGGATCCACCAGCCTGCATGTCTCGCTCTGGGTAAGTGACTGGCGGAGAGCCCTGTGAAGCCTGTGTGAGCATCCACCAGCCTGCATGTCTCGCTCTGGGTAAGTGACTGGTGGAGAGCCCTGTGAATCCTGTGTCAGCATCCACCAGCCTGCATGTCTCGCTCTGGGTAAGTGACTGGTGGAAAGCCATGTGAAGCCTGTGTGTTTCAGGATCCACCAGCCTGCATGTCTCGCTCTGGGTAAGTGACTGGTGGAGAACCCTGTGAAGCCTGTGTCAGCATCTACCAGCCTGCATGTCTCGCTCTGGGTAAGTGACTGGTGGAGAGCCCTGTGAAGCCTGTGTCAGCATCCACCAGCCTGCATGTCTCACTCTGGGTAAATGACTGGTGGAGAGCCATGTGCAGCCTGTGTGTGTCAGCATCCACCAGTCTGCATGTCTCACTCTGGGTAAGTGAATGGTGGAGAGCCCTGTGCAGCCTGTGTGGGTCAGGATCCACCAGCCTGCATTTCTCACTCTGGGTAAGTGACTGGTGGAGAGCCCTGTGCAGCCTGTGTCAGGATCCACCAGCCTGCATGTCTCACTCTAGGTAAGTGACTGGTGGGGAGCCCTGTGAAGCCTGTGTCAGCATCCACCAGCCTGCATGTCTCACTTTGAGTAAATGACTGCTGGAGAGCCCTGTGCAGCCTGTGTGTGTCAGGATCCACCAGCCTGCATGTCTCACTCTGGGTAAGTGACTGGTGGAGAGCCCTGTGCAGCCTGTGTCAGGATCCACCAGCCTGCATGTCTCACTCTGGGTAAGTGACTGGTGGAGAGCCCTGTGAAGCCTCTGTCAGCATCCACCAGCCTGAATGTCTCACTTTGGGTAAATGACTGGTGGAGAGCCCTGTGCAGCCTGTGTGTGTCAGGATCCACCAGCCTGCATGTCTCACTCTGGGTAAATGACTGGTGGAGAGCCCTGTGTAGCCTGTGTCAGGATCCACCAGCCTACATGTCTCGCTCTGGGTAAGTGACTGGTGGAGAGCCCTGTGTAGCCTGTGTCAGCATCCACCAGCCTGCATGTCTCACTCGGGGTAAGTGACTGGTGGTGAGCCCTGTGCAGCCTGTGTCAGCATCCACCAGCCTGCATGTCTCACTCTGGGTAAGTGACTGGTGGAGAGCCCTGTGCAGTCTGTGTCAGGATCCACCAGCCTGCATCTCTCGCTCAAGGTAAGTGACTGGTGGAAAGCCCTGTGAAGCCTGTGTCAGCATCCACCAGCCTGAATGTCTCGCTCTGGGTAAGTGACCGGTGGAGAACCCTGTGAAGGCTGTGTCAGCATCCACCAGCCTGCATGTCTCACTCTGGGTGAGTGACTGGTGGAGAGCCCTGTGAAGCCTGTGTCAGGATCCACCATCCTGCATGTCTCGCTCTGGGTAAGTGACTGGTGGAGAGCCCTGTGCAGCCAGTGTCTTTCAGGATCCAACAGCCTGCATGTCTCGCTCTGGGTAAGTGACTGGTGGAGAGCCCTGTGAAGCCTGTGTCAGCATCCACCAGCCTGCATATCTCGCTCTGGGTAAGTGACTGGTGGAGAGCCCTGTGTAGCCTGTGTCAGCATCCACCAGCCTGCATGTCTCACTCGGGGTAAGTGACTGGTGGAGAGCCCTGTGCAGCCTGTGTCAGCATCCACCAGCCTGCATGTCTCACTCTGGGTAAGTGAGTGGTGGAGAGCCCTGTGCAGCCTGTGTCAGGATCCACCAGCCTGCATGTCTCGCTCAAGGTAAGTGACTGGTGGAAAGCCCTGTGAAGCCTGTGTCAGCATCCACCAGCCTGAATGTCTCGCTCTGGGTAAGTGACCGGTGGAGAACCCTGTGAAGGCTGTGTCAGCATCCACCAGCCTGCATGTCTCACTCTGGGTGAGTGACTGTTGGAGAGCCCTGTGAAGCCTGTGTCAGGATCCACCAGCCTGCATGTCTCGCTCTGGGTAAGTGACTGGTGGAGAGCCCTGTGCAGCCAGTGTCTTTCAGGATCCAACAGCCTGCATGTCTCGCTCTGGGTAAGTGACTGGTGGAGAGCCCTATGAAGCCTGTGTCAGCATCCACCAGCCTGCATGTCTCGCTCGGGGAAAAAGTGACTGGTGGAGAGCCCTGTGAAGCCTGTGTCAGCATCCACCAGCCTGCATGTCTCGCTCTGGGTAAGTGACTGGTGGAGAGCCTTGTGAAGCCTGTGTCAGCATCCACCAGCCTGCATGTCTCGCTCTGGGTAAGTGACTGGTTGAGAGCCCTGTGCAGCCTGTGTCAGGATCCACCAGCCTGCATGTCTCGCTCTGGGTAAGTAACTGGTGGAGAGCCCTGTGAAGCCTGTGTCAGCATTCACCAGCCTGCATGTCTCACTCTGGGTAAGTGACTGGTGGAGAGCCCTGTGAAGCTTGTGTCAGCATCCACCAGCCTGCATGTCACGCTCTAGGTAAGTGACTGGTGGAGAGCCCTGTGCAGCCTGTGTGTGTCAGGATCCACCAGCCTGCATGTCTTGCTCTGGGAAAGTGACTGGTGGAGAGCCCTGTGCAGCCTGTGTGTGTCAGGACCCACCAGCCTGCATGTCTCACTCTGGGTAAGTGACTGGTGGAGAGCTCTGTGAAGCCTGTGTCAGCATCCACCAGCCTGCATGGCTCACTCTGGGTGACTGGTGGAGAGCCCTGTGCAGCCTGTGTCAAGATCCACCAGCCTGCATGTCTCACTCTGGGTAAGTGACTAGTGGAGAACCCTGTGAAGCCTGTGTCAGCATTCACCAGCCTGCATGTCTCGCTCTGGGTAAGTGACTGGTGGAGAGCCCTGCGAATCCTGTGTCAGCATCCACCAGCCTCCATGTCTCGCTCTGGGTAAGTGACTGGTGGAGAGCACTGTGCAGCCTGTGTCTTTCAGGATCCACCAGCCTGCATGTCTCGCTCTGGGTAAGTGACTGGTGGAGAGCCCTGTGAAGCCTGTGTGAGCATCCACCAGCCTGCATGTCTCGCTCTGGGTAAGTGACTGGTGGAGAGCCCTGTGAAGCCTGTGTCATCATCCACCAGCCTGCATGTCTCGCTCTGGGTAAGTGACTGGTGGAAAGCCATGTGAAGCCTGTGTGTTTCAGGATCCACCAGCCTGCATGTCTCGCTCTGGGTAAGTGTCTGGTGGAGAGCCCTGTGAAGCCTTTGTCAGCATCCATCAGCCTGCATGTCTCACTCTGGGTAAGTGACTGGTGGAGAGCCCTGTGAAGCCTGTGTCAGCATCCACCAGCCTGCATGTCTCGCTCTGGGTAAGTGACTGGTTGAGAGCCCTGTGCAGCCTGTGTCAGGATCCACCAGCCTGCATGTCTCGCTCTGGGTAAGTAACTGGTGGAGAGCCCTGTGAAGCCTGTGTCAGCATTCACCAGCTTGCTTGTCTCACTCTGGGTAAGTGACTGGTGGAGAGCCCTGTGAAGCTTGTGTCAGCATCCACCAGCCTGCATGTCACGCTCTAGGTAAGTGACTGGTGGAGAGCCCTGTGCAGCCTGTGTGTGTCAGGATCCACCAGCCTGCATGTCTTGCTCTGGGTAAGTGACTGGTGGAGAGCCCTGTGCAGCCTGTGTGTGTCAGGACCCACCAGCCTGCATGTCTCACTCTGGGTAAGTGACTAGTGGAGAACCCTGTGAAGCCTGTGTCAGCATTCACCAGCCTGCATGTCTCGCTCTGGGTAAGTGACTGGTGGAGAGCCCTGTGAATCCTGTGTCAGCATCCACCAGCCTGCATGTCTCGCTCTGGGTAAGTGACTGGTGGAAAGCCATGTGAAGCCTGTGTGTTTCAGGATCCACCAGCCTGCATGTCTCGCTCTGGGTAAGTGACTGGTGGAGAACCCTGTGAAGCCTGTGTCAGCATCCACCAGCCTGCATGTCTCGCTCTGGGTAAGTGACTGGTGGAGAGCCCTGTGAAGCCTGTGTCAGCATCCACCAGCCTGCATGTCTCACTCTGTGTAAATGACTGGTGGAGAGCCATGTGCAGCCTGTGTGTGTCAGCATCCACCAGTCTGCATGTCTCACTCTGGGTAAGTGAATGGTGGAGAGCCCTGTGCAGCCTGTGTGGGTCAGGATCCACCAGCCTGCATTTCTCACTCTGGGTAAGTGACTGGTGGAGAGCCCTGTGCAGCCTGTGTCAGGATCCACCAGCCTGCATGTCTCACTCTGGGTAAGTGACTGGTGGGGAGCCCTGTGAAGCCTGTGTCAGCATCCACCAGCCTGCATGTCTCACTTTGAGTAAATGACTGCTGGAGAGCCCTGTGCAGCCTGTGTGTGTCAGGATCCACCAGCCTGCATGTCTCACTCTGGGTAAGTGACTGGTGGAGAGCCCTGTGCAGCCTGTGTCAGGATCCACCAGCCTGCATGTCTCGCTCTGGGTAAGTGACTGGTGGAAAGCCATGTGAAGCCTGTGTGTTTCAGGATCCACCAGCCTGCATGTCTCGCTCTGGGTAAGTGACTGGTGGAGAACCCTGTGAAGCCTGTGTCAGCATCCACCAGCCTGCATGTCTCACTCTGGGTGAGTGACTGGTGGAGAGCCCTGTGAAGCCTGTGTCAGCATCCACCAGCCTGCATGTCTCGCTCTGGGTAAGTGACTGGTGGAGAGCCCTGTGAAGCCTGTGTCAGCACCCACCAGCCTGCATGTCTCGCTCTGGGTAAGTGACTGGTTGAGAGCCCTGTGCAGCCTGTGTCAGGATCCACCAGCCTGCATGTCTCGCTCTGGGTAAGTAACTGGTGGAGAGCCCTGTTAAGCCTGTGTCAGCATTCACCCGCCTGCATGTCTCACTCTGGGTAAGTGACTGGTGGAGAGCCCTGTGAAGCTTGTGTCAGCATCCACCAGCCTGCATGTCACGCTCTAGGTAAGTGACTGGTGGAGAGCCCTGTGCAGCCTGTGTGTGTCAGGATCCACCAGCCTGCATGTCTTGCTCTGGGTAAGTGACTGGTGGAGAGCCCTGTGCAGCCTGTGTGTGTCAGGACCCACCAGCCTGCATGTCTCACTCTGAGTAAGTGACTGGTAGAGAGCCCTGTGCAGCCTGTGTCAGGATCCACCAGCCTGCATGTCTCACTCTGGGTAAGTGACTGGTGGAGAGCTCTGTGAAGCCTGTGTCAGCATCCACCAGCCTGCATGGCTCACTCTGGGTAACTGGTGGAGAGCCCTGTGCAGCCTGTGTCAGGATCCACCAGCCTGCATGTCTCACTCTGGGTAAGTGACTAGTGGAGAACCCTGTGAAGCCTGTGTCAGCATTCACCAGCCTGCATGTCTCGCTCTGAGTAAGTGACTGGTGGAGAGCCCTGTGAATCCTGTGTCAGCATCCACCAGCCTGAATGTCTCGCTCTGAGTAAGTGACTGGTGGAGAGCCCTGTGCAGCCTGTGTGTTTCAGGATCCACCAGCCTGCATGTCTCGCTCTGGGTAAGTGACTGGTGGAGAGCCCTGTGAAGCCTGTGTGAGCATCCACCAGCCTGCATGTCTCGCTCTGGGTAAGTGACTGGTGTAGAGCCCTGTGAATCCTGTGTCAGCATCCACCAGCCTGCATGTCTCGCTCTGGGTAAGTGACTGGTGGAAAGCCATGTGAAGCCTGTGTGTTTCAGGATCCACCAGCCTGCATGTCTCGCTCTGGGTAAGTGACTGGTGGAGAACCCTGTGAAGCCTGTGTCAGCATCTACCAGCCTGCATGTCTCGCTCTGGGTAAGTGACTGGTGGAGAGCCCTGTGAAGCCTGTGTCAGCATCCACCAGCCTGCATGTCTCACTCTGGGTAAATGACTGGTGGAGAGCCATGTGCAGCCTGAATGTGTCAGCATCCACCAGTCTGCATGTCTCACTCTGGGTAAATGAATGGTGGAGAGCCCTGTGCAGCCTGTGTGGGTCAGGATCCACCAGCCTGCATTTCTCACTCTGGGTAAGTGACTGGTGGAGAGCCCTGTGCAGCCTGTGTCAGGATCCACCAGCCTGCATGTCTCACTCTGGGTAAGTGACTGGTGGGGAGCCCTGTGAAGCCTGTGTCAGCATCCACCAGCCTGCATGTCTCACTTTGAGTAAATGACTGCTGGAGAGCCCTGTGCAGCCTGTGTGTGTCAGGATCCACCAGCCTGCATGTCTCACTCTGGGTAAGTGACTGGTGGAGAGCCCTGTGCAGCCTGTGTCAGGATCCACCAGCCTGCATGTCTCACTCTGGGTAAGTGACTGGTGGAGAGCCCTGTGAAGCCTCTGTCAGCATCCACCAGCCTGAATGTCTCACTTTGGGTAAATGACTGGTGGAGAGCCCTGTGCAGCCTGTGTGTGTCAGGATCCACCAGCCTGCATGTCTCACTCTGGGTAAATGACTGGTGGAGAGCCCCGTGTAGCCTGTGTCAGGATCCACCAGCCTACATGTCTCGCTCTGGGTAAGTGACTGGTGGAGAGCCCTGTGTAGCCTGTGTCAGCATCCACCAGCCTGCATGTCTCACTCGGGGTAAGTGACTGGTGGTGAGCCCTGTGCAGCCTGTGTCAGCATCCACCAGCCTGCATGTCTCACTCTGGGTAAGTGACTGGTGGAGAGCCCTGTGCAGTCTGTGTCAGGATCCACCAGCCTGCATCTCTCGCTCAAGGTAAGTGACTGGTGGAAAGCCCTGTGAAGCCTGTGTCAGCATCCACCAGCCTGAATGTCTCGCTCTGGGTAAGTGACCGGTGGAGAACCCTGTGAAGGCTGTGTCAGCATCCACCAGCCTGCATGTCTCACTCTGGGTGAGTGACTGGTGGAGAGCCCTGTGAAGCCTGTGTCAGGATCCACCATCCTGCATGTCTCGCTCTGGGTAAGTGACTGGTGGAGAGCCCTGTGCAGCCAGTGTCTTTCAGGATCCAACAGCCTGCATGTCTCGCTCTGGGTAAGTGACTGGTGGAGAGCCCTGTGAAGCCTGTGTCAGCATCCACCAGCCTGCATATCTCGCTCTGGGTAAGTGACTGGTGGAGAGCCCTGTGTAGCCTGTGTCAGCATCCACCAGCCTGCATGTCTCACTCGGGGTAAGTGACTGGTGGAGAGCCCTTTGCAGCCTGTGTCAGCATCCACCAGCCTGCATGTCTCACTCTGGGTAAGTGAGTGGTGGAGAGCCCTGTGCAGCCTGTGTCAGGATCCACCAGCCTGCATGTCTCGCTCAAGGTAAGTGACTGGTGGAAAGCCCTGTGAAGCCTGTGTCAGCATCCACCAGCCTGAATGTCTCGTTCTGGGTAAGTGACCGGTGGAGAACCCTGTGAAGGCTGTGTCAGCATCCACCAGCCTGCATGTCTCACTCTGGGTGAGTGACTGTTGGAGAGCCCTGTGAAGCCTGTGTCAGGATCCACCAGCCTGCATGTCTCGCTCTGGGTAAGTGACTGGCGGAGAGCCCTGTGCAGCCAGTGTCTTTCAGGATCCAACAGCCTGCATGTCTCGCTCTGGGTAAGTGACTGGTGGAGAGCCCTATGAAGCCTGTGTCAGCATCCACCAGCCTGCATGTCTCGCTCGGGGAAAAAGTGACTGGTGGAGAGCCCTGTGAAGCCTGTGTCAGCATCCACCAGCCTGCATGTCTCGCTCTGGGTAAGTGACTGGTGGAGAGCCTTGTGAAGCCTGTGTCAGCATCCACCAGCCTGCATGTCTCGCTCTGGGTAAGTGACTGGTTGAGAGCCCTGTGCAGCCTGTGTCAGGATCCACCAGCCTGCATGTCTCGCTCTGGGTAAGTAACTGGTGGAGAGCCCTGTGAAGCCTGTGTCAGCATTCACCAGCCTGCATGTCTCACTCTGGGTAAGTGACTGGTGGAGAGCCCTGTGAAGCTTGTGTCAGCATCCACCAGCCTGCATGTCACGCTCTAGGTAAGTGACTGGTGGAGAGCCCTGTGCAGCCTGTGTGTGTCAGGATCCACCAGCCTGCATGTCTTGCTCTGGGTAAGTGACTGGTGGAGAGCCCTGTGCAGCCTGTGTGTGTCAGGACCCACCAGCCTGCATGTCTCACTCTGGGTAAGTGACTGGTGGAGAGCTCTGTGAAGCCTGTGTCAGCATCCACCAGCCTGCATGGCTCACTCTGGGTGACTGGTGGAGAGCCCTGTGCAGCCTGTGTCAAGATCCACCAGCCTGCATGTCTCACTCTGGGTAAGTGACTAGTGGAGAACCCTGTGAAGCCTGTGTCAGCATTCACCAGCCTGCATGTCTCGCTCTGGGTAAGTGACTGGTGGAGAGCCCTGCGAATCCTGTGTCAGCATCCACCAGCCTCCATGTCTCGCTCTGGGTAAGTGACTGGTGGAGAGCCCTGTGCAGCCTGTGTCTTTCAGGATCCACCAGCCTGCATGTCTCGCTCTGGGTAAGTGACTGGTGGAGAGCCCTGTGAAGCCTGTGTGAGCATCCACCAGCCTGCATGTCTCGCTCTGGGTAAGTGACTGGTGGAGAGCCCTGTGAAGCCTGTGTCATCATCCACCAGCCTGCATGTCTCGCTCTGGGTAAGTGACTGGTGGAAAGCCATGTGAAGCCTGTGTGTTTCAGGATCCACCAGCCTGCATGTCTCGGTCTGGGTAAGTGTCTGGTGGAGAGCCCTGTGAAGCCTTTGTCAGCATCCACCAGCCTGCATGTCTCACTCTGGGTAAGTGACTGGTGGAGAGCCCTGTGAAGCCTGTGTCAGCATCCACCAGCCTGCATGTCTCGCTCTGGGTAAGTGACTGGTTGAGAGCCCTGTGCAGCCTGTGTCAGGATCCACCAGCCTGCATGTCTCGCTCTGGGTAAGTAACTGGTGGAGAGCCCTGTGAAGCCTGTGTCAGCATTCACCAGCTTGCATGTCTCACTCTGGGTAAGTGACTGGTGGAGAGCCCTGTGAAGCTTGTGTCAGCATCCACCAGCCTGCATGTCACGCTCTAGGTAAGTGACTGGTGGAGAGCTCTGTGCAGCCTGTGTGTGTCAGGATCCACCAGCCTGCATGTCTTGCTCTGGGTAAGTGACTGGTGGAGAGCCCTGTGCAGCCTGTGTGTGTCAGGACCCACCAGCCTGCATGTCTCACTCTGGGTAAGTGACTGGTGGAGAGCCCTGTGCAGCCTGTGTCAGGATCCACCAGCCTGCATGTCTCACTCTGGGTAAGTGACTGGTGGAGAGCCCTGTGAAGCCTCTGTCAGCATCCACCAGCCTGAATGTCTCACTTTGGGTAAATGACTGGTGGAGAGCCCTGTGCAGCCTGTGTGTGTCAGGATCCACCAGCCTGCATGTCTCACTCTGGGTAAATGACTGGTGGAGAGCCCCGTGTAGCCTGTGTCAGGATCCACCAGCCTACATGTCTCGCTCTGGGTAAGTGACTGGTGGAGAGCCCTGTGTAGCCTGTGTCAGCATCCACCAGCCTGCATGTCTCACTCGGGGTAAGTGACTGGTGGTGAGCCCTGTGCAGCCTGTGTCAGCATCCACCAGCCTGCATGTCTCACTCTGGGTAAGTGACTGGTGGAGAGCCCTGTGCAGTCTGTGTCAGGATCCACCAGCCTGCATCTCTCGCTCAAGGTAAGTGACTGGTGGAAAGCCCTGTGAAGCCTGTGTCAGCATCCACCAGCCTGAATGTCTCGCTCTGGGTAAGTGACCGGTGGAGAACCCTGTGAAGGCTGTGTCAGCATCCACCAGCCTGCATGTCTCACTCTGGGTGAGTGACTGGTGGAGAGCCCTGTGAAGCCTGTGTCAGGATCCACCATCCTGCATGTCTCGCTCTGGGTAAGTGACTGGTGGAGAGCCCTGTGCAGCCAGTGTCTTTCAGGATCCAACAGCCTGCATGTCTCGCTCTGGGTAAGTGACTGGTGGAGAGCCCTGTGAAGCCTGTGTCAGCATCCACCAGCCTGCATATCTCGCTCTGGGTAAGTGACTGGTGGAGAGCCCTGTGTAGCCTGTGTCAGCATCCACCAGCCTGCATGTCTCACTCGGGGTAAGTGACTGGTGGAGAGCCCTTTGCAGCCTGTGTCAGCATCCACCAGCCTGCATGTCTCACTCTGGGTAAGTGAGTGGTGGAGAGCCCTGTGCAGCCTGTGTCAGGATCCACCAGCCTGCATGTCTCGCTCAAGGTAAGTGACTGGTGGAAAGCCCTGTGAAGCCTGTGTCAGCATCCACCAGCCTGAATGTCTCGTTCTGGGTAAGTGACCGGTGGAGAACCCTGTGAAGGCTGTGTCAGCATCCACCAGCCTGCATGTCTCACTCTGGGTGAGTGACTGTTGGAGAGCCCTGTGAAGCCTGTGTCAGGATCCACCAGCCTGCATGTCTCGCTCTGGGTAAGTGACTGGCGGAGAGCCCTGTGCAGCCAGTGTCTTTCAGGATCCAACAGCCTGCATGTCTCGCTCTGGGTAAGTGACTGGTGGAGAGCCCTATGAAGCCTGTGTCAGCATCCACCAGCCTGCATGTCTCGCTCGGGGAAAAAGTGACTGGTGGAGAGCCCTGTGAAGCCTGTGTCAGCATCCACCAGCCTGCATGTCTCGCTCTGGGTAAGTGACTGATGGAGAGCCTTGTGAAGCCTGTGTCAGCATCCACCAGCCTGCATGTCTCGCTCTGGGTAAGTGACTGGTTGAGAGCCCTGTGCAGCCTGTGTCAGGATCCACCAGCCTGCATGTCTCGCTCTGGGTAAGTAACTGGTGGAGAGCCCTGTGAAGCCTGTGTCAGCATTCACCAGCCTGCATGTCTCACTCTGGGTAAGTGACTGGTGGAGAGCCCTGTGAAGCTTGTGTCAGCATCCACCAGCCTGCATGTCACGCTCTAGGTAAGTGACTGGTGGAGAGCCCTGTGCAGCCTGTGTGTGTCAGGATCCACCAGCCTGCATGTCTTGCTCTGGGTAAGTGACTGGTGGAGAGCCCTGTGCAGCCTGTGTGTGTCAGGACCCACCAGCCTGCATGTCTCACTCTGGGTAAGTGACTGGTGGAGAGCTCTGTGAAGCCTGTGTCAGCATCCACCAGCCTGCATGGCTCACTCTGGGTGACTGGTGGAGAGCCCTGTGCAGCCTGTGTCAAGATCCACCAGCCTGCATGTCTCAATCTGGGTAAGTGACTAGTGGAGAACCCTGTGAAGCCTGTGTCAGCATTCACCAGCCGGCATGTCTCGCTCTGGGTAAGTGACTGGTGGAGAGCCCTGCGAATCCTGTGTCAGCATCCACCAGCCTCCATGTCTCGCTCTGGGTAAGTGACTGGTGGAGAGCCCTGTGCAGCCTGTGTCTTTCAGGATCCACCAGCCTGCATGTCTCGCTCTGGGTAAGTGACTGGTGGAGAGCCCTGTGAAGCCTGTGTGAGCATCCACCAGCCTGCATGTCTCGCTCTGGGTAAGTGACTGGTGGAGAGCCCTGTGAAGCCTGTGTCATCATCCACCAGCCTGCATGTCTCGCTCTGGGTAAGTGACTGGTGGAAAGCCATGTGAAGCCTGTGTGTTTCAGGATCCACCAGCCTGCATGTCTCGCTCTGGGTAAGTGTCTGGTGGAGAGCCCTGTGAAGCCTTTGTCAGCATCCACCAGCCTGCATGTCTCACTCTGGGTAAGTGACTGGTGGAGAGCCCTGTGAAGCCTGTGTCAGCATCCACCAGCCTGCATGTCTCGCTCTGGGTAAGTGACTGGTTGAGAGCCCTGTGCAGCCTGTGTCAGGATCCACCAGCCTGCATGTCTCGCTCTGGGTAAGTAACTGGTGGAGAGCCCTGTGAAGCCTGTGTCAGCATTCACCAGCTTGCATGTCTCACTCTGGGTAAGTGACTGGTGGAGAGCCCTGTGAAGCTTGTGTCAGCATCCACCAGCCTGCATGTCACGCTCTAGGTAAGTGACTGGTGGAGAGCTCTGTGCAGCCTGTGTGTGTCAGGATCCACCAGCCTGCATGTCTTGCTCTGGGTAAGTGACTGGTGGAGAGCCCTGTGCAGCCTGTGTGTGTCAGGACCCACCAGCCTTCATGTCTCACTCTGGGTAAGTGACTAGTGGAGAACCCTGTGAAGCCTGTGTCAGCATTCACCAGCCTGCATGTCTCGCTCTGGGTAAGTGACTGGTGGAGAGCCCTGTGAATCCTGTGTCAGCATCCACCAGCCTCCATGTCTCGCTCTGGGTAAGTGACTGGTGGAGAGCCCTGTGCAGCCTGTGTGTTTAAGGATCCACCAGCCTAAATGTCTCGCTCTGGGGAAGTGACTGGTGGAGAGCCCTGTGAAGCCTGTGTGAGCATCCACCAGCCTGCATGTCTCGCTCTGGGTAAGTGACTGGTGGAGAGCCCTGTGCAGCCTGTGTCAGCATCCACCAGCCTGCATGTCTCGCTCTGGGTAAGTGTCTGGTGGAGAGCCCTGTGAAGCCTTAGTCAGCATCCACCAGCCTGCATGTCTCACTCTTCGTAAGTGACTGGTGGAGAGCCCTGTGCAGCCTTGTCAGGACCCACCAGCCTGCATGTATCACTCAGGGTAAATGACTGGTGGAGAGCCCTGTGCAGCCTCTGTGTGTCAGGATCCACCAGCCTGCATGTCTCACACTGGGTAAATGACTGGTGGAGAGCCCTGTGTGGCCTGTGTCAGGATCCACCAGCCTGCATGTCTCGCTCTGGGTAAGTGACTGGTGGAAAGCCATGTGAAGCCTGTGTGTTTCAGGATCCACCAGCCTGCATGTCTCGCTCTGGGTAAGTGTCTGGTGGAGAGCCCTGTGAAGCCTTTGTCAGCATCCACCAGCCTGCATGTCTCACTCTGGGTAAGTGACTGGTGAAGAGCCCTATGTAGCCTGTGTCAGCATCCACCAGCCTGCATGTCTCACTCGGGGTAAGTGACTGGTGGAGAGCCCTGTGCAGCCTGTGTCAGCATCCACCAGCCTGCATGTCTCGCTCTGAGTAAGTGACTGGTGGAGAGCCCTGTGCAGCCTGTGTCAGGATCCACCAGCCTGCATGTCTCGCTCAAGGTAAGTGACTGGTGGAAAGCCCTGTGAAGCCTGTGTCAGCATCCACCAGCCTGAATGTCTCGCTCTGGGTAAGTGACCGGTGGAGAGCCCTGTGAAGGCTGTGTCAGCATCCACCAGCCTGCATGTTTCACTCTGGGTAAGTGACTGGTTGAGAGCCCTGTGCAGCCTGTGTCAGGATCCACCAGCCTGCATGTCTCGCTCTGGGTAAGTAACTGGTGGAGAGCCCTGTGAAGCCTGTGTCAGCATTCACCAGCCTGCATGTCTCACTCTGGGTAAGTGACTGGTGGAGAGCCCTGTGAAGCTTGTGTCAGCATCCACCAGCCTGCATGTCACGCTCTAGGTAAGTGACTGGTGGAGAGCCCTGTGCAGCCTGTGAGTGTCAGGATCCACCAGCCTGCATGTCTTGCTCTGGGTAAGTGACTGGTGGAGAGCCCTGTGCAGCCTGTGTGTGTCAGGACCCACCAGCCTGCATGTCTCACTCTGGGTAAGTGACTGGTGGAGAGCTCTGTGAAGCCTGTGTCAGCATCCACCAGCCTGCATGGCTCACTCTGGGTGACTGGTGGAGAGCCCTGTGCAGCCTGTGTCAAGATCCACCAGCCTGCATGTCTCACTCTGGGTAAGTGACTAGTGGAGAACCCTGTGAAGCCTGTGTCAGCATTCACCAGCCTGCATGTCTCGCTCTGGGTAAGTGACTGGTGGAGAGCCCTGTGAATCCTGTGTCAGCATCCACCAGCCTCCATGTCTCGCTCTGGGTAAGTGACTGGTGGAGAGCCCTGTGCAGCCTGTGTCTTTCAGGATCCACCAGCCTGCATGTCTCGCTCAGGGTAAGTGACTGGTGGAGAGCCCTGTGAAGCCTGTGTGAGCATCCACCAGCCTGCATGTCTCGCTCTGGGTAAGTGACTGGTGGAGAGCCCTGTGAAGCCTGTGTCATCATCCACCAGCCTGCATGTCTCGCTCTGGGTAAGTGACTGGTGGAAAGCCATGTGAAGCCTGTGTGTTTCAGGATCCACCAGCCTGCGTGTCGCGCTCTGGGTAAGTGTCTGGTGGAGAGCCCTGTGAAGCCTTTGTCAGCATCCACCAGCATGAATGTCTCACTCTGGGTAAGTGACTGGTGGAGAGCCCTGTGAAGCCTGTGTCAGCATCCACCAGCCTGCATGTCTCGCTCTGGGTAAGTGACTGGTTGAGAGCCCTGTGCAGCCTGTGTCAGGATCCACCAGCCTGCATGTCTCGCTCTGGGTAAGTAACTGGTGGAGAGCCCTGTGAAGCCTGTGTCAGCATTCACCAGCTTGCATGTCTCACTCTGGGTAAGTGACTGGTGGAGAGCCCTGTGAAGCTTGTGTCAGCATCCACCAGCCTGCATGTCACGCTCTAGGTAAGTGACTGGTGGAGAGCCCTGTGCAGCCTGTGTGTGTCAGTATCCACCAGCCTGCATGTCTTGCTCTGGGTAAGTGACTGGTGGAGAGCCCTGTGCAGCCTGTGTGTGTCAGGACCCACCAGCCTGCATGTCTCACTCTGGGTAAGTGACTAGTGGAGAACCCTGTGAAGCCTGTGTCAGCATTCACCAGCCTGCATGTCTCGCTCTGGGTAAGTGACTGGTGGAGAGCCCTGTGAATCCTGTGTCAGCATCCACCAGCCTCCATGTCTCGCTCTGGGTAAGTGACTGGTGGAGAGCCCTGTGCAGCCTGTGTGTTTAAGGATCCACCAGCCTAAATGTCTCGCTCTGGGGAAGTGACTGGTGGAGAGCCCTGTGAAGCCTGTGTGAGCATCTACCAGCCTGCATGTCTCGCTCTGGGTAAGTGACTGGTGGAGAGCCCTGTGCAGCCTGTGTCAGCATCCACCAGCCTGCATGTCTCGCTCTGGGTAAGTGTCTGGTGGAGAGCCCTGTGAAGCCTTAGTCAGCATCCACCAGCCTGCATGTCTCACTCTTCGTAAGTGACTGGTGGAGAGCCCTGTGCAGCCTTGTCAGGACCCACCAGCCTGCATGTATCACTCAGGGTAAATGACTGGTGGAGAGCCCTGTGCAGCCTGTGTGTGTCAGGATCCACCAGCCTGCATGTCTCACACTGGGTAAATGACTGGTGGAGAGCCCTGTGTGGCCTGTGTCAGGATCCACCAGCCTGCATGTCTCGCTCTGGGTAAGTGACTGGTGGAAAGCCATGTGAAGCCTGTGTGTTTCAGGATCCACCAGCCTGCATGTCTCGCTCTGGGTAAGTGTCTGGTGGAGAGCCCTGTGAAGCCTTTGTCAGCATCCACCAGCCTGCATGTCTCACTCTGGGTAAGTGACTGGTGGAGAGCCCTGTGAAGCCTGTGTCAGCATCCACCAGCCTGCATGTCTCGCTCTGGGTAAGTAACTGGTTGAGAGCCCTGTGCAGTCTGTGTCAGGATCCACCAGCCTGCATCTCTCGCTCAAGGTAAGTGACTGGTGGAAAGCCCTGTGAAGCCTGTGTCAGCATCCACCAGCCTGAATGTCTCGCTCTGGGTAAGTGACCGGTGGAGAACCCTGTGAAGGCTGTGTCAGCATCCACCAGCCTGCATGTCTCACTCTGGGTGAGTGACTGGTAGAGAGCCCTGTGAAGCCTGTGTCAGGATCCACCATCCTGCATGTCTCGCTCTGGGTAAGTGACTGGTGGAGAGCCCTGTGCAGCCAGTGTCTTTCAGGATCCAACAGCCTGCATGTCTCGCTCTGGGTAAGTGACTGGTGGAGAGCCCTGTGAAGCCTGTGTCAGCATCCACCAGCCTGCATATCTCGCTCTGGGTAAGTGACTGGTGGAGAGCCCTGTGTAGCCTGTGTCAGCATCCACCAGCCTGCATGTCTCACTCGGGGTAAGTGACTGGTGGAGAGCCCTTTGCAGCCTGTGTCAGCATCCACCAGCCTGCATGTCTCACTCTGGGTAAGTGAGTGGTGGAGAGCCCTGTGCAGCCTGTGTCAGGATCCACCAGCCTGCATGTCTCGCTCAAGGTAAGTGACTGGTGGAAAGCCCTGTGAAGCCTGTGTCAGCATCCACCAGCCTGAATGTCTCGTTCTGGGTAAGTGACCGGTGGAGAACCCTGTGAAGGCTGTGTCAGCATCCACCAGCCTGCATGTCTCACTCTGGGTGAGTGACTGTTGGAGAGCCCTGTGAAGCCTGTGTCAGGATCCACCAGCCTGCATGTCTCGCTCTGGGTAAGTGACTGGCGGAGAGCCCTGTGCAGCCAGTGTCTTTCAGGATCCAACAGCCTGCATGTCTCGCTCTGGGTAAGTGACTGGTGGAGAGCCCTATGAAGCCTGTGTCAGCATCCACCAGCCTGCATGTCTCGCTCGGGGAAAAAGTGACTGGTGGAGAGCCCTGTGAAGCCTGTGTCAGCATCCACCAGCCTGCATGTCTCGCTCTGGGTAAGTGACTGGTGGAGAGCCTTGTGAAGCCTGTGTCAGCATCCACCAGCCTGCATGTCTCGCTCTGGGTAAGTGACTGGTTGAGAGCCCTGTGCAGCCTGTGTCAGGATCCACCAGCCTGCATGTCTCGCTCTGGGTAAGTAACTGGTGGAGAGCCCTGTGAAGCCTGTGTCAGCATTCACCAGCCTGCATGTCTCACTCTGGGTAAGTGACTGGTGGAGAGCCCTGTGAAGCTTGTGTCAGCATCCACCAGCCTGCATGTCACGCTCTAGGTAAGTGACTGGTGGAGAGCCCTGTGCAGCCTGTGTGTGTCAGGATCCACCAGCCTGCATGTCTTGCTCTGGGTAAGTGACTGGTGGAGAGCCCTGTGCAGCCTGTGTGTGTCAGGACCCACCAGCCTGCATGTCTCACTCTGGGTAAGTGACTGGTGGAGAGCTCTGTGAAGCCTGTGTCAGCATCCACCAGCCTGCATGGCTCACTCTGGGTGACTGGTGGAGAGCCCTGTGCAGCCTGTGTCAAGATCCACCAGCCTGCATGTCTCACTCTGGGTAAGTGACTAGTGGAGAACCCTGTGAAGCCTGTGTCAGCATTCACCAGCCTGCATGTCTCGCTCTGGGTAAGTGACTGGTGGAGAGCCCTGCGAATCCTGTGTCAGCATCCACCAGCCTCCATGTCTCGCTCTGGGTAAGTGACTGGTGGAGAGCCCTGTGCAGCCTGTGTCTTTCAGGATCCACCAGCCTGCATGTCTCGCTCTGGGTAAGTGACTGGTGGAGAGCCCTGTGAAGCCTGTGTGAGCATCCACCAGCCTGCATGTCTCGCTCTGGGTAAGTGACTGGTGGAGAGCCCTGTGAAGCCTGTGTCATCATCCACCAGCCTGCATGTCTCGCTCTGGGTAAGTGACTGGTGGAAAGCCATGTGAAGCCTGTGTGTTTCAGGATCCACCAGCCTGCATGTCTCGGTCTGGGTAAGTGTCTGGTGGAGAGCCCTGTGAAGCCTTTGTCAGCATCCACCAGCCTGCATGTCTCACTCTGGGTAAGTGACTGGTGGAGAGCCCTGTGAAGCCTGTGTCAGCATCCACCAGCCTGCATGTCTCGCTCTGGGTAAGTGACTGGTTGAGAGCCCTGTGCAGCCTGTGTCAGGATCCACCAGCCTGCATGTCTCGCTCTGGGTAAGTAACTGGTGGAGAGCCCTGTGAAGCCTGTGTCAGCATTCAAGAGCTTGCATGTCTCACTCTGGGTAAGTGACTGGTGGAGAGCCCTGTGAAGCTTGTGTCAGCATCCACCAGCCTGCATGTCACGCTCTAGGTAAGTGACTGGTGGAGAGCTCTGTGCAGCCTGTGTGTGTCAGGATCCACCAGCCTGCATGTCTTGCTCTGGGTAAGTGACTGGTGGAGAGCCCTGTGCAGCCTGTGTGTGTCAGGACCCACCAGCCTGCATGTCTCACTCTGGGTAAGTGACTGGTGGAGAGCCCTGTGCAGCCTGTGTCAGGATCCACCAGCCTGCATGTCTCACTCTGGGTAAGTGACTGGTGGAGAGCCCTGTGAAGCCTCTGTCAGCATCCACCAGCCTGAATGTCTCACTTTGGGTAAATGACTGGTGGAGAGCCCTGTGCAGCCTGTGTGTGTCAGGATCCACCAGCCTGCATGTCTCACTCTGGGTAAATGACTGGTGGAGAGCCCCGTGTAGCCTGTGTCAGGATCCACCAGCCTACATGTCTCGCTCTGGGTAAGTGACTGGTGGAGAGCCCTGTGTAGCCTGTGTCAGCATCCACCAGCCTGCATGTCTCACTCGGGGTAAGTGACTGGTGGTGAGCCCTGTGCAGCCTGTGTCAGCATCCACCAGCCTGCATGTCTCACTCTGGGTAAGTGACTGGTGGAGAGCCCTGTGCAGTCTGTGTCAGGATCCACCAGCCTGCATCTCTCGCTCAAGGTAAGTGACTGGTGGAAAGCCCTGTGAAGCCTGTGTCAGCATCCACCAGCCTGAATGTCTCGCTCTGGGTAAGTGACCGGTGGAGAACCCTGTGAAGGCTGTGTCAGCATCCACCAGCCTGCATGTCTCACTCTGGGTGAGTGACTGGTGGAGAGCCCTGTGAAGCCTGTGTCAGGATCCACCATCCTGCATGTCTCGCTCTGGGTAAGTGACTGGTGGAGAGCCCTGTGCAGCCAGTGTCTTTCAGGATCCAACAGCCTGCATGTCTCGCTCTGGGTAAGTGACTGGTGGAGAGCCCTGTGAAGCCTGTGTCAGCATCCACCAGCCTGCATATCTCGCTCTGGGTAAGTGACTGGTGGAGAGCCCTGTGTAGCCTGTGTCAGCATCCACCAGCCTGCATGTCTCACTCGGGGTAAGTGACTGGTGGAGAGCCCTTTGCAGCCTGTGTCAGCATCCACCAGCCTGCATGTCTCACTCTGGGTAAGTGAGTGGTGGAGAGCCCTGTGCAGCCTGTGTCAGGATCCACCAGCCTGCATGTCTCGCTCAAGGTAAGTGACTGGTGGAAAGCCCTGTGAAGCCTGTGTCAGCATCCACCAGCCTGAATGTCTCGTTCTGGGTAAGTGACCGGTGGAGAACCCTGTGAAGGCTGTGTCAGCATCCACCAGCCTGCATGTCTCACTCTGGGTGAGTGACTGTTGGAGAGCCCTGTGAAGCCTGTGTCAGGATCCACCAGCCTGCATGTCTCGCTCTGGGTAAGTGACTGGCGGAGAGCCCTGTGCAGCCAGTGTCTTTCAGGATCCAACAGCCTGCATGTCTCGCTCTGGGTAAGTGACTGGTGGAGAGCCCTATGAAGCCTGTGTCAGCATCCACCAGCCTGCATGTCTCGCTCGGGGAAAAAGTGACTGGTGGAGAGCCCTGTGAAGCCTGTGTCAGCATCCACCAGCCTGCATGTCTCGCTCTGGGTAAGTGACTGGTGGAGAGCCTTGTGAAGCCTGTGTCAGCATCCACCAGCCTGCATGTCTCGCTCTGGGTAAGTGACTGGTTGAGAGCCCTGTGCAGCCTGTGTCAGGATCCACCAGCCTGCATGTCTCGCTCTGGGTAAGTAACTGGTGGAGAGCCCTGTGAAGCCTGTGTCAGCATTCACCAGCCTGCATGTCTCACTCTGGGTAAGTGACTGGTGGAGAGCCCTGTGAAGCTTGTGTCAGCATCCACCAGCCTGCATGTCACGCTCTAGGTAAGTGACTGGTGGAGAGCCCTGTGCAGCCTGTGTGTGTCAGGATCCACCAGCCTGCATGTCTTGCTCTGGGTAAGTGACTGGTGGAGAGCCCTGTGCAGCCTGTGTGTGTCAGGACCCACCAGCCTGCATGTCTCACTCTGGGTAAGTGACTGGTGGAGAGCTCTGTGAAGCCTGTGTCAGCATCCACCAGCCTGCATGGCTCACTCTGGGTGACTGGTGGAGAGCCCTGTGCAGCCTGTGTCAAGATCCACCAGCCTGCATGTCTCACTCTGGGTAAGTGACTAGTGGAGAACCCTGTGAAGCCTGTGTCAGCATTCACCAGCCTGCATGTCTCGCTCTGGGTAAGTGACTGGTGGAGAGCCCTGCGAATCCTGTGTCAGCATCCACCAGCCTCCATGTCTCGCTCTGGGTAAGTGACTGGTGGAGAGCCCTGTGCAGCCTGTGTCTTTCAGGATCCACCAGCCTGCATGTCTCGCTCTGGGTAAGTGACTGGTGGAGAGCCCTGTGAAGCCTGTGTGAGCATCCACCAGCCTGCATGTCTCGCTCTGGGTAAGTGACTGGTAGAGAGCCCTGTGAAGCCTGTGTCATCATCCACCAGCCTGCATGTCTCGCTCTGGGTAAGTGACTGGTGGAAAGCCATGTGAAGCCTGTGTGTTTCAGGATCCACCAGCCTGCATGTCTCGCTCTGGGTAAGTGTCTGGTGGAGAGCCCTGTGAAGCCTTTGTCAGCATCCACCAGCCTGCATGTCTCACTCTGGGTAAGTGACTGGTGGAGAGCCCTGTGAAGCCTGTGTCAGCATCCACCAGCCTGCATGTCTCGCTCTGGGTAAGTGACTGGTTGAGAGCCCTGTGCAGCCTGTGTCAGGATCCACCAGCCTGCATGTCTCGCTCTGGGTAAGTAACTGGTGGAGAGCCCTGTGAAGCCTGTGTCAGCATTCACCAGCTTGCATGTCTCACTCTGGGTAAGTGACTGGTGGAGAGCCCTGTGAAGCTTGTGTCAGCATCCACCAGCCTGCATGTCACGCTCTAGGTAAGTGACTGGTGGAGAGCTCTGTGCAGCCTGTGTGTGTCAGGATCCACCAGCCTGCATGTCTTGCTCTGGGTAAGTGACTGGTGGAGAGCCCTGTGCAGCCTGTGTGTGTCAGGACCCACCAGCCTTCATGTCTCACTCTGGGTAAGTGACTAGTGGAGAACCCTGTGAAGCCTGTGTCAGCATTCACCAGCCTGCATGTCTCGCTCTGGGTAAGTGACTGGTGGAGAGCCCTGTGAATCCTGTGTCAGCATCCACCAGCCTCCATGTCTCGCTCTGGGTAAGTGACTGGTGGAGAGCCCTGTGCAGCCTGTGTGTTTAAGGATCCACCAGCCTAAATGTCTCGCTCTGGGGAAGTGACTGGTGGAGAGCCATGTGAAGCCTGTGTGAGCATCCACCAGCCTGCATGTCTCGCTCTGGGTAAGTGACTGGTGGAGAGCCCTGTGCAGCCTGTGTCAGCATCCACCAGCCTGCATGTCTCGCTCTGGGTAAGTGTCTGGTGGAGAGCCCTGTGAAGCCTTAGTCAGCATCCACCAGCCTGAATGTCTCACTCTTCGTAAGTGACTGGTGGAGAGCCCTGTGCAGCCTTGTCAGGACCCACCAGCCTGCATGTATCACTCAGGGTAAATGACTGGTGGAGAGCCCTGTGCAACCTCTGTGTGTCAGGATCCACCAGCCTGCATGTCTCACACTGGGTAAATGACTGGTGGAGAGCCCTGTGTGGCCTGTGTCAGGATCCACCAGCCTGCATGTCTCGCTCTGGGTAAGTGACTGGTGGAAAGCCATGTGAAGCCTGTGTGTTTCAGGATCCACCAGCCTGCATGTCTCGCTCTGGGTAAGTGTCTGGTGGAGAGCCCTGTGAAGCCTTTGTCAGCATCCACCAGCCTGCATGTCTCACTCTGGGTAAGTGACTGGTGAAGAGCCCTATGTAGCCTGTGTCAGCATCCACCAGCCTGCATGTCTCACTCGGGGTAAGTGACTGGTGGAGAGCCCTGTGCAGCCTGTGTCAGCATCCACCAGCCTGCATGTCTCGCTCTGAGTAAGTGACTGGTGGAGAGCCCTGTGCAGCCTGTGTCAGGATCCACCAGCCTGCATGTCTCGCTCAAGGTAAGTGACTGGTGGAAAGCCCTGTGAAGCCTGTGTCAGCATCCACCAGCCTGAATGTCTCGCTCTGGGTAAGTGACCGGTGGAGAGCCCTGTGAAGGCTGTGTCAGCATCCACCAGCCTGCATGTTTCACTCTGGGTAAGTGACTGGTTGAGAGCCCTGTGCAGCCTGTGTCAGGATCCACCAGCCTGCATGTCTCGCTCTGGGTAAGTAACTGGTGGAGAGCCCTGTGAAGCCTGTGTCAGCATTCACCAGCCTGCATGTCTCACTCTGGGTAAGTGACTGGTGGAGAGCCCTGTGAAGCTTGTGTCAGCATCCACCAGCCTGCATGTCACGCTCTAGGTAAGTGACTGGTGGAGAGCCCTGTGCAGCCTGTGTGTGTCAGGATCCACCAGCCTGCATGTCTTGCTCTGGGTAAGTGACTGGTGGAGAGCCCTGTGCAGCCTGTGTGTGTCAGGACCCACCAGCCTGCATGTCTCACTCTGGGTAAGTGACTGGTGGAGAGCTCTGTGAAGCCTGTGTCAGCATCCACCAGCCTGCATGGCTCACTCTGGGTGACTGGTGGAGAGCCCTGTGCAGCCTGTGTCAAGATCCACCAGCCTGCATGTCTCACTCTGGGTAAGTGACTAGTGGAGAACCCTGTGAAGCCTGTGTCAGCATTCACCAGCCTGCATGTCTCGCTCTGGGTAAGTGACTGGTGGAGAGCCCTGTGAATCCTGTGTCAGCATCCACCAGCCTCCATGTCTCGCTCTGGGTAAGTGACTGGTGGAGAGCCCTGTGCAGCCTGTGTCTTTCAGGATCCACCAGCCTGCATGTCTCGCTCTGGGTAAGTGACTGGTGGAGAGCCCTGTGAAGCCTGTGTGAGCATCCACCAGCCTGCATGTCTCGCTCTGGGTAAGTGACTGGTGGAGAGCCCTGTGAAGCCTGTGTCATCATCCACCAGCCTGCATGTCTCGCTCTGGGTAAGTGACTGGTGGAAAGCCACGTGAAGCCTGTGTGTTTCAGGATCCACCAGCCTGCGTGTCGCGCTCTGGGTAAGTGTCTGGTGGAGAGCCCTGTGAAGCCTTTGTCAGCATCCACCAGCATGAATGTCTCACTCTGGGTAAGTGACTGGTGGAGAGCCCTGTGAAGCCTGTGTCAGCATCCACCAGCCTGCATGTCTCGCTCTGGGTAAGTGACTGGTTGAGAGCCCTGTGCAGCCTGTGTCAGGATCCACCAGCCTGCATGTCTCGCTCTGGGTAAGTAACTGGTGGAGAGCCCTGTGAAGCCTGTGTCAGCATTCACCAGCTTGCATGTCTCACTCTGGGTAAGTGACTGGTGGAGAGCCCTGTGAAGCTTGTGTCAGCATCCACCAGCCTGCATGTCACGCTCTAGGTAAGTGACTGGTGGAGAGCCCTGTGCAGCCTGTGTGTGTCAGGATCCACCAGCCTGCATGTCTTGCTCTGGGTAAGTGACTGGTGGAGAGCCCTGTGCAGCCTGTGTGTGTCAGGACCCACCAGCCTGCATGTCTCACTCTGGGTAAGTGACTAGTGGAGAACCCTGTGAAGCCTGTGTCAGCATTCACCAGCCTGCATGTCTCGCTCTGGGTAAGTGACTGGTGGAGAGCCCTGTGAATCCTGTGTCAGCATCCACCAGCCTCCATGTCTCGCTCTGGGTAAGTGACTGGTGGAGAGCCCTGTGCAGCCTGTGTGTTTAAGGATCCACCAGCCTAAATGTCTCGCTCTGGGGAAGTGACTGGTGGAGAGCCCTGTGAAGCCTGTGTGAGCATCTACCAGCCTGCATGTCTCGCTCTGGGTAAGTGACTGGTGGAGAGCCCTGTGCAGCCTGTGTCAGCATCCACCAGCCTGCATGTCTCGCTCTGGGTAAGTGTCTGGTGGAGAGCCCTGTGAAGCCTTAGTCAGCATCCACCAGCCTGCATGTCTCACTCTTCGTAAGTGACTGGTGGAGAGCCCTGTGCAGCCTTGTCAGGACCCACCAGCCTGCATGTATCACTCAGGGTAAATGACTGGTGGAGAGCCCTGTGCAGCCTGTGTGTGTCAGGATCCACCAGCCTGCATGTCTCACACTGGGTAAATGACTGGTGGAGAGCCCTGTGTGGCCTGTGTCAGGATCCACCAGCCTGCATGTCTCGCTCTGGGTAAGTGACTGGTGGAAAGCCATGTGAAGCCTGTGTGTTTCAGGATCCACCAGCCTGCATGTCTCGCTCTGGGTAAGTGTCTGGTGGAGAGCCCTGTGAAGCCTTTGTCAGCATCCACCAGCCTGCATGTCTCACTCTGGGTAAGTGACTGGTGGAGAGCCCTGTGAAGCCTGTGTCAGCATCCACCAGCCTGCATGTCTCGCTCTGGGTAAGTAACTGGTTGAGAGCCCTGTGCAGCCTGTGTCAGGATCCACCAGCCTGCATGTCTCGCTCTGGGTAAGTAACTGGTGGAGAGCCCTGTGAAGCCTGTGTCAGCATTCACCAGCTTGCATGTCTCACTCTGGGTAAGTGACTGGTGGAGAGCCCTGTGAAGCTTGTGTCAGCATCCACCAGCCTGCATGTCACGCTCTAGGTAAGTGACTGGTGGAGAGCCCTGTGCAGCCTGTGTGTGTCAGGATCCACCAGCCTGCATGTCTTGCTCTGGGTAAGTGACTGGTGGAGAGCCCTGTGCAGCCTGTGTGTGTCAGGACCCACCAGCCTGCATGTCTCACTCTGGGTAAGTGACTAGTGGAGAACCCTGTGAAGCCTGTGTCAGCATTCACCAGCCTGCATGTCTCGCTCTGGGTAAGTGACTGGTGGAGAGCCCTGTGAATCCTGTGTCAGCATCCACCAGCCTCCATGTCTCGCTCTGGGTAAGTGACTGGTGGAGAGCCCTGTGCAGCCTGTGTGTTTAAGGATCCACCAGCCTAAATGTCTCGCTCTGGGGAAGTGACTGGTGGAGAGCCCTGTGAAGCCTGTGTGAGCATCCACCAGCCTGCATGTCTCGCTCTGGGTAAGTGACTGGTGGAGAGCCCTGTGCAGCCTGTGTCAGCATCCACCAGCCTGCATGTCTCGCTCTGGGTAAGTGTCTGGTGGAGAGCCCTGTGAAGCCTTAGTCAGCATCCACCAGCCTGCATGTCTCACTCTTCGTAAGTGACTGGTGGAGAGCCCTGTGCAGCCTTGTCAGGACCCACCAGCCTGCATGTATCACTCAGGGTAAATGACTGGTGGAGAGCCCTGTGCAGCCTGTGTGTGTCAGGATCCACCAGCCTGCATGTCTCACACTGGGTAAATGACTGGTGGAGAGCCCTGTGTGGCCTGTGTCAGGATCCACCAGCCTACATGTCTCGCTCTGGGTAAGTGAATGGTGGAGAGCCCTATGTAGCCTGTGTCAGCATCCACCAGCCTGCATGTCTCACTCGGGGTAAGTGACTGGTGGAGAGCCCTGTGCAGCCTGTGTCAGCATCCACCAGCCTGCATGTCTCGCTCTGAGTAAGTGACTGGTGGAGAGCCCTGTGCAGCCTGTGTCAAGATCCACCAGCCTGCATGTCTCGCTCAAGGTAAGTGACTGGTGGAAAGCCCTGTGAAGCCTGTGTCAGCATCCAACAGCCTGAATGTCTCGCTCTGGGTAAGTGACCGGTGGAGAGCCCTGTGAAGGCTGTGTCAGCTTTCACCAGCCTGCATGTTTCACTCTGGGTGAGTGACTGGTGGAGAACCCTGTGAAGCCTGTGTCAGGATCCACCAGCCTGCATGTCTCGCTCTGGGTAAGTGACTGGTGGAGAGCCCTGAGCAGCCAGTGTCTTTCAGGATCCAACAGCCTGCATGTCTCGCTCTGGGTAAGTGACTGGTCGAGAGCCCTGTGAAGCCTGTGTCAGCATCCACCAGCCTGCATGTCTCGCTCGGGGTAAGTGACTGGTGGAGAGCCCTGTGAAGCATGTGTCAGCATCCACCAGCCTGCATGTCTCGCTCTGGGTAAGTGACTGGTGGAGAGCCCTGTGAAGCCTGTGTCAGCATCCACCAGCCTGCATGTCTCACTTTGGGTAAATGACTGGTGGAGAGCCCTGTGCAGCCTGTGTGTGTCAGGATCCACCAGCCTGCATGTCTCACTCTGGGTAAGTGACTTGTGGCAAGCCCTATGCAGCCAGTGTGTTTCAGGATCCACCAGCCTGCATGTCTCGCTCTGGGTAAATGACCGGTGGAGAGCCCTGTGAAGCCTGTGTCAGGATCCACCAACCTGCATGTCTCACTCTGGGTAAGTGACTGGTGGAGAGCCCTGTGAAGCATGTGTCCGCATCCACCAGCCTGCATGTCTCACTCTGGGTAAGTGACTGGTGGAGAGTCTTCGAAGCCTGAGTCAGCATCCACCAGCCTGCATGTCTCGCTCTGGGTAACTGACTGGTGGAGAGCCCTGTGAAGCCTGAGTCAGCATCCACCAGCCTGCATGTCTCACTTTGGGTAAATGACTGGTGGAGAGCCCTGTGCAGCCTGTGTCAGGATCCAGCAGCCTGCATGTCTCGCTGTGGGTAAGTAACTGGCGGAGAGCCCTGTGAAGCCTGTGTCAGCATCCACCAGCCTGCATGTCGCGCTCTAAGTAAGTGACAGGTGGAGAGCCCTGTGCAGCCTGTTTTTGTCAGGATCCACCAGCATGCATGTCTTGCTCTGGGTAAGTGACTGGTGGAGAGCCCTGTGAAGCTTGTGTCAGCATCCACCAGCCTGCATGTCACGCTCTAGGTAAGTGACTGGTGGAGAGCCCTGTGCAGCCTGTGAGTGTCAGGATCCACCAGCCTGCATGTCTTGCTCTGGGTAAGTGACTGGTGGAGAGCCCTGTGCAGCCTGTGTGTGTCAGGACCCACCAGCCTGCATGTCTCACTCTGGGTAAGTGACTGGTGGAGAGCTCTGTGAAGCCTGTGTCAGCATCCACCAGCCTGCATGGCTCACTCTGGGTGACTGGTGGAGAGCCCTGTGCAGCCTGTGTCAAGATCCACCAGCCTGCATGTCTCACTCTGGGTAAGTGACTAGTGGAG
This sequence comes from Triturus cristatus, assembly GCF_964204655.1. NCBI lineage: Eukaryota > Metazoa > Chordata > Amphibia > Caudata > Salamandridae > Triturus > Triturus cristatus. The sequence continues at coordinate 105,263 of NW_028188132.1, read as the reverse complement.
AACCCTGTGAAGCCTGTGTCAGCATTCACCAGCCTGCATGTCTCGCTCTGGGTAAGTGACTGGTGGAGAGCCCTGTGAATCCTGTGTCAGCATCCACCAGCCTCCATGTCTCGCTCTGGGTAAGTGACTGGTGGAGAGCCCTGTGCAGCCTGTGTCTTTCAGGATCCACCAGCCTGCATGTCTCGCTCAGGGTAAGTGACTGGTGGAGAGCCCTGTGAAGCCTGTGTGAGCATCCACCAGCCTGCATGTCTCGCTCTGGGTAAGTGACTGGTGGAGAGCCCTGTGAAGCCTGTGTCATCATCCACCAGCCTGCATGTCTCGCTCTGGGTAAGTGACTGGTGGAAAGCCATGTGAAGCCTGTGTGTTTCAGGATCCACCAGCCTGCGTGTCGCGCTCTGGGTAAGTGTCTGGTGGAGAGCCCTGTGAAGCCTTTGTCAGCATCCACCAGCATGAATGTCTCACTCTGGGTAAGTGACTGGTGGAGAGCCCTGTGAAGCCTGTGTCAGCATCCACCAGCCTGCATGTCTCGCTCTGGGTAAGTGACTGGTTGAGAGCCCTGTGCAGCCTGTGTCAGGATCCACCAGCCTGCATGTCTCGCTCTGGGTAAGTAACTGGTGGAGAGCCCTGTGAAGCCTGTGTCAGCATTCACCAGCTTGCATGTCTCACTCTGGGTAAGTGACTGGTGGAGAGCCCTGTGAAGCTTGTGTCAGCATCCACCAGCCTGCATGTCACGCTCTAGGTAAGTGACTGGTGGAGAGCCCTGTGCAGCCTGTGTGTGTCAGTATCCACCAGCCTGCATGTCTTGCTCTGGGTAAGTGACTGGTGGAGAGCCCTGTGCAGCCTGTGTGTGTCAGGACCCACCAGCCTGCATGTCTCACTCTGGGTAAGTGACTAGTGGAGAACCCTGTGAAGCCTGTGTCAGCATTCACCAGCCTGCATGTCTCGCTCTGGGTAAGTGACTGGTGGAGAGCCCTGTGAATCCTGTGTCAGCATCCACCAGCCTCCATGTCTCGCTCTGGGTAAGTGACTGGTGGAGAGCCCTGTGCAGCCTGTGTGTTTAAGGATCCACCAGCCTAAATGTCTCGCTCTGGGGAAGTGACTGGTGGAGAGCCCTGTGAAGCCTGTGTGAGCATCTACCAGCCTGCATGTCTCGCTCTGGGTAAGTGACTGGTGGAGAGCCCTGTGCAGCCTGTGTCAGCATCCACCAGCCTGCATGTCTCGCTCTGGGTAAGTGTCTGGTGGAGAGCCCTGTGAAGCCTTAGTCAGCATCCACCAGCCTGCATGTCTCACTCTTCGTAAGTGACTGGTGGAGAGCCCTGTGCAGCCTTGTCAGGACCCACCAGCCTGCATGTATCACTCAGGGTAAATGACTGGTGGAGAGCCCTGTGCAGCCTGTGTGTGTCAGGATCCACCAGCCTGCATGTCTCACACTGGGTAAATGACTGGTGGAGAGCCCTGTGTGGCCTGTGTCAGGATCCACCAGCCTGCATGTCTCGCTCTGGGTAAGTGACTGGTGGAAAGCCATGTGAAGCCTGTGTGTTTCAGGATCCACCAGCCTGCATGTCTCGCTCTGGGTAAGTGTCTGGTGGAGAGCCCTGTGAAGCCTTTGTCAGCATCCACCAGCCTGCATGTCTCACTCTGGGTAAGTGACTGGTGGAGAGCCCTGTGAAGCCTGTGTCAGCATCCACCAGCCTGCATGTCTCGCTCTGGGTAAGTAACTGGTTGAGAGCCCTGTGCAGTCTGTGTCAGGATCCACCAGCCTGCATCTCTCGCTCAAGGTAAGTGACTGGTGGAAAGCCCTGTGAAGCCTGTGTCAGCATCCACCAGCCTGAATGTCTCGCTCTGGGTAAGTGACCGGTGGAGAACCCTGTGAAGGCTGTGTCAGCATCCACCAGCCTGCATGTCTCACTCTGGGTGAGTGACTGGTGGAGAGCCCTGTGAAGCCTGTGTCAGGATCCACCATCCTGCATGTCTCGCTCTGGGTAAGTGACTGGTGGAGAGCCCTGTGCAGCCAGTGTCTTTCAGGATCCAACAGCCTGCATGTCTCGCTCTGGGTAAGTGACTGGTGGAGAGCCCTGTGAAGCCTGTGTCAGCATCCACCAGCCTGCATATCTCGCTCTGGGTAAGTGACTGGTGGAGAGCCCTGTGTAGCCTGTGTCAGCATCCACCAGCCTGCATGTCTCACTCGGGGTAAGTGACTGGTGGAGAGCCCTTTGCAGCCTGTGTCAGCATCCACCAGCCTGCATGTCTCACTCTGGGTAAGTGAGTGGTGGAGAGCCCTGTGCAGCCTGTGTCAGGATCCACCAGCCTGCATGTCTCGCTCAAGGTAAGTGACTGGTGGAAAGCCCTGTGAAGCCTGTGTCAGCATCCACCAGCCTGAATGTCTCGTTCTGGGTAAGTGACCGGTGGAGAACCCTGTGAAGGCTGTGTCAGCATCCACCAGCCTGCATGTCTCACTCTGGGTGAGTGACTGTTGGAGAGCCCTGTGAAGCCTGTGTCAGGATCCACCAGCCTGCATGTCTCGCTCTGGGTAAGTGACTGGCGGAGAGCCCTGTGCAGCCAGTGTCTTTCAGGATCCAACAGCCTGCATGTCTCGCTCTGGGTAAGTGACTGGTGGAGAGCCCTATGAAGCCTGTGTCAGCATCCACCAGCCTGCATGTCTCGCTCGGGGAAAAAGTGACTGGTGGAGAGCCCTGTGAAGCCTGTGTCAGCATCCACCAGCCTGCATGTCTCGCTCTGGGTAAGTGACTGGTGGAGAGCCTTGTGAAGCCTGTGTCAGCATCCACCAGCCTGCATGTCTCGCTCTGGGTAAGTGACTGGTTGAGAGCCCTGTGCAGCCTGTGTCAGGATCCACCAGCCTGCATGTCTCGCTCTGGGTAAGTAACTGGTGGAGAGCCCTGTGAAGCCTGTGTCAGCATTCACCAGCCTGCATGTCTCACTCTGGGTAAGTGACTGGTGGAGAGCCCTGTGAAGCTTGTGTCAGCATCCACCAGCCTGCATGTCACGCTCTAGGTAAGTGACTGGTGGAGAGCCCTGTGCAGCCTGTGTGTGTCAGGATCCACCAGCCTGCATGTCTTGCTCTGGGTAAGTGACTGGTGGAGAGCCCTGTGCAGCCTGTGTGTGTCAGGACCCACCAGCCTGCATGTCTCACTCTGGGTAAGTGACTGGTGGAGAGCTCTGTGAAGCCTGTGTCAGCATCCACCAGCCTGCATGGCTCACTCTGGGTGACTGGTGGAGAGCCCTGTGCAGCCTGTGTCAAGATCCACCAGCCTGCATGTCTCACTCTGGGTAAGTGACTAGTGGAGAACCCTGTGAAGCCTGTGTCAGCATTCACCAGCCTGCATGTCTCGCTCTGGGTAAGTGACTGGTGGAGAGCCCTGCGAATCCTGTGTCAGCATCCACCAGCCTCCATGTCTCGCTCTGGGTAAGTGACTGGTGGAGAGCCCTGTGCAGCCTGTGTCTTTCAGGATCCACCAGCCTGCATGTCTCGCTCTGGGTAAGTGACTGGTGGAGAGCCCTGTGAAGCCTGTGTGAGCATCCACCAGCCTGCATGTCTCGCTCTGGGTAAGTGACTGGTGGAGAGCCCTGTGAAGCCTGTGTCATCATCCACCAGCCTGCATGTCTCGCTCTGGGTAAGTGACTGGTGGAAAGCCATGTGAAGCCTGTGTGTTTCAGGATCCACCAGCCTGCATGTCTCGGTCTGGGTAAGTGTCTGGTGGAGAGCCCTGTGAAGCCTTTGTCAGCATCCACCAGCCTGCATGTCTCACTCTGGGTAAGTGACTGGTGGAGAGCCCTGTGAAGCCTGTGTCAGCATCCACCAGCCTGCATGTCTCGCTCTGGGTAAGTGACTGGTTGAGAGCCCTGTGCAGCCTGTGTCAGGATCCACCAGCCTGCATGTCTCGCTCTGGGTAAGTAACTGGTGGAGAGCCCTGTGAAGCCTGTGTCAGCATTCAAGAGCTTGCATGTCTCACTCTGGGTAAGTGACTGGTGGAGAGCCCTGTGAAGCTTGTGTCAGCATCCACCAGCCTGCATGTCACGCTCTAGGTAAGTGACTGGTGGAGAGCTCTGTGCAGCCTGTGTGTGTCAGGATCCACCAGCCTGCATGTCTTGCTCTGGGTAAGTGACTGGTGGAGAGCCCTGTGCAGCCTGTGTGTGTCAGGACCCACCAGCCTGCATGTCTCACTCTGGGTAAGTGACTGGTGGAGAGCCCTGTGCAGCCTGTGTCAGGATCCACCAGCCTGCATGTCTCACTCTGGGTAAGTGACTGGTGGAGAGCCCTGTGAAGCCTCTGTCAGCATCCACCAGCCTGAATGTCTCACTTTGGGTAAATGACTGGTGGAGAGCCCTGTGCAGCCTGTGTGTGTCAGGATCCACCAGCCTGCATGTCTCACTCTGGGTAAATGACTGGTGGAGAGCCCCGTGTAGCCTGTGTCAGGATCCACCAGCCTACATGTCTCGCTCTGGGTAAGTGACTGGTGGAGAGCCCTGTGTAGCCTGTGTCAGCATCCACCAGCCTGCATGTCTCACTCGGGGTAAGTGACTGGTGGTGAGCCCTGTGCAGCCTGTGTCAGCATCCACCAGCCTGCATGTCTCACTCTGGGTAAGTGACTGGTGGAGAGCCCTGTGCAGTCTGTGTCAGGATCCACCAGCCTGCATCTCTCGCTCAAGGTAAGTGACTGGTGGAAAGCCCTGTGAAGCCTGTGTCAGCATCCACCAGCCTGAATGTCTCGCTCTGGGTAAGTGACCGGTGGAGAACCCTGTGAAGGCTGTGTCAGCATCCACCAGCCTGCATGTCTCACTCTGGGTGAGTGACTGGTGGAGAGCCCTGTGAAGCCTGTGTCAGGATCCACCATCCTGCATGTCTCGCTCTGGGTAAGTGACTGGTGGAGAGCCCTGTGCAGCCAGTGTCTTTCAGGATCCAACAGCCTGCATGTCTCGCTCTGGGTAAGTGACTGGTGGAGAGCCCTGTGAAGCCTGTGTCAGCATCCACCAGCCTGCATATCTCGCTCTGGGTAAGTGACTGGTGGAGAGCCCTGTGTAGCCTGTGTCAGCATCCACCAGCCTGCATGTCTCACTCGGGGTAAGTGACTGGTGGAGAGCCCTTTGCAGCCTGTGTCAGCATCCACCAGCCTGCATGTCTCACTCTGGGTAAGTGAGTGGTGGAGAGCCCTGTGCAGCCTGTGTCAGGATCCACCAGCCTGCATGTCTCGCTCAAGGTAAGTGACTGGTGGAAAGCCCTGTGAAGCCTGTGTCAGCATCCACCAGCCTGAATGTCTCGTTCTGGGTAAGTGACCGGTGGAGAACCCTGTGAAGGCTGTGTCAGCATCCACCAGCCTGCATGTCTCACTCTGGGTGAGTGACTGTTGGAGAGCCCTGTGAAGCCTGTGTCAGGATCCACCAGCCTGCATGTCTCGCTCTGGGTAAGTGACTGGCGGAGAGCCCTGTGCAGCCAGTGTCTTTCAGGATCCAACAGCCTGCATGTCTCGCTCTGGGTAAGTGACTGGTGGAGAGCCCTATGAAGCCTGTGTCAGCATCCACCAGCCTGCATGTCTCGCTCGGGGAAAAAGTGACTGGTGGAGAGCCCTGTGAAGCCTGTGTCAGCATCCACCAGCCTGCATGTCTCGCTCTGGGTAAGTGACTGGTGGAGAGCCTTGTGAAGCCTGTGTCAGCATCCACCAGCCTGCATGTCTCGCTCTGGGTAAGTGACTGGTTGAGAGCCCTGTGCAGCCTGTGTCAGGATCCACCAGCCTGCATGTCTCGCTCTGGGTAAGTAACTGGTGGAGAGCCCTGTGAAGCCTGTGTCAGCATTCACCAGCCTGCATGTCTCACTCTGGGTAAGTGACTGGTGGAGAGCCCTGTGAAGCTTGTGTCAGCATCCACCAGCCTGCATGTCACGCTCTAGGTAAGTGACTGGTGGAGAGCCCTGTGCAGCCTGTGTGTGTCAGGATCCACCAGCCTGCATGTCTTGCTCTGGGTAAGTGACTGGTGGAGAGCCCTGTGCAGCCTGTGTGTGTCAGGACCCACCAGCCTGCATGTCTCACTCTGGGTAAGTGACTGGTGGAGAGCTCTGTGAAGCCTGTGTCAGCATCCACCAGCCTGCATGGCTCACTCTGGGTGACTGGTGGAGAGCCCTGTGCAGCCTGTGTCAAGATCCACCAGCCTGCATGTCTCACTCTGGGTAAGTGACTAGTGGAGAACCCTGTGAAGCCTGTGTCAGCATTCACCAGCCTGCATGTCTCGCTCTGGGTAAGTGACTGGTGGAGAGCCCTGCGAATCCTGTGTCAGCATCCACCAGCCTCCATGTCTCGCTCTGGGTAAGTGACTGGTGGAGAGCCCTGTGCAGCCTGTGTCTTTCAGGATCCACCAGCCTGCATGTCTCGCTCTGGGTAAGTGACTGGTGGAGAGCCCTGTGAAGCCTGTGTGAGCATCCACCAGCCTGCATGTCTCGCTCTGGGTAAGTGACTGGTGGAGAGCCCTGTGAAGCCTGTGTCATCATCCACCAGCCTGCATGTCTCGCTCTGGGTAAGTGACTGGTGGAAAGCCATGTGAAGCCTGTGTGTTTCAGGATCCACCAGCCTGCATGTCTCGCTCTGGGTAAGTGTCTGGTGGAGAGCCCTGTGAAGCCTTTGTCAGCATCCACCAGCCTGCATGTCTCACTCTGGGTAAGTGACTGGTGGAGAGCCCTGTGAAGCCTGTGTCAGCATCCACCAGCCTGCATGTCTCGCTCTGGGTAAGTGACTGGTTGAGAGCCCTGTGCAGCCTGTGTCAGGATCCACCAGCCTGCATGTCTCGCTCTGGGTAAGTAACTGGTGGAGAGCCCTGTGAAGCCTGTGTCAGCATTCACCAGCTTGCATGTCTCACTCTGGGTAAGTGACTGGTGGAGAGCCCTGTGAAGCTTGTGTCAGCATCCACCAGCCTGCATGTCACGCTCTAGGTAAGTGACTGGTGGAGAGCTCTGTGCAGCCTGTGTGTGTCAGGATCCACCAGCCTGCATGTCTTGCTCTGGGTAAGTGACTGGTGGAGAGCCCTGTGCAGCCTGTGTGTGTCAGGACCCACCAGCCTTCATGTCTCACTCTGGGTAAGTGACTAGTGGAGAACCCTGTGAAGCCTGTGTCAGCATTCACCAGCCTGCATGTCTCGCTCTGGGTAAGTGACTGGTGGAGAGCCCTGTGAATCCTGTGTCAGCATCCACCAGCCTCCATGTCTCGCTCTGGGTAAGTGACTGGTGGAGAGCCCTGTGCAGCCTGTGTGTTTAAGGATCCACCAGCCTAAATGTCTCGCTCTGGGGAAGTGACTGGTGGAGAGCCATGTGAAGCCTGTGTGAGCATCCACCAGCCTGCATGTCTCGCTCTGGGTAAGTGACTGGTGGAGAGCCCTGTGCAGCCTGTGTCAGCATCCACCAGCCTGCATGTCTCGCTCTGGGTAAGTGTCTGGTGGAGAGCCCTGTGAAGCCTTAGTCAGCATCCACCAGCCTGCATGTCTCACTCTTCGTAAGTGACTGGTGGAGAGCCCTGTGCAGCCTTGTCAGGACCCACCAGCCTGCATGTATCACTCAGGGTAAATGACTGGTGGAGAGCCCTGTGCAACCTCTGTGTGTCAGGATCCACCAGCCTGCATGTCTCACACTGGGTAAATGACTGGTGGAGAGCCCTGTGTGGCCTGTGTCAGGATCCACCAGCCTGCATGTCTCGCTCTGGGTAAGTGACTGGTGGAAAGCCATGTGAAGCCTGTGTGTTTCAGGATCCACCAGCCTGCATGTCTCGCTCTGGGTAAGTGTCTGGTGGAGAGCCCTGTGAAGCCTTTGTCAGCATCCACCAGCCTGCATGTCTCACTCTGGGTAAGTGACTGGTGAAGAGCCCTATGTAGCCTGTGTCAGCATCCACCAGCCTGCATGTCTCACTCGGGGTAAGTGACTGGTGGAGAGCCCTGTGCAGCCTGTGTCAGCATCCACCAGCCTGCATGTCTCGCTCTGAGTAAGTGACTGGTGGAGAGCCCTGTGCAGCCTGTGTCAGGATCCACCAGCCTGCATGTCTCGCTCAAGGTAAGTGACTGGTGGAAAGCCCTGTGAAGCCTGTGTCAGCATCCACCAGCCTGAATGTCTCGCTCTGGGTAAGTGACCGGTGGAGAGCCCTGTGAAGGCTGTGTCAGCATCCACCAGCCTGCATGTTTCACTCTGGGTAAGTGACTGGTTGAGAGCCCTGTGCAGCCTGTGTCAGGATCCACCAGCCTGCATGTCTCGCTCTGGGTAAGTAACTGGTGGAGAGCCCTGTGAAGCCTGTGTCAGCATTCACCAGCCTGCATGTCTCACTCTGGGTAAGTGACTGGTGGAGAGCCCTGTGAAGCTTGTGTCAGCATCCACCAGCCTGCATGTCACGCTCTAGGTAAGTGACTGGTGGAGAGCCCTGTGCAGCCTGTGTGTGTCAGGATCCACCAGCCTGCATGTCTTGCTCTGGGTAAGTGACTGGTGGAGAGCCCTGTGCAGCCTGTGTGTGTCAGGACCCACCAGCCTGCATGTCTCACTCTGGGTAAGTGACTGGTGGAGAGCTCTGTGAAGCCTGTGTCAGCATCCACCAGCCTGCATGGCTCACTCTGGGTGACTGGTGGAGAGCCCTGTGCAGCCTGTGTCAAGATCCACCAGCCTGCATGTCTCACTCTGGGTAAGTGACTAGTGGAGAACCCTGTGAAGCCTGTGTCAGCATTCACCAGCCTGCATGTCTCGCTCTGGGTAAGTGACTGGTGGAGAGCCCTGTGAATCCTGTGTCAGCATCCACCAGCCTCCATGTCTCGCTCTGGGTAAGTGACTGGTGGAGAGCCCTGTGCAGCCTGTGTCTTTCAGGATCCACCAGCCTGCATGTCTCGCTCTGGGTAAGTGACTGGTGGAGAGCCCTGTGAAGCCTGTGTGAGCATCCACCAGCCTGCATGTCTCGCTCTGGGTAAGTGACTGGTGGAGAGCCCTGTGAAGCCTGTGTCATCATCCACCAGCCTGCATGTCTCGCTCTGGGTAAGTGACTGGTGGAAAGCCACGTGAAGCCTGTGTGTTTCAGGATCCACCAGCCTGCGTGTCGCGCTCTGGGTAAGTGTCTGGTGGAGAGCCCTGTGAAGCCTTTGTCAGCATCCACCAGCATGAATGTCTCACTCTGGGTAAGTGACTGGTGGAGAGCCCTGTGAAGCCTGTGTCAGCATCCACCAGCCTGCATGTCTCGCTCTGGGTAAGTGACTGGTTGAGAGCCCTGTGCAGCCTGTGTCAGGATCCACCAGCCTGCATGTCTCGCTCTGGGTAAGTAACTGGTGGAGAGCCCTGTGAAGCCTGTGTCAGCATTCACCAGCTTGCATGTCTCACTCTGGGTAAGTGACTGGTGGAGAGCCCTGTGAAGCTTGTGTCAGCATCCACCAGCCTGCATGTCACGCTCTAGGTAAGTGACTGGTGGAGAGCCCTGTGCAGCCTGTGTGTGTCAGGATCCACCAGCCTGCATGTCTTGCTCTGGGTAAGTGACTGGTGGAGAGCCCTGTGCAGCCTGTGTGTGTCAGGACCCACCAGCCTGCATGTCTCACTCTGGGTAAGTGACTAGTGGAGAACCCTGTGAAGCCTGTGTCAGCATTCACCAGCCTGCATGTCTCGCTCTGGGTAAGTGACTGGTGGAGAGCCCTGTGAATCCTGTGTCAGCATCCACCAGCCTCCATGTCTCGCTCTGGGTAAGTGACTGGTGGAGAGCCCTGTGCAGCCTGTGTGTTTAAGGATCCACCAGCCTAAATGTCTCGCTCTGGGGAAGTGACTGGTGGAGAGCCCTGTGAAGCCTGTGTGAGCATCTACCAGCCTGCATGTCTCGCTCTGGGTAAGTGACTGGTGGAGAGCCCTGTGCAGCCTGTGTCAGCATCCACCAGCCTGCATGTCTCGCTCTGGGTAAGTGTCTGGTGGAGAGCCCTGTGAAGCCTTAGTCAGCATCCACCAGCCTGCATGTCTCACTCTTCGTAAGTGACTGGTGGAGAGCCCTGTGCAGCCTTGTCAGGACCCACCAGCCTGCATGTATCACTCAGGGTAAATGACTGGTGGAGAGCCCTGTGCAGCCTGTGTGTGTCAGGATCCACCAGCCTGCATGTCTCACACTGGGTAAATGACTGGTGGAGAGCCCTGTGTGGCCTGTGTCAGGATCCACCAGCCTGCATGTCTCGCTCTGGGTAAGTGACTGGTGGAAAGCCATGTGAAGCCTGTGTGTTTCAGGATCCACCAGCCTGCATGTCTCGCTCTGGGTAAGTGTCTGGTGGAGAGCCCTGTGAAGCCTTTGTCAGCATCCACCAGCCTGCATGTCTCACTCTGGGTAAGTGACTGGTGGAGAGCCCTGTGAAGCCTGTGTCAGCATCCACCAGCCTGCATGTCTCGCTCTGGGTAAGTAACTGGTTGAGAGCCCTGTGCAGCCTGTGTCAGGATCCACCAGCCTGCATGTCTCGCTCTGGGTAAGTAACTGGTGGAGAGCCCTGTGAAGCCTGTGTCAGCATTCACCAGCTTGCATGTCTCACTCTGGGTAAGTGACTGGTGGAGAGCCCTGTGAAGCTTGTGTCAGCATCCACCAGCCTGCATGTCACGCTCTAGGTAAGTGACTGGTGGAGAGCCCTGTGCAGCCTGTGTGTGTCAGGATCCACCAGCCTGCATGTCTTGCTCTGGGTAAGTGACTGGTGGAGAGCCCTGTGCAGCCTGTGTGTGTCAGGACCCACCAGCCTGCATGTCTCACTCTGGGTAAGTGACTAGTGGAGAACCCTGTGAAGCCTGTGTCAGCATTCAACAGCCTGCATGTCTCGCTCTGGGTAAGTGACTGGTGGAGAGCCCTGTGAATCCTGTGTCAGCATCCACCAGCCTCCATGTCTCGCTCTGGGTAAGTGACTGGTGGAGAGCCCTGTGCAGCCTGTGTGTTTAAGGATCCACCAGCCTAAATGTCTCGCTCTGGGGAAGTGACTGGTGGAGAGCCCTGTGAAGCCTGTGTGAGCATCCACCAGCCTGCATGTCTCGCTCTGGGTAAGTGACTGGTGGAGAGCCCTGTGCAGCCTGTGTCAGCATCCACCAGCCTGCATGTCTCGCTCTGGGTAAGTGTCTGGTGGAGAGCCCTGTGAAGCCTTAGTCAGCATCCACCAGCCTGCATGTCTCACTCTTCGTAAGTGACTGGTGGAGAGCCCTGTGCAGCCTTGTCAGGACCCACCAGCCTGCATGTATCACTCAGGGTAAATGACTGGTGGAGAGCCCTGTGCAGCCTGTGTGTGTCAGGATCCACCAGCCTGCATGTCTCACACTGGGTAAATGACTGGTGGAGAGCCCTGTGTGGCCTGTGTCAGGATCCACCAGCCTACATGTCTCGCTCTGGGTAAGTGAATGGTGGAGAGCCCTATGTAGCCTGTGTCAGCATCCACCAGCCTGCATGTCTCACTCGGGGTAAGTGACTGGTGGAGAGCCCTGTGCAGCCTGTGTCAGCATCCACCAGCCTGCATGTCTCGCTCTGAGTAAGTGACTGGTGGAGAGCCCTGTGCAGCCTGTGTCAAGATCCACCAGCCTGCATGTCTCGCTCAAGGTAAGTGACTGGTGGAAAGCCCTGTGAAGCCTGTGTCAGCATCCAACAGCCTGAATGTCTCGCTCTGGGTAAGTGACCGGTGGAGAGCCCTGTGAAGGCTGTGTCAGCTTTCACCAGCCTGCATGTTTCACTCTGGGTGAGTGACTGGTGGAGAACCCTGTGAAGCCTGTGTCAGGATCCACCAGCCTGCATGTCTCGCTCTGGGTAAGTGACTGGTGGAGAGCCCTGAGCAGCCAGTGTCTTTCAGGATCCAACAGCCTGCATGTCTCGCTCTGGGTAAGTGACTGGTCGAGAGCCCTGTGAAGCCTGTGTCAGCATCCACCAGCCTGCATGTCTCGCTCGGGGTAAGTGACTGGTGGAGAGCCCTGTGAAGCATGTGTCAGCATCCACCAGCCTGCATGTCTCGCTCTGGGTAAGTGACTGGTGGAGAGCCCTGTGAAGCCTGTGTCAGCATCCACCAGCCTGCATGTCTCACTTTGGGTAAATGACTGGTGGAGAGCCCTGTGCAGCCTGTGTGTGTCAGGATCCACCAGCCTGCATGTCTCACTCTGGGTAAGTGACTTGTGGCAAGCCCTATGCAGCCAGTGTGTTTCAGGATCCACCAGCCTGCATGTCTCGCTCTGGGTAAATGACCGGTGGAGAGCCCTGTGAAGCCTGTGTCAGGATCCACCAACCTGCATGTCTCACTATGGGTAAGTGACTGGTGGAGAGCCCTGTGAAGCATGTGTCCGCATCCACCAGCCTGCATGTCTCACTCTGGGTAAGTGACTGGTGGAGAGTCTTCGAAGCCTGAGTCAGCATCCACCAGCCTGCATGTCTCGCTCTGGGTAACTGACTGGTGGAGAGCCCTGTGAAGCCTGAGTCAGCATCCACCAGCCTGCATGTCTCACTTTGGGTAAATGACTGGTGGAGAGCCCTGTGCAGCCTGTGTCAGGATCCAGCAGCCTGCATGTCTCGCTGTGGGTAAGTAACTGGCGGAGAGCCCTGTGAAGCCTGTGTCAGCATCCACCAGCCTGCATGTCGCGCTCTAAGTAAGTGACAGGTGGAGAGCCCTGTGCAGCCTGTTTTTGTCAGGATCCACCAGCATGCATGTCTTGCTCTGGGTAAGTGACTGGTGGAGAGCCCTGTGCAGCCTGTGTGTGTCAGGACCCACAAGCCTGCATGTCTCACTCTCGGTAAGTGACTGGTGGAGAGCCCTGTGCAGCCTGTGTCAGGATCCACCAGCCTGCATGTCTCGCTCTGGGTAAGTGGCTGGTTGAGAGCCCTGTGAAGCCTGTGTCAGCATCCACCAGTCTGCATAGCTCACTCTGGGTGACTGGTGGAGAGCCCTGTGCAGCTTGTGTCAGGATCCACCAGCCTGCAGGTCTCGCTCTGGGTAAGTGACTAGTGGAGAGCCCTGTGAAGCCTGTGTCTGCATTCACCAGCCTGCATGTGTCGCTCTAAGTAAGTGACTGGTGGAGAGCCCTGTGAAGCCTGTGTCAGCATCCACCAGCCTGCATGTCTCGCTCTGGGTAAGGGACTGGTGGAGAGCCCTGTGCAGCCTGGGTGTTTCAGGATCCACCAGCCTGCATGTCTCGATCTAGGTAAGTGACTGGTGGAGAGCCCTGTGAAGCCTGTGTCAGCATCCACCAGCCTGCATGTCTCGCTCGGGGAAAAAGTGACTGGTGGAGAGCCCTGTGAAGCCTGTGTCAGCATCCACCAGCCTGCATGTCTCGCTCTGGGTAAGTGACTGGTGGAGAGCCTTGTGAAGCCTGTGTCAGCATCCACCAGCCTGCATGTCTCGCTCTGGGTAAGTGACTGGTTGAGAGCCCTGTGCAGCCTGTGTCAGGATCCACCAGCCTGCATGTCTCGCTCTGGGTAAGTAACTGGTGGAGAGCCCTGTGAAGCCTGTGTCAGCATTCACCAGCCTGCATGTCTCACTCTGGGTAAGTGACTGGTGGAGAGCCCTGTGAAGCTTGTGTCAGCATCCACCAGCCTGCATGTCACGCTCTAGGTAAGTGACTGGTGGAGAGCCCTGTGCAGCCTGTGTGTGTCAGGATCCACCAGCCTGCATGTCTTGCTCTGGGTAAGTGACTGGTGGAGAGCCCTGTGCAGCCTGTGTGTGTCAGGACCCACCAGCCTGCATGTCTCACTCTGGGTAAGTGACTGGTGGAGAGCTCTGTGAAGCCTGTGTCAGCATCCACCAGCCTGCATGGCTCACTCTGGGTGACTGGTGGAGAGCCCTGTGCAGCCTGTGTCAAGATCCACCAGCCTGCATGTCTCACTCTGGGTAAGTGACTAGTGGAGAACCCTGTGAAGCCTGTGTCAGCATTCACCAGCCTGCATGTCTCGCTCTGGGTAAGTGACTGGTGGAGAGCCCTGCGAATCCTGTGTCAGCATCCACCAGCCTCCATGTCTCGCTCTGGGTAAGTGACTGGTGGAGAGCCCTGTGCAGCCTGTGTCTTTCAGGATCCACCAGCCTGCATGTCTCGCTCTGGGTAAGTGACTGGTGGAGAGCCCTGTGAAGCCTGTGTGAGCATCCACCAGCCTGCATGTCTCGCTCTGGGTAAGTGACTGGTGGAGAGCCCTGTGAAGCCTGTGTCATCATCCACCAGCCTGCATGTCTCGCTCTGGGTAAGTGACTGGTGGAAAGCCATGTGAAGCCTGTGTGTTTCAGGATCCACCAGCCTGCATGTCTCGCTCTGGGTAAGTGTCTGGTGGAGAGCCCTGTGAAGCCTTTGTCAGCATCCACCAGCCTGCATGTCTCACTCTGGGTAAGTGACTGGTGGAGAGCCCTGTGAAGCCTGTGTCAGCATCCACCAGCCTGCATGTCTCGCTCTGGGTAAGTGACTGGTTGAGAGCCCTGTGCAGCCTGTGTCAGGATCCACCAGCCTGCATGTCTCGCTCTGGGTAAGTAACTGGTGGAGAGCCCTGTGAAGCCTGTGTCAGCATTCACCAGCTTGCATGTCTCACTCTGGGTAAGTGACTGGTGGAGAGCCCTGTGAAGCTTGTGTCAGCATCCACCAGCCTGCATGTCACGCTCTAGGTAAGTGACTGGTGGAGAGCTCTGTGCAGCCTGTGTGTGTCAGGATCCACCAGCCTGCATGTCTTGCTCTGGGTAAGTGACTGGTGGAGAGCCCTGTGCAGCCTGTGTGTGTCAGGACCCACCAGCCTTCATGTCTCACTCTGGGTAAGTGACTAGTGGAGAACCCTGTGAAGCCTGTGTCAGCATTCACCAGCCTGCATGTCTCGCTCTGGGTAAGTGACTGGTGGAGAGCCCTGTGAATCCTGTGTCAGCATCCACCAGCCTCCATGTCTCGCTCTGGGTAAGTGACTGGTGGAGAGCCCTGTGCAGCCTGTGTGTTTAAGGATCCACCAGCCTAAATGTCTCGCTCTGGGGAAGTGACTGGTGGAGAGCCCTGTGAAGCCTGTGTGAGCATCCACCAGCCTGCATGTCTCGCTCTGGGTAAGTGACTGGTGGAGAGCCCTGTGCAGCCTGTGTCAGCATCCACCAGCCTGCATGTCTCGCTCTGGGTAAGTGTCTGGTGGAGAGCCCTGTGAAGCCTTAGTCAGCATCCACCAGCCTGCATGTCTCACTCTTCGTAAGTGACTGGTGGAGAGCCCTGTGCAGCCTTGTCAGGACCCACCAGCCTGCATGTATCACTCAGGGTAAATGACTGGTGGAGAGCCCTGTGCAACCTCTGTGTGTCAGGATCCACCAGCCTGCATGTCTCACACTGGGTAAATGACTGGTGGAGAGCCCTGTGTGGCCTGTGTCAGGATCCACCAGCCTGCATGTCTCGCTCTGGGTAAGTGACTGGTGGAAAGCCATGTGAAGCCTGTGTGTTTCAGGATCCACCAGCCTGCATGTCTCGCTCTGGGTAAGTGTCTGGTGGAGAGCCCTGTGAAGCCTTTGTCAGCATCCACCAGCCTGCATGTCTCACTCTGGGTAAGTGACTGGTGAAGAGCCCTATGTAGCCTGTGTCAGCATCCACCAGCCTGCATGTCTCACTCGGGGTAAGTGACTGGTGGAGAGCCCTGTGCAGCCTGTGTCAGCATCCACCAGCCTGCATGTCTCGCTCTGAGTAAGTGACTGGTGGAGAGCCCTGTGCAGCCTGTGTCAGGATCCACCAGCCTGCATGTCTCGCTCAAGGTAAGTGACTGGTGGAAAGCCCTGTGAAGCCTGTGTCAGCATCCACCAGCCTGAATGTCTCGCTCTGGGTAAGTGACCGGTGGAGAGCCCTGTGAAGGCTGTGTCAGCATCCACCAGCCTGCATGTTTCACTCTGGGTAAGTGACTGGTTGAGAGCCCTGTGCAGCCTGTGTCAGGATCCACCAGCCTGCATGTCTCGCTCTGGGTAAGTAACTGGTGGAGAGCCCTGTGAAGCCTGTGTCAGCATTCACCAGCCTGCATGTCTCACTCTGGGTAAGTGACTGGTGGAGAGCCCTGTGAAGCTTGTGTCAGCATCCACCAGCCTGCATGTCACGCTCTAGGTAAGTGACTGGTGGAGAGCCCTGTGCAGCCTGTGTGTGTCAGGATCCACCAGCCTGCATGTCTTGCTCTGGGTAAGTGACTGGTGGAGAGCCCTGTGCAGCCTGTGTGTGTCAGGACCCACCAGCCTGCATGTCTCACTCTGGGTAAGTGACTGGTGGAGAGCTCTGTGAAGCCTGTGTCAGCATCCACCAGCCTGCATGGCTCACTCTGGGTGACTGGTGGAGAGCCCTGTGCAGCCTGTGTCAAGATCCACCAGCCTGCATGTCTCACTCTGGGTAAGTGACTAGTGGAGAACCCTGTGAAGCCTGTGTCAGCATTCACCAGCCTGCATGTCTCGCTCTGGGTAAGTGACTGGTGGAGAGCCCTGTGAATCCTGTGTCAGCATCCACCAGCCTCCATGTCTCGCTCTGGGTAAGTGACTGGTGGAGAGCCCTGTGCAGCCTGTGTCTTTCAGGATCCACCAGCCTGCATGTCTCGCTCTGGGTAAGTGACTGGTGGAGAGCCCTGTGAAGCCTGTGTGAGCATCCACCAGCCTGCATGTCTCGCTCTGGGTAAGTGACTGGTGGAGAGCCCTGTGAAGCCTGTGTCATCATCCACCAGCCTGCATGTCTCGCTCTGGGTAAGTGACTGGTGGAAAGCCACGTGAAGCCTGTGTGTTTCAGGATCCACCAGCCTGCGTGTCGCGCTCTGGGTAAGTGTCTGGTGGAGAGCCCTGTGAAGCCTTTGTCAGCATCCACCAGCATGAATGTCTCACTCTGGGTAAGTGACTGGTGGAGAGCCCTGTGAAGCCTGTGTCAGCATCCACCAGCCTGCATGTCTCGCTCTGGGTAAGTGACTGGTTGAGAGCCCTGTGCAGCCTGTGTCAGGATCCACCAGCCTGCATGTCTCGCTCTGGGTAAGTAACTGGTGGAGAGCCCTGTGAAGCCTGTGTCAGCATTCACCAGCTTGCATGTCTCACTCTGGGTAAGTGACTGGTGGAGAGCCCTGTGAAGCTTGTGTCAGCATCCACCAGCCTGCATGTCACGCTCTAGGTAAGTGACTGGTGGAGAGCCCTGTGCAGCCTGTGTGTGTCAGGATCCACCAGCCTGCATGTCTTGCTCTGGGTAAGTGACTGGTGGAGAGCCCTGTGCAGCCTGTGTGTGTCAGGACCCACCAGCCTGCATGTCTCACTCTGGGTAAGTGACTAGTGGAGAACCCTGTGAAGCCTGTGTCAGCATTCACCAGCCTGCATGTCTCGCTCTGGGTAAGTGACTGGTGGAGAGCCCTGTGAATCCTGTGTCAGCATCCACCAGCCTCCATGTCTCGCTCTGGGTAAGTGACTGGTGGAGAGCCCTGTGCAGCCTGTGTGTTTAAGGATCCACCAGCCTAAATGTCTCGCTCTGGGGAAGTGACTGGTGGAGAGCCCTGTGAAGCCTGTGTGAGCATCTACCAGCCTGCATGTCTCGCTCTGGGTAAGTGACTGGTGGAGAGCCCTGTGCAGCCTGTGTCAGCATCCACCAGCCTGCATGTCTCGCTCTGGGTAAGTGTCTGGTGGAGAGCCCTGTGAAGCCTTAGTCAGCATCCACCAGCCTGCATGTCTCACTCTTCGTAAGTGACTGGTGGAGAGCCCTGTGCAGCCTTGTCAGGACCCACCAGCCTGCATGTATCACTCAGGGTAAATGACTGGTGGAGAGCCCTGTGCAGCCTGTGTGTGTCAGGATCCACCAGCCTGCATGTCTCACACTGGGTAAATGACTGGTGGAGAGCCCTGTGTGGCCTGTGTCAGGATCCACCAGCCTGCATGTCTCGCTCTGGGTAAGTGACTGGTGGAAAGCCATGTGAAGCCTGTGTGTTTCAGGATCCACCAGCCTGCATGTCTCGCTCTGGGTAAGTGTCTGGTGGAGAGCCCTGTGAAGCCTTTGTCAGCATCCACCAGCCTGCATGTCTCACTCTGGGTAAGTGACTGGTGGAGAGCCCTGTGAAGCCTGTGTCAGCATCCACCAGCCTGCATGTCTCGCTCTGGGTAAGTAACTGGTTGAGAGCCCTGTGCAGCCTGTGTCAGGATCCACCAGCCTGCATGTCTCGCTCTGGGTAAGTAACTGGTGGAGAGCCCTGTGAAGCCTGTGTCAGCATTCACCAGCTTGCATGTCTCACTCTGGGTAAGTGACTGGTGGAGAGCCCTGTGAAGCTTGTGTCAGCATCCACCAGCCTGCATGTCACGCTCTAGGTAAGTGACTGGTGGAGAGCCCTGTGCAGCCTGTGTGTGTCAGGATCCACCAGCCTGCATGTCTTGCTCTGGGTAAGTGACTGGTGGAGAGCCCTGTGCAGCCTGTGTGTGTCAGGACCCACCAGCCTGCATGTCTCACTCTGGGTAAGTGACTAGTGGAGAACCCTGTGAAGCCTGTGTCAGCATTCACCAGCCTGCATGTCTCGCTCTGGGTAAGTGACTGGTGGAGAGCCCTGTGAATCCTGTGTCAGCATCCACCAGCCTCCATGTCTCGCTCTGGGTAAGTGACTGGTGGAGAGCCCTGTGCAGCCTGTGTGTTTAAGGATCCACCAGCCTAAATGTCTCGCTCTGGGGAAGTGACTGGTGGAGAGCCCTGTGAAGCCTGTGTGAGCATCCACCAGCCTGCATGTCTCGCTCTGGGTAAGTGACTGGTGGAGAGCCCTGTGCAGCCTGTGTCAGCATCCACCAGCCTGCATGTCTCGCTCTGGGTAAGTGTCTGGTGGAGAGCCCTGTGAAGCCTTAGTCAGCATCCACCAGCCTGCATGTCTCACTCTTCGTAAGTGACTGGTGGAGAGCCCTGTGCAGCCTTGTCAGGACCCACCAGCCTGCATGTATCACTCAGGGTAAATGACTGGTGGAGAGCCCTGTGCAGCCTGTGTGTGTCAGGATCCACCAGCCTGCATGTCTCACACTGGGTAAATGACTGGTGGAGAGCCCTGTGTGGCCTGTGTCAGGATCCACCAGCCTACATGTCTCGCTCTGGGTAAGTGAATGGTGGAGAGCCCTATGTAGCCTGTGTCAGCATCCACCAGCCTGCATGTCTCACTCGGGGTAAGTGACTGGTGGAGAGCCCTGTGCAGCCTGTGTCAGCATCCACCAGCCTGCATGTCTCGCTCTGAGTAAGTGACTGGTGGAGAGCCCTGTGCAGCCTGTGTCAAGATCCACCAGCCTGCATGTCTCGCTCAAGGTAAGTGACTGGTGGAAAGCCCTGTGAAGCCTGTGTCAGCATCCAACAGCCTGAATGTCTCGCTCTGGGTAAGTGACCGGTGGAGAGCCCTGTGAAGGCTGTGTCAGCTTTCACCAGCCTGCATGTTTCACTCTGGGTGAGTGACTGGTGGAGAACCCTGTGAAGCCTGTGTCAGGATCCACCAGCCTGCATGTCTCGCTCTGGGTAAGTGACTGGTGGAGAGCCCTGAGCAGCCAGTGTCTTTCAGGATCCAACAGCCTGCATGTCTCGCTCTGGGTAAGTGACTGGTCGAGAGCCCTGTGAAGCCTGTGTCAGCATCCACCAGCCTGCATGTCTCGCTCGGGGTAAGTGACTGGTGGAGAGCCCTGTGAAGCATGTGTCAGCATCCACCAGCCTGCATGTCTCGCTCTGGGTAAGTGACTGGTGGAGAGCCCTGTGAAGCCTGTGTCAGCATCCACCAGCCTGCATGTCTCACTTTGGGTAAATGACTGGTGGAGAGCCCTGTGCAGCCTGTGTGTGTCAGGATCCACCAGCCTGCATGTCTCACTCTGGGTAAGTGACTTGTGGCAAGCCCTATGCAGCCAGTGTGTTTCAGGATCCACCAGCCTGCATGTCTCGCTCTGGGTAAATGACCGGTGGAGAGCCCTGTGAAGCCTGTGTCAGGATCCACCAACCTGCATGTCTCACTCTGGGTAAGTGACTGGTGGAGAGCCCTGTGAAGCATGTGTCCGCATCCACCAGCCTGCATGTCTCACTCTGGGTAAGTGACTGGTGGAGAGTCTTCGAAGCCTGAGTCAGCATCCACCAGCCTGCATGTCTCGCTCTGGGTAACTGACTGGTGGAGAGCCCTGTGAAGCCTGAGTCAGCATCCACCAGCCTGCATGTCTCACTTTGGGTAAATGACTGGTGGAGAGCCCTGTGCAGCCTGTGTCAGGATCCAGCAGCCTGCATGTCTCGCTGTGGGTAAGTAACTGGCGGAGAGCCCTGTGAAGCCTGTGTCAGCATCCACCAGCCTGCATGTCGCGCTCTAAGTAAGTGACAGGTGGAGAGCCCTGTGCAGCCTGTTTTTGTCAGGATCCACCAGCATGCATGTCTTGCTCTGGGTAAGTGACTGGTGGAGAGCCCTGTGCAGCCTGTGTGTGTCAGGACCCACAAGCCTGCATGTCTCACTCTCGGTAAGTGACTGGTGGAGAGCCCTGTGCAGCCTGTGTCAGGATCCACCAGCCTGCATGTCTCGCTCTGGGTAAGTGGCTGGTTGAGAGCCCTGTGAAGCCTGTGTCAGCATCCACCAGTCTGCATGGCTCACTCTGGGTGACTGGTGGAGAGCCCTGTGCAGCTTGTGTCAGGATCCACCAGCCTGCAGGTCTCGCTCTGGGTAAGTGACTAGTGGAGAGCCCTGTGAAGCCTGTGTCTGCATTCACCAGCCTGCATGTGTCGCTCTAAGTAAGTGACTGGTGGAGAGCCCTGTGAAGCCTGTGTCAGCATCCACCAGCCTGCATGTCTCGCTCTGGGTAAGGGACTGGTGGAGAGCCCTGTGCAGCCTGGGTGTTTCAGGATCCACCAGCCTGCATGTCTCGATCTAGGTAAGTGACTGGTGGAGAGCCCTGTGAAGCCTGTGTCAGCATCCACCAGCCTGCATGTCTCGCTCTGGGTAAGTGACTGGTGGAGAGCCCTGTGAAGCCTGTGTCAGCATCCACCAGCCTGCATGTCTCGCTCTGGGTAAGTGACTGGTGGAGAGCCCTGTGAAGCCTGTGTCAGCATCCACCAGCCTGCATGTCTCACTCTGGGTAAGTGACTGGTGGTAAGCCCTGTGAAGCCTGTTTCAACATCCACCAGCCTGCATGTCTCACCATGGGTCAGTGACTGGTGGAGAGTCCTGTGCAGCCTGTGTCAGGATCCACCAGCCTGCATGTCTCACTCTGGGTACGTGACTGGTGGAGAGCTCTGTGAAGCCTGTGTCAGCGTCCACCAGCCTGCATGTCTCATTCTGGGTAAGTGACTGGTGGAGAGCCATGTGAAGCCTGTGTGTTTCAGGATCCACCAGCCTGCATGTCTCACTCTGGGTAAATGACTGGTGGAGAGCCCTGTGAAGCCTGTGTCAGCATCCACCAGCCTGCATGTCTCACTCTGGGTAAGTGACTGGTGGTAAGCCCTGTGAAGCCTGTGTCAACATCCACCAGCCTTCATGTCTCACTCTGGGAAAGTGACTGGAGAAGAGCCCTGTGCAGCCTGTGTCAGGATCTACCAGCCTACATGTCTCGCTCTGGGTAAGTGACTGGTGGAGAGCCCTGCGAAGCCTGTGTCAGCATCCACCAGCCTGCATGTCTCGCTCTGGGTAAGTGACTGGTTGAGAGCCCTGTGAAGCCTATGTGAGCATCCACCAGCCTGTATGTCTCACTCTGGGTGAGTGACTGGTGGAGAGCACTGTGAAGCCTGTGTCAGCATCCACCAGCCTATATTTCTCGCTCTGGGTAAGTGACTGGTGGAGAGCCCTGTGAAGCCTGTGTCAGCATCCACCAGCCTGCATATCTCACTCTGGGTAAGTGACTGGTGGAGAGCCCTGTGCAGCCTGTGTCAGGATCCAGCAGCCTGCATGTCTCGCTCTGGGTAAGTAACTGGCGGAGAGCCCTGTGAAGCCTGTGTCAGCATCCACCAGCCTGCATGTCTCACTCTGGGTAAGAGACTGGTGGAGAGCCCTGTGAAGCCTGTGTCAGCATCCACCAGCCTGCATGTCGCGCTCTAAGTAAGTGACAGGTGAAGAGCCCTGTGCAGCCTGTGTGTGTCAGGATCCACCAGCATGCATGTCTTGCTCTGGGTAAGTGACTGGTGGAGAGCCCTGTGCAGCCTGTGTGTGTCAGGACCCACCAGTCTGCATGTCTCACTCTGGGTAAGTGACTGGTGGAGAGCCCTGTGCAGCCTGTGTCAGGATCCACCAGCCTGCATGTCTCACTCTGGGTAAGTGGCTGGTTGAGAGCCCTGTGAAGCCTGTGTCAGCATCCAGCAGCCTGCATGGCTCACTCTGGGTGACTGGTGGAGAGCCCTGTGCATTCTGTGTCAGGATCCACCAGCCTGCAGGTCTCGCTCTGGGTAAGTGACTAGTGGAGAGCCCTGTGAAGCCTATGTCTGCATTCACCAGCCTGCATGTCTCGCTCTAAGTAAGTGACTGGTGCAGAGCCCTGTGAAGCCTGTGGCAGCATCCACCAGCCTGCATGTCTCACTCTGGGTAAGTGACTGGTGGAGAGCCCTGTGAAGCCTGTGTCAGCATCCACCAGCCTGCATGTCTCGCTGTGGGTAAGTGACTGTTGGAGAACCCTGTGAAGCCTGTGTCAGCATCCACCAGCCTGCATGTCTCGCTCTGGGTAAGTGACTGGTGGAGAGCCCTGTGAAGCCTGTGTCAGCATCCACCAGCCTGCATGTCTGTCTCACTCTGGGTAAATGACTGGTGGGGAGCCATGTGCAGCCTGTGTGTTTCAGCATCCACCAGCCTGCATGTCTCACTCTGGGTAAGTGAATGGTGGAGAGCCCTGTGCAGCCTGTGTGGGTCAGGATCCACCAGCCTGCATTTCTCACTCTGGGTAAGTGACTGGTGGAGAGCCCTGTGCAGCCTGTGTCAGGATCCACCAGCCTGCATGTCTCACTCTGGGTAAGTGACTGGTGGGGAGCCCTGTGAAGCCTGTGTCAGCATCCACCAGCCTGCATGTCTCAGTTTGGGTAAATTACTGCTGGAGAGCCCTGTGCAGCCTGTGTGTGTCAGGATCCACCAGCCTGCATGTCTCACTCTGGGTAAGTGACTGGTGGAGAGCCCTGTGCAGCCTGTGTCAGGATCCACCTGCCTGCATGTCTCACTCTGGGTAAGTGACTGGTGGAGAGCCCTGTGAAGCCTGTGTCAGCATCCACCAGCCTGCATGCCTCACTCTGGGTAAGTGACTGGTGGACACCCCTGTGCAGCCTGTGTCAGCATCCACCAGCCTGCATGTCTCGCTCTGGGTAAGTGACTGGTGGAGAGCCATGTGAAGCCTGGGTGTTTCAGGATCCACCAGCCTGCATGTCTCGCTCTGGGTAAGTGACTGGTGGAGAGCCCTGTGAAGCCTATGTCAGCATCCACCAGCCTGCATGTCTCACTCTGGGTAAATGACTGGTGGAGAGCCCTGTGAATCCTGTGTCAGCATCCACCAGCCTGCATGTCTCGCTCTGGGTAAGTGACTGGTGGAGAGCCCTGTGCAGCCTGTGTGTTTCTGGATCCACCAGCCTGCGCGTCTCGCTCTGGGTAAGTGACTGGTGGAGAGCCCTGTGAAGCCTGTGTGAGCATCCACCAGCCTGCATGTCTCGCTCTGGGTAAGTGACTGGTGGAGAGCCCTGTGAAGCCTGTGTCAGCATCCACCAGCCTGCATGTCTCGCTCTGGGTAAGTGACTGGTGGAAAGCCATGTGAAGCCTGTGTGTTTCAGGATCCACCAGCCTGCATGTCTCGCTCTGGGTAAGTGACTGGTGGAGAGCCCTGTGAAGCCTTTGTCAGCATCCACCAGCCTGCATGTCTCACTCTTCTTAAGTGACTGGTGGAGAGCCCTGTGCAGCCTGTGTGTGTCAGGATCCACCAGCCTGCACGTCTCGCTCTGGGTAAGTGACTGGTGGAGAGCCCTGTGCAGCCTTGTCAGGACCCACAAGCCTGCATGTATCACTCAGGGTAAGTGACTGGTGGAGAGCCCTGTGAAGCCTCTCTCAGCATCCACCAGCCTGAATGTCTCACTTTGGGTAAATGACTGGTGGAGAGCCCTGTGCAGCCTGTGTGTGTCAAGATCCACCAGCCTGCATGTCTCACTCTGGGTAAATGACTGGTGGAGAGCCCTGTGTAGCCTGTGTCAGGATCCACCAGCCTACATGTCTCGCTCTGGGTAAGTGACTGGTGGAGAGCCCTGTGTAGCCTGTGTCAGCATCCACCAGCCTGCATGTCTAACTCGGGGTAAGTGACTGGTGGTGAGCCCTGTGCAGCCTGTGTCAGCATCCACCAGCCTGCATGTCTCACTCTGGGTAAGTGACTGGTGGAGAGCCCTGTGCAGTCTGTGTCAGGATCCACCAGCCTGCATATCTCGCTCAAGGTAAGTGACTGGTGGAAAGCCCTGTGAAGCCTGTGTCAGCATCCACCAGCCTGAATGTCTCGCTCTGGGTAAGTGACCGGTGGAGAACCCTGTGAAGGCTGTGTCAGCATCCACCAGCCTGCATGTCTCACTCTGGGTGAGTGACTGGTGGAGAGCCCTGTGAAGCCTGTGTCAGGATCCACCATCCTGCATGTCTCGCTCTGGGTAAGTGACTGGTGGAGAGCCCTGTGCAGCCAGTGTCTTTCAGGATCCAACAGCCTGCATGTCTCGCTCTGGGTAAGTGACTGGTGGAGAGCCCTGTGAAGCCTGTGTCAGCATCCACCAGCCTGCATGTCTCGCTCTGGGTAAGTGACTGGTGGAGAGCCCTGTGAAGCCTGTGTCAGCATCCACCAGCCTGCATGTCTCACTCTGGGTAAATGACTGGTGGAGAGCCATGTGCAGCCTGTGTGTGTCAGCATCCACCAGCCTGCATGTCTCACTCTGGGTAAGTGAATGGTGGAGAGCCCTGTGCAGCCTGTGTGGGTCAGGATCCACCAGCCTGCATTTCTCACTCTGGGTAAGTGACTGGTGGAGAGCCCTGTGCAGCGTGTGTCAGGATCCACCAGCCTGCATGTCTCACTCTGGGTAAGTGACTGGTGGGGAGCCCTGTGAAGCCTGTGTCAGCATCCACCAGCCTGCATGTCTCACTTTGGGTAAATGACTGCTGGAGAGCCCTGTGCAGCCTGTGTGTGTCAGGATCTACCAGCCTGCATGTCTCACTCTGGGTAAGTGACTGGTGGAGAGCCCTGTGCAGCCTGTGTCAGGGTCCACCAGCCTGCATGTCTCACTCTGGGTAAGTGACTAGTGGAGAGCCCTGTGAAGCCTGTGTCAGCATCCACCAGCCTGCATGCCTCACTCTGGGTAAGTGACTGGTGGACACCCCTTTGCAGCCTGTGTCAGCATCCACCAGCCTGCATGTCTCGCTCTGGGTAAGTGACTGGTGGAGAGCCATGTGAAGCCTGGGTGTTTCAGGATCCACCAGCCTGCATGTCTCGCTCTGGGTAAGTGACTGGTGGAGAGCCCTGTGAAGCCTATGTCAGCATCCACCAGCCTGCATGTCTCGCTCTGGGTAAGTGACTGGTGGAGAGCCCTGTGCAGCCTGTGTGTTTCTGGATCCACCAGCCTGCATGTCTCGCTCTGGGTAAGTGACTGGTGGAGAGCCGTGTGAAGCCTGTGTGAGCATCCACCAGCCTGCATGTCTCGCTCTGGGTAAGTGACTGGTGGAGAGCCCTGTGAAGCCTGTGTCAGCATCCACCATCCTGCATGTCTCGCTCTGGGTAAGTGACTGGTGGAAAGCCATGTGAAGCCTGTGTGTTTCAGGATCCACCAGCCTGCATGTCTCGCTCTGGGTAAGTGACTGGTGGAGAGCCCTGTGAAGCCTTTGTCAGCATCCACCAGCCTGCATGTCTCACTCTTCGTAAGTGACTGGTGGAGAGCCCTGTGCAGCCTGTGTGTGTCAGGATCCACCAGCCTGCACGTCTCTCTCTGAGTAAGTGACTGGTGGAGAGCCCTGTGCAGCCTTGTCAGGACCCACAAGCCGGCATGTATCACTCAGGGTAAGTGACTGGTGGAGAGCCCTGTGAAGCCTCTGTCAGCATCCACCAGCCTGAATGTCTCACTTTGGGTAAATGACTGGTGGAGAGCCCTGTGCAGCCTGTGTGTGTCAGGATCCACCAGCCTGCATGTCTCACTCTGGGTAAATGACTGGTGGAGAGCCCTGTGTAGCCTGTGTCAGGATCCACCAGCCTACATGTCTCGCTCTGGGTAAGTGACTGGTGGAGAGCCCTGTGTAGCCTGTGTCAGCATCCACCAGCCTGCATGTCTCACTCGGGGTAAGTGACTGGTGGAGAGCCCTGTGCAGCCTGTGTCAGCATCCACCAGCCTGCATGTCTCACTCTGGGTAAGTGACTGGTGGAGAGCCCTGTGCAGCCTGTGTCAGGATTCACCAGCCTGCATGTCTCGCTCAAGGTAAGTGACTGGTGGAAAGCCCTGTGAAGCCTGTGTCAGCATCCACCAGCCTGAATGTCTCGCTCTGGGTAAGTGGCCGGTGGAGAACCCCGTGAAGGCTGTGTCAGCATCCACCAGCCTGCATGTCTCACTCTGGGTGAGTGACTGGTGGAGAGCCCTGTGAAGCCTGTGTCAGGATCCACCATCCTGCATGTCTCGCTCTGGGTAAGTGACTGGTGGAGAGCCCTGTGCAGCCAGTGTCTTTCAGGATCCAACAGCCTGCATGTCTCGCTCTGGGTAAGTGACTGGTGGAAAGCCCTGTGAAGCCTGTGTCAGCATCCACCAGCCTGCATGTCTCACTCGGGGTAAGTGACTGGTGGAGAGCCCTGTGAAGCCTGTGTCAGCATCCACCAGCCTGCATGTCTCGGTCTGGGTAAGTGACTGGTGGAGAGCCCTGTGAAGCCTGTGTCAGCATCCACCAGCCTGCATGTCTCGCTCTGGGTAAGTGACTGGTTGAGAGCCCTGTGCAGCCTGTGTCAGGATCCACCAGCCTGCATGTCTCGCTGTGGGTAAGTAACTGGTGGAGAGCCCTGTTAAGCCTGTGTCAGCATTCACCAGTCTGCATGTCTCACTCTGGGTAAGTGACTGGTGGAGAGCCCTGTGAAGCTTGTGTCAGCATCCACCAGCCTGCATGTCACGCTCTAGGTAAGTGACTGGTGGAGAGCCCTGTGCAGCCTGTGTGTGTCAGGATCCACCAGCCTGCATTTCTTGCTCTGGGTAAGTGACTGGTGGAGAGCCCTGTGCAGCCTGTGTGTGTCAGGACCCACCAGCCTGCATGTCTCACTCTGGGTAAGTGACTGGTGGAGAGCCCTGTGCAGCCTGTGTCAGGATCCACCAGCCTGCATGTCTCACTCTGGGTAAGTGACTGGTGGAGAGCTCTGTGAAGCCTGTGTCAACATCCACCAGCCTGCATGGCTCACTCTGGGTAACTGGTGGAGAGCCCTGTGCAGCCTGTGTCAGGATCCACCAGCCTGCATGTCTCACTCTGGGTAAGTGACTAGTGGAGAACCCTGTGAAGCCTGTGTCAGCATTCACCAGCCTGCATGTCTCGCTCTGAGTAAGTGACTGGTGGAGAGCCCTGTGAATCCTGTGTCAGCATCCACCAGCCTGCATGTCTCGCTCTGGGTAAGTGAATGGTGGAAAGCCATGTGAAGCCTGTGTGTTTCAGGATCCACCAGCCTGCATGTCTCGCTCTGGGTAAGTGACTGGTGGAGAACCCTGTGAAGCCTGTGTCAGCATCCACCAGCCTGCATGTCTCGCTCTGGGTAAGTGACTGGTGGAGAGCCCTGTGAAGCCTGTGTCAGCATCCACCAGCCTGCATGTCTCACTCTGGGTAAATGACTGGTGGAGAGCCATGTGCAGCCTGTGTGTGTCAGCATCCACCAGTCTGCATGTCTCACTCTGGGTAAGTAAATGGTGGAGAGCCCTGTGCAGCCTGTGTGGGTCAGGATCCACCAGCCTGCATTTCTCACTCTGGGTAAGTGACTGGTGGAGAGCCCTGTGCAGCCTGTGTCAGGATCCTCCAGCCTGCATGTCTCACTCTGGGTAAGTGACTGGTGGGGAGCCCTGTGAAGCCTGTGTCAGCATCCACCAGCCTGCATGTCTCACTTTGAGTAAATGACTGCTGGAGAGCCCTGTGCAGCCTGTGTGTGTCAGGATCCACCAGCCTGCATGTCTCACTCTGGGTAAGTGACTGGTGGAGAGCCCTGTGCAGCCTGTGTCAGGATCCACCAGCCTGCATGTCTCGCTCTGGGTAAGTGACTGGTGGAAAGCCATGTGAAGCCTGTGTGTTTCAGGATCCACCAGCCTGCATGTCTAGCTCTGGGTAAGTGACTGGTGGAGAGCCATGTGCAGCCTTTGTCAGGATCCACCAGCCTGCATGTCTCGCTCAAGGTAAGGGACTGGTGGAAAGCCCTGTGAAGCCTGTGTCAGCATCCACCAGCCTGAATGTCTCGCTCTGGGTAAGTGACCGGTGGAGAACCCTGTGAAGGCTGTGTCAGCATCCACAAGCCTGCATGTCTCACTCTGGGTGAGTGACTGGTGGAGAGCCCTGTGAAGCCTGTGTCAGCATCCACCAGCCTGCATGTCTCGCTCTGGGTAAGTGACTGGTGGAGAGCCCTGTGAAGCCTGTGTCAGCACCCACCAGCCTGCATGTCTCGCTCTGGGTAAGTGACTGGTTGAGAGCCCTGTGCAGCCTGTGTCAGGATCCACCAGCCTGCATGTCTCGCTCTGGGTAAGTAACTGGTGGAGAGCCCTGTTAAGCCTGTGTCAGCATTCACCAGCCTGCATGTCTCACTCTGGGTAAGTGACTGGTGGAGAGCCCTGTGAAGCTTGTGTCAGCATCCACCAGCCTGCATGTCACGCTCTAGGTAAGTGACTGGTGGAGAGCCCTGTGCAGCCTGTGTGTGTCAGGATCCACCAGCCTGCATGTCTTGCTCTGGGTAAGTGACTGGTGGAGAGCCCTGTGAAGCCTGTGTAAGCATCCACCAGCCTGCATGTCTCGCTCTGGGTAAGTGACTGGTGGAAAGCCATGTGAAGCCTGTGTGTTTCAGGATCCACCAGCCTGCATGTCTCGCTCTGGGTAAGTGACTGGTGGAGAGCCCTGTGAAGCCTTTGTCAGCATCCACCAGCCTGCATGTCTCACTCTTCGTAAGTGACTGGTGGAGAGCCCTGTGCAGCCTGTGTGTGTCAGGATCCACCAGCCTGCACGTCTCGCTCTGGGTAAGTGACTGGTGGAGAGCCCAGTGCAGCCTTGTCAGGACCCACAAGCCTGCATGTACCACTCAGGGTAAGTGACTGGTGGAGAGCCCTGTGAAGCCTCTCTCAGCATCCACCAGCCTGAATGTCTCACTTTGGGTAAATGACTGGTGGAGAGCCCTGTGCAGCCTGTGTGTGTCAAGATCCACCAGCCTGCATGTCTCACTCTGGGTAAATGACTGGTGGAGAGCCCTGTGTAGCCTGTGTCAGGATCCACCAGCCTACATGTCTCGCTCTGGGTAAGTGACTGGTGGAGAGCCCTGTGTAGCCTGTGTCAGCATCCACCAGCCTGCATGTCTAACTCGGGGTAAGTGACTGGTGGTGAGCCCTGTGCAGCCTGTGTCAGCATCCACCAGCCTGCATGTCTCACTCTGGGTAAGTGACTGGTGGAGAGCCCTGTGCAGTCTGTGTCAGGATCCACCAGCCTGCATATCTCGCTCAAGGTAAGTGACTGGTTGAGAGCCCTGTGCAGCCTGTGTCAGGATCCACCAGCCTGCATGTCTCGCTCTGGGTAAGTAACTGGTGGAGAGCCCTGTTAAGCCTGTGTCAGCATTCACCAGCCTGCATGTCTCACTCTGGGTAAGTGACTGGTGGAGAGCCCTGTGAAGCTTGTGTCAGCATCCACCAGCCTGCATGTCACGCTCTAGGTAAGTGACTGGTGGAGAGCCCTGTGCAGCCTGTGTGTGTCAGGATCCACCAGCCTGCATGTCTTGCTCTGGGTAAGTGACTAGTGGAGAGCCCTGTGAAGCCTGTGTGAGCATCCACCAGCCTGCATGTCTCGCTCTGGGTAAGTGACTGGTGGAAAGCCATGTGAAGCCTGTGTGTTTCAGGATCCACCAGCCTGCATGTCTCGCTCTGGGTAAGTGACTGGTGGAGAGCCCTGTGAAGCCTTTGTCAGCATCCACCAGCCTGCATGTCTCACTCTTCGTAAGTGACTGGTGGAGAGCCCTGTGCAGCCTGTGTGTGTCAGGATCCACCAGCCTGCACGTCTCGCTCTGGGTAAGTGACTGGTGGAGAGCCCAGTGCAGCCTTGTCAGGACCCACAAGCCTGCATGTATCACTCAGGGTAAGTGACTGGTGGAGAGCCCTGTGAAGCCTCTATCAGCATCCACCAGCCTGAATGTCTCACTTTGGGTAAATGACTGGTGGAGAGCCCTGTGCAGCCTGTGTGTGTCAAGATCCACCAGCCTGCATGTCTCACTCTGGGTAAATGACTGGTGGAGAGCCCTGTGTAGCCTGTGTCAGGATCCACCAGCCTACATGTCTCGCTCTGGGTAAGTGACTGGTGGTGAGCCCTGTGCAGCCTGTGTCAGCATCCACCAGCCTGCATGTCTCACTCTGGGTAAGTGACTGGTGGAGAGCCCTGTGCAGTCTGTGTCATGATCCACCAGCCTGCATATCTCGCTCAAGATAAGTGACTGGTGGAAAGCCCTGTGAAGCCTCTGTCAGCATCCACCAGCCTGAATGTATCGCTCTGGGTAAGTGACCGGTGGAGAACCCTGTGAAGGCTGTGTCAGCATCCACCAGCCTGCATGTCTCACTCTGGGTGAGTGACTGGTGGAGAGCCCTGTGAAGCCTGTGTCAGGATCCACCATCCTGCATGTCTCGCTCTGGGTAAGTGACTGGTGGAGAGCCCTGTGCAGCCAGTGTCTTTCAGGATCCAACAGCCTGCATGTCTCGCTCTGGGTAAGTGACTGGTGGAGAGCCCTGTGAAGCCTGTGTCAGCATCCACCAGCCTGCATGTCTCGCTCTGGGTAAGTGACTGGTGGAGAGCCCTGTGAAGCCTGTGTCAGCATCCACCAGCCTGCATGTCTCACTCTGGGTAAATGACTGGTGGAGAGCCATGTGCAGCCTGTGTGTGTCAGCATCCACCAGCCTGCATGTCTCACTCTGGGTAAGTGAATGGTGGAGAGCCCTGTGCAGCCTGTGTGGGTCAGGATCCACCAGCCTGCATTTCTCACTCTGGGTAAGTGACTGGTGGAGAGCCCTGTGCAGCCTGTGTCAGGATCCACCAGCCTGCATGTCTCACTCTGGGTAAGTGACTGGTGGGGAGCCCTGTGAAGCCTGTGTCAGCATCCACCAGCCTGCATGTCTCACTTTGGGTAAATGACTGCTGGAGAGCCCTGTGCAGCCTGTGTGTGTCAGGATCTACCAGCCTGCATGTCTCACTCTGGGTAAGTGACTGGTGGAGAGCCCTGTGCAGCCTGTGTCAGGGTCCACCAGCCTGCATGTCTCACTCTGGGTAAGTGACTAGTGGAGAGCCCTGTGAAGCCTGTGTCAGCATCCACCAGCCTGCATGCCTCACTCTGGGTAAGTGACTGGTGGACACCCCTTTGCAGCCTGTGTCAGCATCCACCAGCCTGCATGTCTCGCTCTGGGTAAGTGACTGGTGGAGAGCCATGTGAAGCCTGGGTGTTTCAGGATCCACCAGCCTGCATGTCTCGCTCTGGGTAAGTGACTGGTGGAGAGCCCTGTGAAGCCTATGTCAGCATCCACCAGCCTGCATGTCTCGCTCTGGGTAAGTGACTGGTGGAGAGCCCTGTGCAGCCTGTGTGTTTCTGGATCCACCAGCCTGCATGTCTCGCTCTGGGTAAGTGACTGGTGGAGAGCCGTGTGAAGCCTGTGTGAGCATCCACCAGCCTGCATGTCTCGCTCTGGGTAAGTGACTGGTGGAGAGCCCTGTGAAGCCTGTGTCAGCATCCACCAGCCTGCATGTCTCGCTCTGGGTAAGTGACTGGTGGAAAGCCATGTGAAGCCTGTGTGTTTCAGGATCCACCAGCCTGCATGTCTCGCTCTGGGTAAGTGACTGGTGGAGAGCCCTGTGAAGCCTTTGTCAGCATCCACCAGCCTGCATGTCTCACTCTTCGTAAGTGACTGGTGGAGAGCCCTGTGCAGCCTGTGTGTGTCAGGATCCACCAGCCTGCACGTCTCGCTCTGAGTAAGTGACTGGTGGAGAGCCCTGTGCAGCCTGTGTCAGCATCCACCAGCCTGCATGTCTCCCTCTTCGTAAGTGACTGGTGGAGAGCCCTGTGCAGCCTGTGTGTGTCAGGATCCACCAGCCTGCATGTCTCGCTCTGAGTAAGTGACTGGTGGAGAGCCCTGTGCAGCCTTGTCAGGACCCACAAGCCTGCATGTATCACTCAGGGTAAGTGACTGGTGGAGAGCCCTGTGAAGCCTCTGTCAGCATCCACCAGCCTGAATGTCTCACTTTGGGTAAATGACTGGTGGAGAGCCCTGTGCAGCCTGTGTGTGTCAGGATCCACCAGCCTGCATGTCTCACTCTGGGTAAATGACTGGTGGAGAGCCCTGTGTAGCCTGTGTCAGGATCCACCAGCCTACATGTCTCGCTCTGGGTAAGTGACTGGTGGAGAGCCCTGTGTAGCCTGTGTCAGCATCCACCAGCCTGCATGTCTCACTCGGGGTAAGTGACTGGTGGAGAGCCCTGTGCAGCCTGTGTCAGCATCCACCAGCCTGCATGTCTCACTCTGGGTAAGTGACTGGTGGAGAGCCCTGTGCAGCCTGTGTCAGCATCCACCAGCCTGCATGTCTCGCTCAAGGTAAGTGACTGGTGGAAAGCCCTGTGAAGCCTGTGTCAGCATCCACCAGCCTGAATGTCTTGCTCTGGGTAAGTGGCCGGTGGAGAACCCTGTGAAGGCTGTGTCAGCATCCACCAGCCTGCATGTCTCACTCTGGGTGAGTGACTGGTGGAGAGCCCTGTGAAGCCTGTGTCAGGATCCACCATCCTGCATGTCTCGCTCTGGGTAAGTGACTGGTGGAGAGCCCTGTGCAGCCAGTGTCTTTCAGGATCCAACAGCCTGCATGTCTCGCTCTGGGTAAGTGACTGGTGGAAAGCCCTGTGAAGCCTGTGTCAGCATCCACCAGCCTGCATGTCTCACTCGGGGTAAGTGACTGGTGGAGAGCCCTGTGAAGCCTGTGTCAGCATCCACCAGCCTGCATGTCTCGCTCTGGGTAAGTGACTGGTGGAGAGCCCTGTGAAGCCTGTGTCAGCATCCACCTGCCTGCATGTCTCGCTCTGGGTAAGTGACTGGTTGAGAGCCCTGTGCAGCCTGTGTCAGGATCCACCAGCCTGCATGTCTCGCTGTGGGTAAGTAACTGGTGTAGAGCCCTGTTAAGCCTGTGTCAGCATTCACCAGTCTGCATGTCTCACTCTGGGTAAGTGACTGGTGGAGAGCCCTCTGAAGCTTGTGTCAGCATCCACCAGCCTGCATGACACGCTCTAGGTAAGTGACTGGTGGAGAGCCCTGTGCAGCCTGTGTGTGTCAGGATCCACCAGCCTGCATTTCTTGCTCTGGGTAAGTGACTGGTGGAGAGCCCTGTGCAGCCTGTGTGTGTCAGGACCCACCAGCCTGCATGTCTCACTCTGGGTAAGTGACTGGTGGAGAGCCCTGTGCAGCCTGTGTCAGGATCCACCAGCCTGCATGTCTCACTCTGGGTAAGTGACTGGTGGAGAGCTCTGTGAAGCCTGTGTCAACATCCACCAGCCTGCATGGCTCACTCTGGGTAACTGGTGGAGAGCCCTGTGCAGCCTGTGTCAGGATCCACCAGCCTGCATGTCTCACTCTGGGTAAGTGACTAGTGGAGAACCCTGTGAAGCCTGTGTCAGCATTCACCAACCTGCATGTCTCGCTCTGAGTAAGTGACTGGAGGAGAGCCCTGTGAATCCTGTGTCAGCATCCACCAGCCTGCATGTCTCGCTCTGGGTAAGTGAATGGTGGAAAGCCATGTGAAGCCTGTGTGTTTCAGGATCCACCAGCCTGCATGTCTCGCTCTGGGTAAGTGACTGGTGGAGAACCCTGTGAAGCCTGTGTCAGCATCCACCAGCCTGCATGTCTCGCTCTGGGTAAGTGACTGGTGGAGAGCCCTGTGCAGCCTTTGTCAGGATCCACCAGCCTGCATGTCTCGCTCAAGGTAAGGGACTGGTGGAAAGCCCTGTGAAGCCTGTGTCAGCATCCACCAGCCTGAATGTCTCGCTCTGGGTAAGTGACTGGAGGAGAGCCCTGTGAATCCTGTGTCAGCATCCACCAGCCTGCATGTCTCGCTCTGGGTAAGTGACTGGTGGAAAGCCATGTGAAGCCTGTGTGTTTCAGGATCCACCAGCCTGCATGTCTCGCTCTGGGTAGGTGACTGGTGGAGAACCCTGTGAAGCCTGTGTCAGCATCCACCAGCCTGCATGTCTCGCTCTGGGTAAGTGACTGGTGGAGAGCCCTGTGAAGCCTGTGTCAGCATCCACCAGCCTGCATGTCTCACTCTGGGTAAATGACTGGTGGAGAGCCATGTGCAGCCTGTGTGTGTCAGCATCCACCAGTCTGCATGTCTCACTCTGGGTAAGTGAATGGTGGAGAGCCCTGTGCAGCCTGTGTGGGTCAGGATCCACCAGCCTGCATTTCTCACTCTGGGTAAGTGACTGGTGGAGAGCCCTGTGCAGCCTGTGTCAGGATCCACCAGCCTGCATGTCTCACTCTGGGTAAGTGACTGGTGGGGAGCCCTGTGAAGCCTGTGTCAGCATCCACCAGCCTGCATGTCTCACTTTGAGTAAATGACTGCTGGAGAGCCCTGTGCAGCCTGTGTGTGTCAGGATCCACCAGCCTGCATGTCTCACTCTGGGTAAGTGACTGGTGGAGAGCCCTGTGCAGCCTGTGTCAGGATCCACCAGCCTGCATGTCTCGCTCTGGGTAAGTGACTGGTGGAAAGCCATGTGAAGCCTGTGTGTTTCAGGATCCACCAGCCTGCATGTCTCGCTCTGGGTAAGTGACTGGTGGAGAACCCTGTGAAGCCTGTGTCAGCATCCACCAGCCTGCATGTCTCGCTCTGGGTAAGTGACTGGTGGAGAGCCCTGTGCAGCCTTTGTCAGGATCCACCAGCCTGCATGTCTCGCTCAAGGTAAGGGACTGGTGGAAAGCCCTGTGAAGCCTGTGTCAGCATCCACCAGCCTGAATGTCTCGCTCTGGGTAAGTGACTGGAGGAGAGCCCTGTGAATCCTGTGTCAGCATCCACCAGCCTGCATGTCTCGCTCTGGGTAAGTGACTGGTAGAAAGCCATGTGAAGCCTGTGTGTTTCAGGATCCACCAGCCTGCATGTCTCGCTCTGGGTAAGTGACTGGTGGAGAACCCTGTGAAGCCTGTGTCAGCATCCACCAGCCTGCATGTCTCGCTCTGGGTAAGTGACTGGTGGAGAGCCCTGTGAAGCCTGTGTCAGCATCCACCAGCCTGCATGTCTCACTCTGGGTAAATGACTGGTGGAGAGCCATGTGCAGCCTGTGTGTGTCAGCATCCACCAGTCTGCATGTCTCACTCTGGGTAAGTGAATGGTGGAGAGCCCTGTGCAGCCTGTGTGGGTCAGGATCCACCAGCCTGCATTTCTCACTCTGGGTAAGTGACTGGTGGAGAGCCCTGTGCAGCCTGTGTCAGGATCCACCAGCCTGCATGTCTCACTCTGGGTAAGTGACTGGTGGGGAGCCCTGTGAAGCCTGTGTCAGCATCCACCAGCCTGCATGTCTCACTTTGAGTAAATGACTGCTGGAGAGCCCTGTGCAGCCTGTGTGTGTCAGGATCCACCAGCCTGCATGTCTCACTCTGGGTAAGTGACTGGTGGAGAGCCCTGTGCAGCCTGTGTCAGGATCCACCAGCCTGCATGTCTCGCTCTGGGTAAGTGACTGGTGGAAAGCCATGTGAAGCCTGTGTGTTTCAGGATCCACCAGCCTGCATGTCTCGCTCTGGGTAAGTGACTGGTGGAGAGCCATGTGCAGCCTTTGTCAGGATCCACCAGCCTGCTTGTCTCGCTCAAGGTAAGGGACTGGTGGAAAGCCCTGTGAAGCCTGTGTCAGCATCCACCAGCCTGAATGTCTCGCTCTGGGTAAGTGACCGGTGGAGAACCCTGTGAAGGCTGTGTCAGCATCCACAAGCCTGCATGTCTCACTCTGGGTGAGTGACTGGTGGAGAGCCCTGTGAAGCCTGTGTCAGCACCCACCAGCCTGCATGTCTCGCTCTGGGTAAGTGACTGGTGGAGAGCCCTGTGAAGCCTGTGTCAGCACCCACCAGCCTGCATGTCTCGCTCTGGGTAAGTGACTGGTTGAGAGCCCTGTGCAGCCTGTGTCAGGATCCACCAGCCTGCATGTCTCGCTCTGGGTAAGTAACTGGTGGAGAGCCCTGTTAAGCCTGTGTCAGCATTCACCAGCCTGCATGTCTCACTCTGGGTAAGTGACTGGTGGAGAGCCCTGTGAAGCTTGTGTCAGCATCCACCAGCCTGCATGTCACGCTCTAGGTAAGTGACTGGTGGAGAGCCCTGTGCAGCCTGTGTGTGTCAGGATCCACCAGCCTGCATGTCTTGCTCTGGGTAAGTGACTGGTGGAGAGCCCTGTGCAGCCTGTGTGTGTCAGGACCCACCAGCCTGCATGTCTCACTCTGAGTAAGTGACTGGTGGAGAGCCCTGTGCAGCCTGTGTCAGGATCCACCAGCCTGCATGTCTCACTCTGGGTAAGTGACTGGTGGAGAGCTCTGTGAAGCCTGTGTCAGCATCCACCAGCCTGCATGGCTCACTCTGGGTAACTGGTGGAGAGCCCTGTGCAGCCTGTGTCAGGATCCACCAGCCTGCATGTCTCACTCTGGGTAAGTGACTAGTGGAGAACCCTGTGAAGCCTGTGTCAGCATTCACCAGCCTGCATGTCTCGCTCTGAGTAAGTGACTGGTGGAGAGCCCTGTGAATCCTGTGTCAGCATCCACCAGCCTGCATGTCTCGCTCTGAGTAAGTGACTGGTGGAGAGCCCTGTGCAGCCTGTGTGTTTCAGGATCCACCAGCCTTCATGTCTCGCTCTGGGTAAGTGACTGGTGGAGAGCCCTGTGAAGCCTGTGTGAGCATCCACCAGCCTGCATGTCTCGCTCTGGGTAAGTGACTGGTGGAGAGCCTCGTGAATCCTGTGTCAGCATCCACCAGCCTGCATGTCTCGCTCTGGGTAAGTGACTGGTGGAAAGCCATGTGAAGCCTGTGTGTTTCAGGATCCACCAGCCTGCATGTCTCACTCTGGGTAAGTGACTGGTGGAGAACCCTGTGAAGCCTGTGTCAGCATCCACCAGCCTGCATGTCTCGCTCTGGGTAAGTGACTGGTGGAGAGCCATGTGCAGCCTGTGTGTGTCAGCATCCACCAGTCTGCATGTCTCACTCTGGGTAAGTGAATGGTGGAGAGCCCTGTGCAGCCTGTGTGGGTCAGGATCCACCAGCCTGCATTTCTCACTCTGGGTAAGTGACTGGTGGAGAGCCCTGTGCAGCCTGTGTCAGGATCCACCAGCCTGCATGTCTCACTCTGGGTAAGTGACTGGTGGGGAGCCCTGTGAAGCCTGTGTCAGCATCCACCAGCCTGCATGTCTCACTTTGAGTAAATGACTGCTGGAGAGCCCTGTGCAGCCTGTGTGTGTCAGGATCCACCAGCCTGCATGTCTCACTCTGGGTAAGTGACTGGTGGAGAGCCCTGTGCAGCCTGTGTCAGGATCCACCAGCCTGCATGTCTCACTCTGGGTAAGTGACTGGTGGAGAGCCCTGTGAAGCCTGTGTCAGCATCCACCAGCCTGCATGCCTCACTCTGGGTAAGTGACTGGTGGACACCCCTGTGCAGCCTGTGTCAGCATCCACCAGCCTGCATGTCTCGCTCTGGGTAAGTGACTGGTGGAGAGCCATGTGAAGCCTGGGTGTTTCAGGATCCACCAGCCTGCATGTCTCGCTCTGGGTAAGTGACTGGTGGAGAGCCCTGTGAAGCCTATGTCAGCATCCACCAGCCTGCATGTCTCACTCTGGGTAAATGACTGGTGGAGAGCCCTTTGAATCCTGTGTCAGGATCCACCAGCCTGCATGTCTCACTCTGGGTAAGTGACTGGTGGAGAGCCCTGTG
Organism: Triturus cristatus; assembly: GCF_964204655.1. Classification (NCBI taxonomy): domain Eukaryota; kingdom Metazoa; phylum Chordata; class Amphibia; order Caudata; family Salamandridae; genus Triturus; species Triturus cristatus. Next base: position 67,266 of record NW_028188132.1, on the reverse strand, counting down.
CAGCCTGTGTCAGGATCCACCAGCCTGCATGTCTCACTCTGGGTAAGTGACTGGTGGAGAGCCCTGTGAAGCCTGTGTCAGCATCCACCAGCCTGCATGCCTCACTCTGGGTAAGTGACTAGTGGACACCCCTGTGCAGCCTGTGTCAGCATCCACCAGCCTGCATGTCTCGCTCTGGGTAAGTGACTGGTGGAAAGCCATGTGAAGCCTGTGTGTTTCTGGATCCACCAGCCTGCATGTCTCGCTCTGGGTAAGTGACTGGTGGAGAGCCCTGTGAAGCCTGTGTGAGCATCCACCAGCCTGCATGTCTCGCTCTGGGTAAGTGACTGGTGGAGAGCCCTGTGAAGCCTGTGTGAGCATCCACCAGCCTGCATGTCTCGCTCTGGGTAAGTGACTGGTGGAAAGCCATGTGAAGCCTGTGTGTTTCAGGATCCACCAGCCTGCATGTCTCGCTCTGGGTAAGTGACTGGTGGAGAGCCCTGTGAAGCCTTTGTCAGCATCCACCAGCCTGCATGTCTCACGCTTCGTAAGTGACTGGTGGAGAGCCCTGTGCAGCCTGTGTGTGTCAGGATCCACCAGCCTGCACGTCTCGCTCTGGGTAAGTGACTGGTGGAGAGCCCTGTGCAGCCTTGTCAGGGCCCACAAGCCTGCATGTATCACTCAGGGTAAGTGACTGGTGGAGAGCCCTGTGAAGCCTCTGTCAGCATCCACCAGCCTTAATGTCTCACTTTGGGTAAATGACTGGTGGAGAGCCCTGTGCAGCCTGTGTGTGTCAGGATCCACCAGCCTGCATGTCTCACTCTGGGTAAATGACTGGTGGAGAGCCCTGTGTAGCCTGTGTCAGGATCCACCAGCCTACATGTCTCGCTCTGGGTAAGTGACTGGTGAAGAGCCCTGTGTAGCCTGTGTCAGCATCCACCAGCCTGCATGTCTCACTCGGGGTAAGTGACTGGTGGAGAGCCCTGTGCAGCCTGTGTCAGCATCCACCAGCCTGCATGTCTCACTCTGGGTAAGTGACTGGTGGAGAGCCCTGTGCAGCCTGTGTCAGGATCCACCAGCCTGCATGTCTCGCTCAAGGTAAGTGACTGGTGGAAAGCCCTGTGAAGCCTGTGTCAGCATCCACCAGCCTGAATGTCTCGCTCTGGGTAAGTGGCCGGTGGAGAACCCTGTGAAGGCTGTGTCAGCATCCACCAGCCTGCATGTCTCACTCTGGGTGAGTGACTGGTGGAGAGCCCTGTGAAGCCTGTGTCAGGATCCACCATCCTGCATGTCTCGCTCTGGGTAAGTGACTGGTGGAGAGCCCTGTGCAGCCAGTGTCTTTCAGGATCCAACAGCCTGCATGTCTCGCTCTGGGTAAGTGACTGGTGGAGAGCCCTGTGAAGCCTGTGTCAGCATCCACCAGCCTGCATGTCTCACTCGGGGTAAGTGACTGGTGGAGAGCCCTGTGAAGCCTGTGTCAGCATCCACCAACCTGCATGCCTCACTCTGGGTAAGTGACTAGTGGACACCCCTGTGCAGCCTGTGTCAGCATCCACCAGCCTGCATGTCTCGCTCTGGGTAAGTGACTGGTGGAAAGCCATGTGAAGCCTGTGTGTTTCTGTATCCACCAGCCTGCATGTCTCGCTCTGGGTAAGTGACTGGTGGAGAGCCCTGTGAAGCCTGTGTGAGCATCCACCAGCCTGCATGTCTCGCTCTGGGTAAGTGACTGGTGGAGAGCCCTGTGAAGCCTGTGTCAGCATCCACCAGCCTGCATGTCTCGCTCTGGGTAAGTGACTGGTGGAAAGCCATGTGAAGCCTGTGTGTTTCAGGATCCACCAGCCTGCATGTCTCGCTCTGGGTAAGTGACTGGTGGAGAGCCCTGTGAAGCCTTTGTCAGCATCCACCAGCCTGCATGTCTCACGCTTCGTAAGTGACTGGTGGAGAGCCCTGTGCAGCCTGTGTGTGTCAGGATCCACCAGCCTGCACGTCTCGCTCTGGGTAAGTGACTGGTGGAGAGCCCTGTGCAGCCTTGTCAGGACCCACAAGCCTGCATGTATCACTCAGGGTAAGTGACTGGTGGAGAGCCCTGTGAAGCCTCTGTCAGCATCCACCAGCCTTAATGTCTCACTTTGGGTAAATGACTGATGGAGAGCCCTGTGCAGCCTGTGTGTGTCAGGATCCACCAGCCTGCATGTCTCACTCTGGGTAAATGACTGGTGGAGAGCCCTGTGTAGCCTGTGTCACGATCCACCAGCCTACATGTCTCGCTCTGGGTAAGTGACTTGTGAAGAGCCCTGTGTAGCCTGTGTCAGCATCCACCAGCCTGCATGTCTCACTCGGGGTAAGTGACTGGTGGAGAGCCCTGTGCAGCCTGTGTCAGCATCCACCAGCCTGCATGTCTCACTCTGGGTAAGTGACTGGTGGAGAGCCCTGTGCAGCCTGTGTCAGGATCCACCAGCCTGCATGTCTCGCTCAAGGTAAGTGACTGGTGGAAAGCCCTGTGAAGCCTGTGTCAGCATCCACCAGCCTGAATGTCTCGCTCTGGGTAAGTGGCCAGTGGAGAACCCTGTGAAGGCTGTGTCAGCATCCACCAGCCTGCATGTCTCACTCTGGGTGAGTGACTGGTGGAGAGCCCTGTGAAGCCTGTGTCAGGATCCACCATCCTGCATGTCTCGCTCAGGGTAAGTGACTGGTGGAGAGCCCTGTGCAGCCAGTGTCTTTCAGGATCCAACAGCCTGCATGTCTCGCTCTGGGTAAGTGACTGGTGGAGAGCCCTGTGAAGCCTGTGTCAGCATCCACCAGCCTGCATGTCTCACTCGGGGTAAGTGACTGGTGGAGAGCCCTGTGAAACCTGTGTCAGCATCCACCAACCTGCATGTCTCGCTCTGGGTAAGTGACTGGTGGAGATCCCTGTGAAGCCTGTGTCAGCATCCACCAGCCTGCATGTCTCGCTCTGGGTAAGTGACTGGTTGAGAGCCCTGTGCAGCCTGTGTCAGGATCCACCAGCCTGCATGTCTCGCTCTGGGTAAGTAACTGGTGGAGAGCCCTGTTAAGCCTGTGTCAGCATTCACCAGCCTGCATGTCTCACTCTGGGTAAGTGACTGGTGGAGAGCCCTGTGCAGCCTGTGTCAGGATCCACCAGCTTGCATGTCTCACTCTGGGTAAGTGACTGGTGGAGAGCTCTGTGAAGCCTGTGTCAACATCCACCAGCCTGCATGGCTCACTCTGGGTAACTGGTGGAGAGCCCTGTGCAGCCTGTGTCAGGATCCACCAGCCTGCATGTCTCACTCTGGGTAAGTGACTAGTGGAGAACCCTGTGAAGCCTGTGTCAGCATTCACCAGCCTGTATGTCTCGCTCTGAGTAAGTGACTGGTGGAGAGCCCTGTGAATCCTGTGTCAGCATCCACCAGCCTGCATGTCTCGCTCTGAGTAAGTGACTGGTGGAGAGCCCTGTGCAGCCTGTGTGTTTCAGGATCCACCAGCCTGCATGTCTCGCTCTGGGTAAGTGACTGGTGGAGAGCCCTGTGAAGCCTGTGTGAGCATCCACCAGCCTGCATGTCTCGCTCTGGGTAAGTGACTGGTGGAGCGCCCTGTGAATCCTGTGTCAGCATCCACCAGCCTGCATGTATCACTCAGGGTAAGTGACTGGTGGAGAGCCCTGTGAAGCCTCTGTCAGCATCCACCAGCCTTAATGTCTCACTTTGGGTAAATGACTGGTGGAGAGCCCTGTGCAGCCTGTGTGTGTCAGGATCCACCAGCCTGCATGTCTCACTCTGGGTAAATGACTGGTGGAGAGCCCTGTGTAGCCTGTGTCAGGATCCACCAGCCTACATGTCTCGCTCTGGGTAAGTGACTGGTGAAGAGCCCTGTGTAGCCTGTGTCAGCATCCACCAGCCTGCATGTCTCACTCGGGGTAAGTGACTGGTGGAGAGCCCTGTGCAGCCTGTGTCAGCATCCACCAGCCTGCATGTCTCACTCTGGGTAAGTGACTGGTGGAGAGCCCTGTGCAGCCTGTGTCAGGATCCACCAGCCTGCATGTCTCGCTCAAGGTAAGTGACTGGTGGAAAGCCCTGTGAAGCCTGTGTCAGCATCCACCAGCCTGAATGTCTCGCTCTGGGTAAGTGGCCGGTGGAGAACCCTGTGAAGGCTGTGTCAGCATCCACCAGCCTGCATGTCTCACTCTGGGTGAGTGACTGGTGGAGAGCCCTGTGAAGCCTGTGTCAGGATCCACCATCCTGCATGTCTCGCTCTGGGTAAGTGACTGGTGGAGAGCCCTGTGCAGCCAGTGTCTTTCAGGATCCAACAGCCTGCATGTCTCGCTCTGGGTAAGTGACTGGTGGAGAGCCCTGTGAAGCCTGTGTCAGCATCCACCAGCCTGCATGTCTCACTCGGGGTAAGTGACTGGTGGAGAGCCCTGTGAAGCCTGTGTCAGCATCCACCAACCTGCATGCCTCACTCTGGGTAAGTGACTAGTGGACACCCCTGTGCAGCCTGTGTCAGCATCCACCAGCCTGCATGTCTCGCTCTGGGTAAGTGACTGGTGGAAAGCCATGTGAAGCCTGTGTGTTTCTGTATCCACCAGCCTGCATGTCTCGCTCTGGGTAAGTGACTGGTGGAGAGCCCTGTGAAGCCTGTGTGAGCATCCACCAGCCTGCATGTCTCGCTCTGGGTAAGTGACTGGTGGAGAGCCCTGTGAAGCCTGTGTCAGCATCCACCAGCCTGCATGTCTCGCTCTGGGTAAGTGACTGGTGGAAAGCCATGTGAAGCCTGTGTGTTTCAGGATCCACCAGCCTGCATGTCTCGCTCTGGGTAAGTGACTGGTGGAGAGCCCTGTGAAGCCTTTGTCAGCATCCACCAGCCTGCATGTCTCACGCTTCGTAAGTGACTGGTGGAGAGCCCTGTGCAGCCTGTGTGTGTCAGGATCCACCAGCCTGCACGTCTCGCTCTGGGTAAGTGACTGGTGGAGAGCCCTGTGCAGCCTTGTCAGGACCCACAAGCCTGCATGTATCACTCAGGGTAAGTGACTGGTGGAGAGCCCTGTGAAGCCTCTGTCAGCATCCACCAGCCTTAATGTCTCACTTTGGGTAAATGACTGATGGAGAGCCCTGTGCAGCCTGTGTGTGTCAGGATCCACCAGCCTGCATGTCTCACTCTGGGTAAATGACTGGTGGAGAGCCCTGTGTAGCCTGTGTCACGATCCACCAGCCTACATGTCTCGCTCTGGGTAAGTGACTTGTGAAGAGCCCTGTGTAGCCTGTGTCAGCATCCACCAGCCTGCATGTCTCACTCGGGGTAAGTGACTGGTGGAGAGCCCTGTGCAGCCTGTGTCAGCATCCACCAGCCTGCATGTCTCACTCTGGGTAAGTGACTGGTGGAGAGCCCTGTGCAGCCTGTGTCAGGATCCACCAGCCTGCATGTCTCGCTCAAGGTAAGTGACTGGTGGAAAGCCCTGTGAAGCCTGTGTCAGCATCCACCAGCCTGAATGTCTCGCTCTGGGTAAGTGGCCAGTGGAGAACCCTGTGAAGGCTGTGTCAGCATCCACCAGCCTGCATGTCTCACTCTGGGTGAGTGACTGGTGGAGAGCCCTGTGAAGCCTGTGTCAGGATCCACCATCCTGCATGTCTCGCTCAGGGTAAGTGACTGGTGGAGAGCCCTGTGCAGCCAGTGTCTTTCAGGATCCAACAGCCTGCATGTCTCGCTCTGGGTAAGTGACTGGTGGAGAGCCCTGTGAAGCCTGTGTCAGCATCCACCAGCCTGCATGTCTCACTCGGGGTAAGTGACTGGTGGAGAGCCCTGTGAAACCTGTGTCAGCATCCACCAACCTGCATGTCTCGCTCTGGGTAAGTGACTGGTGGAGATCCCTGTGAAGCCTGTGTCAGCATCCACCAGCCTGCATGTCTCGCTCTGGGTAAGTGACTGGTTGAGAGCCCTGTGCAGCCTGTGTCAGGATCCACCAGCCTGCATGTCTCGCTCTGGGTAAGTAACTGGTGGAGAGCCCTGTTAAGCCTGTGTCAGCATTCACCAGCCTGCATGTCTCACTCTGGGTAAGTGACTGGTGGAGAGCCCTGTGAAGCTTGTGTCAGCATCCACCAGCCTGCATGTCACGCTCTAGGTAAGTGACTGGTGGAGAGCCCTGTGCAGCCTGTGTGTGTCAGGATCCACCAGCCTGCATTTCTTGCTCTGTGTAAGTGACTGGTGGAGAGCCCTGTGCAGCCTGTGTGTGTCAGGACCCACCAGCCTGCATGTCTCACTCTGGGTAAGTGACTGGTGGAGAGCCCTGTGCAGCCTGTGTCAGGATCCACCAGCTTGCATGTCTCACTCTGGGTAAGTGACTGGTGGAGAGCTCTGTGAAGCCTGTGTCAACATCCACCAGCCTGCATGGCTCACTCTGGGTAACTGGTGGAGAGCCCTGTGCAGCCTGTGTCAGGATCCACCAGCCTGCATGTCTCACTCTGGGTAAGTGACTAGTGGAGAACCCTGTGAAGCCTGTGTCAGCATTCACCAGCCTGCATGTCTCGCTCTGAGTAAGTGACTGGTGGAGAGCCCTGTGAATCCTGTGTCAGCATCCACCAGCCTGCATGTCTCGCTCTGAGTAAGTGACTGGTGGAGAGCCCTGTGCAGCCTGTGTGTTTCAGGATCCACCAGCCTGCATGTCTCGCTCTGGGTAAGTGACTGGTGGAGAGCCCTGTGAAGCCTGTGTGAGCATCCACCAGCCTGCATGTCTCGCTCTGGGTAAGTGACTGGTGGAGCGCCCTGTGAATCCTGTGTCAGCATCCACCAGCCTGCATGTCTCGCTCTGGGTAAGTGACTGGTGGAAAGCCATGTGAAGCCTGTGTGTTTCAGGATCCACCAGCCTGCATGTCTCGCTCTGGGTAAGTGACTGGTGGAGAACCCTGTGAAGCCTGTGTCAGCATCCACCAGCCTGCATGTCTCGCTCTGGGTAAGTGACTGGTGGAGAGGCCTGTGCAGCCTGTGTCAGGATCCACCAGCCTGCATGTCTCGCTCAAGGTAAGTGACTGGTGGAAAGCCCTGTGAAGCCTGTGTCAGCATCCACCAGCCTGAATGTCTCGCTCTGGGTAAGTGACCGGTGGAGAACCCTGTGAAGGCTGTGTCAGCATCCACAAGCCTGCATGTCTCACTCTGGGTGAGTGACTGGTGGAGAGCCCTGTGAAGCCTGTGTCATGATCCACCATCCTGCATGTCTCGCTCTGGGTAAGTGACTGGTGGAGAGCCCTGTGCAGCCAGTGTCTTTCAGGATCCAACAGCCTGCATGTCTCGCTCTGGGTAAGTGACTGGTGGAGAGCCCTGTGAAGCCTGTGTGTGTTAGGATCCACCAGCCTGCATTTCTTGCTCTGGGTAAGTGACTGGCGGAGAGCCCTGTGCAGCCTGTGTGTGTCAGGAACCACCAGCCTGCATGTCTCACTCTGGGTAAGTGACTGGTGGAGAGCCCTGTGCAGCCTGTGTCAGGATCCACCAGCTTGCATGTCTCACTCTGGGTAAGTGACTGGTGGAGAGCTCTGTGAAGCCTGTGTCAACATCCACCAGCCTGCATGGCTCACTCTGGGTAACTGGTGGAGAGCCCTGTGCAGCCTGTGTCAGGATCCACCAGCCTGCATGTCTCACTCTGGGTAAGTGACTAGTGGAGAACCCTGTGAAGCCTGTATCAGCATTCACCAGCCTGCATGTCTCGCTCTGAGTAAGTGACTGGTGGAGAGCCCTGTGAATCCTGTGTCAGCATCCACCAGCCTGTATGTCTCGCTCTGAGTAAGTGACTGGTGGAGAGCCCTGTGCAGCCTGTGTGTTTCAGGATCCACCAGCCTGCATGTCTCGCTCTGGGTAAGTGACTGGTGGAGAGCCCTGTGAAGCCTGTGTGAGCATCCACCAGCCTGCATGTCTCGCTCTGGGTAAGTGACTGGTGGAGCGCCCTGTGAATCCTGTGTCAGCATCCACCAGCCTGCATGTCTCGCTCTGGGTAAGTGACTGGTGGAAAGCCATGTGAAGCCTGTGTGTTTCAGGATCCACCAGCCTGCATGTCTCGCTCTGGGTAAGTGACTGGTGGAGAACCCTGTGAAGCCTGTGTCAGCATCCACCAGCCTGCATGTCTCGCTCTAGGTAAGTGACTGGTGGAGAGCCCTGTGCAGCCTGTGTCAGGATCCACCAGCCTGCATGTCTCGCTCAAGGTAAGTGACTGGTGGAAAGCCCTGTGAAGCCTGTGTCAGCATCCACCAGCCTGAATGTCTCGCTCTGGGTAAGTGACCGGTGGAGAACCCTGTGAAGGCTGTGTCAGCATCCACAAGCCTGCATGTCTCACTCTGGGTGAGTGACTGGTGGAAAGCCCTGTGAAGCCTGTGTCATGATCCACCATCCTGCATGTCTCGCTCTGGGTAAGTGACTGGTGGAGAGCCCTGTGCAGCCAGTGTCTTTCAGGATCCAACAGCCTGCATGTCTCGCTCTGGGTAAGTGACTGGTGGAGAGCCCTGTGAAGCCTGTGTCAGCATCCACCAGCCTGCATGTCTCACTCGGGGTAAGTGACTGGTGGAGAGCCCTGTGAAGCCTGTGTCAGCATCCACCAGCCTGCATGTCTCGCTCTTGGTAAGTGACTGGTGGAGAGCCCTGTGAAGCCTGTGTCAGCATCCACCAGCCTGCATGTCTCGCTCTGGGTAAGTGACTGGTTGAGAGCCCTGTGCAGCCTGTGTCAGGATCCACCAGCCTGCATGTCTCGCTCTGGGTAAGTAACTGGTGGAGAGCCCTGTTAAGCCTGTGTCAGCATTCACCAGCCTGCATGTCTCACTCTGGGTAAGTGACTGGTGGAGAGCCCTGTGAAGCTTGAGTCAGCATCCACCAGCCTGCATGTCACGCTCTAGGTAAGTGACTGGTGGAGAGCCCTGTGCAGCCTGTGTGTGTCAGGATCCACCAGCCTGCATGTCTTGCTCTGGGTAAGTGACTGGTGGAGAGCCCTGTGCAGCCTGTGTGTGTCAGGACCCACCAGCCTGCATGTCTCACTCTGAGTAAGTGACTGGTGGAGAGCCCTGTGCAGCCTGTGTCAGGATCCACCAGCCTGCATGTCTCACTCTGGGTAAGTGACTGGTGGAGAGCTCTGTGAAGCCTGTGTCAGCATCCACCAGCCTGCATGGCTCACTCTGGGTAACTGGTGGAGAGCCCTGTGCAGCCTGTGTCAGGATCCACCAGCCTGCATGTCTCATTCTGGGTAAGTGACTAGTGGTGAACCCTGTGAAGCCTGTGTCAGCATTCACCAGCCTGCATGTCTCGCTCTGAGTAAGTGACTGGTGGAGAGACCTGTGAATCCTGTGTCAGCATCCACCAGCCTGCATGTCTCGCTCTGAGTAAGTGACTGGTGGAGAGCCCTGTGCAGCCTGTGTGTTTCAGGATCCACCAGCCTGCATGTCTCGCTCTGGGTAAGTGACTGGTGGAGAGCCCTGTGAAGCCTGTTTGAGCATCCACTAGCCTGGATGTCTCGCTCTGGGTAAGTGACTGGTGGAGAGCCCTGTGAATCCTGTGTCAGCATCCACCAGCCTGCATGTCTCGCTCTGGGTAAGTGACTGGTGGAAAGCCATGTGAAGCCTGTGTGTTTCAGGATCCACCAGCCTGCATGTCTCGCTCTGGGTAAGTGACAAGTGGAGAACCCTGTGAAGCCTGTGTCAGCATCCACCAGCCTGCATGTCTCGCTCTGGGTAAGTGACTGGTGGAGAGCCCTGTGAAGCCTGTGTCAGCATCCACCAGCCTGCATGTCTCACTCTGGGTAAATGACTGGTGGAGAGCCATGTGCAGCCTGTGTGTGTCAGCATCCACCAGCCTGCATGTCTCACTCTGGGTAAGTGAATGGTGGAGAGCCCTGTGCAGCCTGTGTGGGTCAGGATCCACCAGCCTGCATTTCTCACTCTGGGTAAGTGACTGGTGGAGAGCCCTGTGCAGCCTGTGTCAGGATCCACCAGCCTGCATGTCTCACTCTGGGTAAGTGACTGGTGGGGAGCCCTGTGAAGCCTGTGTCAGCATCCACCAGCCTGCATGTCTCACTTTGGGTAAATGACTGCTGGAGAGCCCTGTGCAGCCTGTGTGTGTCAGGATCTACCAGCCTGCATGTCTCACTCTGGGTAAGTGACTGGTGGAGAGCCCTGTGCAGCCTGTGTCAGGGTCCACCAGCCTGCATGTCTCACTCTGGGTAAGTGACTAGTGGAGAGCCCTGTGAAGCCTGTGTCAGCATCCACCAGCCTGCATGCCTCACTCTGGGTAAGTGACTGGTGGACACCCCTTTGCAGCCTGTGTCAGCATCCACCAGCCTGCATGTCTCGCTCTGGGTAAGTGACTGGTGGAGAGCCATGTGAAGCCTGGGTGTTTCAGGATCCACCAGCCTGCATGTCTCGCTCTGGGTAAGTGACTGGTGGAGAGCCCTGTGAAGCCTATGTCAGCATCCACCAGCCTGCATGTCTCGCTCTGGGTAAGTGACTGGTGGAGAGCCCTGTGCAGCCTGTGTGTTTCTGGATCCACCAGCCTGCATGTCTCGCTCTGGGTAAGTGACTGGTGGAGAGCCGTGTGAAGCCTGTGTGAGCATCCACCAGCCTGCATGTCTCGCTCTGGGTAAGTGACTGGTGGAGAGCCCTGTGAAGCCTGTGTCAGCATCCACCAGCCTGCATGTCTCGCTCTGGGTAAGTGACTGGTGGAAAGCCATGTGAAGCCTGTGTGTTTCAGGATCCACCAGCCTGCATGTCTCGCTCTGGGTAAGTGACTGGTGGAGAGCCCTGTGAAGCCTTTGTCAGCATCCACCAGCCTGCATGTCTCACTCTTCGTAAGTGACTGGTGGAGAGCCCTGTGCAGCCTGTGTGTGTCAGGATCCACCAGCCTGCACGTCTCGCTCTGAGTAAGTGACTGGTGGAGAGCCCTGTGCAGCCTGTGTCAGCATCCACCAGCCTGCATGTCTCCCTCTTCGTAAGTGACTGGTGGAGAGCCCTGTGCAGCCTGTGTGTGTCAGGATCCACCAGCCTGCATGTCTCGCTCTGAGTAAGTGACTGGTGGAGAGCCCTGTGCAGCCTTGTCAGGACCCACAAGCCTGCATGTATCACTCAGGGTAAGTGACTGGTGGAGAGCCCTGTGAAGCCTCTGTCAGCATCCACCAGCCTGAATGTCTCACTTTGGGTAAATGACTGGTGGAGAGCCCTGTGCAGCCTGTGTGTGTCAGGATCCACCAGCCTGCATGTCTCACTCTGGGTAAATGACTGGTGGAGAGCCCTGTGTAGCCTGTGTCAGGATCCACCAGCCTACATGTCTCGCTCTGGGTAAGTGACTGGTGGAGAGCCCTGTGTAGCCTGTGTCAGCATCCACCAGCCTGCATGTCTCACTCGGGGTAAGTGACTGGTGGAGAGCCCTGTGCAGCCTGTGTCAGCATCCACCAGCATCCACCAGCATCCACTCTGTCTCACTCTGGGTAAGTGACTGGTGGAGAGCCCTGTGCAGCCTGTGTCAGCATCCACCAGCCTGCATGTCTCGCTCAAGGTAAGTGACTGGTGGAAAGCCCTGTGAAGCCTGTGTCAGCATCCACCAGCCTGAATGTCTCGCTCTGGGTAAGTGGCCGGTGGAGAACCCTGTGAAGGCTGTGTCAGCATCCACCAGCCTGCATGTCTCACTCTGGGTGAGTGACTGGTGGAGAGCCCTGTGAAGCCTGTGTCAGGATCCACCATCCTGTATGTCTCGCTCTGGGTAAGTGACTGGTGGAGAGCCCTGTGCAGCCAGTGTCTTTCAGGATCCAACAGCCTGCATGTCTCGCTCTGGGTAAGTGACTGGTGGAAAGCCCTGTGAAGCCTGTGTCAGCATCCACCAGCCTGCATGTCTCACTCGGGGTAAGTGACTGGTGGAGAGCCCTGTGAAGCCTGTGTCAGCATCCACCAGCCTGCATGTCTCGCTCTGGGTAAGTGACTGGTGGAGAGCCCTGTGAAGCCTGTGTCAGCATCCACCAGCCTGCATGTCTCGCTCTGGGTAAGTGACTGGTTGAGAGCCCTGTGCAGCCTGTGTCAGGATCCACCAGCCTGCATGTCTCGCTGTGGGTAAGTAACTGGTGTAGAGCCCTGTTAAGCCTGTGTCAGCATTCACCAGTCTGCATGTCTCACTCTGGGTAAGTGACTGGTGGAGAGCCCTGTGAAGCTTGTGTCAGCATCCACCAGCCTGCATGTCACGCTCTAGGTAAGTGACTGGTGGAGAGCCCTGTGCAGCCTGTGTGTGTCAGGATCCACCAGCCTGCATTTCTTGCTCTGGGTAAGTGACTGGTGGAGAGCCCTGTGCAGCCTGTGTGTGTCAGGACCCACCAGCCTGCATGTCTCACTCTGGGTAAGTGACTGGTGGAGAGCCCTGTGCAGCCTGTGTCAGGATCCACCAGCCTGCATGTCTCACTCTGGGTAAGTGACTGGTGGAGAGCTCTGTGAAGCCTGTGTCAACATCCACCAGCCTGCATGGCTCACTCTGGGTAACTGGTGGAGAGCCCTGTGCAGCCTGTGTCAGGATCCACCAGCCTGCATGTCTCACTCTGGGTAAGTGACTAGTGGAGAACCCTGTGAAGCCTGTGTCAGCATTCACCAACCTGCATGTCTCGCTCTGAGTAAGTGACTGGTGGAGAGCCCTGTGAATCCTGTGTCAGCATCCACCAGCCTGCATGTCTCGCTCTGGGTAAGTGAATGGTGGAAAGCCATGTGAAGCCTGTGTGTTTCAGGATCCACTAGCCTGCATGTCTCGCTCTGGGTAAGTGACTGGTGGAGAACCCTGTGAAGCCTGTGTCAGCATCCACCAGCCTGCATGTCTCGCTCTGTGTAAGTGACTGGTGGAGAGCCCTGTGCAGCCTTTGTCAGGATCCACCAGCCTGCATGTCTCGCTCAAGGTAAGGGACTGGTGGAAAGCCCTGTGAAGCCTGTGTCAGCATCCACCAGCCTGAATGTCTCGCTCTGGGTAAGTGACTGGAGGAGAGCCCTGTGAATCCTGTGTCAGCATCCACCAGCCTGCATGTCTCGCTCTGGGTAAGTGACTGGTGGAAAGCCATGTGAAGCCTGTGTGTTTCAGGATCCACCAGCCTGCATGTCTCGCTCTGGGTAAGTGACTGGTGGAGAACCCTGTGAAGCCTGTGTCAGCATCCACCAGCCTGCATGTCTCGCTCTGGGTAAGTGACTGGTGGAGAGCCCTGTGAAGCCTGTGTCAGCATCCACCAGCCTGCATGTCTCACTCTGGGTAAATGACTTGTGGAGAGCCATGTGCAGCCTGTGTGTGTCAGCATCCACCAGTCTGCATGTCTCACTCTGGGTAAGTGAATGGTGGAGAGCCCTGTGCAGCCTGTGTGGGTCAGGATCCACCAGCCTGCTTTTCTCACTCTGGGTAAGTGACTGGTGGAGAGCCCTGTGCAGCCTGTGTCAGGATCCACCAGCCTGCATCTCTCACTCTGGGTAAGTGACTGGTGGGGAGCCCTGTGAAGCCTGTGTCAGCATCCACCAGCCTGCATGTCTCACTTTGAGTAAATGACTGCTGGAGAGCCCTGTGCAGCCTGTGTGTGTCAGGATCCACCAGCCTGCATGTCTCACTCTGGGTAAGTGACTGGTGGAGAGCCCTGTGCAGCCTGTGTCAGGTTCCACCAGCCTGCATGTCTCGCTCTGGGTAAGTGACTGGTGGAAAGCCATGTGAAGCCTGTGTGTTTCAGGATCCACCAGCCTGCATGTCTCGCTCTGGGTAAGTGACTGGTGGAGAACCCTGTGAAGCCTGTGTCAGCATCCACCAGCCTGCATGTCTCGCTCTGGGTAAGTGACTGGTGGAGAGCCCTGTGCAGCCTTTGTCAGGATCCACCAGCCTGCATGTCTCGCTCAAGGTAAGGGACTGGTGGAAAGCCCTGTGAAGCCTGTGTCAGCATCCACCAGCCTGAATGTCTCGCTCTGGGTAAGTGACTGGAGGAGAGCCCTGTGAATCCTGTGTCAGCATCCACCAGCCTGCATGTCTCGCTCTGGGTAAGTGACTGGTGGAAAGCCATGTGAAGCCTGTGTGTTTCAGGATCCACCAGCCTGCATGTCTCGCTCTGGGTAAGTGACTGGTGGAGAACCCTGTGAAGCCTGTGTCAGCATCCACCAGCCTGCATGTCTCGCTCTGGGTAAGTGACTGGTGGAGAGCCCTGTGAAGCCTGTGTCAGCATCCACCAGCCTGCATGTCTCACTCTGGGTAAATGACTGGTGGAGAGCCATGTGCAGCCTGTGTGTGTCAGCATCCACCAGTCTGCATGTCTCACTCTGGGTAAGTGAATGGTGGAGAGCCCTGTGCAGCCTGTGTGGGTCAGGATCCACCAGCCTGCATTTCTCACTCTGGGTAAGTGACTGGTGGAGAGCCCTGTGCAGCCTATGTCAGGATCCACCAGCCTGCATGTCTCACTCTGGGTAAGTGACTGGTGGGGAGCCCTGTGAAGCCTGTGTCAGCATCCACCAGCCTGCATGTCTCACTTTGAGTAAATGACTGCTGGAGAGCCCTGTGCAGCCTGTGTGTGTCAGGATCCACCAGCCTGCATGTCTCACTCTGGGTAAGTGACTGGTGGAGAGCCCTGTGCAGCCTGTGTCAGGATCCACCAGCCTGCATGTCTCGCTCTGGGTAAGTGACTGGTGGAAAGCCATGTGAAGCCTGTGTGTTTCAGGATCCACCAGCCTGCATGTCTCGCTCTGGGTAAGTGACTGGTGGAGAGCCATGTGCAGCCTTTGTCAGGATCCACCAGCCTGCTTGTCTCGCTCAAGGTAAGGGACTGGTGGAAAGCCCTGTGAAGCCTGTGTCAGCATCCAGCAGCCTGAATGTCTCGCTCTGGGTAAGTGACCGGTGGAGAACCCTGTGAAGGCTGTGTCAGCATCCACAAGCCTGCATGTCTCACTCTGGGTGAGTGACTGGTGGAGAGCCCTGTGAAGCCTGTGTCAGCACCCACCAGCCTGCATGTCTCGCTCTGGGTAAGTGACTGGTGGAGAGCCCTGTGAAGCCTGTGTCAGCACCCACCAGCCTGCATGTCTCGCTCTGGGTAAGTGACTGGTTGAGAGCCCTGTGCAGCCTGTGTCAGGATCCACCAGCCTGCATGTCTCGCTCTGGGTAAGTAACTGGTGGAGAGCCCTGTTAAGCCTGTGTCAGCATTCACCAGCCTGCATGTCTCACTCTGGGTAAGTGACTGGTGGAGAGCCCTGTGCAGCCTGTGTGTGTCAGGATCCACCAGCCTGCATGTCTTGCTCTGGGTAAGTGACTGGTGGAGAGCCCTGTGCAGCCTGTGTGTGTCAGGACCCACCAGCCTGCATGTCTCACTCTGAGTAAGTGACTGGTGGAGAGCCCTGTGCAGCCTGTGTCAGGATCCACCAGCCTGCATGTCTCACTCTGGGTAAGTGACTGGTGGAGAGCTCTGTGAAGCCTGTGTCAGCATCCACCAGCCTGCATGGCTCACTCTGGGTAACTGGTGGAGAGCCCTGTGCAGCCTGTGTCAGGATCCACCAGCCTGCATGTCTCACTCTGGGTAAGTGACTAGTGGAGAACCCTGTGAAGCCTGTGTCAGCATTCACCAGCCTGCATGTCTCGCTCTGAGTAAGTGACTGGTGGAGAGCCCTGTGAATCCTGTGTCAGCATCCACCAGCCTGCATGTCTCGCTCTGAGTAAGTGACTGGTGGAGAGCCCTGTGCAGCCTGTGTGTTTCAGGATCCACCAGCCTGCATGTCTCGCTCTGGGTAAGTGACTGGTGGAGAGCCCTGTGAAGCCTGTGTGAGCATCCACCAGCCTGCATGTCTCGCTCTGGGTAAGTGACTGGTGGAGAGCCCTGTGAATCCTGTGTCAGCATCCACCAGCCTGCATGTCTCGCTCTGGGTAAGTGACTGGTGGAAAGCCATGTGAAGCCTGTGTCAGCATCCACCAGCCTGCATGTCTCGCTCTGGGTAAGTGACTGGTGGAGAGCCATGTGCAGCCTGTGTGTGTCAGCATCCACCAGTCTGCATGTCTCACTCTGGGTAAGTGAATGGTGGAGAGCCCTGTGCAGCCTGTGTGGGTCAGGATCCACCAGCCTGCATTTCTCACTCTGGGTAAGTGACTGGTGGAGAGCCCTGTGCAGCCTGTGTCAGGATCCACCAGCCTGCATGTCTCACTCTGGGTAAGTGACTGGTGGGGAGCCCTGTGAAGCCTGTGTCAGCATCCACCAGCCTGCATGTCTCACTTTGAGTAAATGACTGCTGGAGAGCCCTGTGCAGCCTGTGTGTGTCAGGATCCACCAGCCTGCATGTCTCACTCTGGGTAAGTGACTGGTGGAGAGCCCTGTGCAGCCTGTGTCAGGATCCACCAGCCTGCATGTCTCACTCTGGGTAAGTGACTGGTGGAGAGCCCTGTGAAGCCTGTGTCAGCATCCACCAGCCTGCATGCCTCACTCTGGGTAAGTGACTGGTGGACACCCCTGTGCAGCCTGTGTCAGCATCCACCAGCCTGCATGTCTCGCTCTGGGTAAGTGACTGGTGGAGAGCCATGTGAAGCCTGGGTGTTTCAGGATCCACCAGCCTGCATGTCTCGCTCTGGGTAAGTGACTGGTGGAGAGCCCTGTGAAGCCTATGTCAGCATCCACCAGCCTGCATGTCTCACTCTGGGTAAATGACTGGTGGAGAGCCCTTTGAATCCTGTGTCAGGATCCACCAGCCTGCATGTCTCACTCTGGGTAAGTGACTGGTGGAGAGCCCTGTGCAGCCTGTGTCAGGATCCACCAGCCTGCATGTCTCACTCTGGGTAAGTGACTGGTGGAGAGCCCTGTGAAGCCTGTGTCAGCATCCACCAGCCTGCATGCCTCACTCTGGGTAAGTGACTAGTGGACACCCCTGTGCAGCCTGTGTCATGATCCACCATCCTGCATGTCTCGCTCTGGGTAAGTGACTGGTGGAAAGCCATGTGAAGCCTGTGTGTTTCTGGATCCACCAGCCTGCATGTCTCGCTCTGGGTAAGTGACTGGTGGAGAGCCCTGTGAAGCCTGTGTGAGCATCCACCAGCCTGCATGTCTCGCTCTGGGTAAGTGACTGGTGGAGAGCCCTGTGAAGCCTGTGTCAGCATCCACCAGCCTGCATGTCTCGCTCTGGGTAAGTGACTGGTGGAAAGCCATGTGAAGCCTGTGTGTTTCAGGATCCACCAGCCTGCATGTCTCGCTCTGGGTAAGTGACTGGTGGAGAGCCCTGTGAAGCCTTTGTCAGCATCCACCAGCCTGCATGTCTCACGCTTCGTAAGTGACTGGTGGAGAGCCCTGTGCAGCCTGTGTGTGTCAGGATCCACCAGCCTGCACGTCTCGCTCTGGGTAAGTGACTGGTGGAGAGCCCTGTGCAGCCTCGTCAGGGCCCACAAGCCTGCATGTATCACTCAGGGTAAGTGACTGGTGGAGAGCCCTGTGAAGCCTCTGTCAGCATCCACCAGCCTTAATGTCTCACTTTGGGTAAATGACTGGTGGAGAGCCCTGTGCAGCCTGTGTGTGTCAGGATCCACCAGCCTGAATGTCTCACTCTGGGTAAATGACTGGTGGAGAGCCCTGTGTAGCCTGTGTCAGGATCCACCAGCCTACATGTCTCGCTCTGGGTAAGTGACTGGTGAAGAGCCCTGTGTAGCCTGTGTCAGCATCCACCAGCCTGCATGTCTCACTCGGGGTAAGTGACTGGTGGAGAGCCCTGTGCAGCCTGTGTCAGCATCCACCAGCCTGCATGTCTCACTCTGGGTAAGTGACTGGTGGAGAGCCCTGTGCAGCCTGTGTCAGGATCCACCAGCCTGCATGTCTCGCTCAAGGTAAGTGACTGGTGGAAAGCCCTGTGAAGCCTGTGTCAGCATCCACCAGCCTGAATGTCTCGCTCTGGGTAAGTGGCCGGTGGAGAACCCTGTGAAGGCTGTGTCAGCATCCACCAGCCTGCATGTCTCACTCTGGGTGAGTGACTGGTGGAGAGCCCTGTGAAGCCTGTGTCAGGATCCACCATCCTGCATGTCTCGCTCTGGGTAAGTGACTGGTGGAGAGCCCTGTGCAGCCAGTGTCTTTCAGGATCCAACAGCCTGCATGTCTCGCTCTGGGTAAGTGACTGGTGGAGAGCCCTGTGAAGCCTGTGTCAGCATCCACCAGCCTGCATGTCTCACTCGGGGTAAGTGACTGGTGGAGAGCCCTGTGAAGCCTGTGTCAGCATCCACCAACCTGCATGTCTCGCTCTGGGTAAGTGACTGGTGGAGAGCCCTGTGAAGCCTGTGTCAGCATCCACCAACCTGCATGCCTCACTCTGGGTAAGTGACTAGTGGACACCCCTGTGCAGCCTGTGTCAGCATCCACCAGCCTGCATGTCTCGCTCTGGGTAAGTGACTGGTGGAAAGCCATGTGAAGCCTGTGTGTTTCTGTATCCACCAGCCTGCATGTCTCGCTCTGGGTAAGTGACTGGTGGAGAGCCCTGTGAAGCCTGTGTGAGCATCCACCAGCCTGCATGTCTCGCTCTGGGTAAGTGACTGGTGGAGAGCCCTGTGAAGCCTGTGTCAGCATCCACCAGCCTGCATGTCTCGCTCTGGGTAAGTGACTGGTGGAAAGCCATGTGAAGCCTGTGTGTTTCAGGATCCACCAGCCTGCATGTCTCGCTCTGGGTAAGTGACTGGTGGAGAGCCCTGTGAAGCCTTTGTCAGCATCCACCAGCCTGCATGTCTCACGCTTCGTAAGTGACTGGTGGAGAGCCCTGTGCAGCCTGTGTGTGTCAGGATCCACCAGCCTGCACGTCTCGCTCTGGGTAAGTGACTGGTGGAGAGCCCTGTGCAGCCTTGTCAGGACCCACAAGCCTGCATGTATCACTCAGGGTAAGTGACTGGTGGAGAGCCCTGTGAAGCCTCTGTCAGCATCCACCAGCCTTAATGTCTCACTTTGGGTAAATGACTGGTGGAGAGCCCTGTGCAGCCTGTGTGTGTCAGGATCCACCAGCCTGCATGTCTCACTCTGGGTAAATGACTGGTGGAGAGCCCTGTGTAGCCTGTTTCAGGATCCACCAGCCTACATGTCTCGCTCTGGGTAAGTGACTGGTGAAGAGCCCTGTGTAGCCTGTGTCAGCATCCACCAGCCTGCATGTCTCACTCGGGGTAAGTGACTGGTGGAGAGCCCTGTGCAGCCTGTGTCAGCATCCACCAGCCTGCATGTCTCACTCTGGGTAAGTGACTGGTGGAGAGCCCTGTGCAGCCTGTGTCAGGATCCACCAGCCTGCATGTCTCGCTCAAGGTAAGTGACTGGTGGAAAGCCCTGTGAAGCCTGTGTCAGCATCCACCAGCCTGAATGTCTCGCTCTGGGTAAGTGGCCGGTGGAGAACCCTGTGAAGGCTGTGTCAGCATCCACCAGCCTGCATGTCTCACTCTGGGTGAGTGACTGGTGGAGAGCCCTGTGAAGCCTGTGTCAGGATCCACCATCCTGCATGTCTCGCTCAGGGTAAGTGACTGGTGGAGAGCCCTGTGCAGCCAGTGTCTTTCAGGATCCAACAGCCTTCATGTCTCGCTCTGGGTAAGTGACTGGTGGAGAGCCCTGTGAAGCCTGTGTCAGCATCCACCAGCCTGCATGTCTCACTCGGGGTAAGTGACTGGTGGAGAGCCCTGTGAAACCTGTGTCAGCATCCACCAACCTGCATGTCTCGCTCTGGGTAAGTGACTGGTGGAGAGCCCTGTGAAGCCTGTGTCAGCATCCACCAGCCTGCATGTCTCGCTCTGGGTAAGTGACTGGTTGAGAGCCCTGTGCAGCCTGTGTCAGGATCCACCAGCCTGCATGTCTCGCTCTGGGTAAGTAACTGGTGGAGAGCCCTGTTAAGCCTGTGTCAGCATTCACCAGCCTGCATGTCTCACTCTGGGTAAGTGACTGGTGGAGAGCCCTGTGAAGCTTGTGTCAGCATCCACCAGCCTGCATGTCACGCTCTAGGTAAGTGACTGGTGGAGAGCCCTGTGCAGCCTGTGTGTGTCAGGACCCACCAGCCTGCATGTCTCACTCTGGGTAAGTGACTGGTGGAGAGCCCTGTGCAGCCTGTGTCAGGATCCACCAGCCTGCATGTCTCGCTCTGGGTAAGTGACTGGTTGAGAGCCCTGTGCAGCCTGTGTCAGGATCCACCAGCCTGCATGTCTCGCTCTGGGTAAGTAACTGGTAGAGAGCCCTGTTAAGCCTGTGTCAGCATTCACCAGCCTGCATGTCTCACTCTGGGTAAGTGACTGGTGGAGAGCCCTGTGAAGCTTGTGTCAGGATCCACCAGCCTGCATTTCTTGCTCTGGGTAAGTGACTGGTGGAGAGCCCTGTGCAGCCTGTGTGTGTCAGGACCCACCAGCCTGCATGTCTCACTCTGGGTAAGTGACTGGTGGAGAGCCCTGTGCAGCCTGTGTCAGGATCCACCAGCTTGCATGTCTCACTCTGGGTAAGTGACTGGTGGAGAGCTCTGTGAAGCCTGTGTCAACATCCACCAGCCTGCATGGCTCACTCTGGGTAACTGGTGGAGAGCCCTGTGCAGCCTGTGTCAGGATCCACCAGCCTGCATGTCTCACTCTGGGTAAGTGACTAGTGGAGAACCCTGTGAAGCCTGTGTCAGCATTCACCAGCCTGCATGTCTCGCTCTGAGTAAGTGACTGGTGGAGAGCCCTGTGAATCCTGTGTCAGCATCCACCAGCCTGCATGTCTCGCTCTGAGTAAGTGACTGGTGGAGAGCCCTGTGCAGCCTGTGTGTTTCAGGATCCACCAGCCTGCATGTCTCGCTCTGGGTAAGTGACTGGTGGAGAGCCCTGTGAAGCCTGTGTGAGCATCCACCAGCCTGCATGTCTCGCTCTGGGTAAGTGACTGGTGGAGCGCCCTGTGAATCCTGTGTCAGCATCCACCAGCCTGCATGTCTCGCTCTGGGTAAGTGACTGGTGGAAAGCCATGTGAAGCCTGTGTGTTTCAGGATCCACCAGCCTGCATGTCTCGCTCTGGGTAAGTGACTGGTGGAGAACCCTGTGAAGCCTGTGTCAGCATCCACCAGCCTGCATGTCTCGCTCTGGGTAAGTGACTGGTGGAGAGCCCTGTGCAGCCTGTGTCAGGATCCACCAGCCTGCATGTCTCGCTCAAGGTAAGTGACTGGTGGAAAGCCCTGTGAAGCCTGTGTCAGCATCCACCAGCCTGAATGTCTCTCTCTGGGTAAGTGACCGGTGGAGAACCCTGTGAAGGCTGTGTCAGCATCCACAAGCCTGCATGTCTCACTCTGGGTGAGTGACTGGTGGAGAGCCCTGTGAAGCCTGTGTCATGATCCACCATCCTGCATGTCTCGCTCTGGGTAAGTGACTGGTGGAGAGCCCTGTGCAGCCAGTGTCTTTCAGGATCCAACAGCCTGCATGTCTCGCTCTGGGTAAGTGACTGGTGGAGAGCCCTGTGAAGCCTGTGTGTGTCAGGATCCACCAGCCTGCATTTCTTGCTCTGGGTAAGTGACTGGCGGAGAGCCCTGTGCAGCCTGTGTGTGTCAGGACCCACCAGCCTGCATGTCTCACTCTGGGTAAGTGACTGGTGGAGAGCCCTGTGCAGCCTGTGTCAGGATCCACCAGCTTGCATGTCTCACTCTGGGTAAGTGACTGGTGGAGAGCTCTGTGAAGCCTGTGTCAACATCCACCAGCCTGCATGGCTCACTCTGGGTAACTGGTGGAGAGCCCTGTGCAGCCTGTGTCAGGATCCACCAGCCTGCATGTCTCACTCTGGGTAAGTGACTAGTGGAGAACCCTGTGAAGCCTGTGTCAGCATTCACCAGCCTGCATGTCTCGCTCTGAGTAAGTGACTGGTGGAGAGCCCTGTGAATCCTGTGTCAGCATCCACCAGCCTGCATGTCTCGCTCTGAGTAAGTGACTGGTGGAGAGCCCTGTGCAGCCTGTGTGTTTCAGGATCCACCAGCCTGCATGTCTCGCTCTGGGTAAGTGACTGGTGGAGAGCCCTGTGAAGCCTGTGTGAGCATCCACCAGCCTGCATGTCTCGCTCTGGGTAAGTGACTGGTGGAGCGCCCTGTGAATCCTGTGTCAGCATCCACCAGCCTGCATGTCTCGCTCTGGGTAAGTGACTGGTGGAAAGCCATGTGAAGCCTGTGTGTTTCAGGATCCACCAGCCTGCATGTCTCGCTCTGGGTAAGTGACTGGTGGAGAACCCTGTGAAGCCTGTGTCAGCATCCACCAGCCTGCATGTCTCGCTCTGGGTAAGTGACTGGTGGAGAGCCCTGTGCAGCCTGTGTCAGGATCCACCAGCCTGCATGTCTCGCTCAAGGTAAGTGACTGGTGGAAAGCCCTGTGAAGCCTGTGTCAGCATCCACCAGCCTGAATGTCTCGCTCTGGGTAAGTGACCGGTGGAGAACCCTGTGAAGGCTGTGTCAGCATCCACAAGCCTGCATGTCTCACTCTGGGTGAGTGACTGGTGGAGAGCCCTGTGAAGCCTGTGTCATGATCCACCATCCTGCATGTCTCGCTCTGGGTAAGTGACTGGTGGAGAGCCCTGTGCAGCCAGTGTCTTTCAGGATCCAACAGCCTGCATGTCTCGCTCTGGGTAAGTGACTGGTGGAGAGCCCTGTGAAGCCTGTGTCAGCATCCACCAGCCTGCATGTCTCACTCGGGGTAAGTGACTGGTGGAGAGCCCTGTGAAGCCTGTGTCAGCATCCACCAGCCTGCATGTCTCGCTCTGGGTAAGTGACTGGTGGAGAGCCCTGTGAAGCCTGTGTCAGCATCCACCAGCCTGCATGTCTCGCTCTGGGTAAGTGACTGGTTGAGAGCCCTGTCCAGCCTGTGTCAGGATCCACCAGCCTGCATGTCTCGCTCTGGGTAAGTAACTGGTGGAGAGCCCTGTTAAGCCTGTGTCAGCATTCACCAGCCTGCATGTCTCACTCTGGGTAAGTGACTGGTGGAGAGCCCTGTGAAGCTTGTGTCAGCATCCACCAGCCTGCATGTCACGCTCTAGGTAAGTGACTGGTGGAGAGCCCTGTGCAGCCTGTGTGTGTCAGGATCCACCAGCCTGCATGTCTTGCTCCGGGTAAGTGACTGGTGGAGAGCCCTGTGCAGCCTGTGTGTGTCAGGACCCACCAGCCTGCATGTCTCACTCTGAGTAAGTGACTGGTGGAGAGCCCTGTGCAGCCTGTGTCAGGATCCACCAGCCTGCATGTCTCACTCTGGGTAAGTGACTGGTGGAGAGCTCTGTGAAGCCTGTGTCAGCATCCACCAGCCTGCATGGCTCACTCTGGGTAACTGGTGGAGAGCCCTGTGCAGCCTGTGTCAGGATCCACCAGCCTGCATGTCTCATTCTGGGTAAGTGACTAGTGGTGAACCCTGTGAAGCCTGTGTCAGCATTCACCAGCCTGCATGTCTCGCTCTGAGTAAGTGACTGGTGGAGAGCCCTGTGAATCCTGTGTCAGCATCCACCAGCCTGCATGTCTCGCTCTGAGTAAGTGACTGGTGGAGAGCCCTGTGCAGCCTGTGTGTTTCAGGATCCACCAGCCTGCATGTCTCGCTCTGGGTAAGTGACTGGTGGAGAGCCCTGTGAAGCCTGTTTGAGCATCCACTAGCCTGGATGTCTCGCTCTGGGTAAGTGACTGGTGGAGAGCCCTGTGAATCCTGTGTCAGCATCCACCAGCCTGCATGTCTCGCTCTGGGTAAGTGACTGGTGGAAAGCCATGTGAAGCCTGTGTGTTTCAGGATCCACCAGCCTGCATGTCTCGCTCTGGGTAAGTGACAGGTGGAGAACCCTGTGAAGCCTGTGTCAGCATCCACCAGCCTGCATGTCTCGCTCTGGGTAAGTGACTGGTGGAGAGCCCTGTGAAGCCTGTGTCAGCATCCACCAGCCTGCATGTCTCACTCTGGGTAAATGACTGGTGGAGAGCCATGTGCAGCCTGTGTGTGTCAGCATCCACCAGTCTGCATGTCTCACTCTGGGTAAGTGAATGGTGGAGAGCCCTGTGCAGCCTGTGTGGGTCAGGATCCACCAGCCTGCATTTCTCACTCTGGGTAAGTGACTGGTGGAGAGCCCTGTGCAGCCTGTGTCAGGATCCACCAGCCTGCATGTCTCACTCAGGGTAAGTGACTGGTGGGGAGCCCTGTGAAGCCTGTGTCAGCATCCACCAGCCTGCATGTCTCACTTTGAGTAAATGACTGGTGGAGAGCCCTGTGCAGCCTGTGTGTGTCAGGATCCACCAGCCTGCATGTCTCACTCTGGGTAAGTGACTGGTGGAGAGCCCTGTGAAGCCTGTATCAGCATCCACCAGCCTGCATGCCTCACTCTGGGTAAGTGACTGGTGGACACCCCTGTGCAGCCTGTGTCAGCATCCACCAGCCTGCATGTCTCGCTCTGGGTAAGTGACTGGTGGAGAGCCATGTGAAGCCTGGGTGTTTCAGGATCCACCAGCCTGCATGTCTCGCTCTGGGTAAGTGACTGGTGGAGAGCCCTGTGAAGCCTATGTCAGCATCCACCAGCCTCCATGTCTCACTCTGGGTAAATGACTGGTGGAGAGCCCTGTGAATCCTGTGTCAGGATCCACCAGCCTGCATGTCTCACTCTGGGTAAGTGACTGGTGGAGAGCCCTGTGCAGCCTGTGTCAGGATCCACCAGCCTGCATGTCTCACTCTGGGTAAGTGACTGGTGGAGAGCCCTGTGAAGCCTGTGTCAGCATCCACCAGCCTGCATGCCTCACTCTGCCTAAGTGACTGGTGGACACCCCTGTGCAGCCTGTGTCAGCATCCACCAGCCTGCATGTCTCGCTCTGGGTAAGTGACTGGTGGAGAGCCCTGTGCAGCCTGTGTGTTTCTGGATCCACCAGCCTGCATGTCTCGCTCTGGGTAAGTGACTGGTGGAGAGCCCTGTGAAGCCTGTGTGAGCATCCACCAGCCTGCATGTCTCGCTCTGGGTAAGTGACTGGTGGAGAGCCCTGTGAAGCCTGTGTCAGCATCCACCAGCCTGCATGTCTCGCTCTGGGTAAGTGACTGGTGGAAAGCCATGTGAAGCCTGTGTGTTTCAGGATCCACCAGCCTGCATGTCTCGCTCTGGGTAAGTGACTGGTGGAGAGCCCTGTGAAGCCTTTGTCAGCATCCACCAGCCTGCATGTCTTACTCTTCGTAAGTGACTGGTGGAGAGCCCTGTGTAGCCTGTGTGTGTCAGGATCCACCAGCCTGCACGTCTCACTCTGGGTAAGTGACTGGTGGAGAGCCCTGTGCAGCCTTGTCAGGACCCACAAGCCTGCATGTATCACTCAGGGAAAGTGACTGGTGGAGAGCCCTGTAAAGCCTCTGTCAGCATCCACCAGCCTGAATGTCTCACTTTGGGTAAATGACTGGTGGAGAGCCCTGTGCAGCCTGTGTGTGTCAGGATCCACCAGCCTGCATGTCTCACTCTGGGTAAATGACTGGCGGAGAGCCCTGTGTAGCCTGTGTCAGGATCCACCAGCCTACATGTCTCGCTCTGGGTAAGTGACTGGTGGAGAGCCCTGTGTAGCCTGTGTCAGCATCCACCAGCCTGCATGTCTCACTCGGGGTAAGTGACTGGTGGAGAGCCCTGTGCAGCCTGTGTCAGCATCCACCAGCCTGCATGTCTCACTCTGGGTAAGTGACTGGTGGAGAGCCCTGTGCAGCCTGTGTCAGGATCCACCAGCCTGCATGTCTCGCTCAAGGTAAGTGACTGGTGGAAAGCCCTGTGAAGCCTGTGTCAGCATCCACCAGCCTGAATGTCTCGCTCTGGGTAAGTGACCGGTGGAGAACCCTGTGAATCCTGGGTCAGCATCCACCAGCCTGCATGTCTCACTCTGGGTGAGTGACTGGTGGAGAGCCCTGTGAAGCCTGTGTCAGCATCCACCAGCCTGCATGTCTCGCTCTGGGTAAGTGACTGGTGGAGAGCCCTGTGAAGCCTGTGTCAGCATCCACCAGCCTGCATGTCTCGCTCTGGGTAAGTGACTGGTTGAGAGCCCTGTGCAGCCTGTGTCAGGATCCACCAGCCTGCATGTCTCGCTCTGGGTAAGTAACTGGTGGAGAGCCCTGTGAAGCCTGTGTCAGCATTCACCAGCCTGCATGTCTCACTCTGGGTAAGTGACTGGTGGAGAACCCTGTGAAGCTTGTATCAGCATCCACCAGCCTGCAGGTCACGCTCTAGGTAAGTGACTGGTGGAGAGCCCTGTGCAGCCTGTGTGTGTCAGGATCCACCAGCCTGCATGTCTTGCTCTGGGTAAGTGACTGGTGGAGAGTCCTGTGCAGCCTGTGTGTGTCAGGACTCACCAGCCTGCATGTCTCACTCTGGGTAAGTGACTGGTGGAGAGCCCTGTGCAGCCTGTGTCAGGATCCACCAGCCTACATGTCTCACTCTGGGTAAGTGACTGGTGGAGAGCTCTGTGAAGCCTGTGTCAGCATCCACCAGCCTGCATGGCTCACTCTGGGTGACTGGTGGAGAGCCCTGTGCAGCCTGTGTCAAGATCCACCAGCCTGCATGTCTCACTCTGGGTAAGTGACTGGTGGAGAGCCCTGTGAATCCTGTGTCAGCATCCACCAGCCTGCATGTCTCGCTCTGGGTAAGTGACTGGTGGAGAGCCCTGTGCAGCCTGTGTGTTTCAGGATCCACCAGCCTGCATGTCTCGCTCTGTGTAAGTGACTAGTGGAGAGCCCTGTGAAGCCTGTGTGAGCATCCACCAGCCTGCATGTCTCGCTCTGGGTAAGTGACTGGTGGAGAGCCCTGTGAAGCCTGCGTCAGCATCCACCAGCCTGCATGTCTCGCTCTGGGTAAGTGACTGGTGGAAAGCCATGTGAAGCCTGTGTGTTTCAGGATCCACCAGCCTGCATGTCTCGCTCTGGGTAAGTTTCTGGTGGAGAGCCCTGTGAAGCCTTTGTCAGCATCCACCAGCCTGCATGTCTCACTCTTCGTAAGTGACTGGTGGAGAGCCCTGTGCAGCCTGTGTGTGTCAGGATCCACCAGCCTGCACGTCTCGCTCTCAGTAAGTGACTGGTGGAGAGCCCTGTGCAGCCTTGTCAGGACCCACCAGCCTGCATGTATCACTCAGGGTAAATGACTGGTGGAGAGCCCTGTGCAGCCTGTGTGTGTCAGGATCAACCAGCCTTCATGTCTCACTCTGGGTAAATGACTGGTGGAGAGCCCTGTGTAGCCTGTGTCAGGATCCACCAGCCTACATGTCTCACTCTGGGTAAGTGACTGGTGGAGAGCTCTGTGAAGCCTGTGTCAGCATCCACCAGCCTGCATGGCTCACTCTGGGTGACTGGTGGAGAGCCCTGTGCAGCCTGTGTCAAGATCCACCAGCCTGCATGTCTCACTCTGGGTAAGTGACTGGTGGAGAGCCCTGTGAATCCTGTGTCAGCATCCACCAGCCTGCATGTCTCGCTCTGGGTAAGTGACTGGTGGAGAGCCCTGTGCAGCCTGTGTGTTTCAGGATCCACCAGCCTGCATGTCTCGCTCTGTGTAAGTGACTAGTGGAGAGCCCTGTGAAGCCTGTGTGAGCATCCACCAGCCTGCATGTCTCGCTCTGGGTAAGTGACTGGTGGAGAGCCCTGTGAAGCCTGCGTCAGCATCCACCAGCCTGCATGTCTCGCTCTGGGTAAGTGACTGGTGGAAAGCCATGTGAAGCCTGTGTGTTTCAGGATCCACCAGCCTGCATGTCTCGCTCTGGGTAAGTTTCTGGTGGAGAGCCCTGTGAAGCCTTTGTCAGCATCCACCAGCCTGCATGTCTCACTCTTCGTAAGTGACTGGTGGAGAGCCCTGTGCAGCCTGTGTGTGTCAGGATCCACCAGCCTGCACGTCTCGCTCTCAGTAAGTGACTGGTGGAGAGCCCTGTGCAGCCTTGTCAGGACCCACCAGCCTGCATGTATCACTCAGGGTAAATGACTGGTGGAGAGCCCTGTGCAGCCTGTGTGTGTCAGGATCAACCAGCCTTCATGTCTCACTCTGGGTAAATGACTGGTGGAGAGCCCTGTGTAGCCTGTGTCAGGATCCACCAGCCTACATGTCTCGCTCTGGGTGAGTGACTGGTGGAGAGCCCTGTGTAGCCTGTGTCAGCATCCACCAGCCTGCATGTATCACTCAGGGTAAATGACTGGTGGAGAGCCCTGTGCAGCCTGTGTGTGTCAGGATCCACCAGCCTGCATGTCTCACTCTGGATAAATGACTGGTGGAGAGCCCTGAGTGGCCTGTGTCAGGATCCACCAGCCTACATGTCTCGCTCTGGATAAGTGACTGGTGTAGAGCCCTGTGTAGCCTGTGTCAGCATCCACCAGCCTGAATGTCTCGCTCTGGGTAAGTGACCGGTGGAGAGCCCTGTGAAGGCTGTGTCAGCATCCACCAGCCTGCATGTCTCACTCTGCGTGAGTGACTGGTGGAGAACCCTGTGAAGCCTGTGTCAGGATCCACCAGCCTGCATGTCTCGCTCTGGGTAAGTGACTGGTGGAGAGCCCTGAGCAGCCAGTGTCTTTCAGGATCCACCAGCCTGCATGTCTCGCTCTGGGTAAGTGACTGGTGGAGAGCCCTGTGAAGCCTGAGTCAGCATCCACCAGCCTGCATGTCTCACTCTGGGTAAGTGACTGGTGGAGAGCCCTGTGCAGCCTGTGTCAGGATCCACCAGCCTGCATGTCTCGCTCAAGGTAAGTGACTGGTGGAAAGCCCTGTGAAGCCTGTGTCAGCATCCACCAGCCTGAATGTCTCGCTCTGGGTAAGTGACCGGTGGAGAACCCTGTGAAGGCTGTGTCAGCATCCACCAGCCTGCATGTCTCACTCTGGGTGAGTGACTGGTGGAGAGCCCTGTGAAGCCTGTGTCAGGATCCACCATCCTGCATGTCTCGCTCTGGGTAAGTGACTGGTGGAGAGCCCTGTGCAGCCAGTGTCTTTCAGGATCACACAGCCTGCATGTCTCGCTCTGGGTAAGTGACTGGTGGAGAGCCCTGTGAAGCCTGTGTAAGCATCCACCAGCCTGCATGTCTCACTCTGGGTAAGTGACTGGTGGTAAGCCCTGTGAAGCCTGTGTCAACATCCACCAGCCTTCATGTCTCACTCTGGGAAAGTGACTGGAGAAGAGCCCTGTGCAGCCTGTGTCAGGATTTACCAGCCTACATGTCTCGCTCTGGGTAAGTGACTGGTGGATAGCCCTGCGAAGCCTGTGTCAGCATCCACCAGCCTGCATGTCTCGCTCTGGGTAAGTGACTGATTGAGAGCCCTGTGAAGCCTATGTGAGCATCCACCAGCCTGTATGTCTCACTCTGGGTGAGTGACTGGTGGAGAGCA
The DNA here is from genome assembly GCF_964204655.1 of Triturus cristatus. Classification (NCBI taxonomy): domain Eukaryota; kingdom Metazoa; phylum Chordata; class Amphibia; order Caudata; family Salamandridae; genus Triturus; species Triturus cristatus. The sequence continues at coordinate 38,051 of NW_028188132.1, read as the reverse complement.
CTGTGAAGCCTGTGTCAGCATCCACCAGCCTATATTTCTCGCTCTGGGTAAGTGACTGATGGAGAGCCCTGTGATGCCTGTGTCAGCATCCACCAGCCTGCATATCTCACTCTGGGTAAGTGACTGGTGGAGAGCCCTGTGCAGCCTGTGTCAGGATCCAGCAGCCTGCATGTCTCGCTCTGGGTAAGTAACTGGCGGAGAGCCCTCTGAAGCCTGTGTCAGCATCCACCAGCCTGCATGTCTCACTCTGGGTAAGAGACTGGTGGAGAGCCCTGTGAAGCCTGTGTCAGCATCCACCAGCCTGCATGTCGCGCTCTAAGTAAGTGACAGGTGAAGAGCCCTGTTCAGCCTGCGTGTGTCAGGATCCACCAGCCTGCATGTCTTGCTCTGGGTAAGTGACTGGTGGAGAGCCCTGTGCAGCCTGTGTTTGTCAGGACCCACCAGCCTGCATGTCTCACTCTGGGTAAGTGACTGGTGGAGAGCCCTGTGCAGCCTGTGTCATGATCCACCAGCCTGCATATCTCGCTCTGGGTAAGTGGCTGGTTGAGAGCCCTGTGAAGCCTGTGTCAGCATCCACCAGCCTGCATGGCTCACTCTGGGTGACTGGTGGAGAGCCCTGTGCATTCTGTGTCAGGATCCACCAGCCTGCAGGTCTCGCTCTGGGTAAGTGACTAGTGGAGAGCCCTGTGAAGCCTGTGTCTGCATTCACCAGCCTGCATGTCTCGCTCTAAGTAAGTGACTGGTGGAGAGCCCTGTGAAGCCTGTGTCAGCATCCACCAGCCTGCATGTCTCGCTCTGGGTAAGTGACTGGTGGAGAGCCCTGTGCAGCCTGGGTGTTTCAGGATCCACCAGCCTGCATGTCTCGATCTGGGTAAGTGACTGGTGGAGAGCCCTGTGAAGCCTGTGGCAGCATCCACCAGCCTGCATGTCTCGCTCTGGGTAAGTGACTGGTGGAGAGCCCTGTGAAGCCTGTGGCACCATCCACCAGCCTGCATGTCTCGCTCTGGGTAAGTGACTGGTGGAGAGCCATGTGAAGCCTGTGTGTTTCAGGATCCACCAGCCTGCATGTCTCGCTCTGGGTAAGTGACTGGTGGAGAACCCTGTGAAGCCTGTGTCAGCATCCACCAGCCTGCATGTCTCGCTCTGGGTAAGTGACTGGTGGAGAGCCCTGTGAAGCCTGTGTCAGCATCCACCAGCCTGCATGTCTCACTCTGGGTAAATGACTGGTGGAGAGCCATGTGCAGCCTGTGTGTATCAGCATCCACCAGCCTGCATGTCTCACTCTGGGTAAGTGAATGGTGGAGAGCCCTGTGCAGCCTGTGTGGGTCAGGATCCACCAGCCTGCATTTCTCACTCTGGGTAAGTGACTGGTGGAGAGCCCTGTGCAGCCTGTGTCAGGATCCACCAGCCTGCATGTCTCACTCTGGGTAAGTGACTGGTGGGGAGCCCTGTGAAGCCTGTGTCAGCATCCACCAGCCTGCATGTCTCACTCTGGGTAAGTGAATGGTGGAGAGCCCTGTGCAGCCTGTGTGGGTCAGGATCCACCAGCCTGCATTTCTCACTCTGGGTAAGTGACTGGTGGAGAGCCCTGTGCAGCCTGTGTCAGGATCCACCAGCCTGCATGTCTAACTCTGGGTAAGTGACTGGTGGGGAGCCCTGTGAAGCCTGTGTCAGCATCCATCAGCCTGCATGTCTCACTTTGGGTAAATGACTGCTGGAGAGCCCTGTGCAGCCTGTGTGTGTCAGGATCCACCAGCCTGCATGTCTCACTCTGGGTAAGTGACTGGTGGAGAGCCCTGTGAAGCCTGTGTCAGCATCCACCAGCCTGCATGCCTCACTCTGGGTAAGTGACTGGTGGACACCCCTGTGCAGCCTGTGTCAGCATCCACCAGCCTGCATGTCTCGCTCTGGGTAAGTGACTGGTGGAGAGCCATGTGAAGCCTGGGTGTTTCAGATTCCACCAGCCTGCATGTCTCGCTCTGGGTAAGTGACTGGTGGAGAGCCCTGTGAATCCTGTGTCAGCATCCACCAGCCTGCATGTCTCGCTCTGGGTAAGTGACTGGTGGAAAGCCCTGTGCAGCCTGTGTGTGTCAGGATCCAACAGCCTGCACGCCTCGCTCTGGGTAAGTGACTGGTGGAGAGCCCTGTGCAGCCTTGTCAGGACCCACAAGCCTGCATGTATCACTCAGGGTAAGTGACTGGTGGAGAGCCCTGTGAAGCCTCTGTCAGAATCCACCAGCCTGAACTTATCACTTTGGGTAAATGACTGGTGGAGAGCCCTGTGCAGCCTGTGTGTGTCAGGATCCACCAGCCTGCATGTCTCACTCTGGGTAAATGACTGGTGGAGAGCCCTGTGTAGCCTGTGTCAGGATCCACCAGCCTGCATGTCTCACTCTGGGTAAGTGACTGGTGGAGAGCCCTGTGTAGCCTGTGTCAGCATCAACCAGCCTGCATGTCTCACTCGGGGTAAGTGACTGGTGGAGAGCCCTGTGCAGCCTGTGTCAGCATCCACCAGCCTGCATGTCTCACTCTGGGTAAGTGACTGGTGGAGAGCCCTGTGCAGCCTGTGTCAGGATCCACCAGCCTGCATGTCTCGCTCAAGGTAAGTGACTGGTGGAAAGCCCTGTGAAGCCTGTGTCAGCATCCACCAGCCTGAATGTCTCGCTCTGGGTAAGTGACCGGTGGAGAACCCTGTGAAGGCTGTGTCAGCATCCACCAGCCTGCATGTCTTGCTCTGGGTAAGTGACTGGTGGAGAGTCCTGTGCAGCCTGTGTGTGTCAGGACTCACCAGCCTGCATGTCTCACTCTGGGTAAGTGACTGGTGGAGAGCCCTGTGCAGCCTGTGTCAGGATCCACCAGCCTACATGTCTCACTCTGGGTAAGTGACTGGTGGAGAGCTCTGTGAAGCCTGTGTCAGCATCCACCAGCCTGCATGGCTCACTCTGGGTGACTGGTGGAGAGCCCTGTGCAGCCTGTGTCAAGATCCACCAGCCTGCATGTCTCACTCTGGGTAAGTGACTGGTGGAGAGCCCTGTGAATCGTGTGTCAGCATCCACCAGCCTGCATGTCTCGCTCTGGGTAAGTGACTGGTGGAGAGCCCTGTGCAGCCTGTGTGTTTCAGGATCCACCAGCCTGCATGTCTCGCTCTGTGTAAGTGACTAGTGGAGAGCCCTGTGAAGCCTGTGTGAGCATCCACCAGCCTGCATGTCTCGCTCTGGGTAAGTGACTGGTGGAGAGCCCTGTGAAGCCTGTGTCAGCATCCACCAGCCTGCATGTCTCGCTCTGGGTAAGTGACTGGTGGAAAGCCATGTGAAGCCTGTGTGTTTCAGGATCCACCAGCCTGCATGTCTCGCTCTGGGTAAGTTTCTGGTGGAGAGCCCTGTGAAGCCTTTGTCAGCATCCACCAGCCTGCATGTCTCACTCTTCGTAAGTGACTGGTGGAGAGCCCTGTGCAGCCTGTGTGTGTCAGGATCCACCAGCCTGCACGTCTCGCTCTCAGTAAGTGACTGGTGGAGAGCCCTGTGCAGCCTTGTCAGGACCCACCAGCCTGCATGTATCACTCAGGGTAAATGACTGGTGGAGAGCCCTGTGCAGCCTGTGTGTGTCAGGATCAACCAGCCTTAATGTCTCACTCTGGGTAAATGACTGGTGGAGAGCCCTGTGTAGCCTGTGTCAGGATCCACCAGCCTACATGTCTCGCTCTGGGTAAGTGACTGGTGGAGAGCCCTGTGTAGCCTGTGTCAGCATCCACCAGCCTGCATGTATCACTCAGGGTAAATGACTGGTGGAGAGCCCTGTGCAGCCTGTGTGTGTCAGGATCCACCAGCCTGCATGTCTCACTCTGGATAAATGACTGGTGGAGAGCCCTGTGTGGCCTGTGTCAGGATCCACCAGCCTACATGTCTCGCTCTGGATAAGTGACTGGTGGAGAGCCCTGTGTAGCCTGTGTCAGCATCCACCAGCCTGAATGTCTCGCTCTGGGTAAGTGACCGGTGGAGAGCCCTGTGAAGGCTGTGTCAGCATCCACCAGCCTGCATGTCTCACTCTGCGTGAGTGACTGGTGGAGAACCCTGTGAAGCCTGTGTCAGGATCCACCAGCCTGCATGTCTCGCTCTGGGTAAGTGACTGGTGGAGAGCCCTGAGCAGCCAGTGTCTTTCAGGATCCAACAGCCTGCATGTCTCGCTCTGGGTAAGTGACTGGTGGAGAGCCCTGTGAAGCCTGAGTCAGCATCCACCAGCCTGCATGTCTCACTCTGGGTAAGTGACTGGTGGAGAGCCCTGTGCAGCCTGTGTCAGGATCCACCAGCCTGCATGTCTCGCTCAAGGTAAGTGACTGGTGGAAAGCCCTGTGAAGCCTGTGTCAGCATCCACCAGCCTGAATGTCTCGCTCTGGGTAAGTGACCGGTGGAGAACCCTGTGAAGGCTGTGTCAGCATCCACCAGCCTGCATGTCTCACTCTGGGTGAGTGACTGGTGGAGAGCCCTGTGAAGCCTGTGTCAGGATCCACCATCCTGCATGTCTCGCTCTGGGTAAGTGACTGGTGGAGAGCCCTGTGCAGCCAGTGTCTTTCAGGATCACACAGCCTGCATGTCTCGCTCTGGGTAAGTGACTGGTGGAGAGCCCTGTGAAGCCTGTGTAAGCATCCACCAGCCTGCATGTCTCACTCTGGGTAAGTGACTGGTGGTAAGCCCTGTGAAGCCTGTGTCAACATCCACCAGCCTTCATGTCTCACTTTGGGAAAGTGACTGGAGAAGAGCCCTGTGCAGCCTGTGTCAGGATTTACCAGCCTACATGTCTCGCTCTGGGTAAGTGACTGGTGGATAGCCCTGCGAAGCCTGTGTCAGCATCCACCAGCCTGCATGTCTCGCTCTGGGTAAGTGACTGATTGAGAGCCCTGTGAAGCCTATGTGAGCATCCACCAGCCTGTATGTCTCACTCTGGGTGAGTGACTGGTGGAGAGCACTGTGAAGCCTGTGTCAGCATCCACCAGCCTATATTTCTCGCTCTGGGTAAGTGACTGATGGAGAGCCCTGTGATGCCTGTGTCAGCATCCACCAGCCTGCATATCTCACTCTGGGTAAGTGACTGGTGGAGAGCCCTGTGCAGCCTGTGTCAGGATCCAGCAGCCTGCATGTCTCGCTCTGGGTAAGTAACTGGCGGAGAGCCCTCTGAAGCCTGTGTCAGCATCCACCAGCCTGCATGTCTCACTCTGGGTAAGAGACTGGTGGAGAGCCCTGTGAAGCCTGTGTCAGCATCCACCAGCCTGCATGTCGCGCTCTAAGTAAGTGACAGGTGAAGAGCCCTGTTCAGCCTGCGTGTGTCAGGATCCACCAGCATGCATGTCTTGCTCTGGGTAAGTGACTGGTGGAGAGCCCTGTGCAGCCTGTGTTTGTCAGGACCCACCAGCCTGCATGTCTCACTCTGGGTAAGTGACTGGTGGAGAGCCCTGTGCAGCCTGTGTCATGATCCACCAGCCTGCATATCTCGCTCTGGGTAAGTGGCTGGTTGAGAGCCCTGTGAAGCCTGTGTCGGCATCCACCAGCCTGCATGGCTCACTCTGGGTGACTGGTGGAGAGCCCTGTGCATTCTGTGTCAGGATCCACCAGCCTGCAGGTCTCGCTCTGGGTAAGTGACTAGTGGAGAGCCCTGTGAAGCCTGTGTCTGCATTCACCAGCCTGCATGTCTCGCTCTAAGTAAGTGACTGGTGGAGAGCCCTGTGAAGCCTGTGTCAGCATCCACCAGCCTGCATGTCTCGCTCTGGGTAAGTGACTGGTGGAGAGCCCTGTGCAGCCTGGGTGTTTCAGGATCCACCAGCCTGCATGTCTCGATCTGGGTAAGTGACTGGTGGAGAGCCCTGTGAAGCCTGTGGCAGCATCCACCAGCCTGCATGTCTCGCTCTGGGTAAGTGACTGGTGGAGAGCCATGTGAAGCCTGTGTGTTTCAGGATCCACCAGCCTGCATATCTCGCTCTGGGTAAGTGACTGGTGGAGAACCCTGTGAAGCCTGTGTCAGCATCCACCAGCCTGCATGTCTCGCTCTGGGTAAGTGACTGGTGGAGAGCCCTGTGAAGCCTGTGTCAGCATCCACCAGCCTGCATGTCTCACTCTGGGTAAATGACTGGTGGAGAGCCATGTGCAGCCTGTGTGTGTCAGCATCCACCAGCCTGCATGTCTCACTCTGGGTAAGTGAATGGTGGAGAGCCCTGTGCAGCCTGTGTGGGTCAGGATCCACCAGCCTGCATTTCTCACTCTGGGTAAGTGACTGGTGGAGAGCCCTGTGCAGCCTGTGTCAGGATCCACCAGCCTGCATGTCTCACTGTGGGTAAGTGACTGGTGGGGAGCCCTGTGAAGCCTGTGTCAGCATCCACCAGCCTGCATGTCTCACTTTGGGTAAATGACTGCTGGAGAGCCCTGTGCAGCCTGTGTGTGTCAGGATCCACCAGCCTGCATGTCTCACTCTGGGTAAGTGACTGGTGGAGATCCCTGTGCAGCCTGTGTCAGGATCCACCAGCCTGCATGTCTCACTCTGGGTAAGTGACTGGTGGAGAGCCCTGTGAAGCCTGTGTCAGCATCCACCAGCCTGCATGCCTCACTCTGGTTAAGTGACTGGTGGACACCCCTGTGCAGCCTGTGTCAGCATCCACCAGCCTGCATGTCTCGCTCTGGGTAAGTGACTGGTGGAGAGCCATGTGAAGCCTGGGTGTTTCAGGATCCACCAGCCTGCATGTCTCGCTCTGGGTAAGTGACTGGTGGAGAGCCCTGTGAATCCTGTGTCAGCATCCACCAGCCTGCATGTCTCGCTCTGGGTAAGTGACTGGTGGAAAGCCATGTGAAGCCTGTGTGTTTCAGGATCCACAAGCCTGCATGTCTCGAACTGGGTAAGTGACTGGTGGAGAGCCCTGTGCAGCCTGTGTGTGTCAGGATCCACCAGCCTGCACGCCTCGCTCTGGGTAAGTGACTGGTGGAGAGCCCTGTGCAGCCTTGTCAGGACCCACAAGCCTGCATGTATCACTCAGGGTAAGTGACTGGTGGAGAGCCCTGTGAAGCCTCTGTCAGAATCCACCAGCCTGAACGTATCACTTTGGGTAAATGACTGGTGGAGAGCCCTGTGCAGCCTGTGTGTGTCAGGATCCACCAACCTGCATGTCTCACTCTGGGTAAATGACTGGTGGAGAGCCCTGTGTAGCCTGTGTCAGGATCCAGCAGCCTGCATGTCTCACTCTGGGTAAGTGACTGGTGGAGAGCCCTGTGTAGCCTGTGTCAGCATCAACCAGCCTGCATGTCTCACTCGGGGTAAGTGACTGGTGGAGAGCCCTGTGCAGCCTGTGTCAGCATCCACCAGCCTGCATGTCTCACTCTGGGTAAGTGACTGGTGGAGAGCCCTGTGCAGCCTGTGTCAGGATCCACCAGCCTGCATGTCTCGCTCAAGGTAAGTGACTGGTGGAAAGCCCTGTGAAGCCTGTGTCAGCATCCACCAGCCTGAATGTCTCGCTCTGGGTAAGTGACCGGTGGAAAACCCTGTGAAGGCTGTGTCAGCATCCACCAGCCTGCATGTCTCACTCTGGGTGAGTGACTGGTGGAGAGCCCTGTGAAGCCTGTGTCAGGATCCTCCATCCTACATGTCTCGCTCTGGGTAAGTGACTGGTGGAGAGCCCTGTGCAGCCCGTGTCTTTCAGGATCCAACAGCCTGCATGTGTCGCTCTGGGTAAGTGACTGGTGGAGATCCCTGTGAAGCCTGTGTCAGCATCCACCAGCCTGCATATCTCGCTCTGGGTAAGTGACTGGTTGAGAGCCCTGTGCAGCCTGTGTCAGGATCCACCAGCCTGCATGTCTCGCTCTGGGTAAGTAACTGGTGGAGAGCCCTGTTAAGCCTGTGTCAGCATTCACCAGCCTGCATGTTTCACTCTGGGTAAGTGACTGGTGGAGAGCCCTGTGAAGCTTGTGTCAGCATCCACCAGCCTGCATGTCACGCTCTAGGTAAGTGACTGGTGGCGAGCCCTGTGCAGCCTGTGTGTGTCAGGATCCACCAGCCTGCATGTCTTGCTCTGGGTAAGTGACTGGTGGAGAGCCCTGTGCAGCCTGTGTGTGTCAGGACCCACCAGCCTGCATGTCTCACTCTGGGTAAGTGACTGGTGGAGAGCCCTGTGCAGCCTGTGTCAGGATCCACCAGCCTGCATGTCTCACTCTGGGTAAGTGACTGGTGGAGAGCTCTGTGAAGCCTGTGTCAGCATCCACCAGCCTGCATGGCTCACTCTGGGTAACTGGTGGAGAGCCCTGTGCAGCCTGTGTCAGGATCCACCAGCCTGCATGTCTCACCCTGGGTAAGTGACTAGTGGAGAACCCTGTGAAGCCTGTGTCAGCATTCACCAGCCTGCATGTCTCGCTCTGAGTAAGTGACTGGTGGAGAGCCCTGTGAATCCTGTGTCAGCATCCACCAGCCTGCATGTCTCGCTCTGAGTAAGTGACTGGTGGAGAGCCCTGTGCAGCCTGTGTGTTTCAGGATCCACCAGCCTGCATGTCTCGCTCTGGGTAAGTGAGTGGTGGAGAGCCCTGTGCAGCCTGTGTCAGGATCCACCAGCCTGCATGTCTCGCTCAAGGTAAGTGACTGGTGGAAATCCCTGTGAAGCCTGTGTCAGCATCCACCAGCCTGAATGTCTCGCTCTGGGTAAGTGACCGGTGGAGAACCCTGTGAAGGCTGTGTCAGCATCCACCAGCCTGCATGTCTCACTCTGGGTGAGTGACTGTTGGAGAGCCCTGTGAAGCCTGTGTCAGGATCCACCAGCCTGCATGTCTCGCTCTGGGTAAGTGACTGGTGGAGAGCCCTGTGCAGCCAATGTCTTTCAGGATCCAACAACCTGCATGTCTCGCTCTGGGTAAGTGACTGGTGGAGAGCCCTATGAAGCCTGTGTCAGCATCCACCAGCCTGCATGTCTCGCTCGGGGTAAGTGACTGGTGGAGAGCCCTGTGAAGCCTGTGTCAGCATCCGCCAGCCTGCAAGTCTCGCTCTGGGTAAGTGACTGGTGGAGAGCCCTGTGAAGCCTGTGTCAGCATCCACCAGCCTGCATGTCTCGCTCTGGGTAAGTGACTGGTTGAGAGCCCTGTGCAGCCTGTGTCAGGATCCACCAGCCTGCATGTCTCGCTCTGGGTACGTAACTGGTGGAGAGCCCTGTGAAGCCTGTGTCAGCATTCACCAGCCTGCATGTCTCACTCTGGGTAATTGACTGGTGGAGAGCCCTGTGAAGCTTGTGTCAGCATCCACCAGCATGCATGTCACGCTCTAGGTAAGTGACTGGTGGAGAGCCCTGTGCAGCCTGTGTGTGTCAGGATCCACCAGCCTGCATGATTTGCTCTGGGTAAGTGACTGGTGGAGAGCCCTGTGCAGCCTGTGTGTGTCAGGACCCACCAGCCTGCATTTCTCACTCTGGGTAAGTGACTGGTGGAGAGCTCTTTGAAGCCTGTGTCAGCATCCACCAGCCTGCATGGCTCACTCTGTGACTGGTGGAGAGCCCTGCGCAGCCTGTGTCAAGATCCACCAGCCTGCATGTCTCACTCTGGGTAAGTGACTAGTGGAGAACCCTGTGAAGCCTGTGTCAGCATTCATCAGCCTGCATGTCTCGCTCTGGGTAAGTGACTGGTGGAGAGCCCTGTGAATCCTGTGTCAGCATCCACCAGCCTCCATGTCTCGCTCTGGGTAAGTGACTGGTGGAGAGCCCTGTGCAGCCTGTGTGTTTCAGGATCCACCAGCCTGCATGTCTCGCTCTGGGTGAGTGACTGGTGGAGAGCCCTGTGAAGCCTGTGTGAGCATCCACCAGCCTGCATGTCTCGCTCTGGGTAAGTGACTGGTGGAGAGCCCTGTGAAGCCTGTGTCAGCATCCACCAGCCTGCATGTCTCGCTCTGGGTAAGTGACTGGTGGAAAGCCATGTGAAGCCTGTGTGTTTCAGGATCCAGAAGCCTGCATGTCTCGCTCTGGGTAAGTGTCTGGTGGAGAGCCCTGTGAAGCCTTTGTCAGCATCCACCAGCCTGCATGTCTCACTCTGGGTAAGTGACTGGTGGAGAGCCCTGTGAAGCCTGTGTGAGCATCCACCAGCCTGCATGTCTCGCTCTGGGTAAGTGACTGGTGGAAAGCCATGTGCAGCCTGTGTGTGTGTCAGCATCCACCAGCCTGCATTTCTCACTCTGGGTAAGTGAATGGTGGAGAGCCCTGTGCAGCCTGTGTGGGTCAGGATCCACCAGCCTGCATTTCTCACTCTGGGTAAGTGACTGGTGGAGAGCCCTGTGCAGCCTGTGTCAGGATCCACCAGCCTGCATGTCTCACTTTGGGTAAGTGACTGGTGGGGAGCCCTGTGAAGCCTGTGTCAGCATCCACCAGCCTGCATGTCTCACTTTGGGTAAATGACTGCTGGAGAGCCCTGTGCAGCCTGTGTGTGTCAGGATCCACCAGCCTGCATTTCTCACTCTGGGTAAGTGACTGGTGGAGATCCCTGTGCAGCCTGTGTCAGGATCCACCAGCCTGCATGTCTCACTCTGGGTAAGTGACTGGTGGAGAGCCCTGTGAAGCCTGTGTCAGCATCCACCAGCCTGCATGCCTTACTCTGGGTAAGTGACTGGTGGACACCCCTGTGCAGCCTGTGTCAGCATCCACCAGCCTGCATGTCTCGCTCTGGGTAAGTGACTGGTGGAGAGCCATGTGAAGCCTGGGTGTTTCAGGATCCACCAGCCTGCATGTCTCGCTCTGGGTAAGTGACTGGTGGAGAGCCCTGTGAAGCCTGAGTCAGCATCCACCAGCCTGCATGTCTCACTCTGGGTAAGTGACTGGTGGAGAGCCCTGTGCAGCCTGTGTCAGGATCCACCAGCCTGCATGTCTCGCTCAAGGTAAGTGACTGGTGGAAAGCCCTGTGAAGCCCGTGTCAGCATCCACCAGCCTGAATGTCTCGCTCTGGGTAAGTGACCGGTGGAGAACCCTGTGAAGGCTGTGTCAGCATCCACCAGCCTGCATGTCTCACTCTGGGTGAGTGACTGGTGGAGAGCCCTGTGAAGCCTGTGTCAGGATCCACCATCCTGCATGTCTCGCTCTGGGTAAGTGACTGGTGGAGAGCCCTGTGCAGCCAGTGTCTTTCAGGATCACACAGCCTGCATGTCTCGCTCTGGGTAAGTGACTGGTGGAGAGCCCTGTGAAGCCTGTGTAAGCATCCACCAGCTTGCATGTCTCACTCTGGGTAAGTGACTGGTGGTAAGCCCTGTGAAGCCTGTGTCAACATCCACCAGCCTTCATGTCTCACTCTGGGAAAGTGACTGGAGAAGAGCCCTGTGCAGCCTGTGTCAGGATTTACCAGCCTACATGTCTCGTTCTGGGTAAGTGACTGGTGGATAGCCCTGCGAAGCCTGTGTCAGCATCCACCAGCCTGCATGTCTCGCTCTGGGTAAGTGACTGATTGAGAGCCCTGTGAAGCCTATGTGAGCATCCACCAGCCTGTATGTCTCACTCTGGGTGAGTGACTGGTGGAGAGCACTGTGAAGCCTGTGTCAGCATCCACCAGCCTATATTTCTCGCTCTGGGTAAGTGACTGATGGAGAGCCCTGTGATGCCTGTGTCAGCATCCACCAGCCTGCATATCTCACTCTGGGTAAGTGACTGGTGGAGAGCCCTGTGCAGCCTGTGTCAGGATCCAGCAGCCTGCATGTCTCGCTCTGGGTAAGTAACTGGCGGAGAGCCCTCTGAAGCCTGTGTCAGCATCCACCAGCCTGCATGTCTCACTCTGGGTAAGAGACTGGTGGAGAGCCCTGTGAAGCCTGTGTCAGCATCCACCAGCCTGCATGTCGCGCTCTAAGTAAGTGACAGGTGAAGAGCCCTGTTCAGCCTGCGTGTGTCAGGATCCACCAGCATGCATGTCTTGCTCTGGGTAAGTGACTGGTGGAGAGCCCTGTGCAGCCTGTGTTTGTCAGGACCCACCAGCCTGCATGTCTCACTCTGGGTAAGTGACTGGTGGAAAGCCATGTGAAGCCTGTGTGTTTCAGGATCCACAAGCCTGCATGTCTCGAACTGGGTAAGTGACTGGTGGAGATCCCTGTGAAGCCTTTGTCAGCATCCACCAGCCTGCATGTCTCACTCTTCGTAAGTGACTGGTGGAGAGCCCTGTGCAGCCTGTGTGTGTCAGGATCCACCAGCCTGCACGCCTCGCTCTGGGTAAGTGACTGGTGGAGAGCCCTGTGCAGCCTTGTCAGGACCCACAAGCCTGCATGTATCACTCAGGGTAAGTGACTGGTGGAGAGCCCTGTGAAGCCTCTGTCAGAATCCACCAGCCTGAACGTATCACTTTGGGTAAATGACTGGTGGAGAGCCCTGTGCAGCCTGTGTGTGTCAGGATCCACCAGCCTGCATGTCTCACTCTGGGTAAATGACTGGTGGAGAGCCCTGTGTAGCCTGTGTCAGGATCCAGCAGCCTGCATGTCTCACTCTGGGTAAGTGACTGGTGGAGAGCCCTGTGTAGCCTGTGTCAGCATCAACCAGCCTGCATGTCTCACTCGGGGTAAGTGACTGGTGGAGAGCCCTGTGCAGCCTGTGTCAGCATCCACCAGCCTGCATGTCTCACTCTGGGTAAGTGACTGGTGGAGAGCCCTGTGCAGCCTGTGTCAGGATCCACCAGCCTGCATGTCTCGCTCAAGGTAAGTGACTGGTGGAAAGCCCTGTGAAGCCTGTGTCAGCATCCACCAGCCTGAATGTCTCGCTCTGGGTAAGTGACCGGTGGAGAACCCTGTGAAGGCTGTGTCAGCATCCACCAGCCTGCATGTCTCACTCTGGGTGAGTGACTGGTGGAGAGCCCTGTGAAGCCTGTGTCAGGATCCACCATCCTGCATGTCTCGCTCTGGGTAAGTGACTGGTGGAGAGCCCTGTGCAGCCCGTGTCTTTCAGGATCCAACAGCCTGCATGTGTCGCTCTGGGTAAGTGACTGGTGGAGATCCCTGTGAAGCCTGTGTCAGCATCCACCAGCCTGCATATCTCGCTCTGGGTAAGTGACTGGTTGAGAGCCCTGTGCAGCCTGTGTCAGGATCCACCAGCCTGCATGTCTCGCTCTGGGTAAGTAACTGGTGGAGAGCCCTGTTAAGCCTGTGTCAGCATTCACCAGCCTTCATGTCTCACTCTGGGTAAGTGACTGGTGGAGAGCCCTGTGAAGCTTGTGTCAGCATCCACCAGCCTGCATGTCACGCTCTAGGTAAGTGACTGGTGGCGAGCCCTGTGCAGCCTGTGTGTGTCAGGATCCACCAGCCTGCATGTCTTGCTCTGGGTAAGTGACTGGTGGAGAGCCCTGTGCAGCCTGTGTGTGTCAGGACCCACCAGCCTGCATGTCTCACTCTGGGTAAGTGACTGGTGGAGAGCCCTGTGCAGCCTGTGTCAGGATCCACCAGCCTGCATGTCTCACTCTGGGTAAGTGACTGGTGGAGAGCTCTGTGAAGCCTGTGTCAGCATCCACCAGCCTGCATGGCTCACTCTGGGTAACTGGTGGAGAGCCCTGTGCAGCCTGTGTCAGGATCCACCAGCCTGCATGTCTCACCCTGGGTAAGTGACTAGTGGAGAACCCTGTGAAGCCTGTGTCAGCATTCACCAGCCTGCATGTCTCGCTCTGAGTAAGTGACTGGTGGAGAGCCCTGTGAATCCTGTGTCAGCATCCACCAGCCTGCATGTCTCGCTCTGAGTAAGTGACTGGTGGAGAGCCCTGTGCAGCCTGTGTGTTTCAGGATCCACCAGCCTGCATGTCTCGCTCTGGGTAAGTGAGTGGTGGAGAGCCCTGTGCAGCCTGTGTCAGGATCCACCAGCCTGCATGTCTCGCTCAAGGTAAGTGACTGGTGGAAATCCCTGTGAAGCCTGTGTCAGCATCCACCAGCCTGAATGTCTCGCTCTGGGTAAGTGACCGGTGGAGAACCCTGTGAAGGCTGTGTCAGCATCCACCAGCCTGCATGTCTCACTCTGGGTGAGTGACTGTTGGAGAGCCCTGTGAAGCCTGTGTCAGGATCCACCAGCCTGCATGTCTCGCTCTGGGTAAGTGACTGGTGGAGAGCCCTGTGCAGCCAATGTCTTTCAGGATCCAACAACCTGCATGTCTCGCTCTGGGTAAGTGACTGGTGGAGAGCCCTATGAAGCCTGTGTCAGCATCCACCAGCCTGCATGTCTCGCTCGGGGTAAGTGACTGGTGGAGAGCCCTGTGAAGCCTGTGTCAGCATCCACCAGCCTGCAAGTCTCGCTCTGGGTAAGTGACTGGTGGAGAGCCCTTTGAAGCCTGTGTCAGCATCCACCAGCCTGCATGTCTCGCTCTGGGTAAGTGACTGGTTGAGAGCCCTGTGCAGCCTGTGTCAGGATCCACCAGCCTGCATGTCTCGCTCTGGGTACGTAACTGGTGGAGAGCCCTGTGAAGCCTGTGTCAGCATTCACCAGCCTGCATGTCTCACTCTGGGTAATTGACTGGTGGAGAGCCCTGTGAAGCTTGTGTCAGCATCCACCAGCATGCATGTCACGCTCTAGGTAAGTGACTGGTGGAGAGCCCTGTGCAGCCTGTGTGTGTCAGGATCCACCAGCCTGCATGATTTGCTCTGGGTAAGTGACTGGTGGAGAGCCCTGTGCAGCCTGTGTGTGTCAGGACCCACCAGCCTGCATTTCTCACTCTGGGTAAGTGACTGGTGGAGAGCTCTTTGAAGCCTGTGTCAGCATCCACCAGCCTGCATGGCTCACTCTGTGACTGGTGGAGAGCCCTGCGCAGCCTGTGTCAAGATCCACCAGCCTGCATGTCTCACTCTGGGTAAGTGACTAGTGGAGAACCCTGTGAAGCCTGTGTCAGCATTCACCAGCCTGCATGTCTCGCTCTGGGTAAGTGACTGGTGGAGAGCCCTGTGAATCCTGTGTCAGCATCCACCAGCCTCCATGTCTCGCTCTGGGTAAGTGACTGGTGGAGAGCCCTGTGCAGCCTGTGTGTTTCAGGATCCACCAGCCTGCATGTCTCGCTCTGGGTGAGTGACTGGTGGAGAGCCCTGTGAAGCCTGTGTGAGCATCCACCAGCCTGCATGTCTCGCTCTGGGTAAGTGACTGGTGGAGAGCCCTGTGAAGCCTGTGTCAGCATCCACCAGCCTGCATGTCTCGCTCTGGGTAAGTGACTGGTGGAAAGCCATGTGAAGCCTGTGTGTTTCAGGATCCACCAGCCTGCATGTCTCGCTCTGGGTAAGTGTCTGGTGGAGAGCCCTGTGAAGCCTTTGTCAGCATCCACCAGCCTGCATGTCTCACTCTGGGTAAGTGACTGGTGGAGAGCCCTGTGAAGCCTGTGTGAGCATCCACCAGCCTGCATGTCTCGCTCTCGGTAAGTGACTGGTGGAAAGCCATGTGCAGCCTGTGTGTGTCAGCATCCACCAGCCTGCATGTCTCACTCTGGGTAAGTGAATGGTGGAGAGCCCTGTGCAGCCTGTGTGGGTCAGGATCCACCAGCCTCCATTTCTCACTCTGGGTAAGTGACTGGTGGAGAGCCCTGTGCAGCCTGTGTCAGGATCCACCAGCCTGCATGTCTCACTTTGGGTAAGTGACTGGTGGGGAGCCCTGTGAAGCCTGTGTCAGCATCCACCAGCCTGCATGTCTCACTTTGGGTAAATGACTGCTGGAGAGCCCTGTGCAGCCTGTGTGTGTCAGGATCCACCAGCCTGCATGTCTCACTCTGGGTAAGTGACTGGTGGAGATCCCTGTGCAGCCTGTGTCAGGATCCACCAGCCTGCATGTCTCACTCTGGGTAAGTGACTGGTGGAGAGCCCTGTGAAGCCTGTGTCAGCATCCACCAGCCTGCATGCCTCACTCTGGGTAAGTGACTGGTGGACACCCCTGTGCAGCCTGTGTCAGCATCCACCAGCCTGCATGTCTCGCTCTGGGTAAGTGACTGGTGGAGAGCCATGTGAAGCCTGGGTGTTTCAGGATCCACCAGCCTGCATGTCTCGCTCTGGGTAAGTGACTGGTGGAGAGCCCTGTGAAGCCTGAGTCAGCATCCACCAGCCTGCATGTCTCACTCTGGGTAAGTGACTGGTGGAGAGCCCTGTGCAGCCTGTGTCAGGATCCACCAGCCTGCATGTCTCGCTCAAGGTAAGTGACTGGTGGAAAGCCCTGTGAAGCCGGTGTCAGCATCCAGCAGCCTGAATGTCTCGCTCTGGGTAAGTGACCGGTGGAGAACCCTGTGAAGGCTGTGTCAGCATCCACCAGCCTGCATGTCTCACTCTGGGTGAGTGACTGGTGGAGAGCCCTGTGAAGCCTGTGTCAGGATCCACCATCCTGCATGTCTCGCTCTGGGTAAGTGACTGGTGGAGAGCCCTGTGCAGCCAGTGTCTTTCAGGATCACACAGCCTGCATGTCTCGCTCTGGGTAAGTGACTGGTGGAGAGCCCTGTGAAGCCTGTGTAAGCATCCACCAGCTTGCATGTCTCACTCTGGGTAAGTGACTGGTGGTAAGCCCTGTGAAGCCTGTGTCAACATCCACCAGCCTTCATGTCTCACTCTGGGAAAGTGACTGGAGAAGAGCCCTGTGCAGCCTGTGTCAGGATTTACCAGCCTACATGTCTCGCTCTGGGTAAGTGACTGGTGGATAGCCCTGCGAAGCCTGTGTCAGCATCCACCAGCCTGCATGTCTCGCTCTGGGTAAGTGACTGATTGAGAGCCCTGTGAAGCCTATGTGAGCATCCACCAGCCTGTATGTCTCACTCTGGGTGAGTGACTGGTGGAGAGCACTGTGAAGCCTGTGTCAGCATCCACCAGCCTATATTTCTCGCTCTGGGTAAGTGACTGATGGAGAGCCCTGTGATGCCTGTGTCAGCATCCACCAGCCTGCATATCTCACTCTGGGTAAGTGACTGGTGGAGAGCCCTGTGCAGCCTGTGTCAGGATCCAGCAGCCTGCATGTCTCGCTCTGGGTAAGTAACTGGCGGAGAGCCCTCTGAAGCCTGTGTCAGCATCCACCAGCCTGCATGTCTCACTCTGGGTAAGAGACTGTTGGAGAGCCCTGTGAAGCCTGTGTCAGCATCCACCAGCCTGCATGTCGCGCTCTAAGTAAGTGACAGGTGAAGAGCCCTGTTCAGCCTGCGTGTGTCAGGATCCACCAGCATGCATGTCTTGCTCTGGGTAAGTGAATGGTGGAGAGCCCTGTGCAGCCTGTGTTTGTCAGGACCCACCAGCCTGCATGTCTCACTCTGGGTAAGTGACTGGTGGAGAGCCCTGTGCAGCCTGTGTCATGATCCACCAGCCTGCATATCTCGCTCTGGGTAAGTGGCTGGTTGAGAGCCCTGTGAAGCCTGTGTCAGCATCCACCAGCCTGCATGGCTCACTCTGGGTGACTGGTGGAGAGCCCTGTGCATTCTGTGTCAGGATCCACCAGTCTGCAGGTCTCGCTCTGGGTAAGTGACTAGTGGAGAGCCCTGTGAAGCCTGTGTCTGCATTCACCAGCCTGCATGTCTCGCTCTAAGTAAGTGACTGGTGGAGAGCCCTGTGAAGCCTGTGTCAGCATCCACCAGCCTGCATGTCTCGCTCTGGGTAAGTGACTGGTGGAGAGCCCTGTGCAGCCTGGGTGTTTCAGGATCCACCAGCCTGCATGTCTCGATCTGGGTAAGTGACTGGTGGAGAGCCCTGTGAAGCCTGTGGCATCATCCACCAGCCTGCATGTCTCGCTCTGGGTAAGTGACTGGTGGAGAGCCCTGTGAAGCCTGTGGCAGCATCCACCAGCCTGCATGTCTCGCTCTGGGTAAGTGACTGGTGGAGAGCCATGTGAAGCCTGTGTGTTTCAGGATCCACCAGCCTGCATGTCTCGCTCTGGGTAAGTGACTGGTGGAGAACCCTGTGAAGCCTGTGTCAGCATCCACCAGCCTGCATGTCTCGCTCTGGGTAAGTGACTGGTGGAGAGCCCTGTGAAGCCTGTGTCAGCATCCACCAGCCTGCATGTCTCACTCTGGGTAAATGACTGGTGGAGAGCCATGTGCAGCCTGTGTGTATCAGCATCCACCAGCCTGCATGTCTCACTCTGGGTAAGTGAATGGTGGAGAGCCCTGTGCAGCCTGTGTGGGTCAGGATCCACCAGCCTGCATTTCTCACTCTGGGTAAGTGACTGGTGGAGAGCCCTGTGCAGCCTGTGTCAGGATCCACCAGCCTGCATGTCTCACTCTGGGTAAGTGACTGGTGGGGAGCCCTGTGAAGCCTGTGTCAGCATCCACCAGCCTGCATGTCTCACTTTGGGTAAATGACTGCTGGAGAGCCCTGTGCAGCCTGTGTGTGTCAGGATCCACCAGCCTGCATGTCTCACTCTGGGTAAGTGACTGGTGGAGATCCCTGTGCAGCCTGTGTCAGGATCCACCAGCCTGCATGTCTCACTCTGGGTAAGTGACTGGTGGAGAGCCCTGTGAAGCCTGTGTCAGCATCCACCAGCCTGCATGCCTCACTCTGGGTAAGTGACTGGTGGACACCCCTGTGCAGCCTGTGTCAGCATCCACCAGCCTGCATGTCTCGCTCTGGGTAAGTGACTGCTGGAGAGCCATGTGAAGCCTGGGTGTTTCAGATTCCACCAGCCTGCATGTCTCGCTCTGGGTAAGTGACTGGTGGAGAGCCCTGTGAATCCTGTGTCAGCATCCACCAGCCTGCATGTCTCGCTCTGGGTAAGTGACTGGTGGAAAGCCCTGTGCAGCCTGTGTGTGTCAGGATCCACCAGCCTGCACGCCTCGCTCTGGGTAAGTGACTGGTGGAGAGCCCTGTGCAGCCTTGTCAGGACCCACAAGCCTGCATGTATCACTCAGGGTAAGTGACTGGTGGAGAGCCCTGTGAAGCCTCTGTCAGAATCCACCAGCCTGAACGTATCACTTTGGGTAAATGACTGGTGGAGAGCCCTGTGCAGCCTGTGTGTGTCAGGATCCACCAGCCTGCATGTCTCACTCTGGGTAAATGACTGGTGGAGAGCCCTGTGTAGCCTGTGTCAGGATCCACCAGCCTGCATGTCTCACTCTGGGTAAGTGACTGGTGGAGAGCCCTGTGTAGCCTGTGTCGGCATCAACCAGCCTGCATGTCTCACTCGGGGTAAGTGACTGGTGGAGAGCCCTGTGCAGCCTGTGTCAGCATCCACCAGCCTGCATGTCTCACTCTGGGTAAGTGACTGGTGGAGAGCCCTGTGCAGCCTGTGTCAGGATCCACCAGCCTGCATGTCTCGCTCAAGGTAAGTGACTGGTGGAAAGCCCTGTGAAGCCTGTGTCAGCATCCACCAGCCTGAATGTCTCGCTCTGGGTAAGTGACCGGTGGAGAACCCTGTGAAGGCTGTGTCAGCATCCACCAGCCTGCATGTCTTGCTCTGGGTAAGTGACTGGTGGAGAGTCCTGTGCAGCCTGTGTGTGTCAGGACTCACCAGCCTGCATGTCTCACTCTGGGTAAGTGACTGGTGGAGAGCCCTGTGCAGCCTGTGTCAGGATCCACCAGCCTACATGTCTCACTCTGGGTAAGTGACTGGTGGAGAGCTCTGTGAAGCCTGTGTCAGCATCCACCAGCCTGCATGGCTCACTCTGGGTGACTGGTGGAGAGCCCTGTGCAGCCTGTGTCAAGATCCACCAGCCTGCATGTCTCACTCTGGGTAAGTGACTGGTGGAGAGCCCTGTGAATCGTGTGTCAGCATCCACCAGCCTGCATGTCTCGCTCTGGGTAAGTGACTGGTGGAGAGCCCTGTGCAGCCTGTGTGTTTCAGGATCCACCAGCCTGCATGTCTCGCTCTGTGTAAGTGACTAGTGGAGAGCCCTGTGAAGCCTGTGTGAGCATCCACCAGCCTGCATGTCTCGCTCTGGGTAAGTGACTGGTGGAGAGCCCTGTGAAGCCTGTGTCAGCATCCACCAGCCTGCATGTCTCGCTCTGGGTAAGTGACTGGTGGAAAGCCATGTGAAGCCTGTGTGTTTCAGGATCCACCAGCCTGCATGTCTCGCTCTGGGTAAGTTTCTGGTGGAGAGCCCTGTGAAGCCTTTGTCAGCATCCACCAGCCTGCATGTCTCGCTCTGGGTAAGTGACTGGTGGAGAGCCCTGTGCAGCCTGTGTGTTTCAGGATCCACCAGCCTGCATGTCTCGCTCTGTGTAAGTGACTAGTGGAGAGCCCTGTGTAGCCTGTGTCAGGATCCACCAGCCTACATGTCTCGCTCTGGGTAAGTGACTGGTGGAGAGCCCTGTGTAGCCTGTGTCAGCATCCACCAGCCTGCATGTATCACTCAGGGTAAATGACTGGTGGAGAGCCCTGTGCAGCCTGTGTGTGTCAGGATCCACCAGCCTGCATGTCTCACTCTGGATAAATGACTGGTGGAGAGCCCTGTGTGGCCTGTGTCAGGATCCACCAGCCTACATGTCTCGCTCTGGATAAGTGACTGGTGGAGAGCCCTGTGTAGCCTGTGTCAGCATCCACCAGCCTGAATGTCTCGCTCTGGGTAAGTGACCGGTGGAGAGCCCTGTGAAGGCTGTGTCAGCATCCACCAGCCTGCATGTCTCACTCTGCGTGAGTGACTGGTGGAGAACCCTGTGAAGCCGGTGTCAGGATCCACCAGCCTGCATGTCTCGCTCTGGGTAAGTGACTGGTGGAGAGCCCTGAGCAGCCAGTGTCTTTCAGGATCCACCAGCCTGCATGTCTCGCTCTGGGTAAGTGACTGGTGGAGAGCCCTGTGAAGCCTGAGTCAGCATCCACCAGCCTGCATGTCTCACTCTGGGTAAGTGACTGGTGGAGAGCCCTGTGCAGCCTGTGTCAGGATCCACCAGCCTGCATGTCTCGCTCAAGGTAAGTGACTGGTGGAAAGCCCTGTGAAGCCTGTGTCAGCATCCACCAGCCTGAATGTCTCGCTCTGGGTAAGTGACCGGTGGAGAACCCTGTGAAGGCTGTGTCAGCATCCACCAGCCTGCATGTCTCACTCTGGGTGAGTGACTGGTGGAGAGCCCTGTGAAGCCTGTGTCAGGATCCACCATCCTGCATGTCTCGCTCTGGGTAAGTGACTGGTGGAGAGCCCTGTGCAGCCAGTGTCTTTCAGGATCACACAGCCTGCATGTCTCGCTCTGGGTAAGTGACTGGTGGAGAGCCCTGTGAAGCCTGTGTAAGCATCCACCAGCCTGCATGTCTCACTCTGGGTAAGTGACTGGTGGTAAGCCCTGTGAAGCCTGTGTCAACATCCACCAGCCTTCATGTCTCACTCTGGGAAAGTGACTGGAGAAGAGCCCTGTGCAGCCTGTGTCAGGATTTACCAGCCTACATGTCTCGCTCTGGGTAAGTGACTGGTGGATAGCCCTGCGAAGCCTGTGTCAGCATCCACCAGCCTGCATGTCTCGCTCTGGGTAAGTGACTGATTGAGAGCCCTGTGAAGCCTATGTGAGCATCCACCAGCCTGTATGTCTCACTCTGGGTGAGTGACTGGTGGAGAGCACTGTGAAGCCTGTGTCAGCATCCACCAGCCTATATTTCTCGCTCTGGGTAAGTGACTGATGGAGAGCCCTGTGATGCCTGTGTCAGCATCCACCAGCCTGCATATCTCACTCTGGGTAAGTGACTGGTGGAGAGCCCTGTGCAGCCTGTGTCAGGATCCAGCAGCCTGCATGTCTCGCTCTGGGTAAGTAACTGGCGGAGAGCCCTCTGAAGCCTGTGTCAGCATCCACCAGCCTGCATGTCTCACTCTGGGTAAGAGACTGGTGGAGAGCCCTGTGAAGCCTGTGTCAGCATCCACCAGCCTGCATGTCGCGCTCTAAGTAAGTGACAGGTGAAGAGCCCTGTTCAGCCTGCGTGTGTCAGGATCCACCAGCATGCATGTCTTGCTCTGGGTAAGTGACTGGTGGAGAGCCCTGTGCAGCCTGTGTTTGTCAGGACCCACCAGCCTGCATGTCTCACTCTGGGTAAGTGACTGGTGGAGAGCCCTGTGCAGCCTGTGTCATGATCCACCAGCCTGCATATCTCGCTCTGGGTAAGTGGCTGGTTGAGAGCCCTGTGAAGCCTGTGTCAGCATCCACCAGCCTGCATGGCTCACTCTGGGTGACTGGTGGAGAGCCCTGTGCATTCTGTGTCAGGATCCACCAGCCTGCAGGTCTCGCTCTGGGTAAGTGACTAGTGGAGAGCCCTGTGAAGCCTGTGTCTGCATTCACCAGCCTGCATGTCTCGCTCTAAGTAAGTGACTGGTGGAGAGCCCTGTGAAGCCTGTGTCAGCATCCACCAGCCTGCATGTCTCGCTCTGGGTAAGTGACTGGTGGAGAGCCCTGTGCAGCCTGGGTGTTTCAGGATCCACCAGCCTGCATGTCTCGATCTGGGTAAGTGACTGGTGGAGAGCCCTGTGAAGCCTGTGGCAGCATCCACCAGCCTGCATGTCTCGCTCTGGGTAAGTGACTGGTGGAGAGCCCTGTGAAGCCTGTGTCAGCATCCACCAGCCTGCATGTCTCGCTCTGGGTAAGTGACTGGTGGAGAGCCATGTGAAGCCTGTGTGTTTCAGGATCCACCAGCCTGCATGTCTCGCTCTGGGTAAGTGACTGGTGGAGAACCCTGTGAAGCCTGTGTCAGCATCACCAGCCTGCATGTCTCGCTCTGGGTAAGTGACTGGTGGAGAGCCCTGTGAAGCCTGTGTCAGCATCCACCAGCCTGCATGTCTCACTCTGGGTAAATGACTGGTGGAGAGCCATGTGCAGCCTGTGTGTGTCAGCATCCACCAGCCTGCATGTCTCACTCTGGGTAAGTGAATGGTGGAGAGCCCTGTGCAGCCTGTGTGGGTCAGGATCCACCAGCCTGCATTTCTCACTCTGGGTAAGTGACTGGTGGAGAGCCCTGTGCAGCCTGTGTCAGGATCCACCAGCCTGCATGTCTCACTCTGGGTAAGTGACTGGTGGGGAGCCCTGTGAAGCCTGTGTCAGCATCCACCAGCCTGCATGTCTCACTTTGGGTAAATGACTGCTGGAGAGCCCTGTGCAGCCTGTGTGTGTCAGGATCCACCAGCCTGCATGTCTTACTCTGGGTAAGTGACTGGTGGAGATCCCTGTGCAGCCTGTGTCAGGATCCACCAGCCTGCATGTCTCACTCTGGGTAAGTGACTGGTGGAGAGCCCTGTTAAGCCTGTGTCAGCATTCACCAGCCTTCATGTCTCACTCTGGGTAAGTGACTGGTGGAGAGCCCTGTGAAGCTTGTGTCAGCATCCACCAGCCTGCATGTCACGCTCTAGGTAAGTGACTGGTGGCGAGCCCTGTGCAGCCTGTGTGTGTCAGGATCCACCAGCCTGCATGTCTTGCTCTGGGTAAGTGACTGGTGGAGAGCCCTGTGCAGCCTGTGTGTGTCAGGACCCACCAGCCTGCATGTCTCACTCTGGGTAAGTGACTGGTGGAGAGCCCTGTGCAGCCTGTGTCAGGATCCACCAGCCTGCATGTCTCACTCTGGGTAAGTGACTGGTGGAGAGCTCTGTGAAGCCTGTGTCAGCATCCACCAGCCTGCATGGCTCACTCTGGGTAACTGGTGGAGAGCCCTGTGCAGCCTGTGTCAGGATCCACCAGCCTGCATGTCTCACCCTGGGTAAGTGACTAGTGGAGAACCCTGTGAAGCCTGTGTCAGCATTCACCAGCCTGCATGTCTCGCTCTGAGTAAGTGACTGGTGGAGAGCCCTGTGAATCCTGTGTCAGCATCCACCAGCCTGCATGTCTCGCTCTGAGTAAGTGACTGGTGGAGAGCCCTGTGCAGCCTGTGTGTTTCAGGATCCACCAGCCTGCATGTCTCGCTCTGGGTAAGTGAGTGGTGGAGAGCCCTGTGCAGCCTGTGTCAGGATCCACCAGCCTGCATGTCTCGCTCAAGGTAAGTGACTGGTGGAAATCCCTGTGAAGCCTGTGTCAGCATCCACCAGCCTGAATGTCTCGCTCTGGGTAAGTGACCGGTGGAGAACCCTGTGAAGGCTGTGTCAGCATCCACCAGCCTGCATGTCTCACTCTGGGTGAGTGACTGTTGGAGAGCCCTGTGAAGCCTGTGTCAGGATCCACCAGCCTGCATGTCTCGCTCTGGGTAAGTGACTGGTGGAGAGCCCTGTGCAGCCAATGTCTTTCAGGATCCAACAACCTGCATGTCTCGCTCTGGGTAAGTGACTGGTGGAGAGCCCTATGAAGCCTGTGTCAGCATCCACCAGCCTGCATGTCTCGCTCGGGGTAAGTGACTGGTGGAGAGCCCTGTGAAGCCTGTGTCAGCATCCACCAGCCTGCAAGTCTCGCTCTGGGTAAGTGACTGGTGGAGAGCCCTTTGAAGCCTGTGTCAGCATCCACCAGCCTGCATGTCTCGCTCTGGGTAAGTGACTGGTTGAGAGCCCTGTGCAGCCTGTGTCAGGATCCACCAGCCTGCATGTCTCGCTCTGGGTACGTAACTGGTGGAGAGCCCTGTGAAGCCTGTGTCAGCATTCACCAGCCTGCATGTCTCACTCTGGGTAATTGACTGGTGGAGAGCCCTGTGAAGCTTGTGTCAGCATCCACCAGCATGCATGTCACGCTCTAGGTAAGTGACTGGTGGAGAGCCCTGTGCAGCCTGTGTGTGTCAGGATCCACCAGCCTGCATGATTTGCTCTGGGTAAGTGACTGGTGGAGAGCCCTGTGCAGCCTGTGTGTGTCAGGACCCACCAGCCTGCATTTCTCACTCTGGGTAAGTGACTGGTGGAGAGCTCTTTGAAGCCTGTGTCAGCATCCACCAGCCTGCATGGCTCACTCTGTGACTGGTGGAGAGCCCTGCGCAGCCTGTGTCAAGATCCACCAGCCTGCATGTCTCACTCTGGGTAAGTGACTAGTGGAGAACCCTGTGAAGCCTGTGTCAGCATTCACCAGCCTGCATGTCTCGCTCTGGGTAAGTGACTGGTGGAGAGCCCTGTGAATCCTGTGTCAGCATCCACCAGCCTCCATGTCTCGCTCTGGGTAAGTGACTGGTGGAGAGCCCTGTGCAGCCTGTGTGTTTCAGGATCCACCAGCCTGCATGTCTCGCTCTGGGTGAGTGACTGGTGGAGAGCCCTGTGAAGCCTGTGTGAGCATCCACCAGCCTGCATGTCTCGCTCTGGGTAAGTGACTGGTGGAGAGCCCTGTGAAGCCTGTGTCAGCATCCACCAGCCTGCATGTCTCGCTCTGGGTAAGTGACTGGTGGAAAGCCATGTGAAGCCTGTGTGTTTCAGGATCCACCAGCCTGCATGTCTCGCTCTGGGTAAGTGTCTGGTGGAGAGCCCTGTGAAGCCTTTGTCAGCATCCACCAGCCTGCATGTCTCACTCTGGGTAAGTGACTGGTGGAGAGCCCTGTGAAGCCTGTGTGAGCATCCACCAGCCTGCATGTCTCGCTCTCGGTAAGTGACTGGTGGAAAGCCATGTGCAGCCTGTGTGTGTCAGCATCCACCAGCCTGCATGTCTCACTCTGGGTAAGTGAATGGTGGAGAGCCCTGTGCAGCCTGTGTGGGTCAGGATCCACCAGCCTCCATTTCTCACTCTGGGTAAGTGACTGGTGGAGAGCCCTGTGCAGCCTGTGTCAGGATCCACCAGCCTGCATGTCTCACTTTGGGTAAGTGACTGGTGGGGAGCCCTGTGAAGCCTGTGTCAGCATCCACCAGCCTGCATGTCTCACTTTGGGTAAATGACTGCTGGAGAGCCCTGTGCAGCCTGTGTGTGTCAGGATCCACCAGCCTGCATGTCTCACTCTGGGTAAGTGACTGGTGGAGATCCCTGTGCAGCCTGTGTCAGGATCCACCAGCCTGCATGTCTCACTCTGGGTAAGTGACTGGTGGAGAGCCCTGTGAAGCCTGTGTCAGCATCCACCAGCCTGCATGCCTCACTCTGGGTAAGTGACTGGTGGACACCCCTGTGCAGCCTGTGTCAGCATCCACCAGCCTGCATGTCTCGCTCTGGGTAAGTGACTGGTGGAGAGCCATGTGAAGCCTGGGTGTTTCAGGATCCACCAGCCTGCATGTCTCGCTCTGGGTAAGTGACTGGTGGAGAGCCCTGTGAAGCCTGAGTCAGCATCCACCAGCCTGCATGTCTCACTCTGGGTAAGTGACTGGTGGAGAGCCCTGTGCAGCCTGTGTCAGGATCCACCAGCCTGCATGTCTCGCTCAAGGTAAGTGACTGGTGGAAAGCCCTGTGAAGCCGGTGTCAGCATCCACCAGCCTGAATGTCTCGCTCTGGGTAAGTGACCGGTGGAGAACCCTGTGAAGGCTGTGTCAGCATCCACCAGCCTGCATGTCTCACTCTGGGTGAGTGACTGGTGGAGAGCCCTGTGAAGCCTGTGTCAGGATCCACCATCCTGCATGTCTCGCTCTGGGTAAGTGACTGGTGGAGAGCCCTGTGCAGCCAGTGTCTTTCAGGATCACACAGCCTGCATGTCTCGCTCTGGGTAAGTGACTGGTGGAGAGCCCTGTGAAGCCTGTGTAAGCATCCACCAGCTTGCATGTCTCACTCTGGGTAAGTGACTGGTGGTAAGCCCTGTGAAGCCTGTGTCAACATCCACCAGCCTTCATGTCTCACTCTGGGAAAGTGACTGGAGAAGAGCCCTGTGCAGCCTGTGTCAGGATTTACCAGCCTACATGTCTCGCTCTGGGTAAGTGACTGGTGGATAGCCCTGCGAAGCCTGTGTCAGCATCCACCAGCCTGCATGCCTCGCTCTGGGTAAGTGACTGATTGAGAGCCCTGTGAAGCCTATGTGAGCATCCACCAGCCTGTATGTCTCACTCTGGGTGAGTGACTGGTGGAGAGCACTGTGAAGCCTGTGTCAGCATCCACCAGCCTATATTTCTCGTTCTGGGTAAGTGACTGATGGAGAGCCCTGTGATGCCTGTGTCAGCATCCACCAGCCTGCATATCTCACTCTGGGTAAGTGACTGGTGGAGAGCCCTGTGCAGCCTGTGTCAGGATCCAGCAGCCTGCATGTCTCGCTCTGGGTAAGTAACTGGCGGAGAGCCCTCTGAAGCCTGTGTCAGCATCCACCAGCCTGCATGTCTCACTCTGGGTAAGAGACTGTTGGAGAGCCCTGTGAAGCCTGTGTCAGCATCCACCAGCCTGCATGTCGCGCTCTAAGTAAGTGACAGGTGAAGAGCCCTGTTCAGCCTGCGTGTGTCAGGATCCACCAGCATGCATGTCTTGCTCTGGGTAAGTGAATGGTGGAGAGCCCTGTGCAGCCTGTGTTTGTCAGGACCCACCAGCCTGCATGTCTCACTCTGGGTAAGTGACTGGTGGAGAGCCCTGTGCAGCCTGTGTCATGATCCACCAGCCTGCATATCTCGCTCTGGGTAAGTGGCTGGTTGAGAGCCCTGTGAAGCCTGTGTCAGCATCCACCAGCCTGCATGGCTCACTCTGGGTGACTGGTGGAGAGCCCTGTGCATTCTGTGTCAGGATCCACCAGTCTGCAGGTCTCGCTCTGGGTAAGTGACTAGTGGAGAGCCCTGTGAAGCCTGTGTCTGCATTCACCAGCCTGCATGTCTCGCTCTAAGTAAGTGACTGGTGGAGAGCCCTGTGAAGCCTGTGTCAGCATCCACCAGCCTGCATGTCTCGCTCTGGGTAAGTGACTGGTGGAGAGCCCTGTGCAGCCTGGGTGTTTCAGGATCCACCAGCCTGCATGTCTCGATCTGGGTAAGTGACTGGTGGAGAGCCCTGTGAAGCCTGTGGCATCATCCACCAGCCTGCATGTCTCGCTCTGGGTAAGTGACTGGTGGAGAGCCCTGTGAAGCCTGTGGCAGCATCCACCAGCCTGCATGTCTCGCTCTGGGTAAGTGACTGGTGGAGAGCCATGTGAAGCCTGTGTGTTTCAGGATCCACCAGCCTGCATGTCTCGCTCTGGGTAAGTGACTGGTGGAGAACCCTGTGAAGCCTGTGTCAGCATCCACCAGCCTGCATGTCTCGCTCTGGGTAAGTGACTGGTGGAGAGCCCTGTGAAGCCTGTGTCAGCATCCACCAGCCTGCATGTCTCACTCTGGGTAAATGACTGGTGGAGAGCCATGTGCAGCCTGTGTGTATCAGCATCCACCAGCCTGCATGTCTCACTCTGGGTAAGTGAATGGTGGAGAGCCCTGTGCAGCCTGTGTGGGTCAGGATCCACCAGCCTGCATTTCTCACTCTGGGTAAGTGACTGGTGGAGAGCCCTGTGCAGCCTGTGTCAGGATCCACCAGCCTGCATGTCTCACTCTGGGTAAGTGACTGGTGGGGAGCCCTGTGAAGCCTGTGTCAGCATCCACCAGCCTGCATGTCTCACTTTGGGTAAATGACTGCTGGAGAGCCCTGTGCAGCCTGTGTGTGTCAGGATCCACCAGCCTGCATGTCTCACTCTGGGTAAGTGACTGGTGGAGATCCCTGTGCAGCCTGTGTCAGGATCCACCAGCCTGCATGTCTCACTCTGGGTAAGTGACTGGTGGAGAGCCCTGTGAAGCCTGTGTCAGCATCCACCAGCCTGCATGCCTCACTCTGGGTAAGTGACTGGTGGACACCCCTGTGCAGCCTGTGTCAGCATCCACCAGCCTGCATGTCTCGCTCTGGGTAAGTGACTGGTGGAGAGCCATGTGAAGCCTGGGTGTTTCAGATTCCACCAGCCTGCATGTCTCGCTCTGGGTAAGTGACTGGTGGAGAGCCCTGTGAATCCTGTGTCAGCATCCACCAGCCTGCATGTCTCGCTCTGGGTAAGTGACTGGTGGAAAGCCCTGTGCAGCCTGTGTGTGTCAGGATCCACCAGCCTGCACGCCTCGCTCTGGGTAAGTGACTGGTGGAGAGCCCTGTGCAGCCTTGTCAGGACCCACAAGCCTGCATGTATCACTCAGGGTAAGTGACTGGTGGAGAGCCCTGTGAAGCCTCTGTCAGAATCCACCAGCCTGAACGTATCACTTTGGGTAAATGACTGGTGGAGAGCCCTGTGCAGCCTGTGTGTGTCAGGATCCACCAGCCTGCATGTCTCACTCTGGGTAAATGACTGGTGGAGAGCCCTGTGTAGCCTGTGTCAGGATCCACCAGCCTGCATGTCTCACTCTGGGTAAGTGACTGGTGGAGAGCCCTGTGTAGCCTGTGTCGGCATCAACCAGCCTGCATGTCTCACTCGGGGTAAGTGACTGGTGGAGAGCCCTGTGCAGCCTGTGTCAGCATCCACCAGCCTGCATGTCTCACTCTGGGTAAGTGACTGGTGGAGAGCCCTGTGCAGCCTGTGTCAGGATCCACCAGCCTGCATGTCTCGCTCAAGGTAAGTGACTGGTGGAAAGCCCTGTGAAGCCTGTGTCAGCATCCACCAGCCTGAATGTCTCGCTCTGGGTAAGTGACCGGTGGAGAACCCTGTGAAGGCTGTGTCAGCATCCACCAGCCTGCATGTCTTGCTCTGGGTAAGTGACTGGTGGAGAGTCCTGTGCAGCCTGTGTGTGTCAGGACTCACCAGCCTGCATGTCTCACTCTGGGTAAGTGACTGGTGGAGAGCCCTGTGCAGCCTGTGTCAGGATCCACCAGCCTACATGTCTCACTCTGGGTAAGTGACTGGTGGAGAGCTCTGTGAAGCCTGTGTCAGCATCCACCAGCCTGCATGGCTCACTCTGGGTGACTGGTGGAGAGCCCTGTGCAGCCTGTGTCAAGATCCACCAGCCTGCATGTCTCACTCTGGGTAAGTGACTGGTGGAGAGCCCTGTGAATCGTGTGTCAGCATCCACCAGCCTGCATGTCTCGCTCTGGGTAAGTGACTGGTGGAGAGCCCTGTGCAGCCTGTGTGTTTCAGGATCCACCAGCCTGCATGTCTCGCTCTGTGTAAGTGACTAGTGGAGAGCCCTGTGAAGCCTGTGTGAGCATCCACCAGCCTGCATGTCTCGCTCTGGGTAAGTGACTGGTGGAGAGCCCTGTGAAGCCTGTGTCAGCATCCACCAGCCTGCATGTCTCGCTCTGGGTAAGTGACTGGTGGAAAGCCATGTGAAGCCTGTGTGTTTCAGGATCCACCAGCCTGCATGTCTCGCTCTGGGTAAGTTTCTGGTGGAGAGCCCTGTGAAGCCTTTGTCAGCATCCACCAGCCTGCATGTCTCGCTCTGGGTAAGTGACTGGTGGAGAGCCCTGTGCAGCCTGTGTGTTTCAGGATCCACCAGCCTGCATGTCTCGCTCTGTGTAAGTGACTAGTGGAGAGCCCTGTGTAGCCTGTGTCAGGATCCACCAGCCTACATGTCTCGCTCTGGGTAAGTGACTGGTGGAGAGCCCTGTGTAGCCTGTGTCAGCATCCACCAGCCTGCATGTATCACTCAGGGTAAATGACTGGTGGAGAGCCCTGTGCAGCCTGTGTGTGTCAGGATCCACCAGCCTGCATGTCTCACTCTGGATAAATGACTGGTGGAGAGCCCTGTGTGGCCTGTGTCAGGATCCACCAGCCTACATGTCTCGCTCTGGATAAGTGACTGGTGGAGAGCCCTGTGTAGCCTGTGTCAGCATCCACCAGCCTGAATGTCTCGCTCTGGGTAAGTGACCGGTGGAGAGCCCTGTGAAGGCTGTGTCAGCATCCACCAGCCTGCATGTCTCACTCTGCGTGAGTGACTGGTGGAGAACCCTGTGAAGCCGGTGTCAGGATCCACCAGCCTGCATGTCTCGCTCTGGGTAAGTGACTGGTGGAGAGCCCTGAGCAGCCAGTGTCTTTCAGGATCCACCAGCCTGCATGTCTCGCTCTGGGTAAGTGACTGGTGGAGAGCCCTGTGAAGCCTGAGTCAGCATCCACCAGCCTGCATGTCTCACTCTGGGTAAGTGACTGGTGGAGAGCCCTGTGCAGCCTGTGTCAGGATCCACCAGCCTGCATGTCTCGCTCAAGGTAAGTGACTGGTGGAAAGCCCTGTGAAGCCTGTGTCAGCATCCACCAGCCTGAATGTCTCGCTCTGGGTAAGTGACCGGTGGAGAACCCTGTGAAGGCTGTGTCAGCATCCACCAGCCTGCAAGTCTCACTCTGGGTGAGTGACTGGTGGAGAGCCCTGTGAAGCCTGTGTCAGGATCCACCATCCTGCATGTCTCGCTCTGGGTAAGTGACTGGTGGAGAGCCCTGTGCAGCCAGTGTCTTTCAGGATCACACAGCCTGCATGTCTCGCTCTGGGTAAGTGACTGGTGGAGAGCCCTGTGAAGCCTGTGTAAGCATCCACCAGCCTGCATGTCTCACTCTGGGTAAGTGACTGGTGGTAAGCCCTGTGAAGCCTGTGTCAACATCCACCAGCCTTCATGTCTCACTCTGGGAAAGTGACTGGAGAAGAGCCCTGTGCAGCCTGTGTCAGGATTTACCAGCCTACATGTCTCGCTCTGGGTAAGTGACTGGTGGATAGCCCTGCGAAGCCTGTGTCAGCATCCAACAGCCTGCATGTCTCGCTCTGGGTAAGTGACTGATTGAGAGCCCTGTGAAGCCTATGTGAGCATCCACCAGCCTGTATGTCTCACTCTGGGTGAGTGACTGGTGGAGAGCACTGTGAAGCCTGTGTCAGCATCCACCAGCCTATATTTCTCACTCTGGGTAAGTGACTGATGGAGAGCCCTGTGATGCCTGTGTCAGCATCCACCAGCCTGCATATCTCACTCTGGGTAAGTGACTGGTGGAGAGCCCTGTGCAGCCTGTGTCAGGATCCAGCAGCCTGCATGTCTCGCTCTGGGTAAGTAACTGGCGGAGAGCCCTCTGAAGCCTGTGTCAGCATCCACCAGCCTGCATGTCTCACTCTGGGTAAGAGACTGGTGGAGAGCCCTGTGAAGCCTGTGTCAGCATCCACCAGCCTGCATGTCGCGCTCTAAGTAAGTGACAGGTGAAGAGCCCTGTTCAGCCTGCGTGTGTCAGGATCCACCAGCATGCATGTCTTGCTCTGGGTAAGTGACTGGTGGAGAGCCCTGTGCAGCCTGTGTTTGTCAGGACCCACCAGCCTGCATGTCTCACTCTGGGTAAGTGACTGGTGGAGAGCCCTGTGCAGCCTGTGTCATGATCCACCAGCCTGCATATCTCGCTCTGGGTAAGTGGCTGGTTGAGAGCCCTGTGAAGCCTGTGTCAGCATCCACCAGCCTGCATGGCTCACTCTGGGTGACTGGTGGAGAGCCCTGTGCATTCTGTGTCAGGATCCACCAGCCTGCAGGTCTCGCTCTGGGTAAGTGACTAGTGGAGAGCCCTGTGAAGCCTGTGTCTGCATTCACCAGCCTGCATGTCTCGCTCTAAGTAAGTGACTGGTGGAGAGCCCTGTGAAGCCTGTGTCAGCATCCACCAGCCTGCATGTCTCGCTCTGGGTAAGTGACTGGTGGAGAGCCCTGTGCAGCCTGGGTGTTTCAGGATCCACCAGCCTGCATGTCTCGATCTGGGTAAGTGACTGGTGGAGAGCCCTGTGAAGCCTGTGGCAGCATCCACCAGCCTGCATGTCTCGCTCTGGGTAAGTGACTGGTGGAGAGCCCTGTGAAGCCTGTGTCAGCATCCACCAGCCTGCATGTCTCGCTCTGGGTAAGTGACTGGTGGAGAGCCATGTGAAGCCTGTGTGTTTCAGGATCCACCAGCCTGCATGTCTCGCTCTGGGTAAGTGACTGGTGGAGAACCCTGTGAAGCCTGTGTCAGCATCACCAGCCTGCATGTCTCGCTCTGGGTAAGTGACTGGTGGAGAGCCCTGTGAAGCCTGTGTCAGCATCCACCAGCCTGCATGTCTCACTCTGGGTAAATGACTGGTGGAGAGCCATGTGCAGCCTGTGTGTGTCAGCATCCACCAGCCTGCATGTCTCACTCTGGGTAAGTGAATGGTGGAGAGCCCTGTGCAGCCTGTGTGGGTCAGGATCCACCAGCCTGCATTTCTCACTCTGGGTAAGTGACTGGTGGAGAGCCCTGTGCAGCCTGTGTCAGGATCCACCAGCCTGCATGTCTCACTCTGGGTAAGTGACTGGTGGGGAGCCCTGTGAAGCCTGTGTCAGCATCCACCAGCCTGCATGTCTCACTTTGGGTAAATGACTGCTGGAGAGCCCTGTGCAGCCTGTGTGTGTCAGGATCCACCAGCCTGCATGTCTTACTCTGGGTAAGTGACTGGTGGAGATCCCTGTGCAGCCTGTGTCAGGATCCACCAGCCTGCATGTCTCACTCTGGGTAAGTGACTGGTGGAGAGCCCTGTGAAGCCTGTGTCAGCATCCACCAGCCTGCATGCCTCACTCTGGTTAAGTGACTGGTGGACACCCCTGTGCAGCCTGTGTCAGCATCCACCAGCCTGCATGTCTCGCTCTGGGTAAGTGACTGGTGGAGAGCCATGTGAAGCCTGGGTGTTTCAGGATCCACCAGCCTGCATGTCTCGCTCTGGGTAAGTGACTGGTGGAGAGCCCTGTGAATCCTGTGTCAGCATCCACCAGCCTGCATGTCTCGCTCTGGGTAAGTGACTGGTGGAAAGCCATGTGAAGCCTGTGTGTTTCAGGATCCACAAGCCTGCATGTCTCGAACTGGGTAAGTGACTGGTGGAGAGCCCTGTGCAGCCTGTGTCAGGATCCAGCAGCCTGCATGTCTCGCTCTGGGTAAGTAACTGGCGGAGAGCCCTCTGAAGCCTGTGTCAGCATCCACCAGCCTGCATGTCTCACTCTGGGTAAGAGACTGGTGGAGAGCCCTGTGAAGCCTGTGTCAGCATCCACCAGCCTGCATGTCGCGCTCTAAGTAAGTGACAGGTGAAGAGCCCTGTTCAGCCTGCGTGTGTCAGGATCCACCAGCATGCATGTCTTGCTCTGGGTAAGTGACTGGTGGAGAGCCCTGTGCAGCCTGTGTTTGTCAGGACCCACCAGCCTGCATGTCTCACTCTGGGTAAGTGACTGGTGGAGAGCCCTGTGCAGCCTGTGTCATGATCCACCAGCCTGCATATCTCGCTCTGGGTAAGTGGCTGGTTGAGAGCCCTGTGAAGCCTGTGTCAGCATCCACCAGCCTGCATGGCTCACTCTGGGTGACTGGTGGAGAGCCCTGTGCATTCTGTGTCAGGATCCACCAGCCTGCAGGTCTCGCTCTGGGTAAGTGACTAGTGGAGAGCCCTGTGAAGCCTGTGTCTGCATTCACCAGCCTGCATGTCTCGCTCTAAGTAAGTGACTGGTGGAGAGCCCTGTGAAGCCTGTGTCAGCATCCACCAGCCTGCATGTCTCGCTCTGGGTAAGTGACTGGTGGAGAGCCCTGTGCAGCCTGGGTGTTTCAGGATCCACCAGCCTGCATGTCTCGATCTGGGTAAGTGACTGGTGGAGAGCCCTGTGAAGCCTGTGGCAGCATCCACCAGCCTGCATGTCTCGCTCTGGGTAAGTGACTGGTGGAGAGCCCTGTGAAGCCTGTGTCAGCATCCACCAGCCTGCATGTCTCGCTCTGGGTAAGTGACTGGTGGAGAGCCATGTGAAGCCTGTGTGTTTCAGGATCCACCAGCCTGCATGTCTCGCTCTGGGTAAGTGACTGGTGGAGAACCCTGTGAAGCCTGTGTCAGCATCCACCAGCCTGCATGTCTCGCTCTGGGTAAGTGACTGGTGGAGAGCCCTGTGAAGCCTGTGTCAGCATCCACCAGCCTGCATGTCTCACTCTGGGTAAATGACTGGTGGAGAGCCATGTGCAGCCTGTGTGTGTCAGCATCCACCAGCCTGCATGTCTCACTCTGGGTAAGTGAATGGTGGAGAGCCCTGTGCAGCCTGTGTGGGTCAGGATCCACCAGCCTGCATTTCTCACTCTGGGTAAGTGACTGGTGGAGAGCCCTGTGCAGCCTGCGTCAGGATCCACCAGCCTGCATGTCTCACTCTGGGTAAGTGACTGGTGGGGAGCCCTGTGAAGCCTGTGTCAGCATCCACCAGCATGCATGTCTCACTTTGGGTAAATGACTGCTGGAGAGCCCTGTGCAGCCTGTGTGTGTCAGGATCCACCAGCCTGCATGTCTTACTCTGGGTAAGTGACTGGTGGAGATCCCTGTGCAGCCTGTGTCAGGATCCACCAGCCTGCATGTCTCACTCTGGGTAAGTGACTGGTGGAGAGCCCTGTGAAGCCTGTGTCAGCATCCACCAGCCTGCATGCCTCACTCTGGTTAAGTGACTGGTGGACACCCCTGTGCAGCCTGTGTCAGCATCCACCAGCCTGCATGTCTCGCTCTGGGTAAGTGACTGGTGGAGAGCCATGTGAAGCCTGGGTGTTTCAGGATCCACCAGCCTGCATGTCTCGCTCTGGGTAAGTGACTGGTGGAGAGCCCTGTGAATCCTGTGTCAGCATCCACCAGCCTGCATGTCTCGCTCTGGGTAAGTGACTGGTGGAAAGCCATGTGAAGCCTGTGTGTTTCAGGATCCACAAGCCTGCATGTCTCGAACTGGGTAAGTGACTGGTGGAGATCCCTGTGAAGCCTTTGTCAGCATCCACCAGCCTGCATGTCTCACTCTTCGTAAGTGACTGGTGGAGAGCCCTGTGCAGCCTGTGTGTGTCAGGATCCACCAGCCTGCACGCCTCGCTCTGGGTAAGTGACTGGTGGAGAGCCCTGTGCAGCCTTGTCAGGACCCACAAGCCTGCATGTATCACTCAGGGTAAGTGACTGGTGGAGAGCCCTGTGCAGCCTGTGTGTGTCAGGATCCACCAGCCTGCATGTCTCACTCTGGGTAAATGACTGGTGGAGAGCCCTGTGTAGCCTGTGTCAGGATCCAGCAGCCTGCATGTCTCACTCTGGGTAAGTGACTGGTGGAGAGCCCTGTGTAGCCTGTGTCAGCATCAACCAGCCTGCATGTCTCACTCGGGGTAAGTGACTGGTGGAGAGCCCTGTGCAGCCTGTGTCAGCATCCACCAGCCTGCATGTCTCACTCTGGGTAAGTGACTGGTGGAGAGCCCTGTGCAGCCTGTGTCAGGATCCACCAGCCTGCATGTCTCGCTCAAGGTAAGTGACTGGTGGAAAGCCCTGTGAAGCCTGTGTCAGCATCCACCAGCCTGAATGTCTCGCTCTGGGTAAGTGACCGGTGGAGAACCCTGTGAAGGCTGTGTCAGCATCCACCAGCCTGCATGTCTCACTCTGGGTGAGTGACTGGTGGAGAGCCCTGTGAAGCCTGTGTCAGGATCCACCATCCTGCATGTCTCGCTCTGGGTAAGTGACTGGTGGAGAGCCCTGTGCAGCCCGTGTCTTTCAGGATCCAACAGCCTGCATGTGTCGCTCTGGGTAAGTGACTGGTGGAGATCCCTGTGAAGCCTGTGTCAGCATCCACCAGCCTGCATATCTCGCTCTGGGTAAGTGACTGTTGAGAGCCCTGTGCAGCCTGTGTCAGGATCCACCAGCCTGCATGTCTCGCTCTGGGTAAGTAACTGGTGGAGAGCCCTGTTAAGCCTGTGTCAGCATTCACCAGCCTGCATGTCTCACTCTGGGTAAGTGACTGGTGGAGAGCCCTGTGAAGCTTGTGTCAGCATCCACCAGCCTGCATGTCACGCTCTAGGTAAGTGACTGGTGGCGAGCCCTGTGCAGCCTGTGTGTGTCAGGATCCACCAGCCTGCATGTCTTGCTCTGGGTAAGTGACTGGTGGAGAGCCCTGTGCAGCCTGTGTGTGTCAGGACCCACCAGCCTGCATGTCTCACTCTGGGTAAGTGACTGGTGGAGAGCCCTGTGCAGCCTGTGTCAGGATCCACCAGCCTGCATGTCTCACTCTGGGTAAGTGACTGGTGGAGAGGTCTGTGAAGCCTGTGTCAGCATCCACCTGCCTGCATGGCTCACTCTGGGTAACTGGTGGAGAGCCCTGTGCAGCCTGTGTCAGGATCCACCAGCCTGCATGTCTCACCCTGGGTAAGTGACTAGTGGAGAACCCTGTGAAGCCTGTGTCAGCATTCACCAGCCTGCATGTCTCGCTCTGAGTAAGTGACTGGTGGAGAGCCCTGTGAATCCTGTGTCAGCATCCACCAGCCTGCATGTCTCGCTCTGAGTAAGTGACTGGTGGAGAGCCCTGTGCAGCCTGTGTGTTTCAGGATCCACCAGCCTGCATGTCTCGCTCTGGGTAAGTGAGTGGTGGAGAGCCCTGTGCAGCCTGTGTCAGGATCCACCAGCCTGCATGTCTCGCTCAAGGTAAGTGACTGGTGGAAAGCCCTGTGAAGCCTGTGTCAGCATCCACCAGCCTGAATGTCTCGCTCTGGGTAAGTGACCGGTGGAGAACCCTGTGAAGGCTGTGTCAGCATCCACCAGCCTGCATGTCTCACTCTGGGTGAGTGACTGTTGGAGAGCCCTGTGAAGCCTGTGTCAGGATCCACCAGCCTGCATGTCTCGCTCTGGGTACGTGACTGGTGGAGAGCCCTGTGCAGCCAATGTCTTTCAGGATCCAACAACCTGCATGTCTCGCTCTGGGTAAGTGACTGGTGGAGAGCCCTATGAAGCCTGTGTCAGCATCCACCAGCCTGCATGTCTCGCTCGGGGTAAGTGACTGGTGGAGAGCCCTGTGAAGCCTGTGTCAGCATCCACCAGCCTGCAAGTCTCGCTCTGGGTAAGTGACTGGTGGAGAGCCCTGTGAAGCCTGTGTCAGCATCCACCAGCCTGCATGTCTCGCTCTGGGTAATTGACTGGTTGAGAGCCCTGTGCAGCCTGTGTCAGGATCCACCAGCCTGCATGTCTCGCTCTGGGTACATAACTGGTGGAGAGCCCTGTGAAGCCTGTGTCAGCATTCACCAGCCTGCATGTCTCACTCTGGGTAATTGACTGGTGGAGAGCCCTGTGAAGCTTGTGTCAGCATCCACCAGCATGCATGTCACGCTCTAGGTAAGTGACTGGTGGAGAGCCCTGTGCAGCCTGTGTGTGTCAGGATCCACCAGCCTGCATGATTTGCTCTGGGTAAGTGACTGGTGGAGAGCCCTGTGCAGCCTGTGTGTGTCAGGACCCACCAGCCTGCATTTCTCACTCTGGGTAAGTGACTGGTGGAGAGCTCTTTGAAGCCTGTGTCAGCATCCACCAGCCTGCATGGCTCACTCTGTGACTGGTGGAGAGCCCTGCGCAGCCTGTGTCAAGATCCACCAGCCTGCATGTCTCACTCTGGGTAAGTGACTAGTGGAGAACCCTGTGAAGCCTGTGTCAGCATTCACCAGCCTGCATGTCTCGCTCTGGGTAAGTGACTGGTGGAGAGCCCTGTGAATCCTGTGTCAGCATCCACCA